>NC_057861.1:719410231-720080231 GCF_019393635.1 Dromiciops gliroides
GTCCTCTCATTTAGAACTACAATATCAAACATATTTCAAAAATTACCAAAATTATAAATACCAAAGATGTATATAATGGTACATGTGTTTGTGTATAACCATACACGGATACACACATAAAATTATATATGATATATGTATTCATGTAATATATTATATACACACATAACCACATATATTTTTATTTCACCTATTAAAAATGTGGTAAATGGTGTTCTATCATATAGAACAATTGATTGATTAATGCAAAGTCTCATCATGTATGGTGTGTTTTATTTAAATAAGACTCTTTTTCTTCATTTTTATTCTGAACTTGAAAAGCAAATGGAATAAGCATTTTGCATATATATGAATGTGAAAATATGTGTATGCACACACATGTGTGTATATCTACACATTTCCATATGCATATCTGCATAACATAATAGAGATCTGTATGTTTACACACAATCATATATACATATACATACACACAAATACATATGTAGACACCACATATATACATATATGTGTATATATAAAGTTGTATCTAAAGATTATTTATATATACACTATATATACATATATATATACACACACATATATATGTGTGTGTGGTATGTGTGTAAAAGTACAACAAACTGAGCATTTTTGTATGTGTATGTACACATATACGTGTGGATACATAATAGAGATCATTATTTTTATGCACAGCCACACACATATATGTATATATATATTTATATACATGTATGAATATGTAGTATATATTTGTATATACACATACACACATGTGTATATATATGTATATGTGTGTGTGTTTTTGTCATGTAAAAATACAGATCTCTATTATGTGTAGCTCTTTTCTTTTTCTGTATATAATGTGACCTATCGCTGTCAAAACTTCCTTGCTTGTCTGGCCTTTCTGGCCTTCATCCTGTTCTTTACTCTCCATATTTAGAAGAAAATGTTGCAATGACCTTATTTTTTATTCTGTTTTTCTTTCTTATTTTTGCTCTTGCATCCTTATCTTCTCTAACTTTTCTTTTCTTATTCTTTCCACTTCAAGCTACACTGGGGAAAAGAGAAAGAAAAAAAGAAATTGAAAATGAATTCTTCATAAGAAAATAAAACCATTAGACTTCCTTTAGATTCATATTAGAATCATAGCTATAAATCAGCAACAACAATATTCATACAATAATAATCATATAAACTCATTTTTATGGAAATGGAAGGGCTTATGATGGTAACTCAGATCAGGTCATTGTTATGAGAAATTAAAGTTGAATTATCATTAAGGAATATGGACATAGCAATCAATGCAGATTATATAAGGAATCAGGAGAATTCATTTAACTTCACAGAAGGCTGCAAAAATTTAGAACCTGCCCAAAACCTAGCAAGACACGTCCTGATAGCTGGAATTATACAACCAGGGCTCACGATTTACACAAACGAACAGGTAACAACTCAATAGAAATGGAGATGCTAAAATGTTCTGAACAACTTGGCAAATAAACCACACTGGCAAAATGTCCTCCATTATCGTACAAAATTAACAAAACATTGATTCCTAACAAAGCAACACTTTCGAGAAATGTTGCTATCCCATTTTCTTACAGTTTCAAAACTATGTGGGGAAAAAAAGCTTTCAAAGCATAGAGATCTAGCAAAAGCCATAAGATCAGGTTCCTCTCCTCCCCCTCCCCCTTACTGCAAATGGATTTGTCCTCAGGATGCTTTCAGTGAATCTACAACAGATGTGCATTAAATAACATTATGTGTAAAGGAATAAAGGCAGGATAATAACCTCTGCCATAACTGTTTAACCTTTAATTTCTTTGAAAAAGATGAGAACACAAATAATGACAACAATAATTACTACAGTAATAACAATAACTCGAAAGGCCTTTGTATAATGACTACAGTTTTGTATTTGGAGTCATAAAGACCTGGTTTGATATCCTGACTGACACGTTAACTGTGTAATCATGGATTAGTCACTGATCCTCTCTAGGGCTCCAACAGCTATCTGAGATTTATTGGTATTTGGGGAGGGAGTTCATATTCAAACAATATTTCAATCATTGATGTAATAATAAGTTTAGAAAGCAGTTTTCCCCAATGCAAGTCAGGGAGATAGAAAATATACAACCTTATTTTATAGAGGGGGAAAGTGAGGCTTAGACAGTTTTTGTCAATTTTCCAAGGTCATATAGGTAGCAAGTATAGAGTATCTAAATTTAAAATAGTCATGCTCTTCAAGGTCTTTAAAGCTGCATGGATAGGTTGTAGACTGACTCAAGGAAGGACTCATTTTCTCTGCTGGCTAGGTTGGTTGGAATTCCTTGACACACACTCCACTGTGTTTCTGAGTGATATGATAAGAATAATCCAAACACCTGAGACAGATTAAAACCCCTTTTGTTCCTAGTTACCTAGAAACAGTGAGGTCTTTATTACTTCTGCTTATTGATGACAGTTACCAGAAACATCATGGTGGGAATATCAGCTTTCAAGAATTCAGAACAGAAAAAATACAATGAGCAGTCAAACTGGACCGAGCACAAATAAATCTTTCCTCATTGGTTTAGGATCTTCATATCAAAATCTAATTCTTATATAAAAATAAGTCTAAAGAGTCACTCTTAAATGGATAGAGCTTTTTTTTCAAATGTAAACAGATAAACTGTATATAAGTATCCTTTCAGGCCATATATTGAATTTGAAAACCATATATTAATATTATCAATACTCTACTGTATTTTAATTTATTTTGTACAATATTTCCTAATTTACATTTTAATCTGCTTCAGATTCCACTAGGGAGTCTTGTGGTCAGTCCTACTGTCTATGTATTTGACATCTCTGGAGTAGAAAACTAGAGTAAATCACTACTAACCCTGAAATTGCTTTTATTGTTTTTTTGTTGTTGTTTTTTGGGTGTTTTTTTTTTGTCTTTTTGAAGGGCAATGAGGGTTAAGTTACTTGCCCAGGGTCACACAGCTAATAAGTGTCAAGTGTCTGAGTCTGGATGATGGATTTGAACTCAGGTCCTCCTGAATCCAGGGCCGATGCTTTATCCACTGAGCCACCTAGTCCACTGCACCACCTAGTCCACTGTGCCACCTGTGAAATTGCTTTTAAAAATAAATCCTGGGGCAGCTAGGTGGCGCAGTAGATAGAGAACTGGCCCTGGATTCAGGAGGACCTGAGTTCAAATCCGACCTCAGACACATGACACTTACTAGCTGTTTGACCCTGGGCAAGTCACTTAACCCTCATTGCCCTGCCCCACCCCCCCCCAAAACTAAACAATTAATCCTCGTAGCTAGTCTAGAAAAAAAAGTTTCTTTCTTTCTTTCTTTCTCTCTTTCTTTCCTTCCTTCATTCCTTTTTTCTTTCTCTAACTCTTTGTTTTCTCTCTCTTTCTCTCTCCTTTCTTTCATTATTTTGATGTATGTTAAACTAACTGTAGTAGACATGCTCCTTTCTCTACCGATATCCACTTTTCTGGAACCTCCTATTGATATAAACTTCTACACCAGGGGCCTTACTGAAAAATACCTAGAATTTTTATGCCTGTGATGGTGAAGAGATGGTGAAGCAATCAGGCATGTTTGAATAAAAATGGGTCCCTCCAAAATAAATCCATAAACTTGTCCCATATCACTCAATTACCCTGCTATAGAGGATTAAATAGCCACACATTGTTCCATACACTGAGTGGAAGAAATTACAAGAACTTAACTTGTTTTAGTGTACCAAGTTTTAAAAAATACCATTTTCTGAAATATTATTCATATTCCTCTTCCTTTCATGGCCCAATTATCATTGCACCTAAGTTCAAGTGTATATATGTTTATACACACAAATTCTCCAAGAACTACTAAAAATTATAAGCGACTTTCTTAAAAGAGTATCCTTCATTTAACTCCTGTGCCAGTGCTTCCTTGAACCATAAGTGCAACCAATGACTGGAAGAGCGGATATGAGAATTCCAACTGTAACAAGTTCTATAAAGCTAGCTAGCCTTAACACACAAACTTTTAGATTAATATTATGTCTGTTGTTCAAGGATCAGCCTAGGTATATTTAGGTTGGCTGAACAACGATGAATTTCTTTAGCCACAATTCCTGGACGCCAATCTATGAAGCCTTAGTGTCACAAAGTTACAGAATTTAAGAGTTTTTCACTTTCAGTAAATACAGACCATACATGAAAAAGAATATCTACCACAGCCCAACCATTAATGATTAGACAGTATTTGTTTAAAACCTCCCATGAAGGGGATGCCACTACAAGATATATAATCTCCTAAAGCTTCAGTTTCATCATCTGCTAAATGAGAGGGATGGATAGAAAGCTTCTGTGTTCTCTTTCAACTATCAAACTACGATCCTCCAAAAGCTCCTTAAGTAGCTCCTTCCCATTTTTGACAATCCTAATCATTAGTATATGTGTATTTACCAGCTTAGGGAACTCAGTAAGGAAACTCCCTCTCACTATAAAGATGAGTGACTGTAAACAATTTATAGTTATTGATAAAAATGTCAAAAAGCCTAGAGATGAGCATAGATCCCTGGGGCATAGCCAAAGGATAGTTCTTTACAAGTTGACTTGCAAAAATGAATAGCCAAACTCTCATTAAGTCTGACCAATCTATCAATTCTTAATTTATCCAATTTTATTAAAATGTAGCCCACATTTATCCTCAATTTCCATAAATTAATAGGAGATACTTAAGAAAATATTTTGCTAGAAGTCTTGAAGTGGTTGTAAACTTCATTGTTCAAAGGTGAGGATGTGCTGATAAAAAACAAATATGTTTTACTAAGAGAAGCAGTGCATCTACTTTGTTATTTCTCACTTTTAAAAGTAGGGCAAAAGGGAAACAATAATTTATTTCTATTTTTCAGATTTCAGATAAAGTGGTATTTGCTGTAAAATGGTTTTCTTGAAATTCATTTTATCCTTTTTTAGTACTTTCATATTTCAATAATTTCTATGCTTTTTTTACATAGATTCCTTATTCATTTATCATTAGTCAATTACAAGATACTAAACAAGATGCTGTGAACTACAAATACTGAGACAGAAAAGTCCCTTCCCTCAAGGAGTTTACATTTTATTGTAATTTCTGAATGTATTATTTTAGGGCCCCGAGTCTAGTTCCAAATTTAGGAACATTCACATCATAAAAAGTACTGAAATGGAGAGTGTGACACAGCCACTAAAAGAAAAAAGCATGCATCCTCATGCAAATCACACCATATGTGTCTGTGTAAAAGACATTTATATCCAGGTAAAATTTAATCAAAATGAATATCAAGGATAGTTCAAATGAGAAAAGTAGATTCTGTTTTTCATGATAAGTGATAATATTTCTTATACATTAAATAAATCTTTCATTTGAAGTGCCAATTTCTAGTTTATATCAATGAAGATCCCGTGTTTCATCACTTGAACATTACCATTAGCCTCATCATTTTCCATTCCAAGTTTCTTCTCTATAGCAGGCATATGGAGCATGGCAGTGACATAGACTACATCTCTTTGGTTTACTCCTTGGACATATGTTTTACATATAAGGAGTGTTTTCAATGTACCATATGTGCTCCATATTTAAATGTGGAAATAAAGTCTCACAGGAGATGTATCAAAATAGAACATGCAAACATTTACTATTTGTGCCAGTGAGCAGAGATTCAACAGAACTGCTCAAAGAACTGCCATATGTGGCAGCTGTTATTCACTGGACTAAAAGGAATGGTCTGGGAACAGGGTTTATAGCAGCCTCATCACCTATTATGCCATTATTTATCAAAATATCATCAGCCTCATGGAATATCCTTGATTTGCAATGAATAACAGCATTTGATATGACACATGTTGCCTTTAATGGAGGAAATCACTCTGTCATTATTGGGCAATAAAAAATGAAAGAGATTTTCATTACAGCATTAAACAAACAGTGATATGGAAAATCTTAGTGGAAGATATGCAAAATTATCTCTGCAGAAGAATACATACCAAGTGACTGCAAGAAATCCAATTTTTAAATGTATCTGTGAATTCTCCCAGCAATAATGCAGATTATAATCAATCTGTGCCTTCTCTTCTTATATTACTCATGTCCATTATTTTCCATTAGGTAGGAGGTGTTGATATCTGTGATCAAAACGTTTTAGCTAAATGGCAGTTAACTAAATGGAGTTTTCAATTCTTTCTTAAATCACTGAGTTGTATGAACTTGCAAAAGTTGATTTCCCTCTATGAATCTCAATATCCATCTACATAAAATGAAGTATCAGAACTGATTTTGCCAAGATCCTTACCAACTCATTCTGTGATATTGCTGGTTTCTAGAAATGATGTAGAATGTAGTTGATACTGGGCTTTTGCTTACCCTTGGTGAAATAAAGGATTCAGTGAGGCAATGGTGAAAGATTCCATTTACTTCCTCTGTAAATCACAGTGCTCTGAGATTTTACAGCTGTGGAAAATTTCTGCAACAATAATATTTTTGTGAATGTGAAAAGTTCTTTTTAGTGGAAATTTCATTTGGAATTTGAGCCCAAGTTCAATTCTCTTCAAGCCAAAGTTAAAGGTTGTTTCCCCTGGCATTTATTTTGTCAGAAATATTTTATAATGAAATCTAGTGGAAACTCATTCACCCCATTAAAAGTAATAAATAAATACAAACAATAATCAATAAATATAAACTCAGAATTAGACTGCCCACATTTTCTTGGTGGAAATGATTTAGTGTCTATTTTTTTAAAAATAGAAATTGTACATCAAATGGAAATGGCAGGCACATAGTAGGTAGTGGTATCATAAAAGAGTGATGACCCTGGAGCAAGTATTCATGTCCTGCCCCTCATCTTTGCTTGCTGTGTAACCATGGACAAGCAACATATATTCTCTGAGCTTTCTTTTCAATATCTATAAAATGGGCATAAGAGTAGCACCTACCTCACAAAGTTCCCATGATAATTAAATGAGATATTGTATAAAGCACTTTGTAAAACTAAAGGAGATATAAAAATGCTCACTGTTATTCTCATATAATTAAAAAATAGAAAAACAGATATAACACACATTCTTAAGAGATTAAACTATTAAAGCAGAACAATAGGCAGATTGTCTCCAGCCTAAGCTTGAATATGGCCTGTAATCAGAAGCTAGCATATGGTTTAATCATTGGTAGTTGCATATGATGAATGTTTGTCTGTCAAATTTGTCATCTTATTTACAGTATTTACCAAAGAATTGCAAGAATAAGTGGGATTAATCCCACAGGCTCTGATAGGAAAAAAAGACTATGATTATGTTAGCTTTGTAGATAGCCAAGGGCAAAAAACGTTGCCAGCCTGAAAAATCTGTTTTTATTGTACAAACTGGTTATCTCCTAAAGATGTTGGGATACTGAATATCCATGTTTTACATACATACCCACAAATATGCAAACATGTACATAATCAATTTTCTTGTGTGTGTGCTAAGTTTAGATGTGTAAACAACTCTATCTCCATTTTTGAAGAATAAGACCCAAAGACAACCAATTTTAGAACTCCTTCTCTGCAATGAGAAGGAATAAAAGTCTCATAATGCTGGTTCTTCATTTGTGAACACAGGGATACGTGACATTATTTATTTATTTTTTCCCACCATTTAAAACCATGGAGGGGAGGCATATTGTATCAGAGTATACTAGTATCAAACACCTAGCCTTGGAAGGGTACTCAGAAGCCATCTAACAGAATTTTTTCACATAGATAAGCAAGTTGAGGCCAGTGGAGACAAGTGAATTGTCCAAGATTATACAGCCATGTTACTTCACCCAAATCATTCAACTGAGTTCCAGATGTTTTCAACATTCATATACATTAAGTATTTTCCCTCAAGAGCTGTCGTCACTCTGATTTATTTGGAAAGTGGAGTATTGTTCATGTGGAGGCTGGAAGCACATGGGCCTTTCAGGAGAGTGTCCTCTTAGAAGATTACACATAATCAACAGTTCTCTGATGGCCAATAGAGTGTGCTGTGAATAGAATGACAAATTCAAGGCATCTTGTAAACTTTCTAAAAGTCGTGGCTTATGTCAAATCCCCTGCCTCTTCCTCTCTTCAGCATGCCAGCATTTCCATTTATTAGTCATCTGAGATCTTATCAATGTAGATAGTTCTCTCCCCAATCTTTCATCAATATAAATCAAAGTCCATCAACACATTCTCCTCCTGTGTAGCTCATGTGCAGGTAGGTGCTCCTGTTGATCCTCCAGAATGAGTTTGGCAAGTGTTATATAAATTGTCCTCTAAGTCATTTTATAGTCAGTGGATACCAATGCAGCATCAGTGTATATGTGTCTTCCTCTTGACTGACCATGAATTCTCATGGTCTTTTCCCAGTGTGTGTAATCCATTGTCACTACACCTTCATCTCTAAGAATACCCTGCTGGGGGGCAGCTAGGTGGCACAGTGGATAGAGGACCGGCCCTGGATTCAGGAGGACCTGAGTTCAAATCCGGTCTCAGACTCTTAACACTTATTAGCTGTGTGATCCTGGGCAAGTCACTTAACCCCAATTGCCTCACACACACACGCACACAAAGAATACCCTGCTTACTTCACAATTCTGGTTCATGAACACTGTTTTTTTTTTCCATAGAGACTTTCACGATGCGATGCCTCCAGCTGCTAGTTTCTTCCCACAAAAAGATTTATGTTGTATTGTTGTTGTAGCATGTCTTGTGTATATCCTCACTTGCCACACCTTCCAACTCCTTATTACCATCCATTTCCGCACTCTCTGTAGATACCTCATTCCAGAAGTTATTCCATACTTATCATCACTATTGCTCACTTCTCTTTGTTTTTTGGTTTTCTTTTATTTTTTTTTAATTATTATTTTTTTATTTTTTGGTGAGGCAATTGGGGTTAAGTGACTTGCCCAGGGTCACACAGCTAGTAAGTGGTAAGTGTCTGAGGCCAGATTTGAACTCAGGTACTCCTGAATCCAGGGCCAGTGCTCTATCCACTGTGCCATCTAGCTGCCCCTTGGTTTTCTTTTAAAAAGTGTTTAATTGATGTTTTTATTTTACATTACAAAATTTATAGATTATCACCATCTTATAAGAATTATCTTGTAACAAAATGAAATAATTAGGTAAAGATAGTAATATGGTGACTTCCACATGAAATATTTGACATTTTTAGCCCTTTACTTCTCTATTTTTTTAACTCACAGAATTCTATTTTCTCTCTTTCTGACTCCCCAGTGCATTAGAAAAGAAAAAAAAAAGAGAAAAGCAAATTCCTTTCAAGAAATATGAATAGTGAAGCAAACTAAATTACCTCAATGCCTGTATATGAATATATATGTATAAACATGTACATACACGTGGACTCATATACAAATGTGTGCATACAAACATGTATATACACACCACAACAAATCTGTATGTATGTGTATACATATATGTATATAAACAAAATTGCATATATGTATATGCAGGTGTGTTTCTATGTAAGTGTATTCTGCACCCAAAATCTCTCATCACCTCATCACTGTGATAGATACTATGTTTCCTTATCAATTCTCTGGAATCATGTATATTCATTGTATTGATCCTTGTTCGTATAGCTATTGAATTTCAGTGTTTTCACAGCTTTACTATTATATATTTTTTCTGCTAGTTCTGCTCATTTCGTTTTTTGTTTTATAGATGTCTTCAAAATTATAAAAGATTGAAAAATGTCACAGCATAATTTTTCCTCTGTTTCTGACAAAGCGACTCAGAATCAGTTCATATAAACTTCCTGTGTCTTTTTGAAATTATCTCTTTATTCCCTTCTAACAGAATAGCATTCCATTTTTTTCACATAGCATTACTTATTTAAGCATTCCTCAACTGAATGACATACCTTGAGTTTCCAGTTCCTCCCCTACCCACCTTAGGATCAGCTCCCTTTCATATATTTTCTTCCTCCATTGAATTTCCTTGAGAGTAGGCATATCATTTTTAAACTTTGTATCCTCAGAGATTTGCATAAAGCATGACACATAGTAGTCACTTAATGCTTTATTCCTCTAGGTGCACTTGCTTATTTGTGGACATGTTGTCCCTTGTGATCTATAGTTAACTCCTGAATGAATTATTTTTATTTTTGTCTTGGTATCCTCATCATCTAAAACTGTACATGGAACATAATATGCATTTAATAACTGCTTATTGAATGATTGATGACTAATCCACAGCCTTTGCTACTCATGGCTTTTCAAAATTAGCCCCATTTCTTGCTTGAACATGGCAGCATTTGAAATATTCAGCAGACCCTGCAAAAAAAAGTGCTGCTATAACTTGGAGGGGTTAACTATAATACCCTCTTTTGGGGGCAGCTAGGTGGTGCAGTGGATAAAGCACCGGTCCTGGATTCAGGAGGACCTGAGTTCAAATCCAGCCTCAAACACTTGACACTAGCTGTGTGACCCTGGGCAAGTCACTTAACTCTCATTGCCCCACAAAACAAACAAACAACAAAAGAAATATTCAGCAGAGTGACTTTGAAAATCACACACACATACATCAGTTCATTAAAATCAGATAAATACTACACTGTAATCTGCTTTGCGTATACATAGGAATGGTGTGCCACACGTGTCTCTCAGGCAATGTGTGACACCACAGCTCTCTGTTAGGGAGATCATTTATTTAGGAGGTTGTTACAATAAGCCAGGACAAATCCTGAGGATCTGAACTAGGGTGGTAGTTTGTAAAAGGAGAGAAGATGAGGATTAGAGAGAAGGGAGCAAATATAAGAGATCTTTTTTGTTTCAGGTAAAATTGCAAATACTTGGAAATAGAACATTTGTTATAGGATGTAGGAAAAAAAGATGACTGATGCTGTCAAACTTGGTGATTGGAAGGATAGTGTTGCTCTCAACTAAAATAGGGGAGATTGGAGAAAGAATAGGTTTAATAGGTAAGATTAGGAGTTCTGTTTTGATTCTGTTGATTTTGAACTCCCTTTGGATCTTGAAGGTAATGTCCTGTGTGAGAAAATAATTATTAATAATTTGTTTGGGGGGAGACCCAGTGACTCTACCCCACTCAGGAACTCTAGCTGGTTTCTCAGAGCCAGTCCCCAAAGTTCATTAGAGATCAGACTCCCAGTAGAGATTATGACCACATATCTGAAAGCCTTTGCCCCCAGAGCATCTGTCTTTCACATGACCCTGAGCTTAGCATGGCACTGCTCATTTTGATATGGACCACCTCCAAGTCATGTCAAGCAATGGAATTGAATGATGATAGTCAATTTGCTTTGAGGAGTGTGTAAGAGGCCTTCTTGGCTGGTCTACAAGGGCTTGCAATCTCTTCTGTGGGGAAGCTGGGGAAATGAGCCACATGTTCTTGGCTCTCTCTCTCTCTCTCTCTCTCTCTCTCTCTCTCTCTGTAATGTAGGGCTTCTGAACTCCGAGCCATCTGCTCTCTCTCTATTGTTTGGGGGTTTTTTAACTTGTTTTAAAATGTGTTCTACTCTTTACTAACACTTAATATGATTTAATAATAAATGCTTGCCACCCAAACTGGTGCAATAGCCTCTCATTTATAAATAGCAATATATTAGTAGCCCCAGCTAAGTTCCTCAATAACTTAGAACCGAGACAGACTTCCCCCCAAATATTTCAAACAACACACCTGCAGGTAGTTGGTGGTGGAAGAAGCTACTAGCAATGGTCATAGTAGCATGGTTCTAGGCTCTCAGAGGACAATGGGTACTCATTTCATTCACTACCATTTTCTGCCATCAGTAGATTAATTTTCATTTTCGTTACCTTAACATAACAATACTGCCACATCCCAACTGCTATGTAAACTAAGAAATTAGATCAATAAGACTAATCACCCAGTCCAAGGCTCAAAAGATCTTTCTGCACTGGATGACTGTTTTTTACAATACCCATGACAATATCCTGCTTCTGACATATAAGGGCCATGTGAATCTGGGCTAATCACTTAATTTTTAGGGCTCTAGTAAACTCTGTAAAACTATACTTTGAGGAGGTGCTAGCTGGCATTGTTAGAGTGAGTTTCTACAAAGAGATATTCCTTATACAATTGGAATTAAAGGTCCATATCTTATTCCTAAACCCATCCCCATGACCAAAGTCAGAGAAAAAAGGTGACCCCTTCAAAGGTCTCATTTAAAACTTCCTTTCAATATAACTATGTTATCCTGATCTCAACAGTCTGCATTTTGACAAAAAAAAATGTCATTTTCAAGCTTTACCTTAAGATAAACTTGCTTAATTCTATATATTTTTTTGCTTCACCACATTTTTTAAATTTCCATTTTCCCACCAGTATTACTTGCTTCTGTAAATAGTCAGCATAGAGACAAACCAGCTGTTCTAATGGATATCATAATAGATCTTTTCCTAAAAGTTTGATTCTATCAACCACCTCCAGGTGTTGATTACTGGTCACTTGGGCTACATATATGAAGAGGACACATCTATTCAATAGCATACTTATTGAGAATGCTAATCTATGAACAAAATTTGAACAATTTATCAGCATGAATTTTCATTCTCAACGTTGGACTAAAATTAAAAGAGAGAAGAGGTAAAAATCCTGGGACAATACTTTCTCTCTAGACTTATTGTTACTTGTACTTGAAAAATATTGGTGGGAGAGATACCTGGAGCCTTTAAATTAGCTAGAAACAAAATATTTCCATTATTAGGTAAGAAAATAAAAATGGGGCAGCTGGATGGCGCAGTGGATAGAGCACTGGCCCTGGAGTCAGGAGTACCTGAGTTCAAATCCGGCCTCAGACACTTAACACTTACTGGCTGTGTGACCCTGGGCAAGTCACTTAACCCCAATTGCCTCACTTAAAAAAAATTAAAAAAAAAGAAAAGAAAAATCTCGATATTTTATTAAAGAAATTAGAAAGCAAATAAATACTGAATTTAGAGCCCAGATCGCTGGTTTTCATATCCCGTTTCATCATCTATTTTTTTTGGTTGACTATAGAAAAAGTAATTATCAGTTTTGAGGATTGACTTCCTTACATGTAAAATGGAAGTATCATAACTGTGCTACCTACTTCATCATGTTCTGAGGAGCATATTTTATAATCTTTAAAATGCTATTGAAATGTGAGCTACTGTTAAGCTGGAGAATATAGGTGTTTTACTAAAATAGTTCTCAAATTCTCTATGTCTTTATCTATATTAAGTTCAATTTCATTTGATTGATAACATGTTTTTTTTCTAATTCACTTCTGATCCATAAACATTAAACACCTACCATGTGCAAGGCACTGTCTAATATCCTGGGTATACAGAGATTCAAATGAAACCCTATCTGCCTTCAAAGAATTCGGGTATCACATTCATTGATGGTAATCCAAACATAATCAGGTTCTATCATTTAGTACACTGGTACTTAATGTTTTTGAGAAGTGTGGTGAAATATTTCTCAGAATATTTTTTTTGGTGAGGCAGTTGGGGAGTTAAGTGACTTTCCCAGGGTCACACAGTTAGTAAGGGTCAAGTATCTGAGGTCAAATTTGAACTCAGGTCCTCCTGAGTCCAGGGCCGGTGCTCTATCCACTGCTGCCCCTCAGAATATTTTAATGCATTAAATAATATACTTAAGAACATAAGGGAAACCAATTATAATTAAATAGAGATGTACCCCCCACAGGCCTCCAGAAATCTCTTCATAGAGCCCAGGTTACAGACCCTCTTCTTTAGTGAAAACTAGCTTTTAGTGTTTTACTCAACGTGTCATCACTAATGAGCAAATGTTAGACAAAAGCTTCCTCCCACAAAAAATATACGCCCCTTATTTACACATTTGTTTTCACAACTAATCCTCTGTGTCTCAAAGTAAGTTGCCCCAATTTGCTCAAAGCTGCTGTGGCTTGTGGGTGAATGAAAATATTTTGGCATCTTCCTTTTTACAAATAACAACAAAGGTCCAGGGTCAATAAATACTTTCACTGGCTAATGCATATAATTAGCATGTAAGTCCTCTAGTTCATTGCATATGATGTGGAACTGGGTATTGTAACAATTGGAATGACGCCCCCTTCTGGAGACTTACTGTAGAAGAGAAGCAAAGGGCTTTGAGGGCAAGACCAGGAGTCTTTTCTTGGCCATCAGGAAGTGACATTGGCTAGTGGGAGGAGGAAGGAAGAGACTGGTGCTCGGTCTTGCTCTTTTTCCTGAGGACTCCGGTGGAGAAGGGAGCTAGAAATGCGCTCTCCCTATAATAGATAGCAATCTAGGCCTTTCTCTCTCTCTTTACCAAATTCTTATTCCCCTTAATAAATGCTTAAAAGTCTAACTCTTGCTAAAGCTTATAATTTATTGGTGACCACTCATTAGATATTTTAGACAGACTAGCTAGAATTTTAGCCCTTAACAGGGTGTGACAGCACTATCTATAGGTAGATGAAGGGATGCCAATAGGAAGAGGACATATTTTTCCTTTGCTAGGTCCTAGAAAAGAGAAGTAGGAAAAATGGGTAGAGGTTGCAGGGATAATAGAAGGTCAAAGCAAGGAAAAAACTTTCAAACAGTTAGAGGACTTTAAAGGGGGAATAGGCTTTTTCCAGAAGTAAAGGGATTCCTTTCATATGTGTTCAAGCAAAGGCTGGATGACCACTTGGGAGATATGTTGTAGTAAAGATCCGTGTTCGAGAAGTATTTGGATGAGAAAGTTAATGAGAACCATTCCAATTCTAAGATAGTGTGATCTTGTGATTCTATTGACTAAAGCCAGTATATATAAAACTTTCATCATTTAGTAATTTCCCCCTTACTGAAAACATTAACCAGTAATCTTTATCTGAAAAAAATCTGATATTGAGTAAGTAGGATATTTATGATTCTCAGTTATACTAGTGTAATCTACAAAATTAACACATTTTGTGTTTATTAGGGGAAAAGTTCATCTAGCAAACTGTCATTACCACTTACAATGTGTAAACTAAAAAAAAAATTGTAAAAGATTTGTCCTTGACCTACCCTTGCCTTCTCTAAGATGATTCCCTTCTCTCCCAACCCTGCTCTGGCATTTATTGCTGGTGGCATTTTCCTTTGTGTTACACAGATGTCTCTGCTAAAGGATAGTCATTTTTCAACAGGCGTCTCATAGCAGATGTTCTCTACTGTGCTCTCTCCTCTCAACTGGTCCTACTTCTTCATCGGCAGCAGATTGTACTGCAGCTGTCCTTCTAATTGAAAGAGGAGCAAATTGCTCTCCCATCTCTTGTGGGATTCAGGGCAATGTTGAATGTGGAGATTCCTGGAGCTGCACCTTCCCCTCCACCCTCACATCACTGTCTACATATGGGCACACAAGGCTCACTTCCTTCTGCAGCCAGATTTCAAAAAATATGAATGCTTCCCATTCTTTCTTTTCCATCTAGCTCTTTTTTCAAAAAATTTCAGTGAAGGCAATTTTGTAACCAACTCTGACAAAAGCAAAATCAAGGATTCTTTGGACCTCTCTACCACAGTTATTCTGAGTCCCCCATATTGGTCTCAGCTTCTTCCAGGTATTTGGAAAGCCTGCTGCTGAAAACATAAATGAACAACAGAGACCATCGGGAGGGCAGAACTCATCTTGCTCAGTAAAGCTAGCCTGTGATTTTCATAGACTGACACCAATAGCTTGCTGTTGTATCATGCTGAAACCTCAGAAGCCACAGCATGTGTCTACTCAGTGGAAGCAAAGTCAAAAGCTGTGGCAGCTGCCGAGGAAAGGGAGAGTTTTGTTTGATGTTATTCTGCTTGGATATAGTAACTTCTTATCTATGATGCCTTACCTGAACCCTTCTGTTAGCAATAGCCTCTCTCTATGGACTTCTTTAATTTTCCATTCCCTAATGTATAATTTCAACATAGATTTAGAATGGTAGGTCATCTGGCCCCACCCCTCATTTTGCAGAGGAGAAACTGATGTCTAGAAAGTGAAATCAATCACCTTCCCAAGATCAGGTAGGTAATAACTGTCAGAAATAGTATTCATATTCTTTTGTTTTAGTTCAAACACACACTCTGATATGTGAGGCAGTTTGTGGCACAGTGGACATTGCATTGATCCTGGAATCAAAATGATCAGAGTTCAATTCTGGCCTCAGATCCTTGGGCAAGCCATTTAACTTCTATTTGCCTCATTTTCCTCAACTGTCAAATGGGGATAATAACCTCTACCAATTATTATGAGGATCAAATGAGATAATATTTGTCAAAAGTACTTATCACAGTGCCGGATACGTGATAGTAGCTATATAAATTCTATTTCCATTTCAGCTTTGTGTGTTTGGGCCTCACTGTTCCATTACTCCATATGTTTCATGAAAGGTCTATAGTACAAATATGTCCATTTTACAGATGGGGAAGGAAATTCAATCCCAGAGCTATTAAAGGGCTAGTCTCAGACTATACAAGCCATTTAGTAGAGCATTTAGTAGATGTGGGATTTGAACTCAGTATTTCTTTTACAAGTTTTAGCAAGAGATCTGTGGTAACCTCATTTTTCTAGTCAGCCTGTAGCTTAAAGTTTGCTACTTAGCAATGAATGATGTGCAGGATTGATTTTCTAAACAAAATCTTGATCTTGGGCAGTGCAGGTGCTCTATCTAGCCAGATTGTTCTTCAGAGTCAATCAAGGAGAACAAAGCTTTGCCTGGAGTCAGGAAGACCTGAGACCACATAGTCTTAAATACTATCTGTGTGATCATGGATAAGTCACAAGTCTTCTGTTATACATAATTCCCTCATGTGTAAAATGGGAATAATAATCATACTTCTATCCTAGGATTGTTGTGAGTATAAAATGAGATAATATTGATAAAGCACATTGTAAATCTAAATACAAGCCAACTATTATTATATAATATGTTGATATATAACAATTATTATTATTATGTAATGGAGAGAATCAGGACAACCATATTGGAATCACAAATATAATGCTGACTTGATATGAAATGTTTCACAAGTTGCCTCATATATCTTGGAATCAGTTAATTAATGTGTAAAATGAGAAAGTTCAATCTCTAAGTTCCTTTTCAATTCCTCCACTTAACAGTTGTGTGACCATAGGCAAGGCACTTTCCTTTCCTTTAGTCTGTCTATTCCTTAGCCTTATTTTCCTGGCATTTTGGAATTTTGTAAGTAATTTCTTGCTAGTTTATGTTTAGTATTGCATATATCTCGCACTTTTTATGTCTCCGAAGACTATATAAAGTAAAGTAAAGATCATTTGCCTGATCATTAGCAAAAAGCCCTGTAGTTCAAGGCTTCTCAATTTTCATACGCGATCTTTCTTTGATTCTTTCATGTATGTGTGTATACAAGGAAAAGGCAAAGAGGAAAGGTAAACCCAGAGAATAAATTCATTTTTTGACTCTGTCCACTCAGACACTTTTTGGGTCATTTTATATACCAAAGTGATTAGTCAATTCTGAAAAGGGCTTTTTTAGCTTGCACTTATAATTGTGTGTTATATGTCTAAAATCCCTACTGAATATAATAGGAAGAAATATCAGAAGCACCAAAACCATGTTTTCATCCTGTTCATATGATTGAATATCAGACTCAGAAGTTATCCTTGGTTGCTTATTGTTTACATGTGTGAAACATGTGAGGAGCAGGTCCTTCCTTTCATGTCCTCCTTGTTTTAGAAGGAAAAGAGATGTTTTTCAAAGTAATAGTGGAATCTAGGCAAATCAGACCTTCAATTTAACTCTCAAAGCTTGCCCTCTGAAGTAACCTGATAGTGCAGCAGACACAACAAGGACAGGTGAAAAATAGACTATCTTGAAAGTGGAAAGAAAAAGCATGTTCAGTGAGATTTTCTTTAAGTTGAAGTCAACACATAAAGGGCAAGCTCATGCAGGCAAATACAAGCTGATGCAGGGAATAATTTATCTTTGTCAGGTATCAATGGAACTGGCCTTTATTTGAAAAACAATTTAATTAATGAGATTCCTACTCTTGAACTTTTTTGGTGTAGAATAAAGGAATCTATAGATATCTTGATGCCAAGCAACTTTTACTCTTCTGTCTTAATTTCCTGCCCAAAGATCAATCATTGATCATCCAATGATCAGATTAAAAATAATTAAACCCAACTCCGGATACCAAGAAACAAAACATTATTGTGATATGGTCGAAAAGTAAAAGCATATCGAGTTTTGTGTTCTGTGAGATTAGTTGTTCAAACATAAGGGGAAAAACAGAAAAGAGAAAAAAAGCACCTCATACAACTTACTACAATGCTTTTCAAAGGCCTAAGGCAGTTTCTATCCCATTTGTTTTTTCTGGATTTTTTTCAGCCCCATCTGTTTATCTTCTATTCAGCTATCATAGCAAAACAGATAGCCAGACTATAAAGATCTGAGGCCATGTGGGAACTGAAGACTAATTTAGGAGCCATAATATCATGTTATTTGAATAGAACCTCTCAGATTGGGTGATTTGACTGGTAACCTATTCTGCTTTGCTTTTGGTATTTCCTTTTTATGTCAATTCACTATCAATGTCACAAGGATTGTTTATTTGTGGCCAGTGGATTTCAGGTACCCAAAGATTACATGAGTTGATGCAGAGAAATTTATACCTAGTAGGCATAGACTATAATTTGGGGTACACATAAGAAGGGCAATTTCCACTGAGGTTGTAATAAAGTCCTAGAATATTACATAGAAAGCTGTAGAGAGTATAAACCTTTGTCTCTAAATGTCTATAAATTTGATTCTGAGACTGCATACTTTGTCAGAGATCAGATACTAGAGAGTTTCATTTAAATGTTAGTTTCACTTCAATTTCAGGGAAATTGAGAAGAGTTAGAAAACCATATGTTTAAAATGATGCTCCCCCACCTCCCTTTTAGATGGAAAATATGTTGCCTAGCATTTGGCTGAGTGTAAACTAAAACAAAACGCTGATACAAAACAATTCCAGCCACAGAGTGTGAGTTAATGTCTGTGATTTTATTGGGTCAGTGCCAAAGGGCACAATATCATTTCACAACTTCCATCAGTAGATGTGCAAGATGCTGACCAACTCAGAGATTATGGACCCTTTTCATTATCAGTGAACACATAAAATTTCACCTCTATCAAAATGGAATCCAAGGAGAGACTCCTGAGCTTTAGATGAGACATCTATTTGCATATATTGAGTACTCAAAGGATTGACAGCATTTTATCAAGCAATACCTATTATGAAGTATCTTGCTAATTACTAACATGACAACCACATTCTATTATAGAATCAGGAGGTTGGCTTTAGTTGAGCTGACAGGCAGACATGAATATATGAATAAGTTGATGGTCAATTTTGTTGGATTTGGTAGATGTGCAAATCTTTTGACTAAAAGAGGAGGATGATTTTTTTGCATATTTTCCTTGGAGTTTACTTCTAAGTTCCCTTCTGTTTTGTAATTTCATCTTGTAAAAGGAGGTGGATTTGTTAAGTAGTAGGGAAAAAATAGCAATAGGCAAGGAATTTGAGTTTTACATTGGTAACTCCAGAATAGTAAAAGACGTCCAATGTGTAGGATAGCCTCTGTACATTTGATTTATGGAAAATATAGATAAGAAGTATGCTGCATGGAAATGTACAGAAAGGCAGCAATCTCTGTTGAAATAAGAAAGACTCAGAGAATTCACAGATGCTTTAACAGTAATGTCAAAATTTTTCATAGCCAAATCAAACAAGTGGAAGGACAATGGGGACATTGACAGAATGGAATAAACATTTGCTACACTGAATCACATGCTTACCTAATGGAAAGGGCAGCAGAAAATACTATACTACATTGTGTACTTTATGAGGGACCTTGGATAAGATCTTGACCTCACTTTCCTACTCTATAAAATGATTCAGTTGGATGAATGAACTCTGAATTTGTGATATGGTTAGTCTTTCTGTTTCAAGTAAGAAAACACTTTTTGGACATCTTACCTAAGCTGATATATTTTCCTTTATTACAGCATGGGAAGTTTAGTAGCTTATCTGGCTTTGTATATAACTTGTAAAGATAAGTATCAGATCATTCAACCAATGGAAAGAGCTCAGCTGGCAAAGGACAAATGTCTGCTTTTAAATGGCTTGATATAGCTTAAAATAGTTATAGAATCCTCAGTAAATTTGGAGGCAGCATTATATAATAGAAAGGTCACTGACTTTGGAATAAAGATCTAGGTCTGTGTCCTAGATTGGACATTTATTAAGTATGAATACTTGTACCATCTACTTTACAGGGCAACAATGAGAATTGAATATGGGGATGTCTGCCAATTTTAAAGATTTATATTAAGGGGTCAGCTAGGTGATGCAGTGGATAAAGCACTGACCCTGAATTCAAGAGGACCTGAGTTAAAGTTCAGCCTCAGACATTTGTCACTTACTAGCTGTATGACCCTGGGCAAGTCATTTAACCCTCATTGTCCTGCAAAAAAGAGTTATATTATTATGTGCATTGATTATTTATTGGACATTAGTTAACAAGTGAAGAATCAGTATTTCAGAATGGCATCATCCCCTCCATTATAATTCTGAAGAATATGCTAGGCTTATGAATTCTTAAAAAGAGGGAAAACAGGGAACTTACTGACCTCTTAAAATGCTTAAGGTAGCTTACTACATAAAAGTAGATGGGAAGAAAGTGTGGTATAGCAGAAGGAGCACTGGCTCTAGAGACTTACCTCCTGGGTTTGGATTGTGTTTCTATGATCTACCACCAGAATTACATTGGTCAAGTCACTTAACTTCCATAGTCCTTAATTTCCTCAAGGTCTCTACCACCTCTAGATTTATTATCCCATGAACCCTTGCTCAAATAAAAAAAATCTCACCATATCTGAAATTTCAAGAATACATGATTTCACAGAAATGTGGTCATTGCCTCTGATAAAACAATTGTTACACCTCTACAGTAGAAAGTCATTATGAGTTTCTGTGGCCAAAAGATTAATCACTCTGTGGTTAACTTAATGATGAACTATCAGGTACTTTGGCTGGTATTCAGAAAACAGAGTCTATCCTGGGCCATTCAAAGCCTTTCTAACTCATTGGGACCTCAGTGCATAGACTCATGTAAGATAGTAGATGTAGTGGTAAAGTAGACCTCAGAGGCAATTTAGGCCAATCCTCTCATTTTGCAGATGATCTAACAGAGCTCGTGCTCAATGGACATATCCTTACAGATGGCAAGTTAATTGCTACACCATAGTTTTGTAGAAGACATGCAAATAACCTTCAAAAAATCCACATGAAGAAATCCAGAAACATTTGTAAGAACTTGTAACAACAAAGTCCAAACAATCTCCTCCTTACAATTTCTAATAAACTCAATACTGTAACCAATGATTAAGTAAATGTAGCTATATGATTCAAAAAAGGAATTATTTATAATCCCACATTTATTTAAATTTTGTCTTTGTGAAGAAAAACTCTGGTAAATAATTGTATACCAGCTCCAATAAAGAACTTGAATAGTATCCTAATTAATGGGGCTTGGTGAAGAAGGGTCCTGGGGGAAAAAGCCAAGAGGACAGGAAACCTGGATTCTGGTTCTGCCACTAACACATTGTGTGAATTTCATCTATTCAATTTCACCCTCTAAGATCTAGTTTCTTCATTTCATAATAAGGGCATTTTACTAGATAATCTCAAAGTTCCCTTACATTTCTAAGATTCCATGAATGTAATCCCTGTAAACCTTAGAAGATGCACACTAACATCATCTATTGAGATCTACAAATATTTGGAAAACTTGGTTGACAAAAAGCTGCAAATTTGTATCTATTTTTTGAATTTGCTAATTATATCGAATGTGTTATTTCTTCCAACAAGTATGTTTCAATGCACCTTTTCTAAATGTTTACATCAAAGCCATGTTATGTTGACTGAAAGGACTCTTCTAGTTAATTGGATTAATCTAAGTGCAGTTATATTACAAGGTCTACAAAAGTGTCAGAAGTTAGCAATTCTTGTGCCACTGGGGCTAACAACAGAAGTTTAATTTACTCCTTTATGCAAAATGGCTGATACCAATTAAGCAAAAATGACTCCAAATGTTAATATACATTTTAACATAAAAATAAATTAGCACTTATATGTTAAAACACTCACAAGTGAGTCCATCCCACTTTAACTAATGGCACTTGTATTAATATTTATGTGCCATGGGATATTGTTGCCCATTAAGTCTATTTATTTAGTACACATAGGAGATAATTCTGCTACAAGTTTCTAGAAGCTACAAAACTAGTTAACAGAGTCTAATTTGGAAACTGAAGGGCAGAGAGTGGTGATGTAATGATTAGATAAAATTTGGGGATGACAGACTCACAGCTGTTATATTATAATCTCTAGGAAGGAAAGAAAAGAAAATAAATAACTGGGGATTGAACAAAGGCCCTCCGTGCCTCCATAACATACTGTCAAGAAACTCAGGTATGAAATTGAATCAGAATCCTGCCATCTGCAAAGGTAAGAGTGCTTGATTATAGTTGCTTGAATGATAAAACTGTTTTGAAGCTGGAAAACTAGATCCCAGAAGCAGACTGAAGAGGATGCTTAACAGGTGGAAATGATTTCTATGCTAAGGAACTCTTAACAACCTTGATGAGAGGGAAAAATGACACCTTAGTGATGCATATATTGGACTGTCAGTATGGTCTAATGTAGAGAGAGCTTATCTTGGAAGGAAAAAAGAGCTAGGTTAAAGTCCAGCATCTGACATGTTCTGAATGTGTGACCTGGGCAAATCACTTAGGCTCTCAGGCTCAAAAGAAAATCTTTAAAACTAATAATTTCAGTGCAGTTACTAAATCTCTTTGGCAGCAGTAGTTACCATTTTTCTTTTATTTTTCTTAATTTCTTATAAAATATTTTAACATAATTTTTCAAAAATTTTGAGATCTAAATTCTCTCTATCTCTTCCCTTATCTCACCATGAGAATGCAAGCAATTTGATATAGATTATGCATGTTGAGTCATGCACAATATTTCCACATTAAGCATGTTGTAAAAGAAAATGCATCCCCCCAAAATGTTGTAAAATATATGCTTCAATGTGCTTTCAGACTTCACCAGTTCTTTGTCTGGAGGTGGATTTTCTTTTCATTATAAGTCCTTCAGATTTGTATTGGATCATTATGTTGATCAGAGAAGCCAGGCCTTTTACATTTCCTCATTTTACAATATTGCTCTTACTGTGTAAAATGTTCTCTTGGTTCTTCTCACTTTACTTTGCATCAGTTCATGTGAAACTTCCCAGTTTTTTTTTTCTGAAAGCATTTGGCTTATCATTTCTTATAGTACCATAGTATTCTATCGCAATCACAACACAACTTGTTCAGCCATTCTCCAATTGATAGGAATGCCCTCAATTTCCAATTCTTTGCTACCACAAAAAGAGCTGCTATAAATATTTTGTATATACATGTCCTTTTCATTTTTCTTTGATCTCTGAAATACAGATCTAGTAGTGGTATTGCTTGGTCAAAGGGTATACACAGGGTTTTTTTCCCTTTTGGGAATACTTCAAAATTGCTTTTCAGAATTCTTGAATCAGTTTACAACTAACCAACAGTATATTACTGTCCCTATCTTTTACACATACCCTCCAACAATTGTCATTTTCATTTTCTTTCATGTTAGCCAATTTGAGTTATCTCATTTTCACCAGGAATTTTCCCCACATTAATCAAAATACAAACCAGATAAAAAAAAGAATAAAGAACATCAAAGAAGGGATAGGACTACTACTATACTTATGATGAATAAGACAATACCATCATTCTGGATTTCCCTCTACAATCTATTGAAGAGTTGATCAGGAAATAGTTTCTCATGTTGGGAATGTAGAAAACTGTGAGATCACAAAGGGGACATAAAACAGGAGAGGCATGAAACCATCACACTGGGGATATATATCCTGGAGTGTTGGCAGTAGAGAAATTGAAGACATGGGAAGATACCTGGATGCAAAGAGTCTTGGATTAGGAAAATGATTTAGTTATATGGGGTTGGTACATTTCAAAATTCAGAAATCCAGAGAGAGATGGCAAAGATTCCATCAGAACATCTTTATTTTCTTTGTGTTATGGACTCTTACAATGTGGTGAATATTCCTCAGGAAAAAATGTTATTTTAATTAATAAGTGAAGGAAATGCTAAACTTCTGTTAGAAGTTAGTAACAATAAATATGTAGTTTTTCCAGGTAATCATTAATTGAAAATCTTATAATCCCCTGGTACTTGCTAAGAAATGGAAAGGTAGATCAATGGAATAGAATAGACATACAATTTACAGCAACAAATAAATATAATAACCTTGTATTTGACAGGTGTAAAGACTTATGACTTTTGGGTAAGAATTAATTATTTGATAAAAAAATTGTGAAAACTATAAAGTAGTAAAGCAGAAATTGGGTATAAGTCAATATCTTATACCATTTACCAAGAAAAGTTCAAAATGGATATATAGACTAGATACAAAGATACATATTAAAAGAAAAGTAGAAGAACTCGGAACATATTACTTATCAGACATGTATAGCTGAACAAGTTATGAATAAAAAAGAGATGGAGAACAGTTAGATGTAAAGTGGATAATTCTGATTATAGTAAAATTAAAAAGGTTTTGTACAAATAAAACAAATGTAGCCAATATCAGAATGAAAGCAAAAAAATGGGGGCAAATTTATAGACAATTTCTCATATAAAGGACTCATAGATCAAATGTATAAAATTGTCAAATTTATAAGAATAAAAGTCATTCCCCAATTGACAAATGGTGAAAGGATATGAGCAGGCAGTTTTCCTATAAAGAAATCAAAACAATTTATAGCCATATAAAAATGCTCTAAATCATTATTGGTTAGAGAAATGCAAATTAAAACAACCTTGAGACATCATTTTACACCTACCAAATTGGCTAAAGGGATTGAAGGATAAAGTGAAAAATGTTGGAGAGAGTATGGAAAAAGTAGGGACACTAATTCATTGTTTTTGGAATTTTGAGCTGATTCAACCATTTTAGAGAGAAATCTGAAATTATGACCAAAAGAGTTATTAAACTGCCTATACACTTTCACCCACAATACCATTACTAGATATATTTACAAAGATGACTAGGGGAAAAGGAAAATAAAAATGGAGAGAAAAATGTTTATGACAGCTCTCTTTGTGGTGGCAAAAAATTGGAAATATTAGGGATGGCCATAAATTGAGGAGTAGGTGAAAAAGTTGTAGTATATTATTGTCTTGCAATACTACTGTGCCATAAGAAATTAATATCTAAATCATTATAGAAAAACATGGAAAGACTTGCACAAAATAATGAAGAGTAAACTAAATAGAACCAAGAGAGAATTGTATACAATAACACCAATATTTTAAAATATATTTTTAATTTATGGAACAAAATAAGTACTTCCATAACATAGTACAGTTTTTTTAAAGGATGATTGGGCATGAAAATGCAAATCTGCTAGTTACACCTTGGTATCCTTTCAAATATACAACATTACATGTAAAATATTGTTTTAAGAATGACTTTGAGTAGATAAGCTACTTTGACTAGCATAAATAACCAAATTAAATATAAAGGACATGAAGAAAGACACTATTTACAGCCAGAGAAAGAACTGATAAATAGAAGTATGTGTAGAATAATTTTACATATATATAAATATGGTGGGTGTGGGGGTGTGAGTGGGTGTTTGTATACACACATATTTGTTTATAATGCTAGCCATCTCTAGGGTGGGTGGTGGGAAGAAAAAAGGTGGAAAAGGAATGTATATGATAACTTTTATATATTTAAAAACAATAGCAAGTTTTACATTAACAGGTCAGGTTAAACATTTGAAGACATAAATAGGAAATCATGACCTATTATAGATAAATATGACTTTTTTATGCATTTAATTAATATTGGCTTTACAAGCATAGAATGTGGGAGGCATGGTTAGGCAAGTGTTTATATGGGAAATTTATAGGGGAAAGATATAGGGGTTATGATAGATTTCAAACTCAAATGAAATCAAAATTTTGGGGAAAATTAATTAAATATAGGCTGAATTGAGAAGGATAGTGTACAGCTCTAGGGAGCTGATAGTTCATATACTATAATTGAAACATCTCAAATCATGGGTTTTTTTTTCTTGACACCATATTTAAGAAAGAACTTACTTCCTGGCAAATAGATGGAGAATAAATGGAAGAAGTTTCAGATTTTATACTCTTGGGCTAAAAGAACACTGCAGATGGTGACTACAGACATGAAATTAAAAGATACTTTCTCCCTGGAAGAAAATCTATGGCAAATCTGGACAGCATACTAGAAACACAGACATCACCTTATTTACAAAGAACCATATAGCTATGATATTTCTAGGAGCAATTCATGGTTGTGAGAGCTTGACTACAAGGAAACTTGAGTGGCAAAGAATCAATGCTTTCAAAATGTGGTGCTGGAGAAGACTTTTGAGAGTCCCATGGATAGTAAGGGGATCAAATAAGTAAATATTTAAAGAAATTAATTAAGGTTATTCACTGGAAGATCAAAATACTGAAGCTAAAACGTACTTTGGCCACATAATGAAAAGATGGGACTCATTGATAAAGACCTTAATGATTGGAAAGATTGATGGCAAAAGCAAAAGGGGACAGCAGAAGTTGAGATGGATAAATAGTCATTGAAACAACATACATGAGAGATAGTGGAGGATACAAGAGCCTGGTGTGCTATTGTCCATGACATCACAAAGAATCACATATGAATGAATAATGAACAACATGATGAAAATCTTCTTAAAAGATTTAACCAGAAATGGTATGGGTGTACTCTTCATCTAGAGTGAATTTACTAGTGAATCTATCTAGGGACTAAGAAATGATTTGTTTCCAAGATAATTTTCTAATATTCTCTGTTACAAGAGGAACTAATTAATCTTTTGATGTAGAATCGTGAGTCTAAAAGTCAAAACATCTGAGGGACTGAACATGGCTGGAAAGGGAAGCAAAAAAAGAAAAAAGGAAAAAAAAATAAACAGCTAACAAGTGCTGCTGACAGAATGTTAAACTACATAGGAACCATCCATAGCAGATGAATCATCTGATAATCTTAGTTTCAGAAAGGTTGAAGAGGCCCTAAAGGTTTATCATTTAACCAGATGCAATTGCCAAGTCAGGGCAGCTGGGTGGCACAGTGGACTGTATGTCAGTCATGGAGTCAAGACATCTTGCTGAGTTCCAACCTGGCCTAAGACACTTACTAGTTATGTGACCCTGGGCAAGTCACTTCAAAGCTTGTTTGCCTCAGCTTCCTAATTTGTCAAACAAACTAGAGAGAGAAATGGAAAACTACTCCAGTATCTTTGCCAAGAAAACCCCAAATGGGGCTGTGAAGAGTTATATCACTCTGAAAAATGATTGAACAATAAATTGTCAAGTCATTAACAAGACTAATTCCCACCCACTAACCAAAAACATCAGTTACTGTCCTCAAGAAGCATACAATCTAAGCAAGGAGAAAACATGGCAAAACAAATTATGTGTAGACACAATATATTCAGGAAATAGAGGAGAAAATTTCTGAGGGAAGGAACTAACTTTGGTGCTGGGGTTAAGAAAGGCTTCTTTAGAAGATAGGACTTTTAAGTAAGATTTCATGGAGGCCAGAGAAATAGGAAGGTGAGGAGAGAGGAAGAATTACAGGCAATGGGTGACAAGCTAGTGAAAAATAGTGGAATCAGGATATGCAGAATTGTGTGAACATAACAGCAAGAAGGTTAGTATCATCAGATTGCAGAATTCCTTGTGGGAGGTGGCATATAAGGTACAAGAATACTTCAAAGATTAGAAGGGGCTAGATTTTTAAAAGATTTAAATTCCAAACAAAATATTTTATAATACATCCTGGAGACAATAGAGAAACCCTGAATTTGACTGAATAGAGTGGTGCCAATATTAGACCTATGCTTTACCAAGATCACTTAAGGTGAATAGAGGACAGGTTGTAGTTCAGAAAGAATTAAGGCAGGGAGCCAAACCATATGGGTCAAGCAATAGTTTAGGCATGAGGTAATGAGGGCCTACACCAGTTGATCATCATTACAATAAAGATGTTACTATGCACAATGATCTTTTGTTTCTTTTCACTTCATTTCATATCTCTTGCCATTATTTTTTACAATCTAAATAGATTATCTAAATTGAATTATATTTTTCCAAATTACATGTAAATACAAATTCTGACATGAATTTTTTTTAAAACTTTGTGTTCC
This sequence comes from Dromiciops gliroides, assembly GCF_019393635.1. Taxonomy (NCBI): domain Eukaryota; kingdom Metazoa; phylum Chordata; class Mammalia; order Microbiotheria; family Microbiotheriidae; genus Dromiciops; species Dromiciops gliroides. Next base: position 719,438,559 of record NC_057861.1, read on the forward strand.
AAATTCTCTTCCTCCCTCTCCCCTGCCAAGAACTCAAGCAATTAAATAAAAGCTATACATGAGCAGTTATGCAAAACAATTCCACATTTGCAAGGTTGTGAAAGAAAACAGACAAAAACAAAACTTCAGATAAAGGAACTAACAAAAAAATTATGTTTCAATCTGTATTCAGACATCATCAGTTCTCTCACTGTATTTCATTTTCATAAGACCTTCAAAGTTGTCTTGGATCATTGCATTGCTGAAAATAAACAAGTCATTCACAGCAGATCATCTTACAGCATTGCTGTTATTTTGTATACAGTACATTTCACATTGCATGAGCTCATATAGGTCTTTCTGGGTTTTTCTGATAGCATCCTGCTCATCAATTTTTAATGGTAAGCTATATTTATATGGTACTTTAATGAGAGATTTCCTTACAATAAACCCATGAGGTTGATTCTTGCAACAACAGTAATAGATACCATTTATATGGTACCTTATTCCTGACAAAGAATTTTCTTCACAGCCCAATAGAGTAACATACAATTTATCATCATTAATAAACCATCACCATCATCAATAAAACCTCATCTTCATCAATTAATCCTCCTCATCATCTATCAGTCATTGTCAATTAATCCTACTTAATCAATTATTATCTTCATCCAATCATGATTAATCCATCAATTGAACAATCAATCATCATCATCATCTACTTACATTATTCTTGCTTCTACTTCAAATTATTTTCACAGTTACTATTGTTTTTTTTAAATTAGGGCAATGAGGGTTAAGTGACTTGTGCAGGGTCAAACAGCTAGTAAGTGTCAAATGTCTGAGGCTGGATTTGAACTCAGGTCCTCCTGAATCCAAGGCTGGTACTTTATCCACTCCACTATGTAGCTGCCTCCACAGTTACTATTGTTAACTGTTTCCCTCCATCCCATTCCCTCCCTTATGGTATTTACTCTATTTTCTATCTTCTCTCACCCTATCCCTCCTCAAAAGTGTTTTGCTTCTGACTGCCCTCCCCCCTAATCTGCCCTCCCTTCTTTCACCCCTTCCTCCTTATCCCCTTCCTTTCCTACCCTCCTGCAAGGTTAGATAGATTACTCCACCGAGTTGAGTGTGTATGTTGTTCCCTCCTTGAGTCAACTCTGATGAAATTAAGGCCTTAGAGCCAATTTTGATGAGTATAAGGATTGTTCACTTCCCTACTGCTCCCCCATCACTCCCCTCCCTCCATAATCCCTTTCCTTATTCTTTCATGCAGGATTTCACCCCATTCTACCTGTCCCCTTCCCCCTCCCCCAGTGCTATCCTCTCACTCCTCAATTTTACAGTAAAGATGTCATCATGGGGCAGCTAGGTGACACAGTGGACAAAGCACCCACCCTGGACCCAGGATGACTTGAGCCCAGATCTGGCCTCAGACACAAGACCCTCACCCACTGTTCAATCCCAGGCATGTCACCCTCCTCCAACCACCCCACAAAAATGATAAACAAAAAATAAATGCTCTACAGATATCATGCCTTCATAATCAATACCTCACCCTGTGCTCTCAGTCTAAATTTATTCCTATCATTTGCCCTAATAGTGAGAAAGTTCTTCTGAGTTAGACATATAATCTTCCCATGTAGGGATGTAAACAGTTTAACCTTTTAACATCCCTCTTGATTGATTTTTCCTGTTTACCTTTTCTTTTGCTTCTCTAGGGTCTTGTATTTGAAAGTCAAATTTTCTATTCAGTTTAGGTCTTTTCATCACAAATGTCTGAATGTCCTCTTTTTCATTGAAGTCCCATTTCCCCCCCTTAAAGATTTTACAAAGTTTTGCTGGGTACGTGATTCTTGGTTGTAATCCCAATTCCTTTGACGTCTGGAATATCATATTCCATGCCCTCTGATACTTTAATGTAGAAGCTGCTAGATCTTGTTATCCTGACTCTGGCTCCACCGTACTTGAATTGTTTCTGGCTGCTTGTAATATTTTCTCCTTGACCTGGGAGCTCTGGAATTTGGCTATAGTATTTCTGGAGGTTTTAATTTTGTGATCTCTTTCAGGAGGTGATTGTTGGATTCTTTCAAGTTCTATTTTACCTTCTGTTTCTAGAATTTCAGGGCATTTTTTCCTGACAATCTCATGGAAGATGATGTCTAAGTTCTTGTTTTGATCATGGTTTTCAGGTAGTCTAATAATTTTAAAATAATCTCTCCTGAATCTATTTTCCAGGTGAGTTGTTTTTCCAAGAAGATATTTCACATTATCCTCTATTTTTTATTCATTTAGATTTGCTTTATTGTGTCTTGGATTCTGATAAAGTCACTCACTTCTATTTGTTCAATTATAATTCTTAGGCAATTATTTCCTTCAGAAAGCTTTTCCATTTGGTTTTTCAACCTGTTGACTTTTGTTTTCACGACTTTCCTGCATCACTCTCATTTCTCTTTCCATTTCTTCCTCTGCCTCTCTTACTTTATCTCAAAAGTCTTTTTTGAGTACCTTTATGAGACCAATTCATATTTTTCTTAGAAGCTTTGGATGTATGAGCCCTGACAGTGCTATCCTCTTCTGAGGGTGCACCTAGATCTTCCTTGTCACGAAAGAAACTTTCTGTGGTCCACATCTTTCTCTGCTTGCTCATCTTGCCCACATTTTACTTGACTTTACTCCTTATTAAAGTGGGGCACTGGTTCCAGACTGCACTTTCCTAAGCTTCAAGGGGTCTCAGGTGGTACAGTTTCAGGAAAGGCATATTCTGCACTCACCTTACCTTGTCTGAAAATAACCCCAGGCCTACTTGCTCTTCAACCAGAAAATGAAATTTTTGTTTTTCTGGCTTGATAGCTCCTGTGAGCTTGCTCTCCTTTCCCACCTTGGCCACTGCCACTCAAGGCTGCTTCCTGGTTCCCAGCAGGGGTAAAACAAATGAATTCTGCCTCAGAGCCAGCAGAGATGCATATAATTTTCCCTCAGACAACCACTCAGTCCTCTCATCAGACTGTGAGCTTAGTTCCAGAAGATGTTGGCACTGCAGCCGATTAAGAGTCTCCGGAGGTCTCTTTCTCTGGAGCAACCTGCCTGGGGCTGGATCTGTGTCAGCTCAACCTCAGAGTTGGGTTCTACTCCCACCCCAGCAGAGAAGAAACCTCCTGTCAACTTTCTAAGCCATATTTGGCTGGAAAATTTTCTCACCCTGTCCTTTTTTGTGTTCTGCTGCTCCAGGTATTATTTTATGACATGATTTGAAGTGATTTAGAGGGATTTGGGGAAGAGCTCTGTGGAGTCACTGCCTGTCCTCCACCATCATTTCTCCACCCAGGAAGTCCATCAAGTCTTGCCATTTTAACTCCCCTTTGTCATTTCATATAGCAGAAGGGCATTCTATCATAATCATGTGCAACAACTTGTTCAGCCATTCTTATTTGTGTGCCTGTTTTTACCCCATCCTATCCATCATTTGTCATTTCAGGTGGGTGTGAGATGGTATGTTGAAGTTCTTTTAATTTGTATTCCTCTAATCAATAGTGATTTAAAGCATGTTTTTTTTCTTTTAACTATAGAGCACTTTGATTTCTTCTGAAAACCACCTGTTTATATCCTTTCACCATTTATTAACTGGAGAATGGATCTTTTTCTATAAATTTGAATCATCTCTTTTTTAAATTATATACTTGAAAAATGAGGCCTTGATCAGAGAAGCACTGCAATTTTTTAATTATTTTATTTTCTATGGTACCTTTTAGCAAAATGTACTTTCCCTAGTTGTCCCTTTTAATAAGAGCTCTTTTTTGCTTTTGTTATGTCTGTTTTCATGATTCTACCCATATTTTTTGTTGTTTGTTGTTATTCTTGATCTGAAACTTGTTAAATTCTGCTTTGGCCCTTTATATTAACTCTGTGATTGTCTTTCTGTTTTAAGTGTGTCTCGTAAAAAATATATTGCTGGATTCTGGTTTCAAATCTATTCTGCTTCGTGCTTCTGTTTTATGGGTGAACTCATTCCAACTCACAATCATAATTATGATTACTGTGCATTCCTTCTATTCAATTTTCTTCTATTTTTTCTCTTTTTATCCTCTCCCTCTTCAAAAGTCAATTTTGTTTCTGATCAATCTCTCCCTTAATCTCTTACTTTTATCATCATTCTCCTTTCTTTTATTCCCTTCATTTTCTATTTTCTTATTGGTTAAGTTAAAATTTTATGCACAATTGCGTGTGTATGTTTATATGCATGCATGCATGTATGTAAATATATGTGTGTAGATATATACAGGCCCACACTTGAAATTAAATTCCTTGTGAATTAAATTTTATAAGACTGAGGTTAAAACATTTCCTTCCAACCCCCAGTTTTTTCCTCCGTTGTAAGAACTCTTTATTGCATACCTCTTTTATGTGAGAAAATTTTCCTTATTCTATCTCTCCCTTTCCCCTTCTCTGTTTTTCTCTCTTTCTTACCCTTTCATTTTTTAAAATCATTTCAACATAATCAACTCATATCGTGCCTTCTATCTATGTACACTACTTATAACTGCCTATTAATGATCAAGTCCTTAGGTGTCATATTCCTCCTTTCCCCATATAGGGATATAGACAGTTTAACTTTCTTGAGACTCTTATGTATACTTTTCATGTGTACATTTATATTCTTCTTATATCTTTTTTTGAATGTCAAATTTTCTATCCACCTCTGTTTTTTTTTCATCAGGAATAATTAAAAGTCCTCTATTTTATTAAAATTCAATTTTTTAACTTGAAGAATTATACTCATTTTTCTGCATAAGATTTTTTTTATTGTAATCCTAGATCCTTTGCCTTTCAGAACATATTTCAAGTTCTCTGCTACTTTAAAATGGAAACGGCTAAATTGTGTGTTATTCTGACTTTGGCTGCATAGTATTTGTATTCTTTCTTTCTGGTTGCTTGAAACATTTTCTCTTTGAGCTCAGAACTCTGGAATTTGTCTGCATAATATTTCTGGGAGTTTTCATTTTGAGGTTTCTTTCAGGAGATGGGAGATTGTTGCAATTTCTATTTTACCCTCTAGATCTAAGATATTGAGGCAGTTTTCCTTGATAATTTCTTAAAATATATCTAAACTCCTTCTATGATCATGACTTTTAGATAGAGCAATATTTCTTAAAATATTTCTCCTCAATCTATTTTCCATGTCAGTTGTCTTTTTGATGAGATATTTCAAATTTTCTTTTATTCTTTTGACTTTGCTTTATTGTTTCTTGATGTCTAAGGGACTTACTAGTTTCCACTTGTCCAATTCTAATTTTTAAGGAATTATTTTCTTCTGTGATATTTTACACCTCTTTTTTTCCTATTTGGTCAATTCTATTTTTTAACAAATTATTTTCTTCAATGAACTAGTATATCTCCTTTTCCATTTGGAATATTCATTTTTTTTTTGGTGAGGCAATTGGGGTTAAGTGAATTACCTAGGGTCACACAGCTAGTAAGTGTTAAGGGTCTGAGGCTGGATTTGAACTCAGGTCCTCCTGACTCCAGGGTCAGTACTCTATACACTGCACCACCTAGCTGCCCCTTGGCATATCCTATTTTAAATATTAAAAAAAATTTTTTTTGGTCAGGCAATTGGGGTTAAATGACTTGCCCAGAGTCACACAGCTAGTAAGTGTTAAGTGTCGGAGCTCAGATTTGACCTCAGATCCTCCTGAATCCAAGGCTGGAGCTTTATCCACTGTACCACCTAGCTGCCCCTAAATAATTTTTCCAATAAATCTTTGTGCTTCTTTTACATTTTATCAATTCTGTGTTTGTCAATGTATTTTTCTTCAGCATTTTTCCTCTTTTACCCAACTGTTAATCATTTAAAATTTTTTTTCTTATATCATTCTTATTTTTCTCATTTTTTACCCCACCACTCTTATTTTGTCCATGAACTCTTCCAGAAATGCTTGTTGAACAAGGTTCCAATTATCATTTTTCTTTGAGGACTTGTTGGCAGCCATTTTCACATTATTGTTTTTTGCCAAGTTTGTCTTGTTCTTTCCTACCACTGAGGTAGGTTTCCCCACCAAAGCTCTTTGTTGTTGTTACCAATTGTACATTTTCCCAACTTATTTCTTGATTTTGAACTTCATGTTAAATTTGAAAAATTATCACTTGGGAATAGGGGAATACTTTCAAAACTTTAGGCTTTTTGTGGTGTTGTTTTGAAAACTATTTTGGGAGGTCTGCAGGCTTTTGGTTCTTCCAAGGTAATGTGATCTAGGAAGAAATATGGTGATTGCTTTCCCTGTCTTTACCCAGGAAGTGCACTTCATTCTGTGTAGCCATAAGTGCTCTGCTCTCTTTCCCTCAGCACTCACCTCTGCAACCAAAATTTGTGTATGGGGAATAAAGTTGCCAATAAATACAACCTAAACCCAGTACCAGCAAAGGGTCTTCTCTTATATCTTTCTGATCAGTTGTACTACACCTTTACTATCTCTGGGCTGAGAGCACCAGAAGCTATGGCTTCTTTGGTCACTGTTCCTCCCATCATGACCCAGACAAGTTTCTACCTTGGTGTCACATATTTATTTTGCCAACCTCCTAAGTTTTCTTAGTCCAGAAAAATCTCTCATCATCATTTTTTGTTGGCTCTGTCACTCCAAAATTTGATTTGGGGTGTTACATTCAAATTGTCTTGAGTGGTATCATGAGAGAGTTTAAGTAGATTGCCGCTGATCCATTTTGGCCCTATCCACTACTCCTTTCCTTTAGAATTAGCCAAATTAAATAAAGTGAATGTGGTAAGTGACTAAAAAAAATCAAATTATAATTTCAACTAAAATATTGAAGTTAAGTTACAAGATTATAAGATCTTAAAATAATATTTGAAATATAACAGAGAAAATTTAATCAGCCTGCTTCATTTTATACATGGGGAAGTTAAAACTTATGGAAGTTTAATAACTCAACATAGGTCATATAGGCAGTAAGCATCAAAGGCAGGATTTGTCAAGGATTGATTGAATATATTCTTTCCACTTGGTTTTTTAATATGTAATGTACTCATCATGTCTTTTCCACTATTTGGTTACTCTTAATTTTTTTTTCCCATTTGAACCCGCACTTACCTTAATGGATCTATGACATTATTAATGTTGTCATTCCCTACTGAATGAAGATCAAAATCCTTCTCTGTGATCTTTCTCTGAGACTCTTTCTCATATCCTTCAAATAATTCTCCATAGAATTTGTCTCCTATATGTTGGAATATTTAAAGGACTTTTAATATTTCACAGATAGTAAAACAGAGTGTTTAGCCTTTTCTGCTATTCCTTGCCCTTCCTCCATTGCTAGCCCACTGCAGACCACTTCAAACCTTCAAAGTAGGACTGGGGTGGTGGTGGTTAAAATGTCTTTATTGGTGATGTTTTTGTTTTGTTTTGTTTGGGGGGGTGGATTGTGAGGCAACCAGGGTTAAGTGACTTGCCCAGGGTCACACAGCCAGTAAGTGTTAAGTGTCCGAGGCCAGATTTGAACTCAGGTCCTCCTGACTCCAGGGCCGGTACTCTATTCACTGTGCCATCTAGCTGCCCCTATTGTGATTTTTTAAGCCACTTTTTGAACAAAAGGTACAGTTGCTAATAAACTAGAGCCTACTTATATCCATCAGGCACATTTCAATTTCTTTTGGATCACTTTCAAGTGTTTCACATAACAAATGTTTAACAAACATTTTTCTTTTGATCTGTTGATTGTTTATTTTAAGATCTCATCATCCCATGACTCATAGGCACAGAGAATAGCCAGGTCAATATTGATGTTAAATAAATAGTATACAAGGACCTCTTGGGATCATTGAAATAACCTACTAACTTGTCACTCTCCTTCCAGTTTCTCCTATTTCTAATCTATTATCTATATTGCAACAACATTATTTTGCCTAAGGTTCAGCTCACTTCCATTTCATTTATTTCTCATGCTCAAAAATATTTAAAATTTTCCTATTGTGCATAAAATAAAATATAAACTCCTCAGCTTATGAGTTAAAGCCTTCTAATATCTACCTCTAACTTACCTCCCTAGGCTTATTTACTTTCCAGGAATATATTCATTCCTCATCCATGTCCATCAAATTCTTTATCTTCCTTCAAGAATCAACCTGATTGCTACCTGATGCAACTTTCCCTGATAACCTCAGCTGCTCAAGTTGTCTTCTTTCTCAATTGGTCCCAGAGCACTATATCCAATTAATTCTCTTTTCCTAAGAGACCCTAATTTATATTATGGACTTTTGACTTGTTTGACTTTGGACCTAAGAGAAATTCCTTGAAGTTAAATAGTCATAACTAGAGCACACCTCTTAATTACCACTGCACCAGAATACTACCTATGCTCTTTACTGAACTTGAACCTTCTGTCAGAATGAAATTGGTCCAATTAATGCCATACTTCCCCCCTCCATTTACTTTCTAAATGATTACCAGGTCTTTCCCTTTTGTCATGCTGTTCCATTTTTTTCTCCCATAGCATATAGTCTTGCTACTCCTCTTCACTTTATCTCTACCCACATAATCCCCACACTAAATCTTATGCTCACAAAACTAATAGTGAATCCAGGACTGGGACCTAGGCCATGTGACTTCCAAAATAGCACTCTTTCCACTCTGCTCCATAGTTGTGTCTATGACCTTATGCTTCCTTGCTTTGCCATAGAATTTTTCAATTGTATAGATCTCACACACAGGCAAATTTTCTGACTCCTTAAAGGAAAGGAGCCATTTTCATTACTTTGTTAGGAATAGCAAGGTGGCACAGTGAATAGAGTGCTAAGCCTGAAGTAACAAACAAAACAAAACAAAGCAAAACAAACAAACAAAAAAAAACCCTCTGCCTTCAAACACTTACTAACAGTGTGGTAACTGGTCCAATCATTTAATCCTGTTTGCCTCAGTTTCTTCATATATAAAAGAAGCTGGAGAAGGAAATAACAAAGCACTCTAGTATTTTTGCCAAGAAAATCCTACATAGAGTTACAAAGAGTTGGACATGACTGAAACAAAAGAACAACAACAATGAGGAATAGCACCTAACTCAGTACTATGATATCATATATTTTTGATACACATTTTGCAGTATGATCAGTTAAATCTTGTTGCCTGCTATGCTCGAGGCACTGCGTTGGGAAGAAATCAATGATACACATATAAAGATGAAATTTTCTTATATTTCAAGTAGTTTACATTCCAAATTAGGGGATACAACATGAAATCACTTAAGTAAATTCAGTACGTAATAATATTCCAAAGGATCTCTTAACTCATTGGCAGCTGGTGGTTCAGAGGATAGAGTACTGGGCCTGCAGCAAGAAAGATCTGATTTCATATCCAGTCTCCAACACTCACTAACTCAGCGAACCTGAATAAATGGTTTAACCTCTGTTTGCCACAGCTTCCTCAACAATCAAGTGGGAATAAAAACAATAACTTCTTCCCATGATTGTTTGAGAAGGAAATGCAATAATATTAGAATAAAAGGGAAAAAAACATAGCACAGTTCCTGACACATAGTAGATACTATATAAATGTTTATTAACTTCTCCTTTGTTAGTATTATCTAGATCAACGCAAATAACACTCCATGCCTACCTCCTCAACTAAAACATCTCTTGGCCACATTCTCCCATAAATTCATCAAAGCATATCCATCCAAAGTGCTAGAGTTTTTCCTTTCCATTAATATCAAAAGGAAAACAAACATGGGCCATCTATTGGTCATCTCTTGCTTTCACTGTGTTCTTTATCAAACATTATTTTCTTTAATGAAATCCTTGACATGGTTTCTTCTGTTTTTAATATATTGCAGCTCGATTATACCTACCATTGATAATCCTTCATTTCAGTAATCTATGTCTCATGCCCTTAATATACTTTTTGGAAAAAATACTACTATTGAAACATGCTCCACCTCCCCCTTTTTCAGGAATATATTTCAGGTTTTTCCAGAGACAATCCAGTCCATTTTTCTCCTTGTGTTTTATTCTATGTCCAAGTCAATTTTTATTTACAGAGAGAGAAAGAGAGAAAGAGAGAGAGAGAGAGAGAGAGAGAGAGAGAGAGAGAGAGAGAGAGAGAGAGAGAGAAAGAGAGAGAGAGAGAGAAAGAGACAGAGAGAAAGAGAAACAGAGAGAGAAATATTGATTTCAATATTGATGTAGATATGGATAGCTTTTCAAAGTTGTTATTTCAACTATATATGCATGTTTTTCCTATACTTATTTTTTCTTGTTTGCAGATTTAGGCCAAAATTTTCAGAATGATAATCATTCTCATTTTGGAGTTTTTGTAATGCTTCAGGGAGGACAGTGTCATCTGGAAACCAAAACATCTTGAGGACCTTGTCATTGATGGAGGAAATCATACTTTCCTGTAGGTGCTGGGTCTTCTCCCTGTTGAATAACTATGGGGATCATAAGTCTTCCTATTTGATAACTCATTTAAGATGCATGATGAGTCCTACAAATAAAGATATATACATACACACATGCATGCATGGGAGACAAATTATTTGAAGAGAGACTTTGTGGAAATATTTTGCTCCACCACATAAAATCTTTATCACCAACAAAAAATGAACATAAATAAATGTTTCATTTTCTGTATCCACCAATCGTTATTTTAAACATATATAGTCTATTCATATCTTGCCTTCTTACTAAGTGGGGGAGGGTCTAGATGGAGGAGGATCATTTGGAATTCAAATTAAAAAGGAATGTAAAAATATAAAATAAAAAAGACATACTGACTACTTGAAAATAGTTTGTGGGAGCCTTTTTATTCCCATCTAATCCCTTCATCAAGGATATCTTCTAAAGCTTTGAACAATTCACATATTTTTACATAGATAGGAATCTATACATTTAGGTTCTTGATCATTCACAAGTTCTTGATAGCATTTTTGGTTGGTATTTTTTCTTTTTCTCTCTCTCTCTCTTTCTTTCCTTCCTTCTTTCTTTCCAGGACAATGAGCATTATGTGACTTTCCCAGGGTCACACAGCTAGTAATTGTTATGTGTCTGAGGTCAGATTTGAACTCAGGTTCTCCTGAATTCAGGGCTGGTGCTTTATGCAATGTACCACCTAGCTGCCCCCATTTTTTCAGGGTTCTTAAGGTGCTTTTTTTTTTTTTTGTAATCATCAAGTCCCACATTTTTCTTCGCATTTTTTTCTTCTCCCTTTTTTCAGGTACCTGTAGACTTAATCTCTCAAAACTTTCACATTGCCCTCTATTTTTTTATTCATTTGGATTTGCTTTATTGTGTCTTGGTTTCTCAGAAAGTCACTAGCTTTCCATTTGTTCAATTCTAATTCTTAGACAATTTTTCATTTGGCCAATTTGACTTTTCAAGCTGTTGATTTTTTTCTCATGTCTTTCCTGCATCACCCTCATTTCTCTTTCCATTTTTTCTCTACCTCTCTAACTTTATCTTCAAAGTCCTTTTTGAGCACTTCTATGGCCTGAGACCAATTAATATTTTTCTTGGAAGCTTTAGATATAGGAGCCCTGACATTGACATCTTCCTCTGAGGGTGCACCTCGATTTTCCTTGTCACTGAAGAAACTGTCTATGGTCCTCACCTTTCTCTGTCTGCTTATCTTTCCTTTTTTTACTTGACTTTTAGATCCTTAAAGTGGAGTACTGTTTGCAGGCTGCACTATCTCAAGTTACAGAAGTCCCAGGTGGTATGATTTAAGGACAATCAGGTTCTTCACTCACCTGGCCTGTTCCCTGGTCCCTAGATGGCTCCAGACCAACTTAATAATCAACCAGCTTTGTGTGTTGTGGTTGTCAACTTCAATGAGCCTGTGCCCCTCCCCCACCTAGGCCACTGCTACTCAAGCCTACCTCCTGGTTCCCAGCAGGGGTGAAAAACTCAAGTTTTTCCTCAGCCCCATCATAGACCCATATCGTCTCCCCCCCTGCAAAGGGCTCAGCCCTCTCACCAGACTGTGAGCTTAGTTCCAGATGACACTGGAGCTGCAGCTGATTCAAAGGCTCTGGGTGTCTCCTTCTCTGGTGAGGCCTTATAGGCCTGGATCTGTGTCAGGGTGACTGTGGGGTTGGGCTCCACTCATGTTTCATCACAGCAACTCCCTCCTTCCAACCTTCCAAACTGTTCTTGGTCAGAAAATGATTTCAGCACATTCTTCTGTGGGTTTTACTGCTCCAGGCATTTTCCTGTGGCATTATTTGGAAGGTTTTTGGAGTGATCATGTCATGAGTTCGAGAGCTCACTGACTTTCCTCTCAATACTTTCAAAATTGTATATGATCCAGCATGGACATAATCTGCTCTAGTACATGCGTTTTTTTCCCTATCTTTGTTTTGTTTGTCGTATTTTTAATTCCTTAAGATGGCCATCCATAACTGTGATATTAAAGCCCAAATGTGGCATTATCATTGTATTTCTTGGTGAAAAGAATATGTTATAAAAGCCTTTGCATTCTATACACCCACTTTTCTTAAGATTTCTTCTTAGTATTTCAATTTTATCCTTAGATGTCCTTAGGGTCACTTTACATAAACTTTCCACCCACCAAGCTTTCTTTCAACTTATTGGTTCTTGTACAGATTCTTGCTGCTTTATGAAGTAATGCTCCTTATCATTTTTCTGCATCCTTATCTGAAAGATTTACAAATTAGTTTATATTCTAAACTAAGGTTGTCCTCACTTCTAGATCATTTCCCTTGTCAGGTAGACTTAATTGTTCTGTTGGCTTGCAGAAATAGTTTCTATAACCTTTAATATTCTTCATTTTGTGAATTCATGCACATAGTTTAAACTTTACCTGGAATTTTTATTACTGATTGTGGTATCTTTTATCCAAACTCTTTTCTTAAATTAAAAGCACATACAAAATCATACAAAGTAAGTTCAAGGAGGAGAGGATTTTATTGACTTAGTGGTTCTAGAAATATCTCAAAGTTGAGGTGGCACCAGAGCTATGTATTCAAAAAGTAGAAACCTGAATAAGAACTCACTATTTGACAAAAAACTACTGCAAAAACTGGAAGATAGTATGGCAGAAACTAGACATAGACCAACATCTTATACCATATACAAAAATAAGGTTAAATGTATATATGATTTAGACATAAAGGGTGATATCATAGGCAAATTAGGAGAAGATAGAATAGTTTACCTCACAGATCTATGTAAAGTAGAAGAATTTATGACCAAACAAGAGACAGAGAATATTACAAAATGCAAAATGGATCGTTTTGATTATGTTAAATTAAAAAGGTTTTGTACAAACAGAAACAGTGTAGCCAAGATTAGAAGGAGAGTAGAAAGCTGAGAAACAATTTTGGCTGTCAGTTTTTCTGATGAAGGGCTCCTTACTAAAGTATATAAAGAATACAAATCATTCCCCAATTAAGAAATGGTCAAAAGATATGAATAGGCAGTTTTAAGATGAAGAAATCAAAGCTATCTATTGTAATATGAAAAAATAGTCTAAGTCACTATTAATTAGGGAAATGAAAATAAACACAACACTGTGATACCACCTCATAACTGTCATATTGAATAATATGACAAAAAAGGAAAATAATAAATGTTTTAGAAGATGTGGGGAAATTGGAACACTAATGCATTGTTGGTGGAGTTGTGAACTGATTCAACCATTCTGGAGAGAAATTTGGAACTATGCCCAAAAGCCTATGGGGCTGTGTATACCCTTTGACCCAGCAATACTGCTACTAGGTCTGTATCTCAAAGAGATCATAAAAAAGGGAAAAGGACTCACAGGTACAAAAATATTTATAGCAGTTCTCTTTGTGGTGGCAAAGAATTGAGAGGATGCCCATCAATTAGAGAATGGCTGAACAAGTTCTGGTATATTAATGTAATGGAATACTATTGTACTATAAAAATGATGAGTTGGCAGATTTCAGAAAACCATGGAAAGACTTCATTGGACTGATGCTGAGCGAAGTGAGTAGAACCAGGGGAGCATTGTAACAGCAACATTGCATGATGATCAACTGCGATAGATAGCTCTTTTCACCAATGCAATGATCCAAGACTATTCCAAAGGACTCATGATGGAAAATGCTCTCCACATCCAGAAAAAAAGAACTGTGAAATATGAATGCAGATTGAACCATACTATTTCTACTTTTTTTGTATTTATTTTTTTTGAGGTTTTTCTCTTTTGTTATGATTCTTTCACAAGATGATTAATGTGAAAATATGTTTGAAGTGATTGTACATATATAACCTATATCAGATTGCTTTCTTTCGTGGGAAGGGGGAAGGGAAGAAAGAAAGGAAGAAAAATTTTGACCTCAAAATCTTCTAAAAAAAAGTTTAAAACTATCTTTACATATAACTGGAAAAAAATAAAATGCTATTGAGAGAGAAAAAAAAACAAAATCTGTTACACTAGCTACATAAAAAGCTAGAAAACTACTTTTCAAAAACTATCAGTTTCCTTGATGAAATTTAGTATAAAGCCGGTGCCCCTATCACCTGCATTTTGAATCTAAGAAATACAGAAAATTGTGGCAATGAAGGAGATAAAATCAGTAAAACCATCCACTTTCACTCAGATTATACAAGTAATTTAAGTGTCTCTACTGTTGGTGAGTACTGTGACTCTTTGAATATTACTAGTTTGCAATTGAAAAAAAATGATGTCTCACTCAAAAGGGTCAAGGAATATACCTCTTTTATGCCAAAAAAAAGTTGCTTGTTCCTAGCCTGCCCCAGATGGCAGAATTGGGTGAGAGTTTTAGAAATAAATTTGGAAACTTCATAATTAGGTACTTTTTTTATTCAATGGTGAATAGATAGGATTACTTTTCTCTTTTTTTCTCTCCAAGACTAGCAGGAGCCTGTCCCAAATGAACTGGGTGTCCTCAGTGTGAGAACTCAATAATTTTGATAATTAGCATAAAAATGCTGCTTAGAAAAATAGGTGATCATGAGTAATAATGCAATCCTGCGATTAGTTCCTGTTTTTGTAATGCCACCCACAGTCTCCATTCTAGCTACCTGTTCTCTGTCTATGCATAGGTAAATATGAATTTGAATAGCTTATTTACCCAGCTGCTATTGGGGCTGAATTATGTAGCTACAGTGAAACTAGGACAGATGATTGTTCCAGAAAGTTACAGTTCTATAATTCCTGGTTCCTTGTGGAATGAAAGTGGGCCATGTTAGGATTTCAATATCCCCCCTCCCCCTAATATCATTACCCTCAAAAGTGAGTTCAGTGAATAACTGTTTCAATATGAGATAATTCCTTCCTTCTTCCTCTGTTCTTGACTACCATTTAACTCAATAGATCTGAGCAATAGCAAAGTTATCATAGAT
The DNA here is from genome assembly GCF_019393635.1 of Dromiciops gliroides. Taxonomy (NCBI): domain Eukaryota; kingdom Metazoa; phylum Chordata; class Mammalia; order Microbiotheria; family Microbiotheriidae; genus Dromiciops; species Dromiciops gliroides. Next base: position 719,453,893 of record NC_057861.1, read on the forward strand.
TAATATAAAGCAAAACAGTTCAGATTTCAGGGTGCTCACATCTAAATGTTACGACTTTTGGTGTATTTTAACTACAAACCCATATAAAGCCCCCAAAGCATTACTAATACACTTATGCAGTAAATAAGGGACTAGAGAAGAAAAATACACTAGGTAGATTGGCAGTAATAAGTCACAGGCCCAACATGAAGTACTGAAGTCTTACAGGATGCTACTCATCTTATTGATGATTGCGTCCTAAGAATACTTCAACCAAGTATCATCTTTAAGGTGCTAAATCACTATAGACCAGTTGTTGTTTAAAAGATGATAAATACTGGATGTATTTTTATTTACTGATTTTATTAATATCCTATTTTAATCTTAGAAGGCTTCTAGAAAAAAATGATTCTATCTCATCTGAATTATGTTTAATTATGTACATTTCAATCTGTTAAGTATCTTTGATTTTATCACTATGGGAAAAAAAATCTGTGCAGTATATGTGGCATAGAGAATTATGTGCCAGAAAAAAAAATGTGGGTGAATCATGTAGAATTCATGTAGCAAGAGTTATGGACAAATTGGAAGTATATCATGAGCTTCATTGGTATATGATCACTATCAACAAATCAAGAAGAACCTCCCTATCATACTGACTAGATCTCTGAGGAGGTCTATAGGATAAGAAAAAAAAGTATAATATTGAATGGGAAGGAGATCAATTGTGATCTGTACAAGTGAAGAGAGCATTTACATCAGAGACAATACAAACATAAAGATTGATCAATCATTGCAAGGAACGTGGCTCTTCTTATGAAGACAATAAGCCCTCTATGCCTTGGGAGATGCTCATGATGACTTATCATGGCTAAAAAACTTCATCACCAGGAGGCAAACTTTATAGCTATGAGATTATCTAAAATAAATTACGCTTGCCAGTAAATATGTTACATCTCCCTAATAGAAGGTATTTGAAAGCAAGTACTACCTCAAATTTGTTTTGTGTAAAAAATTTCCAGAAAGTGCATTTGGGTACTTCATGCTTATTCAAATTAATTGAATATTACAAGCATATATATATATACGCACACACACACATATACATTTATATGTGTGTATACCTGTATGTGTGTCTACATGTCAACCTTCCAGTATTTCAGACATCCATAATATTTAAAGTTATAGACTAATTATGCATTTGCATCAATGTTAGATAGTCTCCACACTGGTAGTTCCTTACAATGAAACAATTACATGTCAGGAAGAAAATTTACAGATACAAAAAAAAACACCAAACAAAGCAAAACACCTGATGATCTTATGTCATTTTTTATGATTGTATTGCTCAAATATGTCAGAAGTAGGATGTTAATCAAAGTATACTTACCAAATAGTCCAGAGAATTTCCTTGCATACCACATTCTATGTCACTCCCACCATATCACCTGGGTCAGAAAGTTGAAAATCACAAACTACAGTCAAACAAACAGACTTTGTATTGCCATGTACCCAGTTACTTCAGTACTTAGAAATGCCAAGAGAAATCAACAGATCATGAAAATTTAGGGATTTTGAGTAGTATAGACAGAACAGTATAATACTATTCACTTCGTGTGTAGTGAGGAAATGAAATGGTAACTGCATTTCTTGGAAATTGCACAAAATGTTAGGAATTATGTTTGTCTTAATTGTCTCCTAAACCTTTCTAGGACAATGCTTACTAGGGCTTAATTATTCTCAAAAGAATAATTTTGGTGATGTTTAAGGGGTCAAGATAATGATTACATGATGACAGCAGTTACAATGACAATGTTGATAATGTAAAATCCAGAAATGGCAGAAATATCAAAATAATTTTCCCTTTGATACAAGGCTAGAATATAAGTGGAGAGATGTATTTCATTTGTTTAATAGTAAATTCAATAGTTAAGGCAGAAAGAAAACAACTTTTAAGTGAAGGACAACAAAGTGAATTTTGAGGCATAGAAAGCCAAGTAGCTCCCTGTTAGGTCTGTCACTGATATCAGAGAGAATTCTTCTTTTACTTCTGATTAGCACCCCATAGGGTACCAATTCTAGGGGTTCTCCAATTTTAATTAACCTCTTTCACAGATGAAGCCAAAGAGAGAGGAAAACACTCAGTACATATTGCAAAGACATATTTTAAATCCATTAAATACACATTAATAATCTTTGGAATATATAATTTTGTAGGTGATGGATACTATTTTTACAGCTGTTCTTTAGAGAAAGAATAAGTTTCTCTTCATTAAAGACTAATGAGTGACATTACATTTAAGTGTTCACATTAGATATGCTTCTTTGAATTTAATGATGGGGCAATGAACCCTTTAATTAAATACTCAAAAATCTCCACTGGGAGAAACAAAACAAATTTATCTGCAATTTCAGAAAAAAAATCAGAATCCATCTGTTCGATAATCAATGGTTTCTCGTTTGAAATCAGGCTGGACCATTCATCTCTATCTGAAAGGTTTTGTGTCTGCAGCTGAAGATTCATTGGGGCCTGGACACATCATATTGTGCCTCCTTGTGGGTTATGGGCAAATACATTTTACTGGCAGAATGTTTTCTCTTTCCTGTGGAGATATGAAGAACTCTCCAAATCCTTTGAATTTTTTTTGACTCATCATTGGATGGCCTCATTACTCCAGGAAAAGCTGTAATTCCTCAAGTAGCTATTGATAGAAAATAATTATCTGACTATAGTCAGGGAGCTTGAAACTGGGTTATGGCTAAATGAAGTGATTTTTTGAAATTATGTTGTTAAAATTTAAGGTACTGAATGTCCATTCTTGTCGCATCAAGTACTTATTATTTATGGAAAAAGAAAAAAACAACTTTACATTAGAAGACAGTCATCTTCCTAGATTTTTAGTGTCAGTCATACTCAATCATATGAGTGAAAGCATTTTTACCCCCATAGAAATTATTTTTAAATGACTGAAAACACCAAGAAAGGATTGGGGAAGAAAGCAATTACCATGGAACAGAGTACTCAAAAGAATAAATAAATCAATGCATCAACAAATTACTATGAGCCTAGCACATATGCTATCTATCTATCTCTCTCCTAACTTTATTAGGTCAGTGCTGCTGGTGAATATCAAAAGAATAAAAAGAGACATATTATATGACTTCATATAAGAAACAATATAAAAATTCATGGAACAGAAAATGAAGTTTATTTAAAAGAAAACAATTAATCATCTTGTATTTCTCATACAATCTTTTCACATCAATTCGGAAAGCATTTACTTAACACCTAATATATGTAAAACAGCATGTTAGCTATTGGACTTAAAGAAGTAAAAAAAACCAAGAAGAAGAAAATGAAAGTAATGTCTCCCCAACATCAAGGAATTTGTTTTCCATTGGTGGGTTGCAACATGTAAAAAGAGAAATGTGTAGATGATACTTTTGGTAGGAGGAAAGAGTGACAACTGAGGTGATCACATAAAGCTTCCTCTAGGAGGGAGGCCAGAAACTGAGCCAAGGAAGATGCTAAGGGATTCTGAGAGATGGGGATTAAGAAGAAAATATTTCTGGAATGGGTGACAATATGGACAAAGTCAGGAAGATGGGACAATGAATGCTGAGTTTCGTTAATAATAAATTAGGTTGTCTGGAATATACATTGCATGGAAAAAATATAAAATGATTATCTGGAAAATGTAGGTTATAGTCAGAATTGAAGAGCCTTATATGACAAACTAAGGCCTTTATGCTTTCTCTTAAATGCAATAAATATTAAGCAACCTTTATTCTTGAACAATTAAGTGTTTAGATATTCATTCTATGAGAATTATTTTGATGGTAATTGGACATCTTGGAATTTATATGAATAAGAGAGGTCATGACATCATTGGCCACACTTTATAAGTGTACAGAACAGTGCCCAGGAATCCAGGAATCTTTGATTATACATGAGAGAAGATGTTCTTAACTTGCAGTTCATGAGGATCAGCAATAGATTTCAGAAGTCCCTTTGTATTGGGGTGGGTAAACAACTAAATATTTATTTCTACACAGTTGATTTTCTTTGTAATCCAAGCTATTTCATTTTATGCATCTGAACATCTCATTCTAAGAAAATATCCCTATATTTCACCAGATTGCCAAAGGCATTTATGAGAAAAGAAAAGAAAAACAAAAACAAAACATTAAGGATCCTTGATTTAGAAGATAATATTGATGATATAAAGGTGATGAATGTGACAAGAAGGATGATGGTGATAAGAATGCTAATCATAGTGCTTATGAAAACTCATGAATCAACATAATTTTCAGTCAATAAACATTTTTTTAAAAGATTAACTATGTCTTAGGCATTAATGAAGTGCTGGAAATACAAAGAAAGCCTACCTTCAAGAAGCTCACAATCCAATGGGGGAGATAACATATAAACAACTATGTACAAATACACACACACACACACACACAGGATAAACAGGAAATAATTAGCAAAGGGAAGACACTATAATTAAGAATGATTGATAGGGGCAACGAGGTGGCACAGAGGATAAAGCACTGGCCCTGGATTTAGGAGGACCTGAGTTCAAATCTGGCACTAGTTGTGTGACCCTGGGAAAGTCACTTAACCCTCATTTCCCTGAAAAATAAAAGGATTGGGAAAAGATTCCTGAGCTTCAAATATTAGTATCTAAAAGTGTCTTCAATATAAAATCAATTTTCTTGTTAGTTTAAAGAAAATAAAGATAGTGAGATTAATTCTGTCTGTCTGGTGACACATTTTATGGGTTTAGGGCATGTTTAGAGTAGAATGGAGACAGGAAAGACCAGAAACTCTTGTCCAGTGAGTGGACTATTATCCAATAGTAAGCAATTCTTTCCAAACCATAAGGGATAAAGATTTCAATGTAGGGGTGCTAGTAAGTGAGAGGGGAAAGGGAACTTTTATGAGAGATGCATAGGTAGAATACATGATCTAATCCATTTCAATCTGATCCAATCCAGTTCAATCCAACCAAATCCTATCTAATGCAATGCAGGGATTTATTCAGTATAGTCATAGATAGTATTGTGAAAAGTACTTTATGCAAGAACAAAATTACAAGAAAAATATCAATACTGGATATACCCTGAGCTCAATTTCTTTATATTCTGATGATAAGGCTTCACATGTTATTTTGGTTAAATGTTGGAAAAGTTGCTGTTATCAGATCAGCATAATCAGACCCAGATGATATGATACCATACTGTCATGTGACTGCTAATATTCATAAGTGCATGTGGATGGGTGCCATGCTATTTCAATAAAAAGGTGTTGAACTAAAAAAATTTCATATTATATATTAGTAATATGCCTTCCTTCATCATCTTGATCTTCTGGGCATTTTTTTCTCTGATGAATACGGAGTTCATAATGTAACTATGTACTTTTTTCAATTTTCCTTATACAGTTTGTATCCAAATGTTTAAAATAATTTATTTTGCCATCATTAACTTTTATTTACAAACCACCTAATTTATTTTATTTATTCAATTGGGGGTTTTCTTTTATGATGGTCAGGTACTCATTTCTTTTTTTTTTTCATAAAGATCATCCTGACTGGAGAATACAGTGTTGGCCCCAGTGTAAATTATGGGGTTTCCTTTCAGTATTAAATGGCAATAATTAAAATACTTATAGGAAACCAAAGAAGTGATGCATTGAGCATTTTGCCCTAATGGACCTTAACTTAGTCACGTTTTTTTTTTGTTTGTTTGTTTTTATCAGAAACTTATTATGATTTCCATTTCCAATTGAAGGTTGCTGGAGTAATAGTGTCATACAACATTTTATTCTGATAGACTTAAAGAGTGAAAATATAGGTGAAATGAAGAATCAAAAGGACTTCAAGAATGTGATTACATTCACTTTAATAACATTGGCTATATACAACTTTATACATTTAAGTTCTTAATAAATTAAAACCAGTAGCTAGTTTGGTTCTGATGTGAGTCAAGATTAACAATTAAAAAGTTAAATAAATAATATGATGTATCAATTCTTGGAGAAAATAAAGAGAATTTAAGAAACTAAAAATGCTGTTTAATGACCAAATTGTGGGGGGGAGGAGGGAGCCAAAGCTGCCCCGTCAGCCAGAACCAAAATATATTAACACATATATAGCACCAACGGATGGATTCACAGCCCATCTGTTCTGCCATCTAAAGCTAATTTTAAGGGGAAAAAATCCAAGCAATTAAAAAGCAACCATCAGCTTAAAGTCTGACTAAAGAATGATTTGACAATAAAAACTAAAGCTATTACAAAAACACTTAATTAGAATATACCTGAGTACAAGCCTATGACTCATTAAAGCACCACTGAAAGAATGAAAATTGATACATTAAGACTAGGTTGGGATGCGGGGTTTTCAGAATCATAGAATTTAACCATTGGAAGATATCTCAGTAAAATCTAATCTAACTTATGCCTGAAAACTTTTTCCCTTACCAACATGTCCAACAAGTGATAATTCAGTCTTTACTAGAAGAGCTCCAATTCAGAGTGACCCACTGCTTTCTGAATCAGTCCATTTTACTTTGACATAACTCTAATATTTAGGAAGATATAACATGCCAAACTTCTTTGTTCCATTGAAGCATATACCAGTTGTTCCTAGTTGTTCCCTCTGGGGTCAAAGAAAAAAAGTTGCACCTACATTCCACATGACAACTATCCACCTACATAATTCTATCATGTTCATTACACTGCATGCTTATGGACAGCTAAGTCATGCAGTAGATAGAGAGCTGGACCTGGCATCAGTAAGATCTGAGTTCAAAACATGTCTCGGATACTTACTAGCTCTGTGTCCATGAGCAAGTAACTCAGCCTCTGTCTGCCTCAATTTCCTCATCTTTAAAATAGCAGCAACCTACCAGGGTGGTTGTGAGGATAAAATGAGACAATAACTATAAGTCATTTAGTAGAGTGTCTGACACATACTAGGTGCGACATAAATGTGATTGTTATCATCATCATCTCTATCAAAGGATTGCTTTGAGGACTAATTATGCTTAAGAGCACTTAGCACAACACTCAATAAATGTTTTCTTCCTTCCTCCTATCCACCCTTATTTCTTTATTCTAAGTCTTCTATCCTCAGGGATAAATATTATTTCAGGTGATAACCTTTCATCTCATATGTCAGACTAATTTTGTTTTCCTTTTTTATAAGAGCATTCCTTTCTAATGGAGCAGTCACTTAGACCCAATTTCCCATGCTTTCTATCCCTATAACCAGTTCCTAGGGGTGGATAAGAATCCATCACAGAGTACATCCATCCTTTGTTTATTCCTTCAATTTTTAAAGCATGAAATCTGCTTTAGACAAATAAATAGCAGCCAAAGATATCTGTATAATAGAAACCCCTGATCAATGTAATACCATGCATTTGTGCCAGACTTGGAAATGTTTCATAAATTCCTGGGCATAGAGCGATATTTCACACCGTATTTCAAAATGAGTACATGATGTAAACTTAAAGGAATTGAGACAAATTTGTAAAAACAAAACAAAACAAAACAAAAAAAAAAACAGTCATTCCCCAATTGACAAAAGATGAAAGGTTATGAACAGGAAGTTTTCAAGAAATCAAAACTATAAAGTCATGTGAAAAAATGCACAAAATCACTTACAATGAAAGAAATGTGAATTAAAACAATGTTGAGACACAAGATTGGTTAATTTGACATAAAAGGAAAATGCCAAATTTTGGAGGAATGTGGGAAAATAGATAACCTACCGTTGGTGGATGTGTAAACTGGTCAAGCCCTTGTGCAGAACAATTGGGGACTATGTCCAAAGAGTTATAGAACTGTCTTCATCAATACCACTATTTGGTCGGTAGCACAAAGAGATCAAAGAAAAAAAGAAAGGACCTATATGTACAAAAATATTTATAGCATCTCTTTTTGTATTTGAGAATATGCCTATCAATTAAGGAACACATGAACAAGTTGTGGCATATGACTGTGATGGAATACTATTATAGTATAAGAAATATAAAAGGGAATGGCTTCAAAAATTGTGGGAAGAATGTTATGAACTGATGCAAAGTGAAGTGAGCAGAACTAAGAGAATGTTGTATACAGTAACAGTAATAATAATCAACAGTGAAAGACTTGGTTACTTTGATCAATACAATAATCCATAATTATTCCAAATGACTCATTATAAAATAGTCTATCCACCTCCAGAGACAGAATAAATTCTGAGTGTAAATGCAAGCGTATTTTTCACTTTTTTTTCTTGCTTTTTTATTTGCGATGTAACTCATGTGAAAATATTTTGCATGGATCCATAAGTATGAGTATTGTATTTCTTGCTTTCTCATTTGGTGGGGCAGATTGTAAAGGGAAGGAGGGAGAAAAATTGGAATTGAAAATAAAAAAAGAAACATAAATTATTACTTTATTTTTATAACTTCTGGATGTATCTAAATTTCAATATTCTTTATATATCAGAGATAATCTCTATAAAAAGGTAGCTTTGTGGTTATATCTGCACTGTATTGTATTAGGTTTTCAAGACTCTAGGAAAATATATGTTCTACTAGCCCTTGTTAAATACCTTTAATTACTAGCTATGACCATATTATTTCTATTGAAATTCTCACACATACATACAAATGCATAGGAAATGGAAGTCTTATGTAGACAGTTATTCAATCAATAAACATTTATTAAGCCTATTCCATTTTGTGGTAAACAAGACACACAGTTTCTAGTACAGGTCAGGAAACAATTTAATCTCTAATCACATAGCTATAGAGAAATGAGTAGATGAATTTCTATGAAATGAATATGTGGAAGGCTTTTTATAGACTTAAGAAAAGAACCTGTTATTTTAATAGCTAACTGTAATAGACCTTGTGATCAGAGCAAGCTTCTAAAAGAGGACAAAGGCTTGCTTTTCTATCATTGGCTTTAGGAAGGAGCAGTAACAGGGATTTTTTTTTTTTTATCCTTGAGAATGAAGCATATGTTCTGCAGAAAGTGAGACCTCAACTTTCAAGAAGCAGGTGTGATTGATCTCTATGGCTGGAATGAAGTTACTTTTCTTACAGAAAAAGGGGTGTGATACTCTTTTCTCTATGTATCCTCTATCTCTTAGCACCAAGGGGTACAGCTTAGAGCTACAGCTTCAGGTGCAAGTCAACAGATCACATATGAAACTAAGTTTGCCAAGTCCCCTCCAATAAAAATAAATCAGACACCTATACCCAGAGTCATGCTCTTAAATGTTTAACATCTGACAGTCTTAGGAAGAAGATGCATGCATACAAAACACATTTATATTTAATCAGTATTCTTAACATTTTCTCTATCAGTTACTTAAGTTTAGAAATTAACAAAATAAAGAGATTGCTAATTTGTAGCATTTTTCAGTTCCCTAATATAACAATTGACTCTCAGGAGTGGGTTTGAACTGACTCCAACATACATCAGCCTAGCAAAACCAACATTTCTACCTACTGTATCTTTTCTAGTGCTTCAAGGCTCCATACATAAAGTCTATGGAAAGTAATGTTTCAATAACAGATCAATATTGCTTGTCCAACAAACTGCATTGTAGTATAGCTTCTCTTCCCAAACAACTTACTCCACCGGCACATACTCTAGGCTTAAGTTGCATTTACATGGAATGTGACAACAAACAAATAAACAAATCAAAAAACTACTAGAGCTAACAAAATGAGCAAAATTTTATTTGGTAAAATTGATTTTTAGTTCCTCTCCTCTCTTAATCCTTTTTAGAATGCAAAACAGATACACCCAAATACATATTTATAAGGACGCACTTTTAAACATCCCTAATATCAGAGACAATGGGGGAGGGGAAATTGGTTTCTCATGATCCAGCTTCTGGTGACACATGTGTCACATTTGTTTGAAAATGTATTCAATTCCTACTTGACAATATGCTGTTTATCGTACTGTATTTGATATCCTGGAAGTTTGTATAATATCTCAGGATGCAAGCCCTAGGGAAATCAACATGGGCCATAGACTTGCTAAGAAGACTCCAGCTTCTCCCAGTATCTCAGACCTCAATATGTCAGCTAGAAGAACCCAATTCCCAAACATTAAGTACTGAAAGACAAAGCCCCTGAAGTGTATGAGAAGGAGCAACAAAATGCTGAGTCTTCCCTTTTAAATACCTTGTGAGAATTGGACAATTTGGCAAATAACACCTTTCATTTTTCTTAGCATTGATGTTTTTGTAATTCTATCTTCAAAATCCAGGAAAAATTAAAGGTTTCTGGTGATCAGTGGGAAGCTGCCACATTGAGGAGAAGAATGCATTTTAAGTCATGGTACAGAAATTCAATAACATTTTAGACACAAAAACTTAACCAATTTATATACATATATATATATATATATACATACACACACACACACACACACACACACACACATATATATATATATATATATATATATATATATATATATATATATATATATATATTACCATTTGCATTCATTGCCATGAATGGGTAACAGTGATAAGAACACTATGCTCATCAGATTTTGAATTTCTTGACCTAATTTCTTACTAATGTTTGTCAGGAATTTCTAGGTTCCCTCTAAGAATTTTGTGGGTGTACATGTTAAGCAAATGGGAGCATATTTGGTAGCGTGCTGGAATTGAATTTTTTTTTTTTTTTAGTGAGGCCATTGGGGTTAAGTGACTTGCCCAGGGTCACACAGCTAGTAAGTGTCAAGTGTCCAAGGCCGGATTTGAACTCAGGTACTCCTAACTCCAGGGCCGGTGCTCTATCCACTGCACCATCTAGCTGCCCCTGGAATCGGATTTAAAAAGACTTGAGGACAAATCCTGCCTCAGATATTTTTATCTGTGTCACACTGGACTTATCCTTCAACATCTTTAAGTCTTAATTTACTCATAAATAAACTGGGGATCATATTATCAACAGAACTGATTTGTTGGTCAAATGAAATAATATGTAAAGTGTATGCAAATATTAAAGTACTATATAAATAATAGAAAAAATAGTAGTAATCTTGTTTGACAAGTCATGTCATGAATATATTTTTATGGAAGACAGCAGGCCTTTTTTTTTGTTTTGTTTTCTTTTAAATGAACAGAAAACATCCTCAGCAAGGAGTCACCTTCCCTTCCTACCTTTCTCTTCTTTTTCTGACCCTTACAGAATTTGACATGTAGTAATTACTACATTTGGATATTGTTTTTGGACAAATGGTGATCTCTCTAAGGAGAGGATAAAAACTGGAATAAAAAGTAAAAAATGGGGGCAGCTAGGTGGCACAGTGGATAAAGCACTGGCTCTGGATTTAGGAGGACCCAAGTTCAAATCTGGCCTCAGACATTTGATACTTACTAGCTGTGTGAACTTGGGCAAGTCACTTAACTTTCATTGCCCCGCCAAAAAAAAGTAAAAAAATGATTTTGTTGTTTGTCTCCTTGCTCAGGCCTAGAAAATAGAAAGGAAATCCTTGAAAAATCCAATTTCATTTGATTCCATTCAATTAAACCAACATTTCATTAGCGTTTAGTATGTGCAAGGCACTGGAGATACAAGACAAACATAAGACAATTCCTTCCTCTATGAAGCCTATGTTACACTGGAGAGCAAATATGCAGAACTGAAGGCAATGACAGTGGGTGATTCAAATGCTCTAGGAATATTCAAAAGGAGTGAGGACACTAAACTCAGGAAAAGTTTCATAGAAAAGTTCAGAATGCAGCAGCTAGGTGGCACAGTGGATAAAGCACTGGCCCTGTATTCAGACACTTGACACTTACTAGCTGTGTGACTTTGGGCAAGTAACTTAACCCCAGTTGCCTCACCCCACAAAAAAAAAGTTCAGAACATAAGCTGAACTTGGAAGATGATGAGGAATTTTGAAGATAAGGATGAAGAAATGGCTTTCATGGAATTGGCAATATGATAGGGAGTTGTATAAATGATTGGAGCGTAGAGATATTGTGTCAAAATAGAGATATGCTAGTAGTTCAGCTGTTGTCTGGAACATAGAATTTGTGACGGGCAGAGGGCTGGGGGAAATAAGCATTTGTGGTAAGTACTTTACAAATATTATTTTATTTGATTGTCACTTATGATTTAAAGGGAAATCAGGTTGGACTATAGATGAGCAGTCTATTTTTTAATGTGATATGAAACAAATTGTTTTCTTCCTTTCTTTTTGTATTTGTTCCTAAAGGAGATATAATTATTGTTTTCCCTTATATTCAGAGTGAGTTTCACCTGGTTGCAAGAGAAAAGCAAGAGAAACAGCAAAGGAAAGCGAGAGAAAAAAATCTCAAATTTAAGACAATATCTTTTTGAGAATTGAAGAGGAGAAAGGAGTCCTGCTACACTGATCTCTGGTAGCTGCTTCCATATGGAGGAGAAGGATTGAGGCATAGTAGGAAGACCACTGGAACTGTGGCTATAAGGGAAGGGGGAGTAAAGCATCCCGTGGCTTACAATCTATTTGATCATTCTTACCAAGTGAGAGCTAAATACTCCTTTTGTTTTTGTTTTATAAACTGACATCAAATAGGGTCATATCCCCTCTCTATTCATCTCTTGGATCTTAGCATTTTCTTTACCTCTCCTTCATCTCAGGAATACTCCCCCTCCTCCACTGCCTACTGGCCTCTACAACTTTCTTGAAGTCCAAACTAAAATCTCTTATTTTACCTGTAGCCTTCCCTAGGTCCTCTTAACTCTAGTGCCCTCCCTTTGTCAATTATTCCCTAAATATCCTGAATATAGTTTCCTTATTATATACTTGTTTGCATGTTGTCTCCTTTGTGCTTATTGAATTATTGGATTAAATTGTGCTTCTGAAAAAATGATAGAAATGCTTGCATTACTTAACATCATAGGAATGTTGAGAATTTCTTGGGATCAAAGTATAATATACCTCTGAAGCATTCTATTCTAATCCTCTCATTTTACAGATAAAGAAACTCAAGCCAAGTATGGCTGACTTGTCCAAGATCTCACAGAAAGTGACAGAGGCAGGTTTTGAACCCAGGCCCTCTTCTTCTAGAGCCAGTGCTCATTGCACTCTAACAATTTAAAAATAATTAATGTATGTAAAATGTTGTGTAACAATAAAACACTATAGAAATGTGAATTATTACCATGATTATTGTTAAAGTAGATAAATTTATTTTTAGTGAATGGACATAATTTCTGTAATTAGCTGTTTTCATTACATAGACATCCTCATAAAGCATTCTTTGGAAAATATGATAGGACAGCAGATTATGGGTCTCTTCCACTTTGTTAGTCTTGATGTTTTGTCAGACTGTTTATGGAGAAAATATATTATATAAAGGAATTATTTTTCCCTAAATGGCTATGTGGTTATTGGCTCCAACAGATTAAAAAAATCATAGACAGATCAAATCAAAGAATGGTTTTATTGTGATAAGCTAATCTAAAAGCACGAATAGTCACTTTTATGTAGCCTCAAGGCAGGTGGAAGATTGCAATTATCCAGTGACTGGGGCTATCTCATGTCAATTTCAACTAGTAAAAAAAAAAATACCCTCACTTCCCTACACCAATAATCTCTACAGCTCAATTTTGCCAGCAAACACTGTTTCTATCTCCTTTGGTTGCCTTGGGTGAACACTCAAAAATCAATTAGATGAAGATAATTTCAAACCCCCAGAATTGAACCCATGTGCTTTGGCATCCTGTAGTGACAAAGGAAAAATATTTCCTTTGCTATAATGGAAATATCTGCAGGAAACATCATCAAGATCAGCATAAAAAATATTAAGGGTTCACCAAGGCATTTTATTATGCTAGGCACTATACCAACACATTTTAAAATATAAAATAAAATAAAGACATAATGTCTGAGTGTTAAGAGATTATATTTAGAACACAGATTAAATCTTATCACCTTCCTGCTAAAAATTATGAGATCAAGGATACTACAGTAAAGGTCTCATATCCTGGTAATATTTTCAACAGTGGCTTAGTGCAGGGCACAGCATAGAGTAGGCTTTATACAAATTCTTATTCTTTTTCTTTCCCCTTACTTTATTAACTGTGTGCCTTTGAACTGGTCACCTAATTGCCTTGGGTCTGTTTCCTTATTTGTAAAATGAAGAGGCTGAATTAAGAGACTTCCGAGATCATTTCCAGCTTTATATTTATGATGTTGTGAGACCTTCACCATTCAGATGGAACCCCATTGGTTACCAAGGAAAAATCCCATTGTTACTTGGCTTTTGAGGGTATCCATGATCTTGGATTAGGATCCTGTCTTCTGTGGTGACCGTGAGCACATAGTAATTGACAAATACCTTCCAGTTGCAGCTCTAAACATTCTTTGGGTTTTCCCTACATGTCTGTCTTCTTTTGAGTCTCCTTTGCTACATCCTCATCTATGCCATACTCACTAGGGATGAGAATACCCTCTAGGGGACTGTCCTCAGCCATCTTCTCTTTTACCTCAATACTCTTTCACTTGGTGATCTCAGCATCTCTGCTAGGTTCAATAAATCAACTTTAAGAAAATACCTATCTAGCATAAATTTCACTTGGACTCCAATCCCACATCCAAAGCTGTCATCTAGATATCTCAAACTGTACACCTAAAACAGAAGTCATTAACTTCTCCCCTCTTCCCAACCTCCCTCCTGCTGTCAAAGGCTCTAATATCCTCCTAGTAATGCACATTAACAACTTGTGTTTCATTCTCCACTCTTTAGTCTCAAACCATGTAGCCAATGACTTTTTTTAATTTTTAAATTTTTTTGCCAATGACTTTCAAAATACTGACATTTCTACTTCACTATATCTCTGATACAGATCCCCTTGATTCCTAACAAATTAGATTAAATCCTCAACATTTTTTCACCTAGATTTTTATAATAGATATCTAGTTATTTTATCTTCCTCTAGTCTCTCCTCACTACAATCTGTACTCCAGAAACCTGCCAAAACAATTTTCAAAAAGTGCAATATTGGGGCAGCTAGATGGCACAGTGGATAGAGCACCGGCCCTGGATTCAGGAGTACCTGAGTTCAAATCCGGCCTCAGACACTTAACACTTACTAGCTGTGTGAGCCTGGGCAAGTCACTTAAGCCCAATTGCCTCACTAAAAAAAAAAAAAGTGCAATATTAAACAAGTGACCCCATCCCTATCCTTCATGTTCCAGTCAATAAAATCCATTGGATCCCAATTTCCTCTACCTAATATCAAGGCCTTGGTTTAGTAATTAAAATATTTCAGAGGGCCACTAGGTGGAGCAGGGAATAAAGCACAAGCCCCGGATTCAGGGGGACCTGAGTTCAAATGTGACCTCAGATACTTAATAGTAGCTATGTGACCCTGGGAAAATCACTTAATCCTCATTGCCCAATCAAAAAAAAATAAGAAAGAAAAAAATTTATAATTCCTTTCTAGCTCTTCATTACTCTTTAATACTATCCACATACTCTATTATTGAGACACACTGTTCTTCCTCCTACACTTTGCAGTGGCACTCCAGTTTCTTACTCTATGCCATTGTAGTAACTTAACCACACATTTTAAATGCTCTCCTCCCTTTATTCAGCTTCCCTGACCTTCTGGATTATTATAAATCTCGGTTCAAATTTGATCTCCTTCTAAGGTATTTTGAAGGCTCCACAGTTGCTAACAATTTCCCTTCTGGGAAAATGTCTATGTATTTTACATGATTCTACTAGGTACCTGTTGATATACATGACACACACACCTCCCATTAGAATTTAAGCTTCTTGAAGACTTAACCTGTTTGTTGCTTTGCTTTTTATTGCTGGAATTTAGCACAGCTCAATTCCACTTACCAAACACATGGTAAGCTCAATACTTTTTAACTTACTGAATCAGAATAGAATTATGACACTATTACCTCCCAAAACACATACACCTTGATTCTAGACAGTAATTTGGCTTCAAAAATCTCCAGCTGTTTCTAATAGATCATATTTCATATAGTGAGGCTGTTAACTTAATATTTATTAATAGGACAGATTCTTCTTGAGTCAGAGCTTATTTTTTTCCTTGGAAAAGGCTGAATGAAGGGAAAGCATGCTCACTCTCCTTCTGCTGTGGCTGAATTTAGAAATAAAAAAACAGAATATTTCCCTTAGATCCCAAGAGGTTTGAATTCCCAAGAAACGTGGGGAACCCATGTTGTCATCAGGAGGAAGCCAGGCATTAATCTGTGAATATAGAAGGAGTGAGAAAGTGAGAAAGATGGCTGTGTAAGTAAAAAATGAAAGTTGTTCATTATAGAGGAGGTATTCCAGAGGGCACAGGGAAGGAGTGGGCATATATATATTGGAACATTGCAATGGTAGAGTGAAAATGGACAGAAGCGGCCAGGTAGTGATGGAGAAGGGGTTCTATACATCACCAACTGGAAATTCAGAATCACTAGGATGGGAGAGCAGAAAGATATAGAAGGGGAAAGGAAGAGAAAAAGCACTTGTATAGCAGTACTATATGTCAGTTCCTGTGTTCGGAACATTTTATTCAATTCAATAAATATTTATTAATGAACTATTATGTACAAGGCATTGTGCTAAGCACTAGGGATACAAAAAGAGGTAAAAGACAATATCTATCTTCAAAGAGCTTACAATGGGAGGGTAAATAGGCTAACATATATATACACACACTCACACACACACATGCACATACATATACATATATACACACATATATATGTATACACACAAACAAATCAAGCTATATACAAGATAGATAAGAAATAATTAACTGTGGGAAGACACTAGAATTAAAAGCAGTCAGGGAAGACTTCATGTAAGAGAAACAATTTTAGTTGGGATTTAAAGGAATCCAAGGAGGTCAGTAGTGGGAATGGAGGAGGGAGAGTGTTTCAGTCATAGCAGCCAGCAGAAAAACATGCTTGAAGCTAAGAGATTGAGAATCTTGTTTGTGAGATAGCTAGGAGATTAGTGTTGTTTTATCGGAATAAATTGTAAGAATACTGGAAAGCTAAGGGAGGGCTAGTTTATAAAGGGCTTTGAATTTTCAACTTTTAGAATATTGTTTCCTTTGATTGTTACAATAATGTGGGAGGTAGTTGTTATTGATATTCCCATTTTACAGTTAGCAAACTGAGGCAAATAGTTGGTGACCCAATAATTAATAGCTCAAGCTGTATTTAAAGTTAGGTTTTGTTGACACCAAGTCCTCCACTCTATCCAATAAGTCATGTACCTGTCTCTATGGTGGAAGTATGTTAACCACTGAGGAATTAATAAAGACAGACTATCAGTGGTGGAAGAGAGGTTCACTGAGGGAAGCTAATGATTCGGCTGCCCAAATAATTGATTTTATAGTTGCTAAAATTGAGACCCAGGAAGAACATCTAATTTATCCAAACTCAAACAGTCAGTGACAGAGCCAGGATTATAACCCAAGTGTTCTGACTACAGTACAATACCCCTTCCATTTTACTGATTTCTTCTCAAAGATGAAGGGAAATACACTGAAAATGCAAGGCAAGTCAAAGATTTGAGGGCCTTTAGCTTAGATATGGGCAGAGGTACATATCCCATTCTATTATTCTAAATAGTTGCAGGAAGTTCTTTGTTGTAGCATTGTTTTCCAAAATTTGACTTGAACTTTATTTCATTGAAAACACATGTGTATACACTTGGAAGTTGTACTAGAAAATGCCAAATGCTTTTGGATATTATATTGTACTGATCCATCACCCCTTTGGGTCATGACACCAAATAAAATGAAAAGAATTAAGAAAAGAATTTATAGAATGCTGGTGTTATAGAGAGACATACAAATTTTGAACTCTGCTAAATGTGGTTACAAACAAGCGATCCTAGAGTACTTTGGATGAAATATACCACCAATTTCTTTGAAGTGAGGTAATGCATCTAAAATGCAGAATGAAAAACATTGTCAATGTGGGAATTTGTTTTTATGGACTCTCATATTATTATGAGAGGTCTACTTTTATTCTTTAATTCAATAGTCATTAAAAAGGAGGGAATTTTTTTTCTATAAATAAATAATTAAATATTTTTAAAAATAAAGAAGAAATTATTAAGGTGGTGTAAAGAACCTTCCACCCATAAAGAGTAGCATCAAATACAGAAAGGCAGTAAAACCAGAACAAAATTCTTATAATCTAGTTAACCAAAGGTTGTAGCAAAGTTCACCTCTGATTCTTACTTATTGTTATTCTATAGACATTGTTATTATTATTATTGTTATTATCATTGTTATTATTGTTAGATTATTGTTATTCTATAGACATTCTCAGTTTCCTTTGAGAATGTCTTTTTCATTATTTTTATATTAAGTAATACTCCATTACATTCATATATTAAAATTTGTTAGCCACTCTCCACCTGTGGGATATGTGTTTATTTTGTTTTTTCCTAATATTAAAAGAACTAAAATAGCATTTTTGAACATATAGGTCTTTTCCCTTTTATTTTGGAATATAGGTCTAGAAGATATATAGCTGAGTCAAAGGGTATATGACATCTAGTAGCCTTTTTGGGATAGTTACAAATTCCTTTCCAGAATGGTTGGACCAATACACAACTATAGAAATGGGGCATAAGTCTACTTACTTTCCTGAACCTGCTTCAACACTTACCATTTATCATCTTTACCCATCTCTACCCTTTTTATCTTTTGAATTCCTACACATCCCTTAATACCCTACTTAAATCCCTCTCCTTAATAACCTCCTCCTCTTGAAACTCTACACATTTAGTTGCACATATCAATAAACCACTTATAATAATGGAATATTGTATCTTATAGCTGTTGGTATCTGTGCCTCATACTCATACTAGGAATAAGCTTCTTTTGGGCAGAGGGCCTGCATCATCTCAACAATTTTCCTTCCCTAGTGCCCAATAGAGTGTTCTGACTGTAATGTGCCTAGTGTTAAAGATTCATAGTAGTTTATTATCCACCAGAATTAAAAGAAATTAAAATATTTTGTTTGTCTTTTGCGTTAACTTTGTTTTTTGTTTGTTGGTTGTTTTTTCGTTTTTGTTTTTCTCTAGACCAGTGATATAATTTGCTTAGAGAATTACAAATGGGGAAAAGCAATTTAAAAAATGCAAATTGGCAAATGTTCTATAAACTGTAGTTTTAGAGAATTATCTTGGGACACTGAAACATTAAGTAAGGCGGTAACTGTCACACAACTGGTATGTGTCTAGGAATGACTTAAAACCAGGATTTCTTGACTCAAAGGTTTACTCTGTCTACCATTCAATGATTCTTCTTTAGTGCTTCAATATGAACAAAATAATCAAGTATTTTTCCCCTGAACCTTGAAAATCAAACATCAAGAGTGATTATTATTTTTTTCAATTGAGAGAGAAACTACATATTCAAAATTATAAAAAAAATATTACCCAATTGTGATACAATTTTCTGTCCCTTATAAAAAGAAATCATACCTTATAGTTTTTCATTCAACTCATTAAGTCCTAGTATAATGCGTCAGAAGATCTGATTTTTTAAAAATATATTTTAACTTTATTGACATTTTCTTTTGAAATATTAATTACATTTCATTTAAAAATAACACATTTCAATTAATATTATTGGAACTTTTGATTTTAAAAAAGGCAATAACAGTAAGGACAAAACAATTAATATAGCATTTTCCATATTACCTATAATTTTTCTTCAAACAATTTATCAATCATTAATAGGGAGTAAGTGTGAATTAACTTTAGTCATCTGGAATAAAGAATGGTCATCATGTATACACCAAATTCTGCTTTAGTTTAGTCTTTGTTTAACTGGTAAAGTTATAAGCTACATCATATCTTTGGTGCTACCTTCTTTATTCAGCATCATTTCAAACAATTTTCCATATATTTTTTGGAATTTTACTTAAATATTGTTTTCATTTAAATTTTATAGTTATCAGTTAGATTATACTTTTAGTTCTACTTTATTCACTATATTAATTCATTTAATCTCTCCTCGTTTCTTGGAATTCTGCATAACTATCATTCTTTGCAACATAATATGCCTTTATTATTTTATTCCACAATTTGTTCAACTTATTCCCTGATTGTTGTTAATATAATTTATTTACATATTTTTGCCTTTACTAATAGAGTTGCTATAAATATTTTGGTATATATTGGATCTTTTTTTTTTCCATCATTGAACTCATTGGGTAAAACCCTAGGAATTGGAAGACTACATCAAAGTATGTAACAGTTGGTTAATTTTTATTGTATAATTCCAAGTTGTCTTCTATAAAGGGTAGGGCCAATTTACAGTTCCACCAGTGTGAATTAACATGTTTTTTCTCACAGCTATTCCAATGTTCACTATTTCCAACTTTTCCTAACTTTGTCAATTTTATCAATTTGCTGGGAGTGAGGTGGAACTTCAGAGCTTTTAAAATTTGTATTTCTATGTTAATTAGTGATGGAACATTATTTTCAAATGACTATTTGATAGGTTCCATAGCTTCTTTTGAAAACTGATCCTATCTTATGCTCATTTATTTATTGAAAATCAATAGTTATCTATTGAATTTATCTATAAAAAACAAGAAATGAACTCAGGAGTAAATATATAAGTGAAAAAATTCAAATCCTATAACTGGTGTTTGAATTGTTTCACATATCACCAAATGAACTGTGTTGCCCTCAATTATGAACATTAATATTACCTGTCCATTAAAATAGTGTGGCAAGTTAATTAAAGAAAAAAATAGAAGGGTATATTTTTCCCATCAATCACTATTCAGATAGATTAAAACAACCATTTATGAAGCTTAATAATCAGACAATTATAAATAAAGAGTGGCTGTTTTTTCTTCATAGAATCTTAGGTTTGGGGACATTAAGGATAAGCTAGTTTAACCCTCTCATTTTATAGATGAGGAAATTGAAGGATAGAGAGGAAACCTTTCCTACTGTTACATATATAGTAAGACCATCTACTTAGGGTCATAGAATCGAAACAGAAGAGACCTCAAGAAATTACCTAGAGCAACCTGAACTTTTTCTAGATGTGAAAAGGAAAACACAAAGATGATGCATATAGTGAAAAGGCTAAGAATTTAAATACACATTCAGTGTTCTTTCTGCAAAACCATATCAGTTCCCTATTGGGAACTTCCTTTCCTTTCCCTTTTCTGGTGCTTAAATAGGCTTAAAAACCCATTGATGTGAATACTTCTGACATTGCTATGGATCATAGCACATCTTTAGCTTCGTATCCTCTATAATTCACTTCCATGCCATTCAACAAATCCTCAGTAGATCATCTACCCAAATTATTGAAGGCCTTCCATTAGGAATTATAATTTTTGATGAATAGCATTGGCATACTTAGGTTGTCCATCTATTATACCTCATCTCATACTCTGATACTTTTTTCCATATACAACAGGCACATACAAGAAAAGGAACTAGCCATCCAATAGTAAAAATAAATAAATTCACAAGGAAGCAAATATAGTACTCTCATGATAGGGATTATTCCCATGGTGCTTTTCTCCTGGTGGAATATTGGATAAAACTAAGGGGAAATAGTTCATTTTCTGTTTAAAAAGAAGAATGGGGGCTTCTAGCCAAGATTGCACTATAGAGACAGATTGTCCAGCTCCCACATATCTATGCCAGAAAAAAAGAATTCCCCACAAAAAAAATCTCTGATATTCATATGAGATTGAATAATGATCAACTAATACTATGAGAATGTATGGCAAATGACTTCTTCCCAATTGACAACTTTATCAAATATCAGCAAGTACCTCATAGGTAATAGAGAAAGGGACTGCCAGAAAGTATTAGCAGAAGCAAATCAAACTGTAGTCTCCCAGTCAGCCCTGAAAATAGGCAGTGGCATGTATCCTATAGAAATATGTCAGGAGGAAATAAGAAGGGAGATCTCTTCAGAAATAAGCCTGGGGTGGCCATAAGCCCAAAGTAGGGACCTTTTAAGCTATCAAGAGACCAAGAGATCAATATAGCTGGAAGTACTCACACTGACAACCTTTGCAGGTTGGAACTTTAAGGTCCTTACCACTCTCACTTGAGATTTCGCAAAGATTTTTGAAGACCAAGCACTCTTGGCTACAAAGTTCTAAGGGACCCTAACCACAGAGGGTTGAAATAAAGGCAGGATTAGAGTGACCCATGCTAAGACAACCTACCCAAGCTGGGCATCCTACCTAAAACATATAACATAAGAAGAAACCTAACTAGAAAAATGATTCTTAATTTAGGAACTTGAGAAATGAATAAGCTAAAAGCTATTGACCATTACAAAACATGAATGAATGAAAGAATGAATCAATGAATCAATGAAAGAATGGATGGATGAATGAATGAATGTTCTATGTATAAGTGTTCATTTGTGTGTGTGTTAATTTATGTGCATGTATTATATAGATATTTCCATGTTCGTATAAACAAATAAATATAATGTGTATGTGTGTAAATGTGTGTGTATTTATGCATATTAATTTACATATTTATACATATGTGAATTGAAACACACACACAAGGCTATGTGAATATATTATATATAAATATATGATAATATAATGCATGTGTATTACTATTTGGATATTTGTGTGCTTCTGTATATGTATAAGCATAAGTTAATATGTTGCATTATATATGCATATATATATATGCATATGTTTATTCATATATGTGTATATACACAGATATGTATGTCTTATATAGTCAATCAGGTAAAGATCCAAAATTAAGTTTATAAAGAGAAACTGTGACTTCTACAGAAAGAGTCTTAAGGGGAAGAAAATATATTTTCCACAAGAACTTCATGAATGCCTAAAAGACACGAAGAAAGAGATGAATGATGAAGTAAAAGTTGTGAGGGGAAAAAAAATTGAAGGAGAATATATTAGATAAAAAAAACTGGCAAACCTTTCCCAAGTAACAAGCTTCCTGTAAATTCAAAGAGACCTAATATAAATCAATAACTCCATGAGACACCATAAATATTAAAATAAAATCAAAAGACTGGAAACTATACTGGTAAATGCAGATATTTAATATGAAAACAATCTGCCTTAAACAAATAAAACAAGTCTGAAATAATAATTTAAGAATTATTGAGGTTCCAAAAAAAACATTATTTTTTTTTATGCCTGAACATTCTATATAGAGAAGTCAAACTGAAAATTATCTAGATCTGTTGGCATCAGAGGGTAAAACAGTGATAGAAATAATTTGCTGTGTCAGCTAGGTGGCACAGTGGATGAAGCACCAGCTTTAGATTCAGGAGGACCTGAGTCACACTTGATACTTACTAGCTGTGTGACCCTGGACAAATCACTTAACCCTCATTGCCCCATCAAAAAAACCCAAAAACCCAAAAAACCAAAAACAAACAGAAGCTAGTTGAAGGAATATAATAATCAAAATTCAGCAATCCAGATCAAGAAAATAATATTGCATACATCAGAAAGAAGGGGTTCAAATATGAAGGAACCATAGTCAAGATCACATAAGAAAGGCAAATAACATAATCTTATAGTCAAGATTCATTTCCCTGTAAACCTGTGTATAATTTTAAAGAGTTTGAAATGGAACTTTAGTGGAAAAGATGGCTTTTAAACATTTATGTTGTAAAGGTTAAAGATAGTAGGAACTTTGAAATACACACACAAATCTCCATAGAAAGCTAGAAAGGTAAATTTGTTTGAAATATTAGAAAGTCTACATAAGGATGTAGTGCTAACATTCTAATAGGGATTAAAGATATATTCCTTCAGAATTTTCACACTTTCAAAGAGCATTGAGAGAATTTAATAGTAAATAGAGGATCTGGACATAAAGAGGTTCTCTTCGGCTAGTTTGAAGAGGAAAAAGAAGGGGACATAGAAAGAGGATTAATTTAGAAAGGAGGATGAAAAAGAGGGGAACTTGCTATTTTCTATAATTAAAGTACATGAGAATAAGAGTTTCCAAATGCTTAGGAAGAAATGAAGATAACAAGCTTGAGATAAACATCACATATGAATTGGAGAAAAAAAGCATGGAAGGCTTTGGAAGCAGAGCCAAGATGGCAGAGAGAAGCCAGGAAGTTGCCTGAGCTCTCCCAAATTTCCCTCAGAAACAACATTAAATTAAGCCTTTAAATGGATTCTGAAGCTATAGAACCTACAAAAAAGACATAATGACTGTATTTTCTGGCTTAAGGTAACCTATAAAGTCTTTAGGAAAGGTCTGTTTCAATTGGGTAAAAGGGAAGTACAGCTCAGCAAAGAGGCTGTCTGGGCAAGCCAGCAGAAGGCTCTTAGCCACAGCATAGATCTGGAGCTGAGGACACTTTGTCCTAGCTCATCAAAATAGTGTCATAGAAGGCCATTTGTGAGGCCTCCAGCTTCAATTCAGAAGGCAACCTGCCAACTAGTGTATCTGCTACCCAACAGATGAAAGTAGGCTGGGCCACTTCAGTGCAGTGAGTAATCTGCAAGCTGCTGAAGCCTCAGAGCAGAAAGCCAGTAACTGGGCTGTTGACCTCCAGCAAAAGAAGCTTGGAGACAGTTCATGCTATATCCTAGGAGCAGAGCTCAACATTAAAGGTAGGAAATAGACTAAAATATGAATAAGAAACAAAAGAACACTCACTATAGAACATTACTGTGGTGAGAGGGAGGACCAAAACATAATCTCAGAGCATGGTAACAATGTCAAAATGCCTATATATAAAGCCTTAAAGAGGAAGAAGAATTGGTTTCAAGACCAAAAAGCCCTCTTGGAATGGCTCTAAAAGTATTTTATAAACCAAATACAATAGGTAGAAGAGAAATTGGGAAAAAATATGAGTTATGCAATAGAGAATCAATAGCTTGGAAAAAGAAAATAATGCCTTAAAAATTCAATTGGACATATGGAAAAGGAGGTGCAAAAGCTGACTAGGTAAAATAATTCCTTCAGAATCAGAATTGGGCAGGTGGAAGCTAATGATTCAATGAGACAACAGGAAGAAGTTAAATGGAATCAAAATAATATAAAAGTAGAAGGAAGTATAAAATAGCTCTGCAGAAAAACAACAGACCTGGAAAATAGATCCAGGAGGGTCATGATAAAAAAGGAACCTGGAGAGCATATTTCATGACATCAAGGAAAACTGACCCAATTTCTTAGAAACAAAGGAAAAATAGTCATTAAAAGAATCCATCAATCACCTCCTGAACCCTCCCCTCCAAATCCCCCCCAAACCCCAAAACAAACCTTCCATTGAATAATGTAGCCCAATTCCAGAATTATCAGAAAAAGGAAAAAATACTACAAATAGGAAGAAAGAAAAAAATTAAATTTCAAGGAGTAACAATCAGGATTACATAGGACCTGGTTACCTCAACATAAAAGTATTGGAGGACTTGGAATATCATATTATGGAAGGCAAAGGAGCTTGGATTACAACCAAAATTGTAGTACCCTGTAAAATTAAGCATAATATTTCAGGAGAAATTATGAGCTTTAAACAAAATAGGGAACTTTAACATGTTATTAATGAAAACTGAACTGAACAGAACAGAACTGAGAGTGAGCAGAAAATTTAATCTACAAATAAAGACCCAAGAGAAGCATAAAAAGGTAAAACAGGAAAAAAACAAAGCAATATATGTTAATCAATAAGGTTAAAATCTTTATATCCCTACATGGGAAGAAGATATTTGTAAATCTTAAGAACTATATCTCTGTTAAGGTCAACAGGAGGGGTACACATAGAAAGAGAGTATGGGTAGTTTATTTTGATGTGATAATACAAAAAAGGGGTGACAAAAATTATTTTACTGCTTAAAGAGGAAAGAGAAAGCAGAATGCACACCACATGAAAAGGCCCAAACCACCTATTACAATAGATGAAGTGAGGCAAGATGGCAGAGAAAAGCCAGGAAGTTGCCTGAGTTCTCCTGTGTTTCCCTTAAAAATAACAATAAATCAAACTTCTAAATGGATTCTGGAACTACAGAACCCACAAAAAGACAGAGAGACACAATCTTCTTACTTGAGATAATTTAGAAGACTTCAGGAAAGGTCTGTCTCACTTAGGCAAAAGGGTAGGATGGCTCAGCATAGTGACATCTTGGCACAGCTGAGAGTGGTACAGATGGGAGTGGTACAGATGAGAGAGGCACAGCTGAAAGTGATAAAAAGCTTGTCACAGTGACCCCTGTGCCCCAGGGGCAGATTTCAACTTTATAAGTTTAAAAATAGGCTACAATATGAGTAAGAAACAAAAAGGAAACTTACCACGGACAGCTTCTATGGTGAAAGGAAAGACCAAAACACAGACTCAGATAAGTATTGTCAAAATGCCTACAAGTGACTAGGAAGATGATCTTGTCTCAAGAACAAAAAAAAACCCCTATTTTGAAGACCTCAAAAAGGCTCTTAAAAATCAAATGAGAGAGGTAGAAGAA
This sequence comes from Dromiciops gliroides, assembly GCF_019393635.1. Classification (NCBI taxonomy): domain Eukaryota; kingdom Metazoa; phylum Chordata; class Mammalia; order Microbiotheria; family Microbiotheriidae; genus Dromiciops; species Dromiciops gliroides. The sequence continues at coordinate 719,480,360 of NC_057861.1, forward strand.
AAAATGGGAAAAGAAATGAGAGAAATTAGAGTTTTCCTGGGAAAAGAAACACAAAAATTGACTGAAGAAAACAATTCCTTAAAAAATACAATAGGCCAAATAGTAGAAAAAATAGGTCAAATGGAAAAGGAGATGCAGAAGCTTACTGAGGAAAATAATGCCTTAAAAATTAAAATTGGGCAGATGGAAGCTAATGAATCCTTGAGAAAGCAAGAATCTGTCAAGTAGAATCCAAAGACTGAAAAAAATAGAAGAAAATGACAAATACCTCATTGGAAAAACAACTGACCTGGAAAATAGATCCAGGAAAGATAATCTAAGAATTATTGGATTACCGGAAAGCCATGATCAAGAAAAGAATATAGACACCATATTTCAGGGAAATATCAAGGAGAACTTTCCTAATATTATAGAATCAGAGGATAAAATCACCATTGAAAGAATCTACCAATCACCTCCTGAAAGAGACCCCAAAAGGAAAACTCTAAGGAATATTGTAGCCAAATTCCAGAATTATCAGATGAAGGAGAAAATAGTCCAAGCAGCCAGAAAGAAACAATTTAAATATCATGGAGCCATTGTCAGGATAACACAGCTTCAACATTAAGGGATCACAAGGCTTGGAATATGATATTCTAGAAAGCAAATGAGCTTGGATTACAACCAAAAATCAGCTACCAGCAAAACTGATCATTCTCTTTCAGGGGAAAAGATAGACAGTCAATGGAATATGGAATTTACAATAGAGGTAAGAAGGGAGGGGTGAGCATTGTTTGAACCGTACTCTCATCTGATTTGGCTCAAAGAGATAATAACATACACACTCAGTTGGGTATAGAAATTTATCTTACCCTACAGGTATCTAAGAGGGTAAAAGGGAAAGAAAGGGGTGGGGTGTTGATAGAATGGAGGTTAAACTAGGCAAAAGGGGAAAGGGAAAAAGGGAGGTGGGGTTGATAGAAGGGAGGGTAGATTGAGGGAAGTGGTCATGAGTAGCAAAACACTGGGGAGAAGGGACAGGAGGAAAGGGAAGAGAAAACAAGGGAAAAGGATGATGTAGGGAAATATCCAGTAATTATAACTGTGAATGTGAATGGGCTGAACTCCCCCATAAAGTGGGAGCAGATAGCAGAGTGGATTAAGCATCAGAATCCTACAATATATTGTTTAAAGAAACACATTTGAAGCAGAGAGATACAGAGTAAAGATAAAAGGATGGAGTAGAATATATTATGTTTCAGCTGAAGTAGAAAAATCAGGGGGAGCATTCCTTATCTCAGACAAAGCAAAAGCAAAAAATAGAACTAATTAACAAAGATAATGAAGTAAATTACATCTTGCTAAAAGGTACCATAGAAAATGAAATAATATCAATACTAAACATATATTTACCAAGTGGTATAGCATCCAAATTCTTAGGGAAGTTGTGAGTTACAGGAAGAATTAGATAGCAAGAATATGATAGTAGGGGAATTAAATCTCCCCTTCTCAGAAATAGATAAATCTAACCACAAACTTAATAAGAAAAAAAATTAAGGAGGTGAATAGAATATTAGAAAAATTAAATATGATAGAACTCTGAGGAAAACTAAATGGAGATAAAAAGGAATATACCTTTTTCCTCAGTGGGCCATGGCACCTACACAAAAATGGACCATGTGTTAGGGCATACATACCTCACAGCCAAATGCAGAAAGAGAGAAATAGTAAATGCATCATTTTCAGATCATGTGTAATCAAAATTATGTGTAGCGGGGGCAGCTAGGTGGTGCAGTGGATAAAGCACCGGCCCTGGATTCAGGAGTACCTGAGTTCAAATCTGGCCTCATACACTTGACACTTACTAGCTGTGTGATCCTGGGCAAGTCACTTAACCCCCATTGCCCTGCAAAAAAAAAAAAATTATGTGTAGCAAAGGGCCATGTAAGGATAGACCACAATTAATTGGAAACTAAATAGTCTCATCCTGTAGAATGAGTGGTTCAAACAACAAATAAGAGAAACAATCAGTAATTCTATCAAAGATAACAACAACAATAAGACAACATACCAAAACTTATGGGATGCAGCCAACACAATTTTTTTATTTATAGTATTATTTTTTTCACAAATTACATGTAAAAACAAATTTTAAAATCAATTTTTAAAACTTTGCATTCCAAATTCTCTTCCTCCCTCCCTCCCCACTCCTTTTAAGAACTCAAGCAATTCAATATAATGTATACATGTGTAGTCATGCAAAACACTTCAGCATTAGTCAGGTTGTGAAAGAAAACAGACAAAAAAATTTAGAAAAAGGAACTAATGAAAAATTATGCTTCAATCTGTATTCAGATACCATCAGTTCTTTCTCTGTAGATGGACTGCATTTTTCATAAGTCCTTCAGAGTACTCTTGGATCATTGTATTGCTGAAAATAACTAAGTAATTGACAGCAGATCATCATATAATATTGCTGTTATTTTGTATGCAGTACATTTCAATTTGCATCACCTCATGTAAGTCTTTTCAGGTTTTTCTGATAGCATCCTGCTCATCATTTTTATCATAATTTTTTATAGAACAATAGTGTTCCATCATAATCTCATCCCACAATTTGTTCAGCCATTCTACAATTGATGGGCATCTCTCCATATTTGAATTCAACTTTTTTTTCTTTTTGATACCTGCCTAGTTAGTGGTATTACTAGGTCAATGAGTATGTATGGCTTTAAAGTCCTTTGGACATAGTTCCAAATTTCTGTACAGGATGTTTGAATCAGATCAGTTTACAATTTTACCAAGAGTGTATTAATGTCTCCTTCCCCCCATATACCCTACAATATTTGTCATTTTCCTCTGCTGTCCTATTATCCAATCCAATAGGTATGAGGTAGTACTCAGGAAATGCAGTAGTAAATGACACTAGTATTGTAGTGTTTGATAAACCCAAAGACTCCAGCTTCTGGGATAGGAACTCAGTATTTGACAAAAACTGCTGGAAAAATTGGAAGATAGTATGGCAGAAATTAGGCATAGACCAACATCTGTCACCTTATACTAAAATAAGGTCAAAATGGATACACAATTTAGACATAAGAGGTGATACCATAGGTAAATTAGGAGAGAAAGGAATAGTCTACCTATCAGATCTTTGGAAAGGAAAACAGTTTATGACCAAACAAGAGATAGAGTATATTATAAAATGCAAAATGGATGATTTTGATTACATTAAATTAAAAAAAAATTGTACAAACAGAAGCAATGCATCCAAAATTAGAAGGGAGGCAGAAAGCTGGAAAACAATTTTTGAGGCCAGTACTTCTAATAAAGGCCTCATCTCTAAAATATATAGGGAACTAAATCAAATTTATAAGAATCCAAGTCATTCCCCAATTGAGAAATGGTCAAAGGATATGAACAGGCAGTTTTCTGATGAAGAAACCAAAGCTATCTATTCCCATATGAAAAAATGCTCTAAATATCTAATGATTAGAGAGATGCAAATTAAAACAACTCTGAGGTACCACCTGACACCTATCAGATTGACTAAAATGACAAAAAAGGAAAATAATAAATGTTGGAGAAGCTGTGGGAAAATTGGAACACTAATGCATTGTTGGTGGAGCTGTGACCTGATCCAACCATTCTGGAGAGCAATTTGGAATTATGCCCAAAGGGCGATAAAGCTGTGCATACCCTTTGGCCCAGCAATACCACTTTTAGGTCTTTTTCCCAAGGAGATCATGGAAGGGGGAAAGGGACCCACATGTACAAAAATATTTATAGCTTCTCTTTTTTGTGGTAGCAAGGAATTGGAAGTTGAGGGGGTGCCCATCAATTGGGGAATGGTTGGACAAGTTGTGGTATATGAATACAATTGAATACTATTGTGCTGTAAGAAATGATGAGCAGGAGGAGTTCAGAGAAACCTGGAGGGTCTTACGTGAGCTGATGATGAGTGAGATGAGCAGAGCCAGAACATTGTACACAGTATCATCAACATTGAGTGTTGATCTACTGTGATGGACTATATTCTTCTCACCAATGCAATGGTACAGAAGTGTTCCAGGGAACTCATGATAGAAGAAGATCTCCAAAACCAAGGGAAAAAAAAAAAGAACTGTGGAGTATAAATTCTGAATGAACCATACTATTTCTTTTGTTTTTGGTGCTGTTTTTTTTTTCTATTTTGAGGTTTTTCATCATTGTTCTGATTTTTTCTCTTATAACAGGACTAATGCAGAAATAGGATTAATGTTATTATGTGTGTATATATATATGTGTGTGTGTGTGTGTGTGTATAGATATATCTATACCTATATGTATATGTATATGTATAGAGATATATAGATATAACCTATATCAGATTACCTGCTGTCTAGGGGAGTGGGGAGGGAGGGGAGGGAGGGAGAAAAATCTGAAATTGTAAAGCTTGTATAAACGAAAGTTGAGAACTATCTTTACATGTAACAGAAAAAATAAAATACCTTATATGTAAAAAAAAAAAATAAAAAAAAATGTTTTGACCTGAATCTCTCCAATCAATAGTGAGTTAACAGCATTTTTTTTTCTTATGGCTATGTGCAGTTTAGTTTATTTCACATGAAAACTTCTTGTCTTTTAATAATCTATCAATTGAGGAATGGCTCTTATTTTAACAAAATTGACTCAGTTCTCTATGTGTTTGAGAACTGAAGCCTATCAATCAAACTTGCTTCAATTTTTTTCAGTTACTACAGCTAACTGTATTTCCCTCCATCCTATTCCCTCCCCATGAAATTTACTCTATTTTCTGTCTTCTTTTACCCTATCCTTCCTCAAAAATCTTTTACTTCTGACTGCCCCTCCCCCAATCTGCCCTCCCTTCTTACAACTCCCACTATCCCCTTCCTCTACTACTTTCCTTCAGAGTTAGATAGATTACTCGACCAAATTGAGTGTGTATGTTATTCAGAATTTGAACTGATTTTGATAAGAGTAAGGCTCACCCATTTACCTGCACCTCCTGAATCTTCCCCTTCCACTCTGTAAGCTTTTTCTTGCTTCTTTTATGTGAGATACTTTACTTCATTCTACCTCTCCATTTCTGATACTCCTCATGCATTCCTCTCACCCTTTAATATTATTTTTTAAAGATATCATCTCTTCATATTCAACTCACACCTGTGCCCTCTGTCTAAATATATTCCATTCAGCTGCTCTAATAATGAGAAAGTTCTTATGAGTTACAAGTGTCATCTTCCCATATAGGAATGTAAACAGTTTAACCTTTTAATATCCTTTATGGTTTCTTTTTCCTGTTTACCTTTTTATGCTTCTCTAGGATTTTATATTTGAAAGTTAAATTTTATATTCAGCTCAGGTATTTTCATCATGAATACTGGAAAGTCCTCTCTTCCATTGAAGTCCCATTTTTAACCCTGAAAGATTATACTAAGTTTTTCTGGATGCGTGACTCTTGGTTGTAAATCCAGTTCCTTTGTGCTATTGAATATCATATTCCAAGCCCTCTGATCCTTTAATGTAGAAGCTGCTAGATCTTGTGTTATCTTGACTGTGGCTTCACAATACTTGAATTGTTTCTTTTTGGTTGTATGAAATATTTTCTCCTTGAACTAGGAGCTCTAGAATTTGGCTACAATATTCCTGGAAGTTTTCATATTGGGATCTCTTTCAGGAGGCGATTGGTAGAATCTTTCAATTTCCATTTTGCCTTCTGCTTCTAGAATGTCATGGCAATTTCTCTGACAATTTCTTGGAAGATCATGTCTATGCTCTTTTTTTGATCATGGCTTTCAGGTATTCCAATAGTTTTCAAATTATCTCTCCTAGATCTATTTTCCAGGTCAGTTGTTTTTCCAAGGAAATATTTCACATTGTTCTCTACTTTTTCATTCTTTTTGTTTTGCTTTTTTGTGTTTTGATTTCTCATAATGTCATTAGCTTTCATTTATTCCATCCTAATTTTAAGGAATTATTTTCATCAGAGAGCTTTGTACTTGCTTTTCCATTTGGCCAATTTGTATTTTCAGGCTGTTGACATTTTTTCATGATTTTCTTGCATCATTCTCATTTCTCTTCCCGGTTTTTCCTCTTCCTCTCTTACTTTATTTTCAAAGTCCTTTTTGAGTGCTTCTATGGCCTGAGACCAATTCATATGTTTCTTGGAAGCTTTGAATGTAGGAGCTTTAACTTTGTTATCTTCTTCTGAGGGTGTATTTTGATCTTCCTTGTGTAAGGGGCTAAAATTCTAGCTAGTCTGTCTAAAATATCTAATCAGTGGTCACCAATAAATTATAAGCTTTAGCAAAAGTTAGATTTTTAAGCATTTATTAAGGAGAATAAGAATTTTTTGAAAGAAAAGAGAAAGGTCTAGATTCATCTGTCTATTAAAGGGAGAGCACATGTCTAGCTCCCTTCTCCACCCGAGTCCTGAGGAAAGAGAGTGAGAGAGCCAGCCTTGCCCCCTCTTCCTCCCACAAGGAAACATCACTTCCTGACGCCAAAGAAAAGCTGCATGGCCTTGCCCTCAGAGGCCTTCTCCTCATGGTGGAGCTCTCCTACAGTAAATCTCCAGTATGTGGCATCATTTCAATCATTACACTTGTCACCATAGAATCTTTCTAGGGTCAGCATTCTTTCTGTTTGCTCATTTTCCCAGCCTATTTCTTGACTTTTTACTTCTTCAAGTAGGGCACTGCATCCTGGGTGGAGGCTGCACTGTTCCAAGCTTCAGTGAGTTTGAATAGTTGTTCTCTGATATACTTTTAGGAATTTGTAAGTCCCTCATTCTTCCAAGGTGGAATGATTTAAGGAGAGCCACATTCACCACTCCCCTGGCCTGTGCCCAGCCTGCAAGCAATCACACTCTTGCGTCTCTTCTCTCTGACCTGTAACAAAGCCCTACTCCAAGCTCTTGTGTGCTTTTGCCCCTCCCTACCTGGGACTGCCACCCAAGACTGTGACCCAGATCTGAGCATGACAAAACAAGAATCCTGTCTCATTCCCAGCAGAGACCCCTATAATCTCCCCCTGGACAAACACTTGACCCTCTCACCATCCAAGGGCTGAATTCCAGAAGCAGCTGTTACCACAATTGATTCAGAGGTTCCCAAGGCCTGGTTCCCTGGTGCTGGGGCTGGGTTTATGTCCCATGGCCTACATGGGGCTGCACTCCACTCTCACCCCTGTACAATAGACCTTTCCTGCTAACCTTCTAAGATGTCTTTGGCTGGAAAATCTTTTAACCCTCTCCATTTGTGGGTTTTGCCACTCTAGGAATTTTCTTATGGCATTATTTGAAGGTATTTGGAGGGGTCTTGGGGAGAGCTCAGGGAAGTCACTGCCTTTCCTCCACCATCTTGGCTCCTCTTCCCCCACCAAAGGAGTTCTTAAGGGAAATTTTATATCTTTAAATGTCTATAGAAAGAAGAAATCTATAAACTGGACATTCAACTAAAAGAGCTAGAAAAAAAAAACATTAAAATTCCCCAATTAAATACCAAATTAGAAATTCTTAAAAATCAAAGGAGAGATTAATAAAAATTGAAAGTAAAAAAACTATAGAATTACCAAATAACACTAAGAGCTGGACCTATTAAAATACTTAAACTTTTGTTAATTTGATAAGAAAAAGAAATATGAAAATAAAATTATCAGTGTCAAAAATGAAAAGGGTGAATTCACCACCAATGAAGAGGAACTTAAAACAATAATTAGAGCTATTTTTCCCAAATATATGCCAATAAATTTGACAATTTAATGGATGAATATTTATTTAAAAACACCAAGATTAACAGAAGAGGAAGCAAAATCCTTAAATAAGCACATTTTAGAAAAATAAATTAAATAAGCCATCAGTGAATTCCATTAGAAAAAAACAAAAACTCCAGGACTAAATAGATTTACAAGTGAATTCTACCAAACATTTAAAGAACAGTTTATTCAAATATTATACAAACAATTTGGAAATATAGGTGAAGAATAAATTCTACCAAATTTCTTTTGTGAGAAAAATATGGTGTTGATACCCTAATGAATACTGATGCAAAAATTCTAAATAGAATATTATCAAACATATTATACTAATGTATCACCAATATAATACATTATGAACAGGTGGGGTTTATGCCAGGAATGCAGGGCTAGTTCAATATTAGGGAAACTATCAACATAATCAACCACATTAATAACAAAATTAACCAAAATCATAAGGTTATCTAAATAAATGCGGAGAAAGTTTTTTGACAAAATACAGCACCCATTCCGATTAAAACACTAGAGAGCAGAGAATAAAAGGAGTTTTCCTTAAGAAGATAAACAGTATCTATCTAAAACCATCAACAACATTATATGCAATGGGGATAAGTCAGAAGCATTTCCAATATGATCAGGAATGAAATAAGGATGTCCATTATCACCACTATTATTCAATATTGTATTTGTAATATTAGCTTTAGCAATAAGAAAAGAAAACAAAATAGAAAGAATTAGAATAAATAAGGAGGAAAAAATATCACTCTTTTCAAGTGATATGATGGCATACTTAGTGTATTCTAAATAATCAACTAAAAAATACTCAAAACAATTAACAACTTTAGCAAAGTTCCCGGATATAAAATAAACCCATATAAATCATCAGCATTTCTTTTTATGACCAAATAAAATATCTCTAGACAATATAAAATACTTGGGAGTCTACATGCCAAAGCAAACCCAGGAAATATATGAACGCAATTACAAAACACTTTTCAAACAAATAAAATCAGATCTATACAATTGGACAAAAAAATATCAATTGCTCATGGCTATGCCAAGCTAATATATTAAAAATGACAATTCCAATGAAATTAATTTACCTATTCAGTGCCATATTAATCAAACTACCAAAAATTATTTCATAGAGCTAGAAACAATAATGACAAAATTCATCTGGAAGAATAAAATATCAAGAATATCAAGGGAGGGAGCAGATAGGTGGCACAGTGAATAGACCACTGGCCCTGGAGTCAGGAGTAACTGAGTTCAAATCCGGCCTCAGACACTTAACACTTACTAGCTGTGTAACCCTGGGCAAGTCACTTAACCCCAATTGTCTCACTTAAAAAAAAAAAAAGAAAAAGAATATCAAGGGAATTAATGAAAAAATACAAAGGGGGAGGGAGCTAGGTGGCACAGTAGATAAAGCATTGGCTCTGAATTGAGGAGAACCTGAGTTCAAATCTGGCCTCAGACACTTGACACTTTCTAGCTGTGTGATACTGGGCAAGTCACTTAATCCTCATTGCTCTGGAAAAATAATGCAAAGGAAGGTGGTCTAGCTGTGCCAGATTTAAAACCATATTATAAAGCAGAAACCATCAAAACGATTTGGTACTGGCTGTGAAACAGAATGGTGGATCAGTGTTCTAGGTTAGGTACACAAAACACCACTGTAAAAGAGTGAATTTAGCAATGTCCTGTTTGATAAACCCAAGCCTCCAGGATTAGAACTCACTATTTGACAAAAAACACACAAACTAACAAAACTGTTGGGAAAACTGAAAAATAGTATGTCAGAAAATAGGCATAGACCAGCATCTTACATAATACACCAAAGTGAAGTCAAAATGGTTACATTATCTATACATAAAAGGTGATACCATAGGCAAATTAGAAAAAAAAAAGAAAGAATAGTTTATTTGTCAGATCTATTTTGTACCAAAAATGAAAATGACTAAAATGGTCATTTTGACCAAAATGCATCATTTTAATTACATTAAATTTAAAAGGTTTGCAGAAACAAAACCAATGCAACTAAGATTAGAAGGGAAGCAGAAAGCTGGGAAACAATTTTTATAGTCAATGTTTCTGATAAAGGTCTCATTTATAACAAATATAGAGAACCAAATCAAATTTATAATAGAAGTCATTCCCAAATTGAGAAATGGTCAAAGGATATGAACAGGCAGTTTTCAGATGAAGAAATTAAAGCTATCTACTGCCATATGAAAAAAAAATGTTCTCTATCGCTAATGATTAGAGAAATGTAAATTAAAACTACTCTGAGTTACCACCTCATACCTATTGAATTGGCTTATATGACAAAAAAGGAAAATGATAAATGTTGGAGAAGATGTGGACAAGTGGAAAATTAGTGCACTGTCAGTGGAGTTGTGAACTGATCCAAACTTTTTGGAGAGCAATTTGTAACTATGACCAAAAGCCCATAAAACTATGCATACCCTTTGACCCAGCAACAACTCTACTAGGTCTATATCCCAAAGAGATTTTAAAAAAGGAAAAAGGACACACATGTACAAAATATTTATAGCTTCTATTTTTGTGGTAGCAAAGAATTGGAAATTGAGCAATTGGGGAATGGCTGAACAAGTTGTGGTATGTGAAAGTAATAGAATACTATTGTTTCATAAGAAATAGTAAGTAGGGGGCAGCTAGGTGGCACAGTGGATAGAGCACTGGCCCTGGAGTCAGGACTACCTGAGTTCAAATCCGGCCTCAGACACTTAACACTTATTAGCTGTGTGACCCTGGGCAAGTCACTTAACCCCAATTGCCTCACTAAAAAAAAAAAAAAGAAAAGAAAGAAAAGAAAGAATAAGTAGGCAGATTTCAGAAAAAAACTGACTTATATGACTTGACACTGAGTGAAATGAGCAGAACTAAGAAAACATTGTATACAGTAACAACATGATTGTGTGATGATCAACTGTGACAGACTTAGCTCTCCTCAGCAATACAATGATCCAGGACAAAGCCAAAAGACTCATAAAAGAAAATGATCTTCACATCCAGAAAAAAACCTATGGAGTCTGAATGCATATTGGAGATTACTATTTTCAAAAAAAGTGTGGAAAATATACTTGTACACAGTTGGAATAGAAATAAGGCAAACTCCAACGGAAACAAATTGGGGTTATGTCAAGGATGGTTAAAGAGGAAGATAATGCCAGTGAGAAAATAGTCCCATGCAAAGCAAACTGCCTGCTCCTAAGGAGTACAATAAAATAAAAATAATTAGAAATGTAATTTAAGTGAGTAGAAATAGCTGAATGATGTTTGGTTAAGGAAAGTAATGGATTAAAATTGGGTATAAAGAAATGACAATTTATTGTTTATGATGAAATGCTATAAAGTGACATGAACTAATTCGGAATAATGTATAAAAGCAAAATGCCAACATAAAGGGGAAAACCCTACAGAACTTAAGAGCTTTGTATAAAGAATTACCACCCATTGCTTTCAATACCCTATGACGCAGCATGCCACTCACCTCGGGACAGAAAGGTAATGGGTTATGTAACGATTGGAATGATGCCACCTGCTGGATACTTACTGTAGAAGAGTTCTGCCCATGAAGCGAAGGTCTTTGAGGGCAAGACCAGGAGCCTTTTCTTTGGCGGGAGGAAGTGACGCGGACTAGTGGGAGGAGGAAGGAAGAGACTGGCGCTGACTCTGGGGCTTTTGCCTGAGGACGCTGGCGGAGAAGGGAGCTAGAAATGTGCTCTCCCTTTAATAGATAGGAATCTAGGCCTTTCTCTCTCTCTTTACCAAATTCTTATTCTCCTTAATAAATGCTTAAAAGTCTAACTCTTGCTAAAGCTTGTAATTGATTGGCGACCACTCATTAGATATTTTAGACAGTTTAGCTAGAATTTTAGCCCTTAACAGATGGCTGACCACGAAGAGGAAAGCTGAACCTCACTTCTGATCTTCCGGTTGGGTAAGAAATTTCCCCTACCCTTTAAACTGCTAAGTACTGGCGCACTGGCTGTGTTTTCCCTTTAAATTTTTTCGAATGGACCTTTTAAACTCCCTAATTACCCTATTTTTGATTTTAGTCTGTTTAACCAGACAAATGGGAGATAAGATCATGTTAATGCTTTGTTTTGTGGATTTTCTATTTTTCTTTTTATTTTTGTTAAAAGAGCCAGCAACTTACTCACACAAGGAAATATCTCTCCCTCTCCCAACCATGCTTTTTCAGAGAAACCTGAAGAGATTCCCGCAGCTTTTCCCAGTTCTAACACTAATTGTTGCTTTAATTTTGCATGCCTGGAGGCAATGACCCACCCTCTAGAAGCTTTTAATCCCCTAGCACCTGGAGGCAAAGTGGGGGAAGAGGAATCCAGACCTGAGTTCAAAATCAAGTGTGATTCAAATTGTGCTGGTCCCTCCCCTCCTCTCCAGACCCCAACCTCTACTCCTCCTATGGCCAAGCCCATAGCTTCCCCTGCCTGGGAAGTCCAGAGATCTGGTGCGCATGCTCAACTTTTTCTACCTGCATTTGCAGCTTCAGGCTCAGCCCTTCCCCGGCCTGGCTGTGCTTTTGAGACAATCTTAGAAAACTCTTTAAATTCCAGATATGCTCGTTTTGTTCATAATTTTGCTAACCTGCTTTTGTCTTTAATTAGTAATCTTATAAAGCATTTGTATGGTGAAAAGCCCGACAGACAATATAGAGGGGTTAAAGAAGAAAAACTTAAGCTGAATAAGAATGACAATCAACATAGTTCAAGACTCTGCTTCTTTTGCCATGGAAGGGTATATATTTTACAGAAATGTAGAAGTAAGCAGCAAGGTATTGATATGAGTATTGGGGATTTTAGATATCGGAATCAAGAGTGTTCTGAGTTCACTCAGATTATTAATGTCAGTTCAGAGGTTACATAGGATTTCTGTGCTATTAAATATACATTTTGAAATTAATGGTATGGGTTTATTTTTATAGAGATTTTAATGCTTTTGAGATTGTGTCATACTTAGTTTTTAAAACAAGGAGAATATTTGTAAAAGCTTTTTATAGTCATGTGATCAAGTTTATATTTTATAGTACTCTTATTAATATTAAGTTCATGCTCATTTAGATTTCCTTAGTTTGGATTTCACTGTCTTTTATTGTTCCACGTGTATTTTCTTCTATTCATTCATCTATCTAATTTTGAAACATGGTTTTGATTTCATAATACAATGTTAATTCTAGGAGTATTGTGCTCCCATATTCTGAGTTGTTTGTTTTTGTTATTTTTTCTCAACTGATTATTTGATCAAACTCTTTAAAGCATTTCCCTGGCAAATTGTTTGCCATGGCAAGTGTAAATTGATTCTAGAAGTATTATTTTTGATAAGCATATTCCAAAAAAAAAAAAAAGAGAGGAACATTTGTAAAAGTTGTCTTTGAGATTGTGTTGTGCTTTAACTTGTATTTAAATATGTTCAGATTTTTCAAAAAAGTAATTGTATGCTAAGTAAAAAAAAGGTATTATTTGAAATTGTTGCATAATATTATATTCTGAGTCAAGATGTATTCACATTTTTTGCAATCATTTATTATCCTCAATTTTTAAATCCATATGAGACTTGGATTATGGGAACTTATCATTTAAGACATTAATTGCCTTTATTCTGAGTTATCAGATGCCAGTTGGCCAAGATGCCATCCAATCACAAGAGGAATACATGCAAAGAGCAGACATTGAACTGTTACATGAGGGGAGACATGCACGAAGTTAAGGTATGGCCGAGGGAACGGCTTTTGACAAATGTTGAGGTTGGATTCTCTTGGTTTAATATTTTATTTTATTTTTCCCCATGATATTGTACAGATGGCTGGAAGTATTGATCCCACCCATCTCACTTCTACACCTGGCTTCTATGCTCCCTCCTATATGCCTGATGCCATGGACATCTCAATCCCATGCATCTGATTAAGTCTGACTCAGTTTCCTCCAATATGTTCGGTGGCATGGACGTATATTCCATCCACCTATTTTAAGCCTGGCATACTGTATGGGCAGTACATATTGCTCAAGTGTGGGAATGCTCATATCCCATCATTTCTCTGTTCTTTTATGGTAACCCCCATAATTATCTCAGGTGTCATGATAAATAACAGTGTTGAATTTGGCCTTGACACCTGTTACCAATTATATTAGATTTTTTAATTTCTCATAATGGCATGAGGATAATTAGGCAGATGATGCAAAAAGTGATGAAACAAAGATAAAAAATTATTTTTAATAATTAATATCGCAGCAATTGTCTTCTCAATTACCCTCCATAAGGGGGGGACTATAGTAATATTATAATTTTAAAGAATGTTTCAATTTTTGTTTTATTATATGTTTCATGTGTAACAACTAAGATTCTGAATTCCCTTAGACATGTTTTTGAGAACTTTCATTGTTGGATTTGATTATTGACAAAGCTATTTTAAAGTTGTGTTAAGCTCAATTTTGTAGGAAATTTTCCTGGCTGATTACCAGTATCCACACATCAACCCCTGAAAAGACTTCCATTCCACGACTACACCTAGAGGACATCTGAGAAAAGACTTTCAGAGACTTTAAATGAACAGTTTTGTTTTGTTTTTTTTTTTTCTCTTTTCTTTTTCTGTTATAATATACACCATCTGTAATATGTATTTTCTGCAGAGGCCCTCCCTTTGCAAGACCAATGTCAAAGTGTCGGTTCATGAGGACAAAAAATCGCCCCTCTGGACAAAACTTTCCTCTCTTCCTTTTCTATATTGTTGTTCACATATTATTAGTTAGCAATAGTTATTATATTGTTTTTACTGTTCCGTCAAGGAAACATTTTGTTTCTTGAGGAACAACAGGGGGGACTGTAACGATTGGAATGATGCCACCTGCTGGATACTTACTGTAGAAGAGTTCTGCCCATGAAGCGAAGGTCTTTGAGGGCAAGACCAGGAGCCTTTTCTTTGGCGGGAGGAAGTGACGCGGACTAGTGGGAGGAGGAAGGAAGAGACTGGCGCTGACTCTGGGGCTTTTGCCTGAGGACGCTGGCGGAGAAGGGAGCTAGAAATGTGCTCTCCCTTTAATAGATAGGAATCTAGGCCTTTCTCTCTCTCTTTACCAAATTCTTATTCTCCTTAATAAATGCTTAAAAGTCTAACTCTTGCTAAAGCTTGTAATTGATTGGCGACCACTCATTAGATATTTTAGACAGTTTAGCTAGAATTTTAGCCCTTAACAGTTAAAAGCCCAAAGCGAATCATAGATTTGTGGATTCATGTTATGTTGACTATTATTGCTTATTCTCTTTCTTTTCTTTATCTCTTTGTTTTTAATAAGAACCATGAGTTGGGAGAGGAGGCATTTGAAGCAATGACACAAAAAGTGTTTTGTTGTTATGAATAAGATAAGCTTTAGGACAACGCCCAGACAAGCTAGACAGTTTTGAAGGCAAAGTTGCATTTTTTATGTTCTTTTAAAATGCAAATGATAATAGTAAAGATTTATTGTTTCATATCCATCTTTTACTACATTGTGCTATGTATACACACATGTCTATGTATATATACACATACATACATAAATATACTCATTTGGGTCACGTAAATTCAAAATTTATTTAAAAAGCAAAAAAAAAAAATAGTAAGAGGCCCAATGTGTTCACAGAATATCAATGGAAAGTTAAATAAATGAAGGTAAGTTGTTTAATGTGTGATTTATTTACACGCTCTTCAGTGACTTTTGGTAGTCTCTGCTGGAATTACTCTAGTCAGCTTAATTGGCTATGCTTTTGCCAAGAACCTAAGGTCATTGCAATGAGTTGGCCTGGAAAAGAAACAGATGACATACTGGGGCTCCAGATATATTATAACTCCTGAAAAGGGCTGGAAATCGCGGTAAGTACAGTTCTATCAACTATAGTCCTATTGAACCATGCAGTCTTGTCAACATGGCTGTTAAAATATGATGGCTTGTGCCATTTAGCTCAGACTCATTTATCTGTTTAGATATTTCCTTCTTCCAATGTTTGAATTTGTCTCGGAAACATATAGAGTCTTACCCAAACAGCTGTAGCAAACCACTAGGGCTTCAGCTGGGAACACATCCTATCAAATTATTTGAAGAAGGCTTCTCATTTCTATCAAGGAAAAACATCCTTGGATATTTCTGTCATGCTGGGATGCCACTTTTGCTCAACTCTGTTTCCTCTTCACTCTTCTCCATTCCCTGTTCTTGTTAATTCAAGTGTAGGGATACGTCTTGATTAAAAAAAAAAAAAAGATTAGAAGGTGATAAGCTGGTAAAAAGGCTTGCCTTTCATGAGCCATCTTTTTCTATTCCCCTCTGACTTCAAGCACGGGAAATTGCTCATATTCATTAGAACAATCAACATTTCAAAGGCAACAAGCAGAGTTATGCCTGAATTCTATAGCCCTCAACCAGGACAGAAGTCCTCATAATTTTATTTTTTTATTTTTCAGCATGTATTGGATAGTCATTAAAAGTTTTACTCCCAAACTAAAATTTATGCTAGGAGAAATGCATCTCCTACTTATAATTCACCACATCTAATGGTCAAATTATATAAACATAGATATTTCTCATAGATAGAGTCTATCATAAGATAACATGATCCTCTGCCTACATATATCAGCCCTTGAAGGTTACCTGTTTTGAAAATGGAAGTAACATAAATATTGATTGGAAAAATCCCTACTGGGAATCTGAAAGTGAAAACACTTCAAAGATGCTTATAAATAAATTACCAAATCAGGTGAATCTCTATGAGACTCAGTTTAATCTGTTTGTCTTTTTTCCCCAGAGTTTGCAGTTTTCTTTTTCCTCTCCTCCCTCTCCAGTTAGTCCTGGGCTTATTATCAAGTCACATTTTAACTGCTCTTCATTGCAAAGTGATTGCTGCAGATTTGGCTGGATTCTCTAAAAAGCTCAGGTCATTTTCTTGCCTGCCACCCTTGCCAGTTCATTTCCTGATTTGCAGGAAACTGTTCTCTTTATGAGATGTCATTATCCTTTACTAGCAATTGTTGGCTAATATGTTGCATGCTCCAGTAAATTATAACTTTATGAGTAGTTCTCATGTGGACTCTAGATGTGCTTACTGTGTGGTGGCCTGTTTAAATTAAAGCCAATGTATGCAGCCAGTCTTTCTTTGTGTTCTATTTCTTCACTTCTTAGTGGTATATGTCTTACCCAAAGAAAATCCCCAATGATCCATACCAGGAAAGTGCATTGTTGATCTTTTTTTCTACAGAAAATATACCTTGGAGAAGCAGCCTTAGAATAATTTTATGACATGACTTTTCAAACCTAATTTTGTTGGCAATGTATGGGTTTGAGAATCAAAAAAAGTCCTCAGGCAACCTCATTCTTTTATTTCTCAGATCATTAAAAAAAGATTGTGGGCAAGACTATTTAGCAAACCATAAAGATCCAGGTACTAAATAGGATATTTAAATAAAATGATACTCACCCAGTACTAGATTTTTGTTTTGTTTTGTTTTGTTTTTGTGAGGCAATTGGGGTCAAGTGACTTCCCCAGGGTCACACAGCTTATAAGTGTCGTGTCTGAGGTCGGATTTGAACTCAGGTACTCTTGAATCCAGGGCTGGTACTCTATCCACTGTGCCACCTAGCTGCCCCCAGTACTACATTGTAATGCTAAGCATGATATAATGTGTATACACAGATAAATATATATAGATGGGCCCATATATTATATATGCATGTATATGTGTGTATATATATTGTACAAACATTTATGTGTTTGACACATATGTGGATACCATTTACACAGTTATGGTTTTCCTGGAAAACCTGATTTTTGTTAGAAATACAAATTTCATGTCAAAATGTTGAAAATATGTAGAAAGCAATTTGGTTACCTCGTAGAATAGAGAACAGAGTAATGCTCAACAACACTTTTATCTCTTCTGTTGAAGGAAAATACATGACTTTGACCTTGGAAGCCAACAAGGAAAGAATATAGGTTTGTCCTATTTGGCTTTGACAGTAGTAAGTGGACCAGTAAAAAGTGGGCTGCAATTGTGGATCTGAAATATTGTCAGTGAATTGTGTTAAAAATTATTCATTGTAAAGATATATATCGGAAGTTTTAGCTGAATCATTTGAGAGATTGTGCATGCTACTGAAGCAACTTTTGAAGGACCTCCTTTTTTGGGGAGGAGAACTCGAGGAACTTCCAGGATGCAGACTTAAAAGTGAGGGCAGGAAAGAAAGTTCTCTCTCTCTCTGGCCTTGAATTTAGCAGTGACAGAGTGGGATTGAAAGAAGTGCACGTGGTTTGGTGTTCAGTCTTTTCAGAGTTTCGTGGTTTGGTGGGCAGTTTGGGATTCGGTGAGTTTTATAAAGGAATAGACTAAGCTTAGATCTAAGATTATTCATTTGTATTTCTCCTTCCTTATTTCCCTAATTGGTTTCAACTCTTGCTGTCTAATTAATTCCCAAGCAATAAAATAAAAAACTGATCCATCATAGATTAAAGCTCAGTGCCTCCTTTTTCTTATTGGTCTGGGACAGATAGATAGATAGATAGATAGATAGATAGATAGATAGATAGATAGATAGATAGATAGATAGATATAGATATGTAGATATAGATATATGGGAAAGTTAAAGGGTGAGATTAATGCTCCATATATCCAATTTGGCTCTCACAGAATGAAGATCCAAATGACACAGTCCTATGGAATGATGATGTACAATAGGCAATTAGGCCTTCCTACAATACATATATCATGTCTTAGGACTAGTAGGTTGTAAAGGCCAATGCCATCATCTATTATAATGAGCAAGCTGATATTTAATAGATACTGGGTGTAAGAACCAAACAGGAGAAATGGTAGCTGGAGACTGGTACCAACATCATTTCTACCAGGAACATTTTTGTGGAAAACAATGTATAGTCATGAGGTGGCTGTTGACTGAAACAAGAATAAGGTCATTTGCTAGGAGGTTCTTCCCTCTTCCTTTTACTACTATTCCAACTGCACTATTATGTAAGACCCTAAGATTAAGACAAGACTTAGAGAAAAACCACAATGGGTTGGAATAAATTACAATAATTATGAAGAACAAATGAAAAAGAAGCCCAGGAATTTTTGTTGTTCAGTCATTTCAGATACTAATTGATCCAGTTTGGAGTTTTCTTGGCAAAGATTGCTAGAGCAATTTACCTTTTCCTTCTCTAACTCATTTTACAGCTGAGAGAATTTAGGTAATAAAGTTTAAGTGACTTGCCCAGAGTTACACAGCTAGTTTGTCTCTGAGGCCAGATTTGCATTCAGAAAAATTAGTCTTCCTAACTCTAGGCTTGGTATGCTATCCATTGTGCAGTTCCCTGGATTCAATGAATGTATGCTATTAAAAAAAATATGGGAGGCAGCTAGAGCACCAGCCCCGGATTCAGGAGGACCTAAGTTTAAATCTGGCCTCAGACACTTGACACTTAACTAGCTATGTGACCTTGGGCAAGTCACTTAGCCCCAATTGCCTCAACTCCCCCCCCCAAATATGAAGAAACAAATGGGATGGATTGGTAATTTGGAAATAGGAAAGGATAACCAATGTATAGTATGTATGCAATAATATCTTCATGACACCTAGTGAAAGGAAAGAGGGCCCTTCAAACTTACGGAAGGACATGGATGATTGTTGCAAGACATAGTCAGACAAGGATTAGTTATTATCTGAATAATTAAAGGGAATTTCCACATCTCTCCTTTCCATCACAGATCCTCTGGAATTTTTTGAGAATACTGGTAAAGAAAATGATTAAAGTCAGAAGTGTGAGCCGATTTCTGATAATTTTTCACTAGAACAAAGCTAATGACTATCTGGATTCATCCACCAAAAATTGGAATAAGAAGAAATATCTTACTAGATTTGAGAAGCTCTGGGTTCTACTCAAAGGTTTCTTCAGGATCAATGCTCATTTAACTTTTGGCCTTTCTGCTGAGAAGCCTTGTTATACTATGGTCAAAATGATTCTTCAAAAGATGTATCTTTTATATTTTGAGGGTTTAGCATGTTTTGAGGCAAGAGAAATTGACAATGGGGCTTACAAATGATCTTAAGTCTCTTTCCTGAGGAAGTAGTAGGGACTGGCATTGAGGAACTATCATTATCCCAAAGCATGAAATGATAAAATATCTGACCCTCTTATTGCCCGTTTGGTTTCCTGAATATATAAATTTTTGGTTAAGAAAAAAAAATTCTGAGAAAAGAGAAAGGGGGAAAGATAAAATAACCAATTCTGGAGTTGTCCAAGTTGCAAGGGAGAAATTTTACTCTCTCAGAGTAGAGGAGGCAGTCACTGACAATTACCACATTGTCCATCTGTTAGGAGCTCAGTATAGAGTGGGCTCAAATCCTGGAAAGGCTTTGTGAGGAGAAATGCATATGAAAGTTTAGGAATATGTCTAGGTAGAAAATAAATGTTTCACTTCCTATATTAGAAAGGCTTATCCATAACTAGCCAATGACAAGGTCAGGTATGTAATACACTAGTAATTCAGAGGTACAGAAAGAGCTTGGATTCAGGAATACCTGAGTTAAAATTCAGCCTCAAACACCGAGCTGTGTGACCCTGGACAACTTATTTAAGCCCTGTATGTCTCAAGTTCTTAAACTGTAAAACGGAGATGATAAAACTTTCCACATTTCAGATTTGTTTAAAGAATAAATTGACATAATGTTTGTAAAGCACTTGTGCAGGGTGGGCACTTACTACATGCTTATTTCTTTTCTTCCTGTTTCATAACCGCAAGAAAAATCACCTATCTCTACTTGTTTGCTGACTCACTACTTTATTAATTCTCTTATTCCAAGTTCTGAGCTATACAAGGGGTATATTTTGATAAGTACTCTTAAATATATATGCAAAATCTTTCATTAATTAATATATTAACTGAGTCCCCTACCATATTTAAGTCTGATGTATTAAAGTGGAGAACACTCTTTTATCATGAGTTTTCACTCATCTATCTCTATATCAAACTGCCTAATCCATTCGATTTAGTTAACTTCAAGGTCTCTGGCTGTAAAATTAATTTACAATGTAAAAACAATAATAGAATCACATTAATAATTTTTATTATATATCAGCCATGAAAAAATACCGTAATTAGAGGCACATCTGTCTTCTGCTCACTTTTCTTCAATTCTCAAATAGTTCTATTATTCGTCTCTCAGAAAAGCAAGAAAATCATTTCAAGAATTTTCTTCAGAAGGTTATTTCACAAGATAAGTATTAAACTCAGTTCATTTCTTCAGTACCTTTCTCCTTGATGGTTCAACTACTCAGTGACTAAGGAAAGACGTTCTCTTAATCTTTTTTCTCTGTTCTTACATAATATCTCTATCTGTCACAGTACAAAGAAATTCCAGAATCTCTGTTAAAGTTTTAATGTTTTCATAAGCTACTCCAGCATGATATTGACATTTCCCTATTTTTTGTTTCCTCTTTATGATACAGTAACAATATCCATAGTCTTTGTGGAGTAGGCTATTGAATAGGGTGTTATTTTTATATGTATTTGTGTAGAAGAAACAAAGGATATTGAGTCCCAAAAATACTTTATTTATGAATTTATGAATCCCAAACAATCAATAAAAATTAATTTAGTTCCTAATATGTTTCACATACTATGCTAAGACCTTGGGATTATGACAGAGTAAAAAGACAGCCTCTACTCTCAAGGAGCTCATAATCTAATAAGAGGAAGTAAGAAAATTCATAAGTGTACAAACAATAAATAGGAAATAATTAAAAGAAGGAAACACTAAAATTGGAAAGTTTCCTATAGGACATGGGATTTTAATTGAAGCTTAAATAAGGCCAGGGAAATTAACAGGTAGAAATGATGAGTGAGAGTATTCCAGTTATAGAGGACAGGCAGAGAATATGACTGGGGATGAGAGATATACTGCCTTGTTCATAAAACAGCAAGGAGGCCATTGTCACTGAAATTAAAACATCTCATGGACTTTCTATATCTTAAATACATTGAGGTATCTGTTTTGTAGATGTAGAGGAGATAGGCAAATGCATTTCAAAAATAACCTTAAGCTTGAGGACAATAATAAGCTGGGAGTACCTATGATGTTGGCCCCACACCCCTAAAAACAATGGTACTGGGAGAAGAGTTGACCTTCTAGAAAGGAAATCCTATTCTAATTGAGGATTCTGGAAATCTAGGAGCCATTCCATATAGAAGGAAAAAAAAAACTTGGAAGAGTTGTATGCTCTGGCAAAAGCTAGTTATTAGCTATTATAGGACACTTCTTTCCAAAGAAGCCATAGCTAGTGAAGCCTTAGGGCATTAAAAACCAAAGGGGTTAAGCCAGGAACTTTATCCTTTGAAAGAGAGATTGTGGCTCAATTAGAATTCTAACTGAAGCCAAAAGCTGGAACCAGAAAACAGCTCTGCCACCACATACATAATGAGTTATAGCTAACTATAGCCAGCAGAGATTCAAGGATCAGTCTAGCCACCTGCTACAGATACTTTGATTCTTGTAGAGACTATCTGTCTAATATAGGATGTTTTATATATAGAATAAATATCTGATATAGGCTATATATAAGAACTGTTGGGACCAGGCACATTTGAGAGGAGTAAAATGACATCACCAAAAGGTATCAGAGGATGTACAGCATTAATGACATGAGATTGCACCTCAGTGGTATGCTTCAAGGCACATTTGTTCCCTCTTTTTGACCCTCCAGGAAAGTACCCTGGCAATGTGTGATCCTTGTGTTTGTGTGCCCCTACACATGTACTCTGTACACATTTAGTCCTTTTGTGTGCCTCTTCATGCCTATTTTCCATGCTTATTCTCTTTCCATGTTTATGTGAGAAGGCTTTATTGCTCTTTTTCTTATATTTCATTAAATGCCTCTCCTTTGATTTAATTGCATTCTCTGGCTGAAGGGAAAAATTCAATCCATTGGTAGGGCCTCACAAAATATGTATTTTGGGTGGCTATGGATTCACTCATTACCTTGAACTTGGGGTTAATCCTGTCTTGGCCTGTACATATACAAGAAGGAGTGTGGCCACTGGAATTGTGTCAGAAAAGATAGTGCTTCCTTTTATATCAATCAAAATAGCTTGTTTATTGAGTATTTCAAGTCGAGGAAAGGAAAGGATAAGGAAAAGTCAATAACACTCCCAATGGAAAACGCTTGATCGATTAATTAGTTAAATAAATGAGTATATGCTTTGAAACCCAAACACTTACGGATGGCTGAGAAGTAAATATTTTTCAACATCTTAAATAAATGAATGAAGGTATATGTGTGTATATATGTATATATATTTGTACATGTATATATGTGTATACATATTTTTCAAAATAAAATAAAACAAGGAAGATTCTCTCAAATGTAACATTTGTGGTCAGATTTTTTAAAGTTAGTTTTACCCTGTCCCTTTCTGATCATAATTTTCATAGAGTTTTTTATTTTTATTTCTTTTTGTTCATGGTTAGAACAATCATTCCAAACAAGTTGGAAAATTCAGTGACTACCCAATAGCAAGAGCAACAGTATCCATAATTTTTGGCATATAACATTTTACATTTCTCAATTCTATGTTCCAGAGAGACAATTTCCTAAAGCATCAGTTAAGTCAGCCTATTTTGAAACAAATGGGAATAACAACATTTTTGCAAAGAGAAAGCAATCAAGAAAAATAAATTCCCACAAATTAGGTCTCTGAAGAGATTCAAGACCTCTCATTGCAAACTCTTTAAAAATGCTGATACCTCTATAGCATTGTTTCTAGGAGAGACCTTGAGGGCAGGCAAAAATTTCTCAAAACTCTCTCTTCATTTAGTCTTCATAAATATTTAGGATGGCTTTGAAAATGCATTAAGTTCATAAAAATTCCATGGCACAAAACCATTAAATAAAACAGTTTTCCACCATCCTTGAATCACTCAGATTCCTTCATGCCCTCTTAACTTTAGTAAAATATTTCATGCTAATCTTCTTCCAAAAAGATCAGTATATGCTACCTTCTCATGTGTGATTTTGTCTTCATAGGGCATTGCAAAATGTTAAGATTGTAATTTTTGATATATATGTATATGTATGTGTGTACATACATCCATCCAGACATACATACATACATTTATGTATATGCATAAGTATACATAAACATAGATACATACACATATATATGTATATATGTGGGTATGTATATGT
This sequence comes from Dromiciops gliroides, assembly GCF_019393635.1. Taxonomy (NCBI): domain Eukaryota; kingdom Metazoa; phylum Chordata; class Mammalia; order Microbiotheria; family Microbiotheriidae; genus Dromiciops; species Dromiciops gliroides. Next base: position 719,504,348 of record NC_057861.1, read on the forward strand.
GTGCGTGCATGGAATAACAATACCACCACCACCAATAAGAGCAAAATAAATTACCATTTCGTTCTACTTTTGTTTCAAAATTAGCCTATGGCTTGTTGATGAAGTCTACTGAGAGAAGAATATGTTAGACTGGAATATTACAAATTTCCAAACCAAGTCCTTAATATAATGCTGGATTAGATTGGATATGTTGTGTTGTCTTTACTGAACTATGTTTTTCCACTCTTTGTTATTAAGGATGCCTCTCTAGGAGCAAAGGTTGGAAGTAAGTAGTGGGAATCAGAGAATATGTTAAAAAAATAAATCAAGTTAAAAATAATTACACAAGTCTGAGTCTTTTTCAGGTCCCCACTTTGTATTATTTCTTGACAATTATAGAAGGAAAACCTATTTTAAAACTTCAACACTTTCTAATAGAGAAGAATAGTTGGATAAAGAAACCATATTGTCACATCAAACAAAAAAGTAAGAAAAGACAAAGTCAAGGCAAGAGACAAAGCAAGGAAAGTAAAAAGAAAGTAAAAATGTTCCATTTAAAAAAATGCCTGATACATCACTTTGTTAATGGAATATTTACATATTTTAAAACCAAGACTCTTATAAATGGCTAAGCAGACAATGAAATTAATAGATTATATGTTTTTCTATTATTGTGATTTAATAAGCAAATAGCTAATTAAGAACAAGGATTTACATATTTAACACAGTTTAATCTTATAGGTTAAAAACATCTGAAGAGATTTTTTTAAAACATCTACAGCTTTCATTTTCTTATAACTGAGAGGCCATTTTATAAAACTACTGACTCATGTAGGGAGTCAAGATAAGGCAATATTAATATGTAATGGAGTTTTTTGCAACTTTAGAGGCTCAAAGAGGACTCTCACTTGAAGAGCCCTGAAAGGTACTGGTGAAGGCTGGTACTATTCTACATTTAAGCAACTTAACCCTCTTCCTTGTGCATACAGTCAAAACTATATAGGAGAAGAGGGATATAAAATCATGGCATGGTACCATAGGAAAAGTATTAGAAATGGTAAAATAGAGAATATGATAAGAGTGGCAAGAAAAGCTATGGAAAGGGGCAGCTAGGTGGTACAGTGGATAAAGCACCAGCCCTGGACTCAGGCAGACCTGAGTTCAAATCCAGCCTCAGACACTTGACATTTACTAGCTGTGTGACCCTGGGCAAGTCACTTACTACTCATTGCCCTACAAATTAAAAAAAAGCTATGGACAACAACAAGGGTAGTATTATTTTTTTACATTTTATTTGGAAAAATCAAGGCAGTGCTTTAGTATGAACAGAGATCCTCAGATTTCAGAAGACCTGCATTCAAGCTTTGTTTTATAAATACCCTATTTATGTAACCTTGGATACTTTATTTAACTTTTTATTCAACTATACAATTGTATATGATTTGACTGCAGAACTTTTACCAAGAGGCAACAAACATATAAGAAAAAGAAATTAAATAGGTAAAATGTTGTTTTATACTTCATTTTAAAAATAAATCATCTTCATAGATGTAAGGTTGGAGAGACATAGGTAGACAGGAGTTTCTTTGAAAAAAAGGATCAGATTTGGGAGGGATTGGTCAGCAGAAAGCTGAAAATGAGTCAACAGTATGATATGGCATCTAAAATGTTAATGTGCTATCTGCTCTGTCTTATTAGATCATATTTGGGTACTTTGTTAAATCTTTAGCATCTTAGTTTAAGAAGAATATTGCTAAACTATAGAATGTCTAATGGAAGGCTCCATAGTTAAAAAAGGGGCCACAAGTGTAATAGATTCATAGATTAGAGCTAGGAGGGGTCTTAGAGATGATGACTGAGGCCAAAGCATTCATTTTCTGATATGAGGAAACTGAGGCTCAAAGGACATGCAAGACTTGTACAAGATTATACAGCTATCATCTCATTGTTTAGCTCAACTCTTCCTAACTCCAAGACCAAAGTTCTTTTTACTGTATCATCCAGATAACTCCAAGCTATGTCATGATCGGTTGAAGGACCTGTGAATGCTTTGTATTCTGAAGTGAATATTTATGGAGATGTAATAGAAATCAATAGGAATCTACAATTAAATACATAAAGGAAGAGACCACTAATCAAACTAGCATATTGTTGTTAAGCATCACAATTCAGGTGTCAGAATCAAGCAAAGAGAGGCTCAGGAGATTATAGGGAGAATTAGTAAATGAAATTTTTTATATTGTGGCTATATTTTAGCTGAAAGTAGCTCATTTTATATATGAGTAAAGAAAATTAACCAATACTATTGACTAGAATAAGAGTTTTTAGTCTGGATGTTTTAATAAGAAAAGGAATCTTTTTAGGATATGATGCTTTAAGACACCTAGAAAGCAATAATTGAGTTGTTAAGGGCAAAATTTTCCCAATAGGCATCCACATCTTTTAGAATATCTTCAAGCTTTTTGTCTAAGATTGGACTTTCAAAGTTCCTAACCAAGTATATCCCAAGCATATCATTGAGTTCAAGTATATGCAAATGCTAAAGAACTTGAATACTACTGCCATTTTGAAGAGGCATTAGACTGGACCTGTTTGCCATCAGATGGAAGAACTAGGTACAATGTGTAGATATCACAAAGAGAATCAAGTTGAGGGACTTCTGGGATCAGAGCCAAGATGGAGAAGGAAAGCCATTAAACACACAGAGCTCCTGACACAATTACCTCCAAAACAATAATAGAACAACCCCTGGAGCAGCAAAACCCACAAAAAGATAGATGGAGATTATTTTCCAGCCAAAGACAAATTAGAGGGGGCCATGCTGGGCTGCAAGAAGAGTCCAATCCTGCAATCACACCAATACAGACCCTAGGCATGCTGCACCAGAGGAACTTATGCCCAAGCCTCCAAATCAGCTGTAGCACTGACATCTTCTGGAACTAAGCTTATGGTTGGGAGAGATGGCTGAACAGTTGGCCAGGGGGAAAATACAGTAGTTTCTGTGGGACCTAAGGAGAAATTTGTCTCTCTCACACCGCCTGGGAGCCAGGAAGAAATCATTAGTGGTGGGAGGCCCAGGCCAGGGAGGGCAACCAGTTCATTAGAGCTAAGAACCACCACAGCACAGAAAGTTCTGCTGGCTGGTTAATTAGCAAGTTGGCTTGAGGTTATCTTCAGGCCAGAGAACAGGGCAGGTGAGAGAAAAACCTTCCCTCCCTCAAACTGAAACACTTGGGACCCTCTGATGCTTGGGACAGTGTAGCTTAGGAGTCGGGCCCCATTGTAAGGGGGAGTTAAAAGTCAAGTAAAAGATGGCCATATCAGCAAGCAAAGAAAGTTGAGAATTATAGAAAGTTTCTTTAGTGACAAGGAAGATCGAGGTGCACCCTCAGAAAAGGATAATAACCTCAGGGCCCCTGCATCCTAAGCTTCTAAGAAAAATATGAATTTTTCTTAGGCCATAGAATCATTCAAAAGGGACTTGGAAGAGAAAGTAGGAGAGAAAGAGGGAAATTAAGAGAGGTGGAGGAAAGAATAGAAAGAGAAACGAGAGTCATGAAGGAGAGTCATGAGAAAAAAATCAACATCTTGAAAAGCCAAATCAAAACTAGATAAAAAAGCTCCCTGAAGAAAATTATTACCTAAGAATTAGGACTGAACAAATGGAAGCTAGTGGCTACTGATGTTATGAGAAACCAAAATACAGTAAAGCAAGTCCAAATTAAAAAAAAAAATAGAGGGCAATATGAAATATCTCTTTGAAAAAACAGTTGACCTGGAAAATAGATCCAGGAGGGATAATTTGAAAATAATTGGACTACCTGAAAACTATGACCAAAATAAATGTTTAGACAGCATCTTTCAAGAGATTGTCAGGGGAAATTGCCCTGATATTCTAGAAGCAGAACGTAAAATGGAAACTGAAATAATCCACTCATCACCTCCTGAAAGAGATCCCAAAAAAGAAAACCTCCAGAAATATTATAGCCAAATTTCAGAGCTTCCAGGTCAAGGAGAAAATATTGCAAGTAGCTAGAAAAAAAGAATTCAAATATTGTGGAACTACAGTAAGGATAAAACAAGTTCTAGCAGGATCTACATTTAAGGCTCAGAGGACATGGAATATGATATTCCAGAAGGCAAAGGAACTTGGACTACAACCACCTACCAGGAAAACTGATGATAATCTTTCAGGGGAAAAATGGGACTTCAATAAAAATGAGGAATTTCAGGTATTTGTGATGAAAAGACCTGAACTGAATAGAGAATTTGACTTTCAAACACAAGGACCTAGAGAAGCATAAAAAGGTACGCAGGAAAAAGAAATCATTAGAGATATTAAAAGATTAAACTGTTTACATTCCTACAATGGAAGATACACTAAGTGCACTAAGAACTGCACTTTCTGGTGGGAGAGACAGTTGGAGGAAGTTAGAGAGTTTTTCTGAGGAGAGGATTATGAAAGAAATGGGGAAGGAAGGTAGACAGAGAAGCTGTTGGTTTTTTACCTTAGGATCAAAATAGAAGAGACTACAAGCTAATTCTCCTTAGAGCTACAGATTTTGGGTGGTGGTGAGTATGTTTTTTTGTTTGTTTGTTTTTTTGAGGCAAAGCTAGCTCTTTGGAGTTGGTTGGGCTGGAGGCAGGTTTGGGGTGCCTGGGGCTTTTTTACCCCAGAGATTTAGATTCCCTAACTCTATTAACATCACTTGTATTTTGAACTTGTTTCTATTAAGAAATCTGTTTTATTTTTTGAAAGAGGCTGTTTTTTTCTTACCCCAATACTTCAGTGAGCCACCCACTTGACTCTTCCCATACTAAATTTGACCCTTACACAAGTAGTCTAATATTTTTTTAATTATCTCTCTTCAAGCTATTTTCAAGGTCAGTTGTTTTACAAAGGATCTCACATTGTCTCCTTTTATCATTCTTTTGGCTTCATTGGATTGTTTCTTGATTTATCATAAAATCATTAGATCCTCTTTGCTCAATTCTATTTTTTTTTGGTGAGGCAATTGGGGTTGTGACTAGTCCAGGGTCACACAGGTAATAAGTATTAAGTGTCTGAGGCCGGATTTGAACTCAGGTCCTCCTGAATCCAGGGCCGGTGCTCTATCCACTGCACCACCTAGCTGCCCCTAAATTCTAATTTTTAAGGAATTATTCCTATCAGCATTTCAAGGTATATAGCATTGATTTAGTCACAGGTCTGGGATTAATTCCTGTGTCCATCTTATCAAGTGGCAGACGGGTTTCAGTAGGTTTGTCATTAAGGATTCTGACATGCCATTGAGTCCTCACTACAGAAGCATATCTCACAGGACTATAAAAGACAATTTTAGTAGTAAGTGTCACCAAAAGTTTCTAGCAAATTAGAATTCAAACACGTATATATCATCAAGTGTGTTTTTTTTTCACAGTAGAAAAAGAGCAACCCCCCCCCACACACACACACACATACACACACAAACCTGTTAGCCATTTTATGGTTTTTGTGGGTGAGTGGGAAATTATAGGGGAAATTATAGTGTATCTGTAGGAGCTATTTGAAGCACATATGCATAGACATGTATGTCTATATTCCAGACCTGTGATTGTACTGATGCAGGATATTACATTGCTAATGGCTTTGAATCTCTTCATCTTAGAGGGTATCATGGAAAAGTAAGAGTTTAAGTGATTTGTCAAGGGCAACATAACCAGTAAATATCATAGGTAGGCCTTGATTGCAGATATTCCTGACTCTTATATTGGCTCTCCCTCCACTAAGCTAAGTTGCCTATGACCACCACTACCACCTCCACCACTACCAGTACCACCACCACTACAACCAACACCACTACCACCATCACAACCTTATATCTTTTTATAAAGAGTTTAGTTTACTAAATCAGAGGGTAAAATGGACGACATAAATAACTGAAAATATGTACAAACAGCTCTTCCAGATTACTGATCTGAGAACCATAGGAAGAGGAGGGTAATAAATTGAGTCTAACATACAATGATCCAATTACAGAAGCATCATTTACTATGACTAAACACCATGAAATATAATATTTTATTTATTGTCATGGTTAAATATCTTCCACTTTATGGGTTTTTGAAAGTGCCTGAGTTATTGGTAGTCCACAATTATTTATGTTTAAGTTCTTGTTTTCAATTTCAAAATTCTTTTCCCATTTAGGAGTATGAATCTTCACTACATACTTTGGATAATTCATGTAATCTGCCTAATGAATCACCAGACAAACTCTGATCAGTGGAAATGGGAAAAAGATCTTGAATCTCCTTTTAATAAAACTTAATGATCACAACACATCAACCAGTTAAGATACTTAAGGTCAGCCAGTTTGACTCCAGTGATAGAAAAGGCAAAGTGCTCACTTGACAAAAATCCCTTTTGGGGAAAATTCTTTATAAGTAGTTTACATTTTCCTCTTTCAAAAACAATGAATAATGAAACAGCATGTTTGTCTAAACCCTTAAAGGCAATAAATTAAATGATTAATAGCACTAAGGATAAGATTGACACTATACATGGAAGGCTACTCAGAAAAAATCAGTAGAACATCATATGTGGTCCTGAGAAAATCTTGGGAATAGTATTTTAAATTCAGAGCTGAATCATAAATAGCACTTGGATGAAAATATGGATTTATATTCAAGCTCAATCATTAGCTCACTAAATGATCTTGGGTTAAGTCGCATTTCACTCTCATGGTCTCAGTATCCTCATCTATTAAATGACAGGGTCATATGATAAGAGTTGGAAGGGATCTTAAATGTCACCAGGAAAACTCTTTCATTTCACAGATGTGGTAATTGAAGCAAAGACAGGTTAAGGGATCTGCCCAAAGTTATACAGACAGTAATAAAATGAAAATTTGAACTCAGATCCTCTGATCCCAAACAAAACATCTTTCCATTGCACATTTTTTCTCTCACTTTACCATGCTATGTCCTTCATTATATTAGATGATTTTTGAGATTCCTTATAGCTGGTGGATGCAAGGGTTTATGTTTGTATGTCATCAAAATCAGAGGTATTTAGGGAAATAAGCTTGGTTTGGTGTAAGTCACAATGCAAATTGTAGAATCGAAGACTCTGAAAGGAGCAGAGAGACCAATCTTGTACCCAAGGTATAATTCTCTATACAGTATCCTAGCTATCACTTGATCAACAAGCATCTATTATGAATCTATTATATAGTAAGCCCTCTGCTTTCATCTAGCCTTTTAAGAAAAAGTGAGATATCTATAGGTGTTAGAAAGGTTTCTGTCTTAAGAGAAAAAACAACCCATGTTCCCTTCTAAACAATATCAAATAATGCCATGTATCAAATTCTATATCTTTCAGTACAAGATAACATAAGAGGACAGATAGGTGGCACAGTGGATAGAGCACTGGCCCTGGATTCAGGAGGACCTGAGTTCAAATCCAGGCTCAGACACTTAACATTTACTAGCTGTGTGACCCTGGGTAAGTCGCTTAAACCCTGTTGCCCCCCCTCCCACATACACATACACAAATACACAAAAAAGAATGAAGGACAAGATAACATAAGAGGTCAGAAGAGACATTTGTGATAAGAGGCTGGAGGCTGGCCCAGAGCCCATGTGGATGAAACACCTGGAGTGTGATTAAGTTGTGGTGACAGAAGCATCAGCATGTTTGGGTGGTCTCAAAGCAGAGATAATAGGGAGACCTGGCAAATGGTCAAAAAGACAAAAATGAGGACCCCTGTGCTAACAATAACAGAACCAAACATTTTTTTGTAAATTAATTGCCTATACCAATTTCTGGGTCATTGTTTAAGGGAAGAGAAGAATACTTTCAGTCAAAAAGTAGCAGGAAGGCATCTAAGTGGCACAGTGGACAAAGCACTGGCCTTCGATTCAGGAGGACCTGAGTTCAAATCTGGCCTCAGACACTTGACACTTACTAGCTGTGTGACACTGGTCAAGTTGCTTAGATCTCATTGCCCCACAAAAACAAAAAACAAAACCAAAAGGAAGCAGGAGTGCTAATGAAAAGTGTTACTTTAGATTAGAAGACTTGAGGGATCCTTAGGAACAATATCACACAACCCCAAGAGAAGAGGGGCCTTGAGAAAAAAAAATACTGCTTCTAGTTCCAAGGAAAGTGGGTCTCCAAGGAGCAGTATCAACTGAAACCCAAAGGGATCAGAGGCCTGTCTGGATAATGACTAGACTGCAAACCAGGAGAACAATGATGACTCATCTCCCCAGTTCACACAACCTTGGAAGCATCAAAAACTTCCAAACCCTCAAAACTAGCTTTGAAAGAGACCCCCAGAGCCTCTGAATCAGCTGCAGCACCAGTGTTATCTGAAACTAAGCTCACAGTCTGGTGAGAGGGCTAAGCCGTTGTCAGGGAGAAGATTATAGGGGCCTCTGTTGGTGCTGAGGCTTAATTTGGGTTTTTGAACCCTGCTGGGAACCAGGAGGTAGGCTTGAGTAGCAGTGGCCCAGGTGGGGGAGGGGCACAGGCTCCTTGGAGCTGACAGCCACAGCACACAAAGGTGGTTGATTAGGAAGTCGGTCTGGTGTTATCTATGGACTAGTGAACAAACCACCTGGGCCACTGCTACTCAAGCCTACCTCCTGGTTCCCAGCAGGGTTCAAAAACCCTGCCACTATACCTGCTCCTCATTAAATCATACCACCTGGGACCTCCTGAAATTTGGGATAATGCAGCCTGGAAACAGTGCTCAACTTTAAAGAGCTAAAAGTCAATTAAAAGGAAGGCAAGATGAGCAGAAAGAGAAAGATGAGGACCATACAAAGTGTCTTTAGTGACAAGGAAGATCAAGGTGCACCCTCTGAGGAAGATGTTAATATCAAGGTCCCTCTATCTAAAGATTCAAAAAAAAATATGAATTGGTCTCAGGCCATAGAGGAACTCAAAAAGGACTTTGAAGAGATAGTGCTTCACCATGCAGCCCTATGCTGGGAACAGAGCCCAATTTTAAAAAAAATTCAAAATCAAGAAATGGGGTAGGACAAAAAGAGCAAATAGCAAAAACCAAATGAAACTAAAACAAAACAAAAATACCTGATCATAGAAAAGGTGGTATAGTGGCAGGGAAGATCAAGACACAAATTTAGAAGAAATACAATTAATTCAAAACAGGTACAAAGACTCACAGGGAAAAAAATAAGAATTTGATTCAAGCCCAATAGGAAATTTGAAAAAAAAAAAGCTTTTGAAATTAAATGATTGGTTGAAGGAAATTAGATAAAGAAAGGAGCTGACAGGTAGAAAATAATGAAAAGATAATAAGTGGCTTGGTAAAAGAAGAATAAAACAGAAATGGTAAAATGGAAAAAAAGGTACACAATTCACTAATGAAAATATCTCCTTGAAAAGGAGAATTGGTCAGATGACAAAAAAAATTGCAAAAGCTCACTGAAGACAATAATTCCTTAAAAATTAAAAGTTTGCAAGTAGAAGTGAATAATTCCATACAACATCATGAAAAAAAAGTTGAAAGAAGAAAAATAGAAGTAAGTATGTAATATCACATTGAAAAATATTACTCCTTTCAGATAATATGATGGTATATGTATAGAATTCTTGAGAGCCATCTAAAAAATTGAAAAAGTCAACAACTTTATCACAGTTGCAGGATTTAAAATAAACTCCCAGAAATCATCACTGTTTCTATATACTACCAACAATGTCCAACAGGAAGAAATAGCAAGAGAAATGGCATTTCAAATACCTGAAGACTATATAGAATACTTGTGAGTGTATCAGAGAAACTATATGAACACAACAACAAAAACTTTTTTCGCACAAATAGAGATCTACATATTTGAAAAAGAATGTTCATGGGTAGGCTGAGCCAGTATAATAAAATGACAATTCCACCACAACTTATTTATTCAGCACCATATCAATTAAAGTACCAAAAACTTCTTTTATAGAGCTAAAACAATAATACAGTTCATCTTGAAGGAAAAAAAACAACAAGTTCAAGGATATCAAGGGCATTAATGGAAAAATATGTGGAAGAGAGCAGCCTAGCAGTACCAGATATCAAATTTTATTACAGAGTTAATCATGAAGACAGCCTACTAGTGTCTAAGAAATAGCATGGTGGATCATTGGGATAGATTACATACACAATACACAGAAGTAAATGACCATAGTAAAATAGTGGTTTATAATAGCAAAGATTCAAGCTTTGTGGACATTAACTCACGATTTGACTAAAATTTCAGGTCCACCATTACACTGTTTCTTGGAGCTTTTAATTTAATGTAAGTTTCTTGAGGATAGGCTTTATTTCCTTACATCTTTGGATCATTAATGCTTCCTTCCCTTTACTACATCCTTTTCTCCTCAACATTCAAGAATATAGAAATAGATGTTATTGCTCCTCAATATTCCAAGCCATTTACTTCCAATTAAAGAAGGATGATAAGTTGAAAGAATTACAGCACTCGATTGCTCTGTTAGACAGGCAAACAAATATTTAGAATCTTAGGAAGTGACATCTAGATGGGATCCCAAAGATCTCCTAGGGAAATCTCATCCTTTAGTCCATCAATTGGGTAATGGCTGAACAAGCTGTGATATATGATTATGATCATATATTATTGTTCTATTAGAAATTACAAACAGGCAGCTTTCAGAAAAACTGGAAAGACTTACATGAACAGATGTTGAGTGAAGTGAGCAGAACCAGGAGAACATTGTAAAAAGTATCAGCAACATTTTGTGATAATCAATGATGTATGGCTTAACGCTTCTTAGCATGACAATGATAAAAGACAATAAAAAAGACATGATGGAAAATGATATCCACATCCATGGAAAAAACCTGATGGATCTGAATGCTGATTTGGAAATTATTTTCACTTTATTTGTTTCATAATTCTTTTCTTTTGACCTGTTTCTTTCAGAACATGACAAATATGGAAATATCTTACATGATTGCATATACATAATGTATAACAATCTTTTACTATCTTAGGTGAGGGATGGAAATAATTTTGAACTCATAATTTTAAAAAGAACATTAAAATTATCTTTAAACATAATAGGAAAAAAGAAATACCTTTTAAAGCCCTCATGTTTTTTGTATGATGAATGGAAGAGCCAGCAAAAGAAATGGCTTGATCTAGGTTACACTGCTGTTTTGCAACAGAGACAGAAATAGAATCTATGAGCCACTGGACAGGGATCACTGTTTTTTTTATTGCCCCACACAAAATGTTGAGTGAATGAATTCATGCAAGGCATGGAAGAAGGAATATACAAATGAATGAATACATGATTAATTTACTTTTTATTTCAGCTTCCAACAAAGTATGAGATTTGAACTTGAGCAAAGGCACTGCATATGACAATGGGATTTTTATCCTACTTTTGCATGCAGAACTTAATTATTTGCAGAGGGCAAATGTGGATGATCTGATTGTTTATTACTCATCTTTTGTACAAAGGAAAACTCATCTACTATCTCCACAAACTTAAACCAAATTAATATCTCTTCACCAGAAGCACGTAAGGCTTAATTATATGGATTAGCACATTTAGCAATCTTGCTAATAATTTCTAAAAGATTGTGTGGAGTTTCAAATACTTACTGAAGTGCAAACAATTTAGAACTTGCCCATGGCAGCATAGCATCTTAGGCCTTGGATCAAAGTAAAAAAAACCAAATATTCATTGAGCTCCTAGTCTGTGCAAAAACCATAAGAAATACTCTCTCACATGTGTATGTATGTATATGTGTGTTTACACATATACATTTGTGTACCTGTACATGCACACAGATAAATACATGTTAAAATATGTATATATGCAGGTGTGTATCGCTATGTGCATGTGTGCATGCATATATACATATGTACATGCAAACATAAGTATTTGTATACCAATATATTTTAAATATGTATGTACCAGTATATTTGGCATGTATAATGGTACCTACATACACTTTCTCTGCACACAAATGTATGTATGTATATGTGTGTGTGTGTGTGTTTGTGTGTGTATATATATATATGTACATGTTGGGTATACAAAAAGAGGCAAAACAAATACCTGAAATCTGAACTGAAGAGCTCATAATCTAAACATAAATCAATCTGTCTCTCTCCATATATATTATATTTCATATTTTATGCATTATTGTATATTGTATATAATATGTAATATTTATATACATATATTTTATATGGTGATTTCCAAATACATCTTTCTATATATGTATATCTTTCTATATACACATACATACATATACACACATTCAATACATAGTATCTCTCTCACTATATACTCAATATATATTATCTTAAATAGTATATATGTATATATATATATATGTGCATACACACATACACAGAGAGCAGATTGAAGCTAAACTTAGATTGTTTTTGTAACTGTTTGATTGGATTTTCAGTCAGGCATTTAATATCTTAGTCTTATTTTTTTCATCTGTAAATGAAAGGAATTGGACTCCATAACCTAAAATCCCTTCCAATTATAAATATCATAATACTTATTAAGAAATTAGTTTTATAAATATTGCCAAAATTGCATTCCAAGATATTTTATTTTTCCATGTGATGGGAATAGAGCTCCCATGAAAAAAATTCCAACGAAATTTTACCAATTAAAATCCCTAAGATATAAATATTCATTTTAAAACTCCTTATTACATGCCAGTATTTTATTTTTGTTATTATAACAGGAATAATTTTCTCTCCTTATTACCTGAAGTCAGAAATTATGAGACCCTGACACAAATCCTGAAGCATTTTATGGTCAAATTGTTTTGAGAAGCTCTGTTTCTCAAAATTAATATGATAGTAGTAGAATCTCAGAATCAGAGAATTTAATTTTGTCCAGTGTATACATGAAAGGAATCCCCAATTTCTAATTAAAATTATAATTATCATAGTTTAAAATTTACAAACATATATTTGTATATATACATACACACACATGCACATGTGCGTGCATGGGTGCTTGTGTGTGTGTGTGTGTGTGTGTGTAGTCAGTTTCATGAACATTGTGATTCTCTGATTTAAAGAAAACTTCCATTCACATTAAGAGTTAACATTCTCTAAATACTCTTGGAAGAGTAATCAATCATTCACTGAAAGAATTTGTAAATGAGATGTTTGGGTAAGAAAGAGAAGATAATTTCCATACCTTATCAATAGAAAGGATAAACATTCAAGCAGTGAGCAGATAACTCTTTTTTTTCTTTTCAGTGTGGATGTTTCTGAGTGAAACAACACCAAAGCTTGTAAGTTACTCTAAGCATAGTGGTTTTCTACATCAGATGCTTCCTATGTGGGTCCTATAAATGCTTGACCCCATTAATCATAGATATCAAATGAAATAGAGAGTTGGATCTTTTCACATCTCCACCAAGAGTGGATTAGTGTCCCAGATTTCCCATATCCCCTCCAACATCCAATATTTTCCATTTTTGTTATATTTGCCACTCTGAGAGGTGTAAAGTGTTACCTCAGAATTGTTTTAATTTTCATTTCTCTGTCATTAGTTATCTAGAACATTTTTTCATAGGATTGTAGATAGCTTTGATTGATTTGTCTGAAAACTGCCGATTCATAGCCTTAGACCATTTATCAATGGGGGAATGACGTGAATCTTTATAAATTTGATTCAGTTCTCTTTTTTCTTTTTCTTTTTTCTTTTCTTTTTTTTTTTCAGGGCAATGAGGGTTAAGGATTAGGTGACTTGCCAGGGTCATGCAGCTAGTAAGTGTCAAGTGTCTGAGGCCTGATTTGAACTCAGGTCCTCCTGAATCCAGGGCCAGTGCTTTATGTACTGTACCACCTAGCTGCCCCAGATAATTACCACTTTTAATACAGTTTGATCCCAGGAACTGCTAGACTACCTTCTTTTGTAATTTTTTCCTCAGATTCCCATAATATCCTTGAACTTTAGTTTTTCTTTTTTTTCTTTTTTTTTTTTTTTGCTGGGCAACTGGGGTTAAGTGACTTGCCCAGGGTCACACAGCTGGTAAGTGTCAAATGTCTGAGGCTGGCTTTGAACTCAGGTCCTCCTGAATCCAGGGCTGGTGCTCTATCCACTGTGGCACCTAGCTGCCCCCCAAGCTTTAGTTTTTCCAGATGAATTTTCTTGTTTTTCTAGATTTATAAAATATTTTTGATAGTTTGTTATAGTACTAAATGAATAAATGAACTTAGGTAGGATTGTAATTTTTTATTATATTTTCTCAGACTACCCATAAGCAATTAATATTTTTCCAATTGTTTAGATCTGACTTTATTTGTTTGAGAAGTGTTTTATAGTTCTGGTCATATATTTCTGGGTTTTGTATTCACAGGTAGACTCCCAAGTGTTTTTTATTGTCCACAGTTATTTTATGGTTTTTTTTCTTTGTTTTTTGGGGGTTTTTAAGTTGGTAAGTATTTATCAACCAACAATTCATTAGTGTTCAAATTTTTCCACAGTTTCTCCAGCATTTATTATTTCCCTTTTTATTATATTTGCCAATTTGATAGGTGTCAGGTGGTACCTCAGAGTTGTTTTAATTTTCATCTCTCTAATCAATAGTGATTTAGAGCATTTTTTCATATGGGAATATATAGCTTTGATTTAGTTCCCAATATATTTTAGAAATGAGGCCTTTATCAGAAGTACTGGCCATAAAATTGTTTTCCAACTTTCTGTCTCCATTCTAATTTTGGATGCATTGCTTTTGTTTGTACAAAGCCTTTTTAATTTAATGTAATCAAAATCATACATTTTGCATTTCATAATATTCTCTGACTCTTGTTTGGTCATAAACTGTTCTCCTTTCCAAATATCTGAAAGTTAGACTATTCCTTCCTCTCCTAATTTACCTATGGTATCACCTCTTATGCTTAAATCATGTATCCATTTTGACCTTATTTTAGTATAAGGTGTAAGATGTTGGTCTATGTCTAATTTCTGCCATACTATCTTCCAGTTTTCCCAGCAGTTTTTGTCAAATACTGAGTTCCTATCCCAGAAGCTGGAGTCTTTGGGTTTATCAAATACTACATTAATAAAGTCATTTATTATTGTGTCTCCTGTGCCTAGCCTATTCCATTGATCTAGCACTCTATTGCTTAAGCCAGTAGTAAATAGTTTTGATGACTTCTGCAGAAGGAATTTGGTAGAACTCCTTCTTCACGTATTTTTCCAAAAAATTTGTGTAGTATTGAAATTAATTGTTCTTTAAATGTTTGATACAATTCACTTGTAAACCCACCTGGCCCTGGAGAATTTTTTCTTAGGGAGATCATTAATGGCTTGTTCAATTTCTTTTTATAGTATGGGCTTATTATTTCCTAAGCAGTTAACCTGGGCAATTTGTATTTTTGTAAATATTTATTTATCATTTTCTCCCCTGCTTCTGCCCTCCCTTCTATCAGTCCCCCCCTCCCCTTACCCTTCTACTTCCCTAAAGAACAAGCTAAATTTCTTTATCCAAATGAACATATGTTATTCCCTCTTTGAACCAAATCTGATGAGAGTACAGTTGGAACAATGCTCACCCCTCCCTTTTTTCCCTCTCTTGTAATAGGGTTTTTGCACCTCTTCATATGATATAATTAACCCCATTCCACCTCTCCTTTCATTTTGGATACTTGTAATTTGGTTTTCTTCTTTCTTTCTTTTAGTCAAATTAACCAAAGTTTTATCTATTTTATTGTTTTTTTTTTCATAAAAACAGCTCTTATTTTTCTTGATTAATTTTATAGTTTTCTTGTTTTCAATTTTATTAATTGTTCCTTTGATTTTCAGGATTTCCAATTTAGCATTTTTTTTAGCGAGGTAATTGGGGTTAAGTGACTTGCCCAGGGTCAACCAATTTAGTATTTAATTGGAGATTTAAAATTGGTTCTTTTTCTACCTTTTTTAGTTGCATGCCCAATTCATTGATCTCCTCTTTCTCTTTTTTATTCACATAAGCATTTAGAGATATTAAATTTCACCTAAGCAATGCTTTGGCTGTATTCCATAGGTTTTGGTATGTTGTCTCATTTTTGTCATTGTCTTGGATGATGTTATTGATTGTTTCTGTGATTTGTTGTTTGACCCACTCATTCTTTAGAATGAAATTATTTAGTTTCCAATTAATGTTCAGTCTCCCTTTCCATGGCTCTTTATTACATGTAATTTTTATTGCATCATGATCTGAGAAGGATGCATTTACTATTTCTGCCTTTCTACATTTGACTATAAGGTTTCTGGGCCCTGATACATGGTCAAATTTTGAATATGTGCCATGTGCTGCTGAGAAAAATGTATATTCCTTTTTCTCCCTATTCAGTTTTCTCCAGACATCTATCATATCTAACTTTTCTAAGATTCTATTCACCTCTTTAACTTCTTTCTTATTTATTTTGTGGCTAGATTTATCTAATTAAAAAGGGGAAGATTCAGATCCCCCATTAGTATAGTTTTGCTTTAAATGTCCTCTTGTAGCTCATTTAACTTCTCCTCTAAGAATTTGGATGCTATACTACTCGATCCATACATGTTTAGTATTGATATCACTTCATTATCTATCATACCTTTTAGCAACATATAGTCTCCTCCCTTATCTCTTTTAATTAGATCTATTTTTGCCTGCACTTTGTCTGAGACAATGATTTGTACCCCTGCTTTTTTTACTTCAGCTGAAGTATAATATATTCTGCTCTAACCTTTTACCTTTACTCTGTGTGTATCTCTCTGCTTCACATGTGTTTCTTGTAAACATCATATTGTAGAATTATGGTTTTTAATCCACTCTGCTATGCACTTCCTTTTATGGCAGAGTTCATCCTATTCAAATTCACAGTTTTTATTACTAGCTTTCTATTTCCCTGAATTTTATTTACCCCCTTTGTACTTTTCCCCCCTTTTTTCACCCTATTCCTCCTCAGCAACGTTTTATTGCCCTCCCTTTTATCAACCACCCTTTTATTTATCATTTTCTCCCCTGCTTCTGCCCTCCCTTCTATCAGTTCCCCCCCTCCCCTTACCCTTCTACTTCCCTAAAGAACAAGCTAAATTTCTTTATCCAAATAAACATATGTTATTCCCTCTTTGAACCAAATCTGATGAGAGTACAGTTGGAACAATGCTCACCTCTCCCTTTTTTCCCTCTCTTGTAATAGGTTTTTTGCACCTCTTCATATGATATAATTAACCCCATTCTGCCTCCCCTTTCCCTTCTCCCCATAATTCCTTTTTTCACCCCTTAATTTTCTTTATATCATCACATCAAAGACAATTTATATTTATACTATTTGTGTGTATTCCTTTTGTCTGCCTGAATAGATATACAGTTCTCAAAGTTAGAAGTATTATCTGCCCATGTAGGGATGTAAACAGTTTAGCATTATTGAATAACATTTTTTCCCTTTTCACCTTTTTAAACTTCTCTTGAGTCTTGTACATTAATATCAAGTTTTCTATTCAGTTCTGGTCTTTTTATCAGGAAATCTTGAAAGTACTCTATTTCATTGAATGTCCATCTTTGCCCCTGACAGAGAATGCTCAGTTTTTCTTGGTACTTGATTATTGGTTGCAATCCAAGCTCCTTTGCCTTCTGGAATATCATATTCCAAGCCTTGTTATCCTTTAATGTTGAAGCTGCCAGATCCTGTGCAATCCTGACTATGGCTCCACGATATTTAAATTGCTTCTTTCTGGCTGCTTGGAGTATTTTATCCTTCACCTGATAATTCTGGAATTTGGCTAGAATATTCCTTGGAGTTTTCCTTTTGGGGTCTCTTTCAGGACGTGATAGGTGGATTCTTTCAATGACAATTTTATTCTTGGATTCTACAATATCAGGGATGTTCTCCTTCATAATTTCCTAGAAAATAGTGTCTAGACTCTTTTTCTAATCATGGCTTTCAGGCAGTCCAATAATTCTCAAATTGTCTCTCCTCAATTTATTTTCCAGGTCAGTTGTCTTTCCAATGAGGTATTTCACATTTTCTTCTTTTTGTTCATTCTTTTTGTTTGAGTGATTCCTGGTGTCTCATGGAGTCATTAGCTTCTGTCTTTCCAATCGAATTTTTAAGGCATTGTTGTCTTTAGTGAGATTATGCACTTCCTTTTCTATTTGGCCAAATGAATTTTTTGAGGAATTGTTTTCTTCAATTAATCTTTGTGCTTCCTTTTCCAAGCTGCTGATTCTTTGCTTCTTTATTCATAATTGTTTTGTGTTGCTTTCATTTCTCACCCCATTTTTTCTTTTACCTCTCTCAATTGATTTTTTTTCTGGGTTTTGGTCCAGCTTTATTAGAAGCAAGGAGAGCTTAAGAATTGGGGAGGCTTCAATGGGAAAGGATAAAATGGTGCTAACTCAAGAGCAGGGGGGTTCTTCAGGGGAGGAGAGAAAGAGGGAAGAAAAATGGCATGGGAGGCAGGCTGGGGGTCTGGACTCCAAGGGGAAAGGTGTATGGCAGAAAGCTAGCAGGAGAGGGCTCAAAAAGGAGCTTCCTGGGAAGAGTGAGTGGCCATCAGGGCCTGTTTCAGTTGCTCATAGGTGACAAACATCACGACATTCCAGGAGCCCAAGGGGAGGAAGGAAGGCATGAACTCTTTGTAGAAGGCTTGGGGTCCCTCCTTCTGGAGCATGGTTAGGGCACAGTGGCCAACACCGGCATACTGCCCTGTGGCACAGTTCATGTATCTTTTCTTGACCATGTTCACAGCGGAGGCAATGATGGAGGTGCAGAAGCCAGCCCCAAAGGCTGATGTGAAGTGGCATGGAAGATCATTAGTCATGAGGTAGGAGATTATATATCACTAGCTCAGCACAGTTGATGATAGCATTGTGGGCAACATTGGGTGAAGTTCCTTTCCATAGGCCTCAAAGCCTCTCCTCTCTGGCAATTGTCTTATAGGCATCCAGTGAGCCCTGATTATCTCCAGCTGCCACCTGCACAAGCTTGGGCCCAGAAATGTATCTTAACCACATCTGCAGGTTGGGCTAGGGCCACTGCCAGAGGCCCTGTGGTATAGCCTGCCAGGAGGCATCTCCCAATGCCCGCATGCTCAGATGCCTTGGTGTAGAACTGATTAACGGAATCACAGAGGGCAATGCGGACAGAGGCAAAACTCATCTGGTTCTGCAAGCCAGTCACCAGTCCATTGTACAGGCTGCCAGGGCCTTCAGCCCTCACCATGGTCAGAATGGTGCCTATGACACCCTAATACTGTGTATTGGCAGAGGAAGCTCAGAAGGACCCCCGGCTCTCTCCTTGAATCTGAAACCTGACTTTGGCTGTGTCCAGGGGGAAGGTGATGAGGTTAGCGATGCAGGCAGCAGTGCCAGCCCCATGGAACTTGATGGTGGCTGTTGGGGGCACATCTGTAGGCTTAAATCCAACCATGATTCGACACTGGTTTTCTGCTACTTCTCAGAGAAATGATAAGATGGCCTCTGATGATTAAGACAAGATAGGGGAACTCTGCCAGAGTCCTGACTTGGAAGGTCTCATGATGATGGCACCTTGATCAAGCTTTTCTAAAGGTGTCCTGCTCTTCAAAGTTGCTCACAGCAACCATGGGGCACTTCTCTTGATTTTCCATAGAAAGCTGCTGGGAAACTGAACACCTAATGATCATACTGTGTGCCTGGGAGTGTAAAGGAAAACAAAAGGGGGTGGCGCTGGAGTTCGGGAGGCTGGAGTGGCTGCCTGGCTCTCTGTTGGGTCGCTAAAAAATCATGGTCTTGGACTAGGGAGATGCATGCTGCTTCAATCGATTTTTAAAATCCTTTTTGAGCTCTTCAGAAAAGGCTTTTTGGCCTTGAGACCAACTCATCTTACCTCTTGAGGCTTCACACGTAGGCAATTTGAGATTATTGTCCTCATCTGAGTTTGTGTTTAACTCTTCCCTGTTGACATAGGAGCTCTCAAAGGTAAGAAGTCTTTTTCATTTCTTATTCATATTGTAGCTTATTTTTTTAAAAATTGAAGTCTGTGGGATAGGGGCTGTGTTACTGTCTTTCTACTCTGAGACCTTTATGGCTTGTGTCTTTCTCACGACCCTGGGCTTGTTCCCTGAGCTCGCTCCAGGCACTGGGATGGCCAGATCCAGTCACGCCTTTCCAGTGGGTGGCCCTCCATCGGCCAGCCTGACCTCTGGATCTCACAACTGGTCTGCTGTACCACCAGCTTGCTGAGCCAGGATCAAGGGGCCTCAGCTGTTATGCTGTGGCCAAGAGCTTCCTGCTGACTTGCCCAGACCCCCTCAGTGTTGTGCTGCCACCTGATGTCTGAGCTGTTCTGCACTCCCCTTTTGCCCGAGTGAGACCAACCTTTCCTGAAGTCTTCTAAATTATCTCAAGTTGGAAGAGTGTGTCTTTATGTATTTTTGTAGCTTCTGTATTTTCAGAATCCATTTAGAGGCTTGATTTAATGTTGTTTGTGCGGGAAACTTTGGAGAGCTCAGGCAACTTCATGGCTTCTCTCCTCCATCTTGTCTCTGCCTTCTTGATAATTTTTTGAAACCTGCTGTTCAGGCTCTTTCTCTCTCTCTCTCTCTCTCTCTCTCTCTCTCTCTCTCTCTCTCTATATATACTTTTCTTTTTTTCCAATGATGTTTTATACATTTTATGAGAATAATTCTTAAATTGCCCCTCCTAGATCTATTTTCCAAGTCAGTTTTTTTTTCTTTTATTTTGGCCAATGAGGTATTTTACATTTTCTTATTTTTCTTTCATTATTTTGATCGTTTTTATTGATTTGTGATGTCTCATAGAGTAATTAACTTCCATTTCCCAGTTCTAACTTTTAAGGAATAATTTCCTTCAGTGAACTTTTGTACCTCCTTTTCTTTAATGAGTTTGACTTTTTAAGTAGGTTCTTTCTTTGATGATTTTGCATATCATTTTTCATTTTTTTGTTTCCTTTAAAAGGTGTTCCTTTTTTTTCCATTATTCTCTTGCATTACGTTATCCCATTTTTTCTTCATCTTCTCCTATTTGCTTTTTAAAATTCTTTTTGAGGTCTTCTAGGAGTACTTTTTTTGGACCTGAGACCAATTTACATTTCCCTTAGTTGCTTTGCATATATCTATTTTGACACTTTTGTCCTCTTCTAAGTTTGTTCCTTGATCCTCCCAGTCACCATAGTGACTCTCCATTGTCAACTTCTTTTTTTGGTTTGCTTTTTTTTTTTTGCTTATTTTTCTGCCTACTTTTGACTTAGTGCTTTTATGTAAGAGATAGTCTGTGCACCTGCTGTTCCAAGCTTCTTTTGCTTGGGTTCAGGGCCTTGCTGCTGTCTTCAACTGAACCTTGCGGCTCACCTGGTAGATTATATTGGAAAGGAGAGCTCCCTGCTGGCTTATTTTGGTGGCAAGGTCTTCTTGTTAGATTGCCCTGGGGTGGGGGAATCTCACTGCTGACCTGTCCCAGTGGCATTGCCTTACTGCTGGCTTTTTTCTGGGGATGGGGCCTCATTATTAGTCTAACCTAGCAAAAGGGCCAATTTTCTTATTTTTTTAAATGAGCGGGCTATAACGGGTCAGTTCTGAGGTCTCTTCCAGTTCTAGATGGATAATCCTATGATGAGTTTCTTCAATTCACCCAACTTTGTCTTAGCTATATGAAATACTCTTTGGAAAACTCTACTTGATCCTAATAGAATCTTTCAGGAAGAAAGCTGTTAGATACCTTTACTAGATCAATGTGCTTTCCTAATCTTCTGGGCTTATAGCATGCCTCTTAATCAGATGGGAAATATAAATTCCCCAAAGTGGGCATTCAGCCTTTGATAGAATGAGCTACCTCTGAGAAGTGGAATGAGATGAGGGGGGAAGCTGGCAGTCATAGAGAACTTCCAATAGAGAGGCTGAATAACCACTTTAGAGGGAGAAATGCTGTAGATAAGATTCATAGATAGAGACAAAGAGAAGTCAGCCAGCAGCAATAAACATCATTTTTTTGCTACATATTCTAGTGGCATCTCTGTGTGTTGCCAGCAGCAGAGCCGTTCTGAATAGGGAATTTCTATCTGTCATGATAGGGGTGTGTGTGTGTGTGTGTGTGTGTGTGTGTGTGTGTGTGTAGAATTCTCTTCTTTTAGGAGAATATGTAATTTCTGTTACTAAGTTTTAGAGATATCCATCTATCTTCCTCACTGTCCCAACACATACACAACCATTTCCTGCCATTGGAATAAATGACTCATCTACTAAATGCCCCCAAAAGGAACATACAGGACAGTTTGGTCTGCCTAGAGCCACAACTAGGGCAAAATGATAGATTTGCCCCAGGAAAACTAAACTTATATTTTGGTAATAATTACAAAATTCATATGATGCTTTGATTACATATAGTATTTTATTTGCTTCTTAAATATGGAGAAAAGTATATATAGTTAAAGCTATAGTATGTCTAGCAGTAAGAGTTTGACTGAGTTTGACTCTGAGGAAAGCTGAGCACCACAGAATTGACACTTTCTGGTGAAGACTTTTGAGAGTCCCTTGGACTACAAGGAGATCAAATCAGTCAAAACTTAAGGAAATTTATTCAGACTATTCATTGGAAGTTCAAATATTGAAGTTGAAGGTTAAATATTTTGGAGGAGGAAAGGGTCATTAGAAAAGACCCTGATTATGGGAAAGACTGAAGGCAAAAAGAGAAGGGGACAGCAGAGGATGAGATGGATATAGGTAATATCATGAAGACAAGCAAAATGATCTTGGAGAAATTTCAGGGGGCAGCTAGGTGGCGCAGTGCATAGAGCACTGGCCCTGGAGTCCAGAGTACCTGAGTTCAAATCTGGCCTCAGACACTTAACACATACTAGCTGTGTGACCCTGGGCAAGTCACTTAACCCCAATTGCCTCACTAAAAAAAAAAAAAGAAAAAGAAAGAAAGAAAAGAAAAGAAATTTCAGGAGAAAATGCAGGATAGAAGGCTTTGACATGCTATGTTTCGTGGGGTCATGAAGAATCAGATATGACTGAATGAACAAAAAGAACAATAACATAATTTGATCATCATAGATTCTTTGTGCCTAATATTATGCCCATTTTGCAGATGTGGAAACTCTGGTTCTTTCTCCAATGTTGGAAAACTAGAAAATGTCTAAGAGAATTTGAAATCAAATCTTCCTGAATTCAACTCCAACAATAGACACTATCAACACTTGACTGCCTCTATTATACATGGACTCTTTTAATAAGAACTGAGCTTTCCATGAAGTTAGTAACAGGATTGATTAAAATAAAGAGCTGTCAAACGGTTCAGTTGCTCCCCTTGCCAGCAAAACCAACCAGTGATTATCAGCCTAGCCCATTCTGGCCCTTCCATACAAAGCTCTTCCCCTTCCTAGTCCTAGTGCCCTATTGCCCAAGGAGAGCTGGTAGTCTGAAATCTCTATTTTCTCAGAATAGGGTATTGTACCAATATCTCTTCCCCCATGAACCTTGTATCCTGTGATCCAAGTCTTCCCTACAACAAAACTGATATTTTTACATTGATTTAAGAAGGCTTCGCTCTGTATCACCAGATCACATTTTGTGATGTTTGCCCTACTTGCCAGAATGGTTAGCTATTGGTCTGATGTTGATCCCTTGCCATTTCACCATCCCAAATCCAATACCTTCTATTCCATCATAGCCTTAGCTGACTTAGTCTGTCAAGCCTTGCTACAGAGAGTATCTGCTTCAGCTCATTTCTCTGAACTTACACTACTTTCTTCATCACTTTGCCTCAAAGTCAGAGAGCAGCACAATACATGGAAAAGAGTACTGACTTTGGCATGAGAAGACAGAAATTCAAATCCTGATTACGCATGTGACTCTCAGGAAGCAATCAACTTTCTGGGACTCCGTTTTCTTATCTATTAAAAGAGGGCATCAGACTAAATGCCTTTTAACTTAGTGGCTATTGTAGATAGAGTGGTATATTTTGGTTCAAGAAGATCTCCATTCAAATTTGACCTTAATCTCTTACCAGCTGAGTGATCCAGGGCAAGCCACTTAACCACTCTTTGACTCAGTTCCCTCATCTACAACATGGTGATAATTTTGACACAACTCCTAGAATTATTGTGAGGATAAGATTAAATATTTTTATATAAATTTTTAAAATTTTGAAGGGTGATATAAATGTTAGCAGTTATTATTCGAGGTCCCTTCTTGCTCTAGCTATCATCCTGTGACAAAATAAAAGGTCTCATAGATAGGAAAATATTTATAGGTCATTTTTTCTTGTAACAAAGAATTGGGGAAAAATAATGGGTGTCCACTAGCCAATTACTCAATAAATCATGGTTTTGGAATATAACACAATATTATTGTGTCTTGAGGAATTACTATTATGAAGAATGTGAAGAAACTGTTAAAGATTTATGAATACATTCAAAATGAATTTGATGAAACCAATGATTACAACAATATAAATGTAAAGAACAGTGAAATGAATCTTGACACTAATTATAACGACCAGTTTTGTTCTCTGAATAAGGGAAAAGGAAATGTCTGGGCAAGTCACTTAACCCCAATTGCCTCACTAAAAAAAAAAAAAAAAAGGAAATGTCCCCCCCTTTCCCCCCACACACAAACACACACCACTTAGCGGTTTGGAATGTAGTATACCCCGTGAGATGTGTTTAATATTTTGAATAATTTTGCTTATTTCCCCCCCTGTTATATAAGGTAAGTCTCACTGAGATTGGTAGAACAGGATTAAATTTATCTGAAAATGATTGTAATATAAAAGACATTGATAAAATTTATTTTTAAAAAATTTAGGCTAATGGAATTAAACTGAGGGAATGGAGGTCATCTTGACCCTCCTTAGAGTCTATTACATAAACTATCTGTCTTTACTTCAATCTTTGATAACTTCTCATCATTTAGAGATAATAATCAGATGTAGAAAGTTTTTCCATTATGCTCTCCTCATTTCAAATACCTAACCAATTTTTTTTTCATTTTAAATGATCTCCCTTACATCCATGTAACCATCACCTTGTTTTTCCCCATATCCATGCCAGTATTTCTTCTATTTAAGAACCCACAAATGACTGCATGTCTCCCACTGCCTCCCTGCTCTATTCCCTGACCAATTAGGTAACTATTGTCTGCTGAGCATATAAACACCTCCTCCTATTTTTGATTTTTGTTGTTTAAGTGTCTACTTCACCATACTATTCCCAGAAGACTACCGTTGTTTTTTTTTTTTCCTATTTGGATGTTTTTCCTAAATAGCAGATTCTTTTTAAATATAAAAAGATGTGTGTGTGTGTAGGGGGAGAGGAATTGGATAGTTGCACAGCACCTTTCTTCCTCCAGGTAGCCTGGTTATTACCATGCATGTGGTATATATGTTCTTCCCTGCCTCTACTCATTTTGAGCACTACTAGTGACAATGCCTTTCTTTCTGCCCAATTCTCTCTTTCGTTAACTGCCTGTCTTACCTGCATCTTCTTCTCTCACTTCTACTGTCTAAAATTAAACTTTCTCTTCCTCCATTGTTGGCAAGACTGAGTGCTCTGGATCCATTGCCAAAATCACAAAACTTCCCTGATTTCTTCTTTCCCCTATACCTTCTCTCACTCCATTTTCTCAGCATGTGTGTTTTATGGGCTAACTTCCTTTATCAAAAATGTCATGCTTTTAATAAAAAAAAATGGAACCGAGTACCCCTGAAATGTACCAGATTGACAGTTCTTGAAAATTAAGTTTTGTGTTTGTCTAGTAGCAGACTAAAGCATTCTATAGAGCAAAGGAAAAGTAATTTTTCTCTTATCCATCCACTGGATTTCATTCTACCCCTTCTGCCCCCCCCCAAAACCCCACCCAAACAATATTATCTTTGGCTCGTCCTATAGAGATTCTTACCTTTAATTTATGTGTTTTGGATAATAATGACCCCAAAATATTATTTTGAACACACCTATCTCATTAATGAATCAAAAAAAAACCCCACATTTCTATTTATCTGTGTGCCTTCCAGCCAATTTTACTGTCTTTTCCCCACTCTCTGTCTCTGTCTCTCTCTGTCTCTCATTCTCTCTCTCTGTCTCTCTCTGTCTCTGTCTCTCTCTCTCCTTATGGAGTAAACATTCACACTGCATCTCAAAATAAAAAGTTGTCTCTGATGACACAATCGTCATTAAAATCAGCAAACTCCATTCCATATCATACAGCAGGAGGTGTGATGTAGGGTTTATATTTAGCAAAGATGTTAAGCTTGGAGGGGAATGGTGGTGGTTCTGGTGGAAAGACAGTGAAGGGTTATAGCAGGAGAGAAAATCCCAAGATTATTTGGGGTTAGGAAAAAAAAATTGCCTGTGTTTGTTCCTGGATATATCTGAATACACAATCTACTCTGGGGAAAGAGAAAAAAAAAAGGTTGAATCAGACAGTTTTATTTATTTGGTAAACACTTTTTTGGACTGCATTCAGCAGGTTGTTAAACAAGATACTTTGTTTTATTTTTAATGAATACGGCCATTTGCTTTTCTTCTTAGTTTCATGTGCAAGCTTTTCCTATGATTTTACCACATAATCATGAAAATGGAATAAGCCTTCATTTCTGTGTGGATGTTCTTTCTTTTGTCTATATTTATATAAAGGTAAGCTAACTTATCCACAGTATTCAAAAGTTCTCCATTTGCTGTAACGGATGGTTCCATGCATGGATGGCATGGTGCTGGCTGGTAGAGCACCTGTGTTTTGTTGCTGTTAATTAATAAACCAAAATTAGCAAAAACAGCAGAGAATTGAGCCATACTTTGCTGTGTCTCAGTTTCAGAGGCCGTATTGAGTGGACAATCATCTATTAACAAAAAAATCATGCACCAATTCTCCCTTCACTGTAGTTTTGGCTGTTGCTTTTTCCGATTGAACAATTTGCCATCAGTATGGTAGCTGACTGATGATGTGTTGATCCTTACTGAAGGCTTCTGGTAACATTGCTGTAAAAATCCTGGTAAAAAGCATGGGGACAGGCATACAGCCTTGTTTTACTCCAGTGGTGACTGGGAAAGCACAAGAGCTGGGCAGTATATTTTCCAGGGATGTACACATTGATAATGAGGTGAACATATGCATTGCCAGAGCTAGCTCAGTGTTTGGGAGGCTCCAAGGAAATTGTGGAAGAGAAGAGGTATTAGAATGACTACACAAGAGTGTAAACAGGCTTAGAACAAAACAGTCAAATGTAAGTACATCGCATGACAAATGAAAAGGTAACTAGTAGGGAAACCTTCAGACCATGAAGTCCAAAGGCAAGTAGTCTGCTTGATTGTATTGCTAGAGGAATAGACTATAAATCAAAGGGCCCAGCATTGTTCCTAATCTGACCTCACCTAGAGGCAGTATCAGATTGGTCATCAAATAAGACCTTGGGAGAAAAAATGGATTTTTTTTTGGAGATACCATTTAAACAGAGAGGCGGCTAATATTTCTGAGTTTTAGGATACAGAGGAAAGGCTGAGGAGATTGATCTGATCCTCAGTGGAAAACAGCACACTTCGTGATGACCTAATTAAGTTGTTAAAATTGGGAGGGGAGAGTAATAAAATTGATCCTTAGCTGATGTTCACATGAGCAAAAAAAATACATAGTGGTTAAAAACCCATAAACACTCACAGAGGAAGATATAAATACAATACCTAGCAACAACAGGGAACTAGATACAACTAGTCTATATAGATTCACAGAATATTCAAGATTGGAAAAGATCGTACACATAATCTTGCTTGCTAATGAGAATATCCAGAAGAAAATAACCAGGATAACATTGGAAAAGGAAATAAATCTCCATGTATTCAAATAGCCCGTTGCTGGAGGTCTCCAAGTATAAGTTGCTAATCAGTTGACAGAGGGAGCCTGGGACAGTGGAAAAAAAAAAAATTAAACTTTTCCACTGAACTTTACATCAGGATACCTGAGTTCAAATCCTATATATGTTACTTTTGACTTAAGCAAATTTTAGAAAATCATTTAACCTCTTTGGACCTCCATTTCTTAATCTACAAAATAAAAGAGACTAGATGGCATCTCTGGTTCCTATCAGCTTTATATCTATGATACAGTAGTCCTAATTAGGTATCATTTGGACTAAGAAGGACATATTGTGGCATGGAAAGAGTGGTGGATTTAAATTCAGAAAAGCAGGACTCAAGTCATCATTTTGTTACCATTGTGGTCATGGGAAAGCCAATGAACACCTATGAATTTCACCATACTCACATGGAAAATGAGTGTTAGAAGTTTTCTTTGAGCTTTTTATCTATGATCCTTTGATTGTTGACATTATTTTTTCCTATATTTCTGTGATTCAACATGATGGAAAAATAAAATGAGGCTACTTGAAGTGACATAAGTTATATACAAGAATAGAATTAAAGTTGTTTGTCCTATGTTTTATATGAAGACCAATGACATCACAGGGTAAAGCATTGACCCCTGAGTGAATTGAATTTAATATGGTGGAGGTGCCAAAGTGATCATTTCCACTCTCTCTTCTAGGATCACTGACATCCAGTGACAAGCCAAAAGTCAGGGTTCCTGATTTTAAGTTTTGGGGAGTTTAGGAACACAGCACCACAGACGTGGAGCTGCTAAGAGATTTCTAGCCTAACCTCATTATTTTATAGATGAGGAGCTTATTCCCAGAGAAGTAAAGTGTCTTCCCCAAGGTCACATAAGGAACAAAAATAAAGTCAAGATTTAATACAGTTCCTATAGATGCAAAATCTAGGATTCATTCCATTATACCATACTCTCCAGATGAACCAGTTCAATGTGGAATGTTGAATGGAAAATGTGCAAGAAATGGATGAACTATTTCGAGTAATAATGAATCACAATGATCTCTTCTAGGACTAAATTCTTGACAGGAAACCCTTCTGAAGAATATTTCTTGACCTTCAAGAATGATATAATTTTCACTTCCCTCCAAAAAAAATGGCTAGTTTATTAGTGCCTGGCATATAGCAAACACTTAATGAATGCTTGTTGTTGACCTGACTACAAACATGAAAGCATTTTTTTTTCCTGTGCCTCTCTATTTAAACATTTTAGTTCATTTGATCAATAGGACCCCAGAAACCAATTTTAATGTCCTGAGCTCAGGGTTTTTCACTGGCAATTTAAAAAGAGAAAAGTGCCGAGACTTGAAGGACAGCAGATGTCTTAAGTGCAAATGAATGACCATCAACTTTATGGAGTACTTTTAGTTTATAACTGAAATTTTGCCAAGAATAAAGAATGCATGGATAATCTTCTTTCCATATTTTCTATCTTTCTCTTTTTTTAATCTTGATTTTAGAGTAGTCAGCTAATCATCCACAGAACTAGCAGGGGACTCCTCAAATTGTTCAGCTTACAATACAGAGGAACTGAAATTTACATTTCAGCTTAGGTCTAACTAGAATAATTGAGGATGAAGTCTCTTGACTCCTGTTCTTCAAGATTCACTATTCACAAACATGCTGATCATCCATCAATTCCTCTGGTGTCCCTGAAAATCATGGCTGTCATTTTTATCACACTGCCTTGACATCTTTATAAAAATAATTTTCCTTAGTTAACATTGATTGTGTGTTCTTTTTTAACTGGAGGCAGATCATAAGCTAGAAAGCTCCCCATGAGCCATCTAGGCCATCTCTCTCATTTTACTACTGAGGAAGCTGAGGCCCAGAGAGAGTAATTGATCTGCTCATGGTCACAGAGTAATTATACAAATTGGCATTTGAACCCACAGCCTCTGCTTCCAGATCCACTAATCTTTTCACTATACCACAATTTCTTTCATGGGGAAAGCTTGAAGCTTAAATAGAGCTATGATTACAAATTCATTAAAAGGAGAATCTCTTTGGTTTTTGTTTTTGTATTCCTAGACTCTACTTAAATGACACCTTTTGAAAAGATCCGATTTTCTTTCAATTGAATTAGACTAATTTTCCCTCCCCAATGTAAACACATTTTCATATATATATATATATACACATATGTATATATATACACATACATATACACATAAAGATAGACACATATATATCATATATTTTATATATATATATATTAAACTGACTAGCTATGTGACTTTGAGCAAGTCAGTTACCCGCTCTGCTAGCTTTGGTTTCCATATCTTTAAAGTGAAATGTTCCCACCCAATGACCTGCTTTAAATGAATGCTGTGGGGACCAATTTTTAATTGGGGAGTGCTAGCTAAGCGGCTCGCCACAATACTGGGGCAAGGAAGGAGACTGGCAGCCTCCCTCAAAACAGAAGAAGATTTCTTTTAACAAGAACGAACTTAAAAAACAACACAAACAGGATCAGTAGGATCAAGGGAAAGGAAATAAAATGGGGAAAGGGAAATTATATAATACCTGAAAAAAATACTACAGCCCAGGAATCGGCTGAAAATACACAGCAGAGTGCCTGTCACTTTCCAGCTTCCACCTAGAATGCCCAATTCTCCTCCCCCCAAACCTAGAAACCCCCACACAGCCCCCGCTAATAGGATGGCCGCTCTGACAGTCACATGACTGCCCTCACTAGGCTTCCAATCATTATAATTTTGCCAGGCTCATGTAGGCGTCAGCGGTGGAGCACCTTGCGGTTTGCGGAGCCCCAGGCCAGTGCTCGCTGAGGCATAAAAACCTCAAATAACAATTAATTCTTTACATTGCTTCTTCTGACTGATCACATTCTATAAAATACACGTGAATGGGGGAAAAAACTCACCGTAGATAAATTGCTGGAGCCCACAAGTGCCAAGCAAAATGGAGCTCCTTACTAATAATGTTCATGAAATGTTCTTATGGTCATTAGATTTTCTCTTCATCTTCACTGGAAAAAAATAAAATAGCATTTGTACAGTTTAGGGAAATCTTATCAATACATTTGCAAAGTTTATAAAACCACCCCTTTTATCAATAACAAGACTGAATTAGTTGAATACTTGTCTCTAATTTACAATTATCTCAAATTAGCCTGACATAGTTTTATTCTGTTAAAAAAAATAAAACAAAACAAGACAAAAAACACAAAGCTATTTATATATTTTTTTACAACTGAACAAAATCTGCCTTGCTGACATGTAGAATACATTCCCTGGTACTCTCAGGAACCTAGTCAAATCAGGAGAAATTTATAGATCTAGATTTTCTGGAGTTAGTTCATTTATTTGTACTTATTTTCTCTTGTATCCCAGGAAAGATTGAGAGCTCTAAATGAACTCAAAATATGACTTTTCTGTTAAAGACAAAAGAAGGATATTATCTGACTGGTGTGACATTTTCCCTGGGTTAAAGAAAAACTCACTAGAACTGTGTCCTGTTTTTGTTTTGTTTTTTAACAAAAGAAAATAAAAGGCATAAAATGGAATGCCCTATTAATATTATTTCAAGGCCTAAAAATACTTGGAGAGATTGACGGTCACTTTTCCCCAAATCATTAAGGATTTCATAGTTCATATTGTAATACTAAAGAGTTCTCCCTTCTCTGGACACTTAGGCTGGCTGTACCCTGTGAGATTGCAAGGCCCTTTTAATCATTCTGCCTGCTTGTTATTTTTTATACGCTAGAAAGCTTTTGCTTTAGTAAAACAACAGAGAATTGAGGCCATTTGAGAAATTACAGTGGAGATGATTTGGGGGAAAGTATTAGTTAGAAGGAAATTTACAAGGAGAGGAATGTTTCATGGGTATACAGGGCAGCCTGCTATGTGGAGACTGTTTTGTTCCTGGAGTTTAGAAAAAAATTACTAGAAAGCCAAACTGGAAAGGGAAGCTAAATAAACAGAGAAGACCACGATGGGCATTTGAACAGAAGATCATAAACATTTAAAAATATGCTAAGGCTGAGGTGGCTCTCTCAGATACTTTAATCAGGGAACTATACGTCTGTGCACATCAAAGTCTGTACCTGCATTTTATTTGCTAACAAAGTCCCTCATAGAGCAGTCTTATCTCTCATCAGGTTGTGTATGTGTGGCAACAGATTGCCTTTCTGGAGCTGATAATATGGATTTCTAAGAGAGACAGACAGAGAGAAAGATGTGAAACCCTTTTCAGGGCTGCTCATTCACATTTGTTTTGCTGTCTACCTCTCAGCCAGTTTTCACCTGTGGCAGCAGGGTGTGTTTGTTAGAGGCACACAGAGAGAGACAACAGCGACAGTGACAGAGATGAGAAAGAGAGATGGAGAAAGAGACACAGAGAGAGAAAGACAGACCCACTGAGAGACAGAAACAGAGAAAGAGAAAGATGAGAAACCCTTTTTTAGGGCTGCTTATCCACATTTCTTTTGGTGTCTACCTCTCAGGCACCTGTGGCAGAGAGAGACAGACAGACAGACAGAAACAGAGAGAGACAGAGAGAGTCAGAGCCAGAGCCAGAGCCAGAGAGCCAGAGCCAGAGAGAGAGACAGACAGACAGACAGAAAGACAGAAAAAGACAGACAGAGACAGAGAGAGACAGAGAGAAAGAGAGAAGCTTTTAGGAGCATATCTGACAAAACGTTTTTGGCAAAGGATGGACTTAATGGTTCAGGGATACAGAGTGCCTGAAATGGGGTGTGCAGTGAGGAATAACAAAACATATAACTGAGAAAATTAATAATGGTTTAAAATTTGTATATTTCCCTTTCATAAAATACATGCCAAATTTGAGAAGATATTAAGTGATTATCCCTAATGAATACTCTTTATAGTCTTTCAGAAGATAAAATAACTACTCAGAAATTTCCTTTTGTCTTCTAAGTAAAAAATAAAACCCATTTTTGTGTGTTTTAATAGCCATAAAATAGCTGTTAAAACTGTTTACTCTCAAGAAAGTTGTCACAACTTCCATACACTAACTACCTTTTATTACCATTTCCATCAATCAATTATTAAATGGCTTTGATAAGGGGAAACTGATAGGAGAAAGCACGTGTGTCCTTAGGATTCCTCTGTAAAGAATTACACTCTCGCACAAGACCTAATCAGGAATAAGAGAACAGGTTTATTGGGGTACAAGAGAAACCGGCCGGGAGGAAGGTTTTGCCAGAACGAAACGCTTTCCTCCCCAACTGACTTGTGGGGTGCCATTTTATAGGGTTTAGATGGGGGGTGGGTAAGAGTCTCTTATTGGGCGAGGGGCTGGTGGTCTTCCCGTGTTGCGCTGTGGTAGGAAGAATCCCTCGTGAGAGATCTGGTGGTGGGTGTCAACTTTGTCCTGATGGGTCTAAGCAGTCTGCTGATGGGTGGTTCCAGGTGGTCTTCTCCTGGATTACCTCATCCAGATGCTTAGGAGGACTGGAATGTGGGGTGATGGTCCTGGAGCATGCTCAGTCCAATCTGTGCCGCTTATCTGTTAGGTGAGTGTGTGTGTCCTTGATTGTGTTCAAGGAGAGGCCTACTTGATTTCAAGGGAAAACCCCTGAGGTTTCAAGGAAAAGGTTCCTTGAACCCCCCAGAGAATTGTTGGTGCCCATAATCCTCCCATGACAGCTTGAACTCAAAACATTTAAAAAAATTAAAAATTAAAAAAAAAAACCCTTTACTCTGGTATTCAAGGCCTTTTGCTTTTTGTTCTCTACTACTTTCCCACTATCATTCAACACAAACTGAAATGCAGTAAAAAATGATAAAGCACCATTTGCCAGTGTCATCTTTTTCTTGCTCATCTAGATATATTTATACCATCTAGATATATTTATACCATCCCTTATAAGAACAGCATATTTGGTGTCATAGAACTTGAGTTCAAATTCCACCTTTGCCATTTACTACCTGTATAATTTTAGGCAAGTCACATTATCCTCTCAAAAATCAGTTTTTTCACTGGTAAAATTAAAGGGGTCAAATAGGACGGTCTCTAAGTTTCCTTCTTCCTCTAATTCTATTGAAGGGACTTGCACCCTGGATTGGGGAGGGGAGAGGCTAGTTCACCCAAAGAATTGAAGGCCCATCACAATACTTTTGAGATAAAAAAGATTTCTTAGGAGAGACAGAATCACTATGGAGACTTGTCTCCCTGAGTAAGAGAAGAGCTGACAGGGACAGAATTTTAAAATAATGGAGATTTTAAAATAATGGGGCATCAGTAAGATATGCAGCACCCATATATATCTTACATATCATCTTACAGATCTTGGTATTGCTTATCATTGTACCAGGGTCATGTTTGGCTATACTTCATTCCTGAGGTGAGAGGCAGAGCTGTTTTTCCCCGGGAAAGTTTAAGGATTCCTTGGGTATTGGGGTCTTTCAGTTTCTTGGAGTTCCACTACAAGTCCATTATCTTTTGTTCTGCAGACTCTTCCTTAATCTCTGTTTATCAAAATCCTTCTTCTCCTTTCAAGCCTCAGCTTAGGATTCATCTCCACTATGGTATGTCCAGGTAGGAGATTCCTCATTCCTTAAAGCACTGTTTGATGTTTTGTTTTCATAATTGAATTCTACCTGTCATTCTCATCATTTGTGTGTCTTTTCCATCCTCCTTGACTATAAACTCCTTTGGGGTGAGGACTATGCCATTTTGTAAAGCTTCTTATCCCTAGAATCATCCCCCAAACCCCCATGTAAATGCTTTACATTTAATAGGCATTTAAGGAATGTGTATTGATTTGAGTTATATGGCTTTTAGAGGTCCAAAGTGTCAATTTGTATGTTCAATGTGTATTAATGACCATTTCATTTTGCTGTTTATCCTTCATTCTTAAAGAAGACCAATGACATCATGAGGGTGATATCTTACCTTGTGTGTTGTAAGGGGCTAAAATTCTAGCTAGTCTGTCTAAAATATCTAATGAGTGGTAGCCATTAAATTAGAAGATTTAGCAAGAGTATTGACTTTTAAGCATTTATTAAAGAGAATAAAAATTTGGTGAAGAGAGAGAGAAAGGCCTAGATTCAGCTGTCTATCTTGGGGAGCTAGCTTCTCCTGCTGCGCTCTCCACAAGAATCCTCAACGAAAGAGAGAGAACCACTCCTTCTTCAACCCACAAGCCTCCTGTGAAATTGGGAACATCCTATACACATACACATGCACACAATTAGCTCCAAGCTAATTGTCTGGTAGCTTTGATAGACAGTACCCACGAGCAAACATCACTTCCTGATGCCAAAGAAAAGCCTCATGGCTTGCCCTCAGACGCCTTCTCGTCATGGCAGAGCTTTCCTACAGTAACTCTCCAGCAGGTAGTGTCACTCCAATTGTTACAGTGTGAAATAGATAAAAGGGAGGCAGAGCTGCACAAAGTCATCAGCTTCACTGTCTACTTCAGAATCATTGTAGTGCCAACACAAAAGTCAAGAATACTGGTTATGGCCCAAGATGCAGTAGGTGACCTTGTATATTTCTGAATTAAGGTCTTTCCCAGGTCTTAGTTCACTAAAGGCAATGACCATTCAGTAGTGAAGGGAAGGGTAAGAATTTAGACAAAAGATGGCCTATTTTACCATCAAAATATATCAATCTTGGTGGGGAAGACCCTCAAACAGAAAACAGTTGCTATTTACTATCATTTTAAGCCATCAAAACCTAAATAATGAACAACAGAGGCTTGGGTTGGGGATTATTATTGGCCATTTAATGAAAATGATTTGAACTTAAAAGGGAGTTGAGTAGCTCCATTTGAAATACAATGGACTTTTTTAAAGCCTGTTTTTTTTTTCCCCCAGAGATATAGCTGATAGCTTCCCAAGACAAAAAGTAAATTGTCCTCACTTTTGGAAAACTGAATAATAATAATAAAATAAATTTTAAAAAATCTATTCCTCAAACCTCAAATTATCTTACAAAATATAAATAATCAAAACTAACATTTTTATGGACCCATATGCAAGGATTTGGTGCCCTGAATGGAGAGATAGATCAGAAGTGTCTGAGGAAGCATTTGAATGCAATCCTTTCTGACTCTAGACCCAGGTATTTATCCACTAGGTCACCTAGCTGCATACAAGTACATAAAGAATAGACAGAAGGTAAACAGGCTTTCAGGGGAAGGCATTAGCTGCTTGGGAATCAGAAAAAAACTTCTTGTTAAAGGTACCTTTTGAGGTACCATGAAGGAAGACAAGGTTTCATTAGTTTCTAAATGTATTCTGAATTTATTGACCACCCCAAAAAGGGAAAAGATTTCCATGAACAAAGTAGAAGTAAAACAGGATTGATTACAGGTGAAACTCTGAATGGGTTTATGTTCAGTTGGCTTTTCAAAGAGTATAATATGTCCTTTCAAAACTCTGCCTGCCCTATGTGTCTTTCCCCAAAACATTCTGTTTTTTCTGGGCATTTAAAGAAATAGTTCAATTACTTTTTTAAAACGTTTTTTGGAAGGGGCAGGGAGCTGGGAGTAGACTATCTCTTGTTAAACGAAACTACTGACTCAGTGAATAGAAAACCTTGGGCATGAGGTAAGAAAAATCTGAGTTCAAATTTGGTCTCAGATACTTATTAGTGGTGTGAACCTTGAACAAGTCACTTAAAACACAATTTGCTTCTATTCCCTCAACTGTGAAATAAAGATTATTATAGCACCTATCTCATAGATTTGTACTGAAGATTGATGAAACTAGATTTTGGGAAGGACATACCACTTAATTTTGTCTATTATTATAATTCTTTGCTTTTCTGACAGATGCAGCTAGGTGGAAGAGTGGATAAAGCACTGGCCCTGGAATCAGGAGGACCTGAGTTCCTATCTCATTCAAACACTTAATAGATGTGTGACCCTGGGCAAGTCACTTAAGCCCAATTGACTTAAATATCTGATGTGATGTCTAGTCATCCTGATGTATATCTTGCCACTACACACAGATGGCTCTGGAGGAGAGAGTGAAGTTGATGACCTTGCACAACCTTCTGTCACTTAAATCCAATTCAGTGCAAGTCATGATGATGGAGGAGGCTAAAAGGGGTTAACAGATAACCTCAGACTTGATTAATAGTAGCTAAAAAGCTTAACAGAGAAACTTCTTATCAACAGTACAGTAACAGAGGGTTAAGTCCCTATCAATAAATAATATCAACAGAAGCTTAGGGAAGGTAACCAGAGATTATTAACCATTAATAGACATTAAAGAGACATTCTAAACAGAGACCCTTGGGGTCTGAAAAGTTTAAAATCAAATGTGTCCTTGGGTTCACCTTAAACCCCAAAAACACACCCCTAGGGAAAAAGGTACCCACCTTGGAAGACATATTAGGACCCCAGGAAGTCCAAATTAGGTTATTAACCTCCCTAAGGAGGAGATTAAGATAATGAGGAGATAACCTACTTTTCTCACTAATAACCATTTCCATCTCTCTATTTGAGACAACCTTTATTTTTTGGGTGATTCTTTCTGTGGCCATGAGTCTTTTAATAAAACTTGGGAAACTGAGTCACTGAGTCTTGTAATTCTTTGGGATGCCTCACAATCAATTTGATCAATTATATCTATCCCCCAACATTAATGACATCATCCTGATGTCATGATCCTCTTCAAGAACAAAGGACCAATAAAAACAATAACAAGAGTCATATACCTTTTTGACAAGTATTAAAAATCTTCAGCAGTATCTTCCTTCCCCAAATTAGGAAGGGAAACTAGTAGGACTTTGAATAGTTCCAAGAATTTATCTCATTGTTTTTTATCCTATCTAATGAGGCAAGTCCCAGGCACTTAGCAAATACTCATTTCTGCCTAAGATACTCAGCAGCTTGGTTACCCTGAACAAGTCAGAATCTCCCTCAACCTCAGTTTCATCATCTGTAAAATAGGATTGTTGTGAGGATGAAGTGATATATCACATGTGAAATGTCTTGCCAACCTTCAAGTGCTATATAAATACTAGCTATTATTGTTTCAAAGATGAGCAAAATAAATGACTAAGGAAATGGTCATTCATTTTGGCAATTCAAAGGTCACTGGTTATTTTGGGAAAAAAGTACTTCAAGTTAAATGATAATATCAGAAACCAAACTGCAAATGGTTGAGAAGGTTGTGAAAAAATAGGCAAAAGTTCCATTAGTTCTTTTTCTTTTTCTTTTCTAGGAGTCTATGAGTGTTAGGAGAATACCGAGAAGTGACAGGATTAGGTCAAAAGATGGGGGCCACCTAAAGGTGTTTGGAGGCAGGGGAAGAGAGATAAGGAAAGAGATTAAATAGACATGATTATGTAAACAATCTGCCAGATGACACTGGAAGGAGTAGGATGGGTAGGGATGTTAGGGGGCCTCCTCTTCCTCAGAGATTGGTTTTAATAAAAAAGAGAGAAGGGGATACATAAGATATCAAGGAGCTTTGAGAGAGAGTAGGGGACCTTTATATTCTCAACAAAATATACATTATCTCTGACAGGCTAAAGGGGAGATTTAAAATAGGGAAATGTGACACTGAGTCATTTAGGGACTGAGAATGTATGTACTTTGCATGCTCCCTCATTCAACATGCCCAATTGAATTACTTGAATTTTATTTAACCCCAATCTACTGCCTTGGTAATGGCACCTTCCTACAAAAAAACCAAAAAAACCCAAAAAGTATTAAAAGAGTAAACTCCATTCTATTTAAAATCACTTTACAGTTATATATCTATCACTGGGAGTAAATAGCTATCTTAAAAATATCTGAAGGGATGTCATAAAGAAGGGAGAATAGATTTGTTCTACTGTGCCCCAGAGGACAGAACTAGGTAGAAATTGCAGAGAAGTAAATTTGGGCTTGGCATAAGGAAAAACTTTGTAAACAGTGAAAGCTGAAATCTAAAACTAGACAACGCTTCCTTTTAAGGTAATAAAACGTTGTTTTTGTTTTGTTTTTCCCCTTCAGATGGAAGTCTTCAGGCAAAGGTGGAAGCGATTAATCTGTACCTAGTAAGATAGGACCTTGTTTAAGTACAGGTATGGCCTTTGCAATCACCTCAGAGGCCCCTTCAAATTCTCACAATTCTGTGATTCTTAAAAGGAACCAAAAATTATTAAATTGAGCCCATCCTAAACTACTCATTTTGTAAGACAGACCATTCCTATGTCCAACATTATTTTCTAATCTTGGTTATGATGGAAATGATGTGTCGGTGGATTTAATTGATCAGATTGATTGTGAGGCATCCCAAAGAATTAGAAGACTCAGTGACTCAGTTTCCCAAGTTTTATTACAATAATATGCATGACCACAGGGAGGCCCCCAGGGAGGTGTCTCGAATAGGGGGATAAAAATGGTTTTATTTATAATCAGAAAATAATTGATCATCTCCTCTTTATCCTAATCTCCAATTTAGTGAAGTACAGGGGAGGGCCTATCCTAATTTGGAGGTCCTGGGGGCTTAAGACAACCCCCAAAATGGGAATCGTTTTCCCTGGAGGGTGTTTTGGGGGTTTACACATCATAAAGTGAACCTAAGGACAAATTTGGCCTTTTCTGTATATGTTCCCAAGAACATGCTTAAACTTGTCAATCTCAGAGGGTCTCTGTGCTTATGGTATTTCTTTACTTAAGATCTGGTTTCTAGGTGTCCTTTCATCTAGGAATATTGATGGCTATTAATGGTCAATGGTCCCTGGTTACCTTCTGTTGATGGTGAGGGTAGATAGGGACAGACCCTCTTGTTTACAGTAAGAACACAAACCTTAGTTTCTCTGTTAACCCTTTTAGGTACTATTAATAAGCACTCAAGCCTCAATTTATCTGTTAACCCTTTTAGCCTCCTCCATCATAAACATTTCTTATAATAGGGGGAGGAACAGACTTGGGATTTGATTGGGACTCAGTACCTCCCTTGAAATTTCAAGTCTTAGAGGTGCCCATAGACATCAAATGTGGCTCAGGTCTTCCCAGTTTCAAGGCCAGTTTTTCATACATCATCCCACCCTTTCTCATATTTTGAATATGAACCATGATATTAAAAATATTATAACTTAACGATTAATGGGGACCAAATAACCAAAACTAATTACTTAATCTCAATTTGAAGGGGGAGTGAAAGCGTTTATACTCAATGCCTACTTACCCTCATTTCATTTTTTATTATTAAATATGATAGTTTAATTTTAGGTAATATCTTTACCTGTACAATCATTGTTCAGAATTGTGACTCAAAAGCAAGAACCTAAGAAGAATTATATAAATGAAACTCACTATAGCCTTAAAGTATAAAAACACACTCATTTTTTAAATTTTATTATTATTTTTTTTAGAATAAGATAGTAATTTATTTAGTGGCAGGGGAAGGGAAGGGAAACCATAAAAGAAATCCTTGTTCTTTTCATGGAGAGAAAGGCACAGAGCATGGCTCTGAGATACCAATCTCCTCAAGTAGGAGACAGGCAGGTACTTTTATAGAGGATGGATGGGGGTGACCATTTGACTGTGGAAAGTTCCTTTAGTGAGGGAGACCATCCCCCACTGGTGGTGACTGGAGGAATTGGGTGAGGGGTGGCTGCAGATCTCTCAAGCCATCTCCTCAAGACACAAAGGAAGCAGCCACACCCAGACTTATCTCCCCAGGGGTAAGGGAGACAAGAATGAAGGGTGGAGGTCCCAAAGCTAGCTCAGTCAGATCTGGTTCCACTTCTCTCTTTAGGTGTGCTGTCCTCTGGTTTAGTTTCTCAAGGAGAAAGTTCTTTGATATTCCCCTGAGAACTTCTGGGGTGCTATGGGCCCATAAAATTCCCCACTTGTCTATATATGAGGAAATGGGATGACAATTCTTCTGAAACTGCTTCATGCTGAGTGAGGGTCGAAGAAATCACAGCGCAAGGGAGGGGGAGGGGAGAAGTGGAGAAGGATTGGTCTTGAGTGTGAGGAGTTGTGAAGTCCAGAGGGTGGGAAAAGATGCATAGGCACAGTGTGCTATCTGCCATGAATCCTTGTGCCTAGATGGAACAGACTTAAACAAAGATTTTAAAAGAAACTGGGGCAAAAAAATGAAAAAGGGTTTATCAGATAAGGAGTAAAAAGTATGGCCCCCTTTTTTTTTCCCAGTGGAAGCTGGAAAGGCTGAATGCAAGACAGGGCATGGCCTGCCTTACAAAAGTTACGTAATCAGGTCAAAGCTTAGTTCTGTGAAAGGCAGTGTCTGTCTACATTTTTGGGTCCTTACCTCGATCCCCACGACTTCATGCCTTGATTGAATGGTAGTGAGAGAGTAAGACAGAGGTCGCCCCTGAATCATCCCTAGACTTGCCTCCTATGTTCAGCTTGGCCATGGGCTTGGCCCTGGAGATGTCAGTGATAAGGGGCTGACTAGGAGCCTAAACTTCAGAGAGCTGGATTTTTCGCTAGGCCAACCTCTTGGGGGCTGCACTGGGGACAAAGAAGTAGGAGAGCTGGCCTTAACTTCGTGGGGCTTCCCCCACTCCTGTGTCTCAGTTTACTGCATCTGCCAGAATCTCGGCCACCCAGAGATCTGCTGGTAGCAGACGTGATAGCTGCTGCTATTAAGTGAGGGTTGGTCTATGGAGTGGTCACACGCCATCTTTTCTCTCTCTTTGGCTACTGCAAGGTCCCTGTTATCAAAAATCTTAAAAGCAATATTAGGGAGTTGTGAGGATGAGGTCTGGGGACCCCAGTCTAACTTCTGGAATTCTCTCCTAATGCCAGGAGCAGATTGGCTGATAAAATGTATATTGAGGACAGCTATTACTACATCTTTTCCTGGATCTAGGTTGGATATTTCTTCAGAGAATCCACGAGGTGACTCATGAAAAGATCTGGGTTTTCCTCAGGCCCCTGTGTGATCTCCTTTGGGTCTACAGCTGGCACAGCTGTAGTTCCAGGAACCCCAGCCCAATTTCCAACCTGCGAATATTCATCTCTGACTTATACCACCAGGGCCCAAATCTGTTTTTTCTCATTGGGGGTACAACAGCTGGCAAGAATAATTTACAAATCGGTCCAGGAAAGGTCAAACTGCATTGTCACAGACTTAAAGCCATCCATGAACTGTGTGGGGTTCTCTGAATAACACCCCAATTTCTCTTTAATCTGAGATAAACTGTTCATGGAAAAAGGAACATGAATTAGTTTTGTACCCTTCCCAATGGGAAATTCCCTTAATGGAAGCAGGGGAGCAGTGGGAGATGCTGGTAGGGATCTGGGTGAAACCAGTTGGGGAGGTGGCTAGGGTGGAGGCAGAGCCAGAGGATTGGGTGGAGGAGCCAGGTTAGTCCGTGAGGTAGGTGGAGGATGGGTATCAGTCTTTGGCTGTGGCATGGGTGGAGGAGGGCTAAAGGAGACTGGAAGAATGGGCATAGGCGATTGTAGATTAGGTAAAGCAGATGGGAGCAGCTGCTGAATGGAAAAAATAGGAGAATAGCAAAGGTATTGGAGCTCCCTCAGATTGTGACGGGGTTACAGCTGTGAGGGGTACAGCTGGATAGGTTGTGGAGATCACTGTTGTGTAGGGCAAATAGAGGAATACTGACGTCCACTCCCAGTGTGGCCAGAGCTTGGCTATGGAGGGCACAGGGGATTGGTTCTGAGATCAACCGGTGGGCAAAGAGAGGTCTCAGTCATGGAGTGGTATGACAGTGGCTGACCCACTGGTACTGAAGCAGGTGGGGAAGAAGAGGTGAAGCAAGAAACGGGCAGGGAATAAGGCTGAGGAGCAGGAGGGGATGGGGTCCCAGAGGAGGTGCCAGAAGGGTTAGCTAATCACTTGGACTTGAGGTGATTTTCTACTGGCAAGAGGACCTCATCCTTTCCTTTTGACTTCTGGCTTAAAGCCATAAAGGCCAAAATGTATGGCATCTCTGTCCATCTCCCTTCATGCCTGCAAAACTTGTCCAATTGCAAAATGGTGTTATAGTTAAAGGTTCCGTGTACAGTCTGGATTCCTTGAGGTGCCAGAGGATACCGTGGCCAGACAGTGTTACAATAATAGATCATGCATCTGTTTCTCAAATTTGTAAATTCTAATTTATTCCAATCTCATAGGATGCACCCCAGGGGTGAGCCTTTCAGTACACTTACTTTCTGTCCCATGGGTGTACCCAGATATCGTCCTGTCTAAGGAGAATGGTTTGAATGTAGTTCAGATGTTAGATTGAGATTTCTCAAGGGAGAGAGATGCTGGCTGCCCCTCTTGTGGAAGAGCAGAGCTCTGGAAAGGGATAGACACACAAGCACAAAAGTTCTTACACAGAAACATGGAGTCCGAGGGTCCGAGCGTGGTTCGGACATCTAGCTGTGCTTTTGGTGAGAGAGGGAGTCCCATTCTGCCCGTCCAAAGGCTGCAAAGGCTGACCATCTCTACCTCTCTGTGACTCAAACGGGAGGTCAAGTCAGTTG
Organism: Dromiciops gliroides; assembly: GCF_019393635.1. NCBI lineage: Eukaryota > Metazoa > Chordata > Mammalia > Microbiotheria > Microbiotheriidae > Dromiciops > Dromiciops gliroides. The sequence continues at coordinate 719,547,582 of NC_057861.1, forward strand.
GGAGAGGGAGAAGAGAAACCCAGAAGGGAGGTTCCTAACTCCACATTTTGTGTGCCAAGCATGGTTCAGACGTCTGGCTGAAATTTTGGCGAGGGAGGGAGACCCAGGCTGCCCATTGGCTGTCGTGTGCGAAAGCTGACCATCTCTACCTCTCTGTCACTCAAACGGGGAGTTGAGTTGGGTGGGAGGGGGAGAAAGGAAACCCAGAAGGGAGGTTTCTACCTCGAGGTTTTGTGTGCCAAGAGGAAAGAGGGAATTTCCTGTACCCTTCAAAGTTTGGGCACCAAAAATGTCATGGGGAAAATAGGGTAAGGGGTTTGGGTAGGGTATAGGGGTCTGGGAAAGGGGTTAGAGGTTTGGGGTCCTTAGGAATTCCTCTTTAAAGAATTACACCCTCTTGCACACAAAGGCAGTTAGAATAAGATAGTAATTTATTTAGTGGCAGGGGAAGGGAAGGGAAGGGAAACCATGAAAGAAATCCTTGGACTTCTCATGGGGAGAGAGGCACAGAGGGTGAGTCTGAGATACCAATCTCCCACACTCATTTCTAAAAGCTAATAAGCGTAAACTGCACACACTAAATTCTCTTCATTTTTAAAAAAACAATTAGTTCAACACTTCCAGGAAGGGGAGGTCATTTATCCTCAGCTCAAGGAATAAGGTGTTGAGTCTCAAAAGGTTTAGATTTCTTTTTTAAAAAATAAAGTTTTTTTTTGGTGACCTTGACGAAAAATGTTTCTATATAAAAAACAAACAAACAAAAAGCACTTATATAAGAAAATGTAAACTTTGTTACATGCCATGGGGCTAGTGCTTCATTCTTTTGTATACCCAGTAGGTTAGCCCAGTGCCCCTTTTGAAAATGCTTGTTGACTTGACCTAAGAAATGGTAAAGCTGAGAGTTTCAGGGAGACCTGGAAAGTCCTGTCCGCTGAGGGATAAGGAAATAACCAGTACCAGGAGGATGATTTCTGTAGAGAATACCACATCAAAATGTATGAACTTCCACATATCAACATTATATTCATATATGATATTTCTATTTTAAAGAATTCTTTTAAAAATTAGGTTAAAAAAGTCAAATCCTTAGCCTTCAAACAAATTACTGTGTACAGAAATGACAATTTCATAATACAAGTTTTAGATACTTTTAACTAAGATGGGGAAATGTTCACCCATTTCTGAGCATGTCTACATAAATCTGATCTTTATTAAAGGAATCTAAGCCATAAACTTGTCAAGGAGAGCTGCCCACTGCAAACTTCCATTTATCTGGCAGACTTTATCCATCGACTCTGACCCAATTTTCTAGCAGGTCTGTTTTAGACGTTGGAGTCAGCATGGCTGAATGGATAGATTTTTAAATTTTGAGTCACAGCAATGAAGTTTAGATCCTACCTAGAACTCTTCCTGATCTGGGACAATGAGTCAATCAACATATTAAATGCCTACTATGTGCCAGATAGAAAACTAGGTGGCACAGTGGACAGTGGCAAACTTAGAGTCAGGTAGGCTAATCTTGCTGAGTTCAAACTTAGCCTAAGACACTTAAAGCTGTGAGGTCTCAGGTGAATCACTTAACACTTTTTGCCTCAACTTCTCATCTATAAAATGAGCTGGGGAAGGAAATGATGAACCATTCCAGTTCCTTGCCAAGAAAACCCCAAATGGAGTCATGAAGACTCAGATATGACTGAAATGACTAAACAGAAACATGTGCCAGATACTCTACTACGGGCCTTGGAAACAAATAATGCTACTATCTGTACTTTGAAGGAGCTTACATTCTAGCAGTAGAGGTCATACATACATATATACATACATACATGCATGCATACATACATACATACTTACATATTTGTACTTATTCATTTTATATTTGTACTTATTCATTGCCTCACTTCCATCCTATTTTGTATCTACTTCAAATATATTTGTCCTAATTAGTTTTATTTAAATTTTCTGTTTTATAACAAAGTAATTTATATCAAAATAAAATAAGTACAAATGTCTTATGTAGATGCAACATAGTTTGGAAGGGAGGGGATAAGCATATATATGTATATATAATATATATGTATATTATATATATATATATAGAGAGAGAGAGAGAGAGAGAGAGAGAGAAAGAAGAGAGAGAGAGAGAGAGAGACCCTACTAGGTTCCAGACTCTATACTAAGTGCTTTATTTATTTATTTATTTATTTATTTATTTATTTATTTATTTATTTATTTATTTATTTCTGTTAAGGCAATTGGGGTCAAGTGACTTGCCCAGGGTCACAAAGCTGGTAAGTGTCAAGTGTCTGAGGCCAGCTTTGAACTCAAGTCCTCCTGAATCCAGGGCTGGTGCTTTATCCACTGCACCACTTAGCTGGCCCAGTGCTTTATTAATATCTCATTTTATCATCACAGCAACCCTGAAGGGTGATGCTATTATTATATCCATTTTATAATTCAGAAAACTGAGACAAACAGAAGTTATGGGCCCTTAGTCAAACAGACATAACTAACTAGGTTGGATTTGGTCTCAAATCTTCCTGAACTCCAAACCCAGCCCTCTACCCACTATACTACCTAGATGTATCAATAAGAAAAAGTATAATTCAGAAGATTATGCCTGAGCTGCATCTTCAGGAAAGGAAGGACTTTATGAGGTGGAGATAGGGAGGGAATGCATTCCCAGAGTGTGAAATGACCAGTCACTTAACCACTCCTTTATTCTCATTGATGAAAAAAAAAAAAGATGAAAATAATATGTTTAGCACTTACTTCACTTGGTTCTTATAAGGACTGAGATAATAAGTTGTGATGTTTATAATCTAATGTGGTTCCTAACCTGCCCCCCCCCAGTTTTGAGGGGAAACTAGCTAAGATTTACTGATAAATTCAGCAAGAGTTTAGGCTTTTAAGTATTTATTAAAGTGTATTAGAAGTTATTAAAGAGAGAGAGGTTGAGAACAGATCCCCTATAGAATGGGAAACCCTAGCTTAGATCTATTCAGTATAGTCAGAGAGAAATCTTGTCTTTCCCTAGCAGCCCATGGGAAGTTCTGCCACCACGTCAAAGTCCTGGACTAAAAGAGCGCAATTCCCAGTGGCTTCTCCCAGAAGCCCTCTGTGAAACAGGAAACAGGGCCATGCACACACACAGAGCTCCAAGCTAATTGGGTGGTAGCACAGATTGACATCACTAACAGACAGTAACTTCCAGGCACCAGGCAGTTTTCTGATGCTAAGTCACATGTTTTCTTTTCAGGGCGGAGTTCTGATTCTCACAAAGTGAAGAGTATTTAGAAGAGTTAAAGAACCATAAAATTGTCAGTTCTAAACATTGTTATATAATGTAGTATAGTTAACTATGTGGTCTATAAGTGTATCTAAGTATGGAGTGTATGGAATGTTCAGGAGGTCTAGTACCTCTGGAATGAGGTCTTTCTTAGCCCTTTTCAGAACTGTTCATCCACCTTTGGTGTCCATCTGTTACAAACCTCTCACCTGTCCCTCTAAAAGAACAGTGGCTACATCCTGGTTAAACCATTTGGCAGATTATCTAAACCGAATTGAGGGTAACCAACCAGCCTCACATCTATCAGTGAAATAGGGGAGTGTCTACCCCAAGCATGTGAAAACGTTCCCATGGTAGAAGGGGCAGGTAAGAACAATTTGTTCCAATAGCCATGAAGGTCTTAGAAGTAGGTATAGTGGAGTACTCAGAGCTTGGTCAGACATTATGGATGCTAAGATCATCCACTACTTTTCAGGCCATCACCAGTCATCCTGACTTTTGTCATGTTATTGACCTTCAATGATTCTGGAAGAGAGTGAGGTTGACGACTGTACAATCGACCTTACTTAAATTCAATTTATTCATAAGTCAAGACATCACTCCATAATGTTATTGGTCCTCTCAGAAAATGAAGGACAAATAATAGGAACAATATATTCTGGACTTGGATTCAGTACTGATGTAGTTCAGATCCTGTCTCTTATACATGATAAATGTATGATTGGGTCAGTCAAAACCATACAACCTCAATTTCCTAATCTGTAAAATGAGCATAATGATACCACCTACTTCTCATGATTACGATGAAGATAGAATCTAATAATATACATAAAGAACTTTCAAACCTCAAACCTTTATCTAAAGATTAGCTGCTATTATCTGTTATTGTTGTGGTCTTTCACGCTCTCTTGCTGTCTATTTACTTTAATTTTCTGCCCTGCTTTAGGTATCTCCCAGCTGCTTCATCTCACTTGTTAGATTGATGATCTTTCTAACTGTGTTAATCTTGATTGAAATTTAGAGTCTCTCACTTAGGTTCACCATTCTAAATTGGTCTTTCTCTGAGAGACAAGCAGATAGTCTGACCACCTTCTAATAACCTGACCTGTCCTTGTTCCTGAACCTACCTCAAACTTAATGCATTTTTACCTACTCATTAGAAGGATAGGGACTCGATACTTATAAAGAGAATTCATTGAATGGGAAGATACTAAACACAAAGTTACACAACGAACACTGAAATCTCATTCTAATTATAGATGTCTACATAGCATGGACCAGATGTCCTGCAAAACTATGTCTATATACTATGAACAACTATGACTATAATACCTTCCTCAAGGTCAGTGTCTGGGGAGTATCAAATGACATGATACTCCTACAAGAAGACAGTTTAATAATTTCTGAAAATAATTCATTTTGGATGATGTCCAAGAGGAAATTTCCTTACATAAAACCCCTCTCTTTGATAAATAGGGTTATATCAAGTTCCCATTGCACATGGTCATAATATGATAGGAAAAATTGCTTTATTAATCAGGTGAATAGTAGAGCTATTTCATAATGTAATGCAAGTAAATTTGATAAAAAATTATCTTTACTCCTATGTACATTAAAAAAAGCAATTACTGATCTGTGTCATTGAAGGGAGTTTCCATACTAAGAGTTCCCTATAATGATGACTCCATAAGTTTGAACCAAAACCAAAATGTTCTAGGAACTATGATTACTGAGACTGTAAGAAGAAAATGAGGGGACAGCTAAGTGGCACAGTAGATAAAAGCACCTGCCCTGGATTCAGGAGGACCTCAGTTCAAATCCAGCCTGAAACATTTGACACTTACTAGCTGTGTGACCTTGTCCAAGTCACTTAATCCTCATTGCCCCCACAAAAAAAAAAATGGAAACAGTTCCTGTCCTTAATTATATCAATACTCATTGTTAACTTATTTAAGTCAATAAATTAACTTTCGCTTATGCTGCCTTTGGAATAATGCACAAAGGTTTGGCCAAAATAGGAAATGGTGAATGAATCCCCATCTCTCTCTCTCTCTCTCTCTCTCTCTCTCTCTCTCTCTCTCTCTCTCTCTCTCTCTCTCGCAACTCTTGCTCTTACTCTGTGTGCGTGACTGTGTCTGTGTCTCTCTGCTTCTCTGTCTCCATCTCTCTGTGTCTCAATGTTTCTCTGTCTCTCTGTCTCTGTCTGTCTGTCTTTCACTCTCACTCTCCCTGCAATCCTAACTTCAGGATCTTTCTAAATACAGTATGTTAGACATAGACCATTCCGATGAATTGCTAAAATAATCAATTTTTCACATAGCTCTTCTGGCACTGTTGGAGACTCAGAAGAGAAACAGCATCTGACAATTTCCATTTCCTGGAAGTTCCATCCTATTTGATCTCAACTTTGAAAGTACCTCCTCCTCCAAAAGCTTGGGAGCAGGGTCACTTTTCTGGGCTTCTATACTTACTAGTAAAATAAAACATTTTTATTTCTTTTTTACTTACCTTTTATATAACTACACTGTATTTGCATCTACATCCTCTCCCAAAGATCTATCACATATAGAAACTAAAGAGAAAAAATAACAAAGTATTATAAAACTGGGGCAGCTAGGTGGTGCAGTGGATAGATCACTGGTCCTGGATTCAGGAGGACCTGAGTTCAAATCCGGCCTCAGACGCTTGACACTTACTAGCTGTGTGACCCTGGACAAGTCACTTAACCCTCATTGCCCCACCAAAAAAAAAGTGTTATAAAACTACTTAATATCACCAAAGAATCTGTTGTGTTATATATATATATATATATATATATATATATATGTATATATATATATATATACACACACGTATATATATATATATATATATATATATATATATACACACACACATATATATATATAATTCCATACCCACTTACCCTCAAATTCAGCAAAGGAGCAAAGGGGCATGTTTTTTTTTTTTTAACGCTATTCTTTGAGTTTAAACTACACCATTATGATTCTACATCATTACAATTTATTTTCATCCTTTTCTTAGGTTGCCACTTTGCCTGCCATGCTTCTTTCTTACCTCCCTTATCCAAGGCATTCCCACACATTAGGATCAAGTTCATGTGACCCTTTATTTTCTCCCTGTGCTCATCAGTATCACTTGGACTGATGAATACTAGTTGCAGAGTTACATAATTGGATACTACCATGAAATGGCTATGACCTAGGGATTGACTTCACTGCTCAGTAATTTACAAAGAGATGACTTTTTCAAGTTTTCCCTAGAATTTAAGTCAGTGGGAAACTTTTCAGTGTACTTGGACAGTTTGACATAACAATGGAAGTAAGTACAAAGAGGCAAACATGGTTAAGGAGAGACTTTGATGATTGATGGGCTTGCAATGCATACATAGCTCCCCAAAAGCAGAGAATATTGTTGCCATTTACATAGATAGAACAATAATCGGAAGTATTGGCTATAAACTAGAAGTGGAAACAATTTAAAAATCTTCTACAATCTAGGCAAGGTGAGGAAAAGATGTGCCTTTTTTCGGATAATTCCCAAAGCCCTCTATAAATTTCATAGTGAACTTTTCTAGATAACAGAGGTGATATGCAATGGCATTTAAAAATATGTAAACAACTTCAGTCTCATGTATCAGAAGGTATCATAAAATCATAGAATTTTAAACCCAAGAGAGGCCTTGGAAAACATTGATTCTAAACCCTCATTTCATGCCTGAAGAAACTGAGGCTCAGAGGAGAGAAATGACTTTTCAATAATGGAGGTAGTTATTGGCATACAAATTAAATATACTACAGGGAGATCAAACTCAAAGAAAGTGCAAACATTTTTGGAAATGGCATGCCAATTATTGATTTTAATAAACTAATGACCATTTTTGCTGACAAATCTAGGTAAAGATAAATACAATTTGGCTTGTACCCAAGATTTCATTGTTGTAAAGAGGTTCTTTGTGAGGAAACCCCCTCTAGCCATGCAGATTGGCATTTAACATGTGACTTAAAACCTTACAGAGTTATTTGAGTAACTTAGTGCTTAGATGAGTTGACCAGGTTCTTACTTCTAGGCCATTTCTGTATCTACTACCCCACAGCATCCTCTCATAGCATAAAGATACACCCAAAATTTATTCTCCTTCTGCTACTCTCCCTATACCCCCTCCATGAAGACATATTCCCAGTTCCAGGGAAGCGATCATTTTAGACTAATAATTTTAGAATATTGCCTCAGTTGTAATTGTTTTCTTGTCATAAAAATGATTGAGCACAAGCCAATAAAATTTGTTGCTGAAAAAGGAAAACAACATGAAATTGGGTCCCAACTTTCAGTAAAGTAGAACCATATGGTGCATTTAATTATAAGTTGAGGAGATATTTGAAATTTTAATTTAAGTGGCTTACTTACAGCATTAGCTCAACTCTTCTGCCCAGCTGTTGAACAACAAGCTGCTTCCCTGCAAATACAGATAGAATTTGACGACAGATGAGTTGAACACCTACTCCAGTTAAAAATGCCACTGTCATCCGAAGGTAGGCATGTTCAAAGAGCATGCTAGAAAAAGTCACATAGGAACCTACATTTAAATCTGGAAGATATGTCAAAGGTCATCTAGTCCAAGGTTTTCATTTCACAGAATAGGAAAGATTCACCCTGTCAGGTTAAGAGGTTTACCCAAAGTTACAGAATATCAGTCAGGATTCAAAGCCAGGTCCTGTAACTACATATCAGTGTTCTTTCTGCATTATCAGACTTCCTTTAATAGTGTATTCAGATTTACAAAGTTTACTACACACAACAACCCTGGGAATGAGACACAAATGTATTAGTTCCCTTGTCAAAAAAACATCCAATAAGCAACACGCATTTGTTAAATACCTTTTATGAGGAAGCTGAGTCTCTACAATACTGTAGTTTGAACTTGGAATCAGTAAGATCTGAGTTCAAATCCTGTCTCAAATACTTACTAGCTATATGATCCTAGGCAGAATCTTTCTGGAACTTCAGTTTCTTCAGCTGCAAAATGTCTTGATGGATTTTAAACTCCTTTCCAGATGTGAATCTAAGATTTTATGAACTTAAGTGATTTTAGACCTTGATGTCATTGAATGCAGTTCTATTACTAGCTCAGTGAACCTAGATCATTCATATCACCTCTTCGATCCTCAGTTTGCTCATCTTTAAAGTAAGGATATCTATAATACTTACCATAAAGGGTTGCTGAGAGGATCAAATGAGAGAATGGAGTTAAAGTGTTTTGCAAATAAGAAAGTTCTCACACATACATCCTTCATCGAAAAGACTGACTAATACATGATCTCCCTTGACTAATGAATGTTTTGTGTTACTTCTGCTTTGCGTAACCACAGAGGATTTAACAAGATCTCTGAGATCAGAGCTGGAAAAAAACCTGAGAGGATATCTACTTTAATTACTTCATTTTATCAATAAAGAAATTGAGGCTAAGGGATATTCAGTAACTTGTCCTAGATCATATAGGTAGTGACGGCCTGTGTCAGGATTCAAACCTACATCCTTCAGCTCTAAATCCAGGATTCTTTGCATGTTGCCTTATATCTCCTATAAACTTTGATCAAGTAAATAGCTTTCCTAAGCACTGTGGTACAGCTTGTATGTGGGGGCAGACTATAGTCAGCATTGCTTTCTTGGCAGGCCAATTGAGATTGATTGTTAAGGAGGGAAGGAGGCCTGAGTACAGGGCTCCATCAAGCCACTGATGGATCCTGTGATCCATGCACCTCTCATTTCACTTGGTTCCAGGCAGCAAGGCTTCTGTAGTCAATGGCAGTACAAACAGAGAACTCCAAATCAGACCTGCAGTAATGTGACAATTCCCAAGAAATAGCATCAATCATTTGGAAGTATGATTATCTTTCTGAACTGTCTCCAGCTCAGTGGAAATGTGGACAGTTTTATTTTGTTTCCCCCCAAAAAATAAGATAAAGGTGTTTTTGTTGTATTTTTAACAGGGATAACTTTGATGTTATATTACTCTATTTCAGTCAAAATACTAAGTCTCATTGTTTTATCTTGAGCTAGTATATTGCACATTACCCACCACAGCAAGGAGAAGGGTATTTGTTGTGTTGCCTATCCATTTGCTCCAGAAACCTGAAATATGCTTGACAATAAAAAACAAAGTCCTAGTGCTTTCTCTGACTTGGTATTTGTGGCTGAAAGATAGGGCCTTCCATTGCATAGAAGTCATTATTATTCCATGTAGAAGCACTATGCCTGCAAAGAAGACAATCAAGGTAGATTCTCTCTCTTTGATTTTACCACTTGCATTGGACCACTGCCAAGCCAGTGAAGAGTGGTGACCTTTTCCAAACAGCTCTTTGCCAGAAATTGTGGAAGGCCAGATGAGCTGCTGCTGCTACTACCACCACCCACTGCTTTGCTACCAGTTTAACAATATCACCATTTTATTACTCACAGTATCATTCATTAATTAATAAGACAGTTGGTGATGATGCTAAGAAAGTTGGCACCCGTTCCCTTTCACATTGACTTTGCTTAAGACATTGGCATAATTTATGTTTGTTCAAAAATAATGAAATATGGCATGGAATCTGTGAAAGGATATTTGATAGTGACAACATTAATTTTTAACCCACTAATTAGCAATTTGTCAAAATTTGAACTTAAGTTGGGCTAAAATACATTATTTTTTCTATAGTTTTATTAGGAATATATTTTATTGGCTTGTGCTCAATCATTTTTATGACAAGAAAACAATTACAACTGAAGCAATATTCAAAATTCATCCATAACTATCATCCATAACTATTATTCATCTCTATCTATTTATCTATCACTATCATTCATCTATCTTCTCTCAATCTATTTAGCTAGCATCTGAGTACATTTAGCTGATTTTAAAACATTATTGTACCTTTTTTTTTTTTTTTTTGCTGGGCAATGGGGGTTAAGTGACTTGCCCAGGGTCACAAAGCTAGTAAGTGTCAAGTGTCCGAGGCCGGATTTGAAATCAAGTACTCCTGAATCCAGGGCCAGTGCTTTAACCACTGTGCCATCTAGCTGCCCCCTATTAGCATACCTTTTAAAAGGGACTAGAGGCAAACACTCTTTATGTTTATTTTTTTATTTTTTTTTATTTTTTTTTTTTAGTGAGGCAATTGGGGTTAAGTGACTTGCCCAGGGTCACACAGCTAGTAAGTGTGTGTTAAGTGTCTGAGGCCGGATTTGAACTCAGGTACTCCTGACTCCAGGGCCGGTGCTCTATCCACTGCGCCACCTAGCTGCCCCCTCTTTATGTTTATTTTAACACATTGATATCTCATTGTCTTTGTTATAGACCAGGTTGTATTGTAATTTCATCAGCTGGAGGTGAAGGGAAATTAATTGATAATGATCAGTCGCCTTATCATTTTACCCATTACATATTTACTACCAATATTTCTTGATTTATTCCTCTACTTCCCTTATATAGGAAAAACATCCCCTACAAAAATGAAAACCAATGGGAGACAAATAGTTCAGAAAAACCAATCAACATGTAAAGAAAATCTGTCATTATACACAGTATTCCACATCCATCGTCTTCTATACCTGCAATGAAAGAGAGGAGATATATTTTTATTCTTCTTTGGTGGCAAGTGTGTTCATTATAATTTTAAAGCTTCTAATTTCATCTGTTGTTGCTTTTATTATTGTTATTATTGTTGTTGTTATCATTTTCTGTAATTATTGTGAAAATTTTTGGTCTATTTTGGCTGCCTTCATTTTCCATCAGTTTATACATCTTTTTATACTTCTTTGTATGGATCATATGTATCATTTCTGAAACTTTGTTAATATTTAATTATATCTCATTGTATTTGTATACCACAATTTGTTGAGACCTTCCTTAATGGATAAATGCCTACTTTATTTCTAGTTTTTATTATAATAAAAGCTTCAATTATAAGTATTTTATAAGAAGCATTCATTTCTTATCATTTACTCCCTGAGAGAAATTTCTCACAGTAGGATCTCTGGGTCAAAGTGTATGGTCCAATTAATCATATTTATCACATAATGGTAATTATGTAAGTAAGCAGCTAGGTGGCACAATGGAGAGAGTACAGAGCTTAGAGTCAAGAAGATCTAAGTCAGGATTATGATTCACTTACTAGCTGTGTGATCCTGGGCAAGTCATTTAGTCTCTGTTTATCTCAGTTTCCTTTTCTATAAAAACAGGCACAACAATACCACCTAATTCCTAGAGTGCTTATGAGGATGTGTAATACTACTTGTACAACTCTTTCTAAATGTTAAGTGCTATATAAATCCTAGCTATTATTGTAATTATCATTATAATTTCCAGAATGTTTTAGTTTATTCTCCGGTCTAGCAATAGCATGTTAGTGTTCCTGTCTTTCCAGGAGGAGTCAGAGTAATCTAATAGTTGGCAAGCAACTTTCTTGATTGCTGTAACTTCTATTGTTCTCTCTCCCAAACTATTCCATTTTTATAATATACTTCATAATTCTTCATATTTAGTATCTTTATACTTATTCTGCAAATGCCTAAATAAAATGCTTTTTCTCTCCCTTAGAATCTAATATCCTCGAGGGTGAGTTGCTTAATTTTTGTTTGTTTGTTTGTATTACTAACACATGGCACATTGCTAGGCACATAGTAGGCACTTAATAAGTGTTTGATAGGCAGAATACTCTCTTGTGAGTAAAGAGAATAATACAGTCTGTGGGAAAACCAGCACATGTCCCTTGAATACCCTCTGAATTAGCCATAGGGTTGCTGATCTGAAAATATTATCACCTAAAGACCATAATTAATCCCCTCATTCTTAATCAATTGCACAAAGCAAAGGAAAAAATCAGGTGTGGGTGGTAATAGCTATTGCAGCAGCAGAAAGTGTAAACCCAAATGCATATCATCTCTCATAAAACGCTTTAATCATCATGATCTTTTATTTATTCATCAAATTTATTCCTTTGAATTCATCATTTCAAATCCTGCCTCTGACACATAATGGTTCTGTGACCCTCAGTAAGGCTTTTCACATATGGGTACTCTGGGAAGCTCTCTAATACTTTTAAGTTGCAGAAAAGGTGCTGAACTGAATTGGTAAAAAACAATCCCCATGAGTTAGGTACATATACTCATTAAGTCACAGGTCCAGTCCCTTACTTTGTAGGCTTAAAGTTAAATTAAACAAGTAAATTCCAGGTTACTAGCATCATGTTAAATAATAATGTTATTGTTAAAATGTTTAAAAATATTATTGCATATATACATCAACATGTATAAAGCAAGAGGAAAGAGGGGATAAGGAAAAAATCATTTATACTCGTCTTTTCAAAGGGTACATAGTATACTCACAATTCTGTCAAATGTCAGCTACTTCTGAATTGATAAAGCATCAGTTTAAGCATGAGAAGGCACTGGGATCTACCTAGGTTATCAAGACTCCTAACTAAATCATGCACAGTATTACCAGTGTTAATTACAACTAGAATATGCTATTCTGTGTTCATTAGCACATTCTATATTAAACCAACTAAATATTGTCTCTGGAAATGAAATAGCGTAAGCTGTTGTACATTTCCTTTCCTGGAAACAGAATTATATTTAGGATATATAATGCTTCTGGCACAGTAGCTCATAAAATGGCCTTTAAATTATACAATACAGACACACACACACACACACACACACACACACACACACACACACACCCATATATATATATACACATACACAAAGGCATATACACAAAGAGTGTAAATTCTTTGAAAAAGTCTAAGTGAGCTTGCTGAAAAGAAATACATGACCTGTGTGTATATGCAAATATTAAAAAATGTGATTGAAAGCTTTATTTTTGTCAGGAAAATGTTTAGTTCCTAGAGACACTGTGACAAGTTGCAAATGATAAAAAAAAAATCTCTGCTTGTTTAAGATAGAATGCATATAGGGTAGGACCACAAATGGCTCAATTCTATCATTTGTCACATTCTGCAGTCAGACATCCAGAAAATACAGTCCAGAAAAAGCAATGCTTAAATTATACTGATACCAACTCATCCAAAAATAGCAATTAGCAAAACAAACTCCCAAAGAGTGTTCACCTTAAGGAATATGTATATATACACAGATATTTGTGTGCATGTAAACTGACTAATGATTTCATCAGTATAGATAACTTCCAATATAAAATTTCTTCTACCAATTTAGATCAATAACTGATTTAAAGCTATAGTCCTTCAGAGTGGGATAGTATACTCCCAGGAAGTATACAATGACAAAAAGAAAATCAACATACGCACAAAATATTTATAGAAGCACCCCCCCTTTTCGTTCTAGTAGCAAAGAACTAAAAATAAGGTTGATACCTATGGATTAGAAAAAGTTAAGTAAATGTTGATATATTGATGTAATGTACTCATATTTTACCATAAGAAATTACAAAGGACAGCTTGGGGGAAAAATGGAAAAATATCTATTAGCTGATTCAGACTGAAGTGAACAGAAACATTATAATAAGTCATACAGTAACAAAAGAAAAAGCACTTTGAAATACATTAGTCACTACAATAACAAAAGACAAATTTAGAGGACTGTTGAATACATATTCTATACTTTCAGAGACATGATGTATATTAGGATGCTTAATAAGACTTACATTTCAGCAGATGAAGCATTTTCTTTTGCTTGATAATGCATATTTGTCTGTTTTTTTTATTTTTTATTTTTTTGGGTTTTTTTTCAGGGCAATGGGGGTTAAGTGACTTGCCCAGGGTCACACAGCTAGTAAGTGTCAAGTGTCTGAGGCCAGATTTGAACTCTGGTACTCCTGAATCCAGGGCCGGTGCTCTATCCACTGTGCTACCTAGCTGCCCTGATAATGCATATTTGTTCAAATGACTTTGCTTTTATATTATTTTTTTCCTAATTGAAGGGCGGGAAGGAGGAGATAAAGAAGATAGTGATAGAGCAGCAACAGCAACAACAAAAGTAGAGGATCATTGAAACAGTATTAGTTCATGTTGGGATTGATGTTAAATTCAGAAAAATAACCAGATAGAAAGTTATAAGGAACTACAGCTATGAAGGAAAGTTTGAGAAGTTACACATTGAAGTTATTACACATTTAAAAGAAAAACCCATTGTATGTAAGAGATTTGCAATTTTCTATATGATCCTAATATGTTTTACTTTATATGTAGAAATTGTTATTTTCTCTGGCATTTCTAAATTTCAGAAGAAAGAAAAAATTTGGTGACATTATTGGTTAACAAAAAAAATGACAAACATGATGAATACCCATAAGTATGGAAAAGACTTATATGAAATGATATAAAGTGGAGTAAGAAGAACAAGGAAGACATAATGCAGTGATTATAACCATGGACATGGAAAAGACAACCAGCCTGAAAACATCTAAAATTGAATACAGTGAAATTATAACAGAACAGAAATGATAAAGCATTTTCTCAAATCCTGTGCAGATATCAGGCAACAGTCAATAAGCATGTATTAAGCATTTGCTGTTTGCCAGGCACTGTATTAAGTATTATGTATCAATGTATTAAGTATTGGAAATACATATTTAAACAACAAATTGGCAAACTGTAAGGCATTTAACACATTGTCTGGTACACTGTACCATATAAGTGTTAGTTGTAGTAGCTGTTGTTATTATTATTATTATTTTATTATCTCATGATAATAATTATTATTTTCCCAATATGTTAAGATAGCATATATTGGGAACGAGTGGTTAAAAAAAGCATGGGGGTGAAGGAGGTAAAGTGGTATAGATTAAGGATATCTCAATAGTGATATGGTGATGTGGTTCTGAGAAACTTAAAATTTAGTTTTCTTTATTAGTCTAAAGTCCTAGGGGCAGGAATATGGGTTCCAATGATAATAGAATTGGCAGAACAGAGGTAGTATAAATTGGAGATATCCAAGAATGACAATTTTCTAGAGTTTCCTCAAGAGTTATAATTTTTGAGACTCCACTATCTCCTCTCTCATCCATATTTTTTGAATTGGGTAATTTAATAATTTCTTTTCTTTAATCTTATTGTACCCTTGCCATTTAAAATTATAGTTTAACTCAACTGTCAATGGTTCAATGGTAACATTTCACAGGTCTTTCAGTACCTGAGGATATAGTTCCTCTGGGTCTGATGAATAGAATCCATCAGAGAACCTACTATGTATTAGGCAATATTCTAAGTGCTAGAAATAAAAATTAAACATCACTCACTTTCTGCTCTCAGAAAGCTCATAGTCAAATTAGAGAGAAAATAGGCAAGCAACTATAGACAAACAAGATATAAAGAGAAAAAATTAAATATAATATTGGAAAGAAAGCACTACTACTTAGGGGGATTATGAAATGCTTACTTGAGCAAGTGGAGTATTACTTGAGACTTGAAGGAATACAATCAATCCAGGAGGTGGGGAAAGGAGAGAGAGAGAGAATTCAAGTCATGGAGTACAACCAGTGAAAATAAACAGTGAGGAGATGGAGTGTCTTATTCAAAGAACAGGAAAAAAAATCCAGTGTTGCTAAACAATAGAAAATATAGTTGTGAATAAGGTGTAAGAAGACCAGAAAGGAAGGAAGGAAACAGGTTATGACTGGCTTTAAAAGCTAAAAAGAATCCAACTCTTCTGGAAAGCAATTTGGAACTATGCCCAAAGGGCTATAAAAGTGTACATACCATTTGATCCAGAAAAACCACTACTAGGTCTGTATCCCCAAGAGACTGAAAAAAAAGGGAATAGACCTTATTTGTACAAAAATATTTATAGCAGCTCTTTTCGTGGTGGCAGAAAATTGAGGGCATATCCAAAAACTGAGGAATGGCAAGCAAAATGATTTCAGAAAAAGTTTGAAAGAGTTACAGAATCTGATACAAAGTGAGGTGAGTAGAACTACGATAACATTGTACACAGTAACAATGATATTGTACAAGGATCAACTAAATAACTGAGCTATTTTCAACAATAAAATGATACGAGACAATTCCAAAGGACTTGATGAAAAATACTATCCACCTCTAGAAAAAGAACTAAGGAAGTCTGAATATAGATCAAAATACACTATTTTTCACTTAATTTGTGTGTTTTTGTAGGAATCTGTGTCTTTTACAACATGACTAATATAGAAATATGTTTTGCATTATTGTATGTGTATAGCTTATATCAAATTGCTCACCATCCTGGTGGGCAGGTGAGGAGAAGATGGAGGGAAAAAGAGAATTTGGAACTCCAAAAATTTTAAAATATGTTAAAATAATTTTTTCATGTAATTGGGGGAAAACAAAATGTTATTTAAAAAGAAAAGAAAAAGAAAAAAAAGACAGGTGTTACAAAAGTAGAATTGGCAGGACTTGGAAATTATTATTTAATGAGGGGGTGAGAAGGTAAGAATAACTCAAAGGTTGAGAAACTGGGTGACTGAAGGGATGGTTGGGTCCTTAATCAAAATAAGGAAGTTAGGGAGAAGGAAATGTTTTAGAGGAAAGATAATGAGTTCAGTTTTGGATAACAGAAAAATGGCAAATACAGAGCCTTAAAAAATATCAATGGATAATAGGCATGACTTAAAGATGCAGGAATGGATACTGAAAAGGAGTGGCCACATAAATAGAAGCAGAACAGTTAGAGTACAGTGTCACAAAAGAAAAATTTAGTTTAAAAAATTACAAGAACTAGAGGAAGTATCAAGGAGAATGGGATTACAAACACTGTCAAAGGCTGAAGAGAAGTCATGAAAGATGAATATAGAGAAAAGATACTTAAATTTGATAGTTGAGCCTATGGTAAACTTTGGAGAGAAGAGTTTTAGTTGAATCTTTAAGGCAGAAGTCAGACTTTAAAACATCATGAGACGGGAACAGTAGGTAGGTGGCACAGTAGATAGAGCACCAGCCCTGGAGTCAGGAGGCCCTGAGTTCAAATCTGACCTCAGACATTTGCCAACTTACTAGCTGTGTGACCCTGGGCAATTCACTTAACCCCAATTGCCTCAGCAAAAAAACCCAAAAAAACAAAAACAAAAACAAAACCCAAACAAACAAACAAAAAAATATCATGAGAAAAGAAAGGAATATATTAGTTGTAGATCGCCTGCTCTAGAAGTTTACCTGTAAAAGTGAGAGAAGATATAAAATAATGTCCCCCAGGATGGATGGATAAAATCATGCTAATGAGATGCACATCAATTAGGGAATCCCTGGACATATTGTGGTATAGGAATATAATGGAATTCTATTGATCCATAAGAAACAATGAAAGGGAAACTTGAAGTAAAGGAAACAGGTGAAGTAAAATGAATCAAGACAGTTTATATTTTAATATGTTTAAACTTAAGAGCTTTGGAAGATTTTAGAATCCAGATGAATGCGGAAGAGCTAGGTGGCACAGTGGATAAAGCACCGGCCCTGGATTCAGGAGAACCTGAGTTCATATCCGGCCTCAGACACTTGATACTTGCTAGCTGTGTGACCCTGGGGAAATCACTTAACTCTCATTGCCCCACAAAAAAAAAAAAAAAGAATCCTGATGAATGCAATGTTCAACTATGTTTTAGAGGACTGATGATGAAGAATGTGACTTACCTCCTGACAGAATTATTCTTTAGGAAAATCACTTTGCCTGCTGAGTAGAGGGTGGATTGGAGTGGGAGAAAGATTTAATGTATGGAGAATCATTAGAAGGTAATTGCAATAATTCAAATGTGAAATGATAAGACTCTAAAACTACACTCAAGGTTATATGAATAGAGAGAGATGTGAAGATATAAACAGTGAAACTTGGCAACATATTATGTATGTAGGATAAATATGAGATAAAAGTAAACAATAATGCAGAGGTTGTAAGCCTGTATAACTGGAAAGGTGGTGGTGCCCTCTCCAAAGATAGGGACATTTGGCAGAGTGGATGACTTGAGGAAAATATAATGAATTTAGGAATACTTTAAGTTTGTGTTATCTATGGATCATTCAATTCAAGGTATACAATAATATAAATATAAATAATATAAATAGAGCAATGAAGGACTTGAAATTATTTCTTTAAAGAGTGTGTTATAATTGGGTTTACATATTGTGAGTAAGCTTTGATATATTGATTCTCAATTGTTACTTTAAACATCTCTTACCTTTCTATTTTTCTTTCCTCCTGGTTTTGTAATTGCTATTTAGAAGTACTATTTATATATGCCTTTTTTTCTTGCTACTTCATTAAAGCTATTGGGATTATCAATTATTTTCTTTGGTAACTTTTAGATGTTCACTAAGTAAATCATCAGATCAACAGCAAATACAGATGTTAACCCCTCTTGGCCTACTTGTATGCATTTAATTTATTTGTTAATATCATTGTGTTACTACTACTACTAGCATATAGTTGCGAGAGGGAATAGCTTTGTTTTACTCATGGGTTTATTGAGAAAGCTTTTAATGTTTTCTCATTAAAAATTATGCAGAAGATGGCGGAGGAGAGGCTGTGACTCCCAGAAGATCCAGATAAACCCGTCCATTCATGTCCAAATAATGAGGTAAAAAATCAAAACCCATAACAGCCTAATGCACATAAGAACAGAGTGAGACTATTTCTCTGCAAAAGAGGGCAATTCTGATGACCTACTAATCAGGCTGAACAGCTCAGCGGGCAGTCCAGACCCAGCCAGGGACACTGCTTCCAGCGCTGGTCATAGTCTTCAGCACCAGCAGCTTCTGAGGCTCCAATCACAGACTGGTGAGGGGGTTTGGCGGTAGGCTGGGGTGAAGTGGAGGCAGTATCTACTGGAGTTGGGGCAAAGCGCCCTGGGTCTGAACCAGTGGGCTGAATCGAGTGGTGGTGGCCAATTGGGGGAGGGGCAAAAGCATGCCAAGCTTCCAACCATAGAGAATCAGAGTTCAATCAGACTTCTGTTTCTGGGTCAAAGAGAAAGCAACTGTGATTACTCACAAGCCAGGTAGGCTGAGAAGAAGCCCAATCACCCCGTGGGCCATGCTGTAGCACAAACAGTGTGTCCTGGAAGCAGTGCTACACTTTAAGAAAGAGTAAAAAGCCAAGAAATAGTAAGCCAGGATGAGTAGGCAGAGAAAGCAGACCATCAAAAACTTCTTTGGGGAAAAGGTAGACCCCAACACATCCTCAGAAGAAGAAGATAATAACAGGGTCAAAGCTCCAACATCCAAAGTTTCCAAGAAAAATATGAACTGGCCTTAGGCCATGGAAGCTCTCAAAAGGGACTTTGAAGGGAAAGTAGGAGAGATAGAATGAAGATGAATAGAAAGAGAGGAAGGAATGGAAAGAGAAATGAGAGCAATGCATGAGAAACTCATGAGAAAAAAGTCAACAGTTTGAAAAGCCAAATGGAAAAGGAGATTAAAAAACTGTGTGATGAAAATAATTGCCTAAGTATTAGGATTGAACAAATGGAAGCTAGTGAACTTATGAGAAACCAAGACACAGTAAAGCAAATCCAATTGAATGAAAAAATAGAGGGCAATATGAAATATCTCCTTGGAAAAACAGCTGACCTGGAAAATAAATCTAGGAGAGAACTTGAAAATCATTGGACTACCTGAAAACCATGACCAAAACAAGAGCTTAGACACCATCCTCCAAGAGATTTTGAGGGAAAATTGCCCTGATATTCTAGAAGCCAAAGCTAAAATAGAAATTGAAAGAATCCACCAATCACCTCCTGAAAGAGATCCCAAAAGAAAAACCTCCAGGAATATCATAGCCAAATTCCATAACTCTCAGGTCAAGGAGAAAATATTGCAAGCTGCTAGAAAAAAAGGAATTTTTTCCAATTCCAATAAGAATAAAGCAAGATCTAGCAGCTTCCACATTAAAGGACCGGAGGGCATTGAATATGCTATTCCAGAGGGCAAAGGAACTGGGACTACAGCCAAAAATCACGTACCCAGGAAAACTAATCATTATCTTTCAGAGCAAAATGTGGAATTTCAATGAGAAAGAAGACTTTCAGGCATTTGTTATGAAAAGACCTGAACCGAATAGAAAATTTGACTTTCAAATACAAGACCCTGGAAAAGCATAAAAAGATAAACAGGAAAAAGACTTCATGAGGGATATTAAAAGATCAAACTGTTTATATTCCTACATGGGAAGATAATACTTTGAAATCATAAGAACTATCTCAGTAAGGAATTAACAGAGGACACAGGTCTGAACTGAATACGAAGGGATGATATCTGTAAAGCATTTATGTTTTGTTCTTTGTGGGGTGTCTTATGTCTGGGGCTGGATTTGGGCTTGGGACCTCCTGGGTACAGGGCTGGTGCATTGTCCACTGTGCCACCTAACTAAACCATAATGACATCTTTAAAATAGTGTTGAGGTGTAGGGGAAATAGACTGGGGGAGGGGGAAGGGGAGAGATGGTCTGGGGAGAGGTTGTTGACATAAAGGAAACAAGAAAAAAGCTTATGGAGGGGAGGGGAAGAGGGGGAAGGAATTGGGAAGTGAGTGAACCTTAATATCATCAGAATTTACTCAAAGAAGAACTAACATACATACTCAAGTGGGTTTAGTAATATATTTTTGCCTTAAAGGAGGGGAGGGATATAAGCGGGGGAGGGGGGGAGGGAAGAGGGGAAGGAGGGTAGGGCAGATTGAGGGAAAGAGTGGTAAAAGGCAAAATACTTTTGAGGAAGGTAAAGATGTTCTGCATAACTGCACAAGTATGACATATTGAATTGCTTGATTTCATAGGGAGGGTTGAGGAGAGAGGGAGGAAGAAAATTTGGAACACAGAATTAGCTCAAAGACCTTAAACTCATCAAAGTTGGCTCATGGAGTGAATAACATTCACACCCAGTTGGGAGGAGTAATCTATTTAACCCCACAGGAAAGTATGAGGGGAAAAGGATAAGGAAGGAAGGGTGGAAAAAAAGGAGTGCAGAGTAGGGGAGGGGCCAGTCAGAAGTAAAACACTTTTGAGGACGAATAGTTTAAAAGAAGATAGAAAATAGAGTAAATATCATGGGAAGGGAATAGGATGAAGGGAAATAGTTATGATGATTGATTATAATGGCAAAACATATGGTACCTACTTTGCTCGGCTAATATGAAGAAAATTCTTTGTCCAGTTTAAGGTACTTTATTTAGGTTATGATGAACAGGATACTATCAGAAAAACCTGGAAAGACATACATGAATTGAAACAGAGTGAAATGTACTGTATACAAAATAACAACAAAAGTGTAAGATGATCTGCTGGGAAGCATGTGGTTATTTTCAGCAAGGCAATGATCCAATATAATGCTGAAGGATTTATGAAAATGGCAACCCATCTACAGAGAAAGAAGTGATAGTATCTGAAAAATAGATGGAAACACATTTTTTTCTTTCGTTTTTTTTTTGTTTGTTTTGTTTTTTTGTGAGGCAATTGGGGTTGAGTGGCTTGCCCAGGGTCACACAGCTAGTGGGTGTTGAGTGTCTGAGACTAGATTTGAACTCAGGTGCTCCTTTTTCCAGGGCCAGTGCTCTGTCCACTGTGCTATTGGTGGCCAAAATTATAACTAGACCTATAAAAGTGCTGCTGCCATCAGACAGTATTGACAAACACATACAGTGCTTCAGGTGTTTAGAAAGATCATTCTAAGAAAGAAAAAAAAGTCAAAATGAAGTACTGCTATACCCAAACTGAAAGTAAGATTTGGTCAGGGTTTGTGTTATTGGCACAGTACAAATATTTCTCCTTGGGTGGAAAGAATATACTAGTTATATATGGTCTATTATGTATCAAACAGTATACCAAGTACTTTACAAATGTTATCTCATTTGATATGTTATGAATTTGTTGGACACTGAATGCAACATGAAATTAATTTAAGAGAGTGATTTTAAGTCAGCTGCCCAGAAGAATTAGAATTCTGGCCTGTGGTGATATGCCTTCTACTAATGTTAGTGGAATATTATGTGACAAGTCTGGCCTCTTGTGGTGGGACTGTTTCCACTAATAGGAGAAGGGGTGAAGGTGAGTGACTAGCGCCTTAAAACCAGTCGCTCCGGGCAGGTGGGGCTCGTTAGCCTTGGCAGCCAACTCGCCTAGGGGAAGGAAACCGTGATTTTAAACCTCCACTGCCTTGCAGCTATACCCATATATGGGAAAAGCTTTGGGAGTTACCCCCAAGGAAAAATCAGGAGTCGGAGTCCCTTAGGCAGTTGGATGTTGGACATCACATCCCTCTGGCAAATCCTGAGGCAGCACTGGTGACAAACTGTATTGGCTCTGCTTCTCCTTTGGATCCACCAATGTTGCGGAGAGGGGAAACCTGCTGCATGGGCAAAAGCTTGTTTTCCACATTGATCAGCACCCTGGAAAGGACACTCAAGCTACTCCTCATGGGGTAGATACAACATGGGATGCGGCAGTTACTGGTTATAAGTCACTCACTCAGGAGCTGTGGCTCCCGTATTGGACTGCCCAGCCACACTGTGGCCTGTGGCTCTTCAAGGTGCTGATCCATGGTCGTCCGAGACTGGTGGAGGCCTACTACTACTACTACTACTACTACTACTACTACTACTACTACTACTACTACTACTACTACTACTACTACTGCTACTACTACTACTACTACTACTACTACTACTACTACTATGTGACAAATTATTTAAACAGTCGAATCACTGAAGGTCATTACAAGACTCTGTACCTCCTTGAATAAATGTTCTTTTCGATTATGGGGCCTTAAAAATCACTCTTCATCTAAACAGGTAAGCTGAATATCAGTTGAAGAAACAAAATTTCTGCAGGAATCTCTGCTACCAGTTATAATGGGAGAAGACCAAAAAAAAAAAAGATGAATGCATGCTAAGTTGCAGAAACTTTGACAAAATGACAAAAAGTATACTAGGAGAGGAATGGTTGAAAAGAAAGGCTATGAAATACCCCTGTACAGTAAGAAATGATGAATAAAAGGAATTTGGAGAAATGGGAAGATATATATAAAGTGATTGTGCACAGTGAAATAGGAAGCCTTGAACAATATCCGGTACAACTACAACAATGTAAATGAAAAGATCAGTAAAAGGAAGCTAAAGTTTTGTAATTCGAAAACCAATTAGGATATGAGAAAACAGATAATGAAATATGCTTCTTTGCTCACAGTTAAGCAGAACATTGTTTTCATTATCAGATCTGGTCACTCTCTGAGCTGTTTTTACTTAATTGCTTTGCTCTGTTACAAGAGTGGTAGTGGTGATTTAATCTTGACTATGTCAAAGCCCTACCTAATCTACTAGAAATGATGATGAAGTAAAGACAAAAAGTCTCAATAAAACACAAAAATCCCTCATTTATATTTTAGAACCCTGTGATCCCACAATTGTCATATATTAAATTTAGATTTAATATAGGTCAAATAATATTCAGTCAAAAAATGACATTTGCATATTATACAAGCCAAATAAAAGGTACAGGTGTTCATGTTATCCCCTGACTCTAAGGTCATTAAATTTTTTCCTATATCTTTTAACAGCATGAATTTCATTGAAGATGAAAAATTAAACAATTACCAAAAAACACATTTGCTTTAAATTTTGGTTCCACAGAAATTATCTAGAGTATTTCTGTGACCTAATTTTCACAGATTCATTTTTTAAATAAATAGGAGAAAGGGGAAGTTTCCTTATTTTTTTAAATAAAAGGAGAAAGATCTAAATAGTCAAGTGAATTATTCAGTAGTGAACAAAGATCTTACTTATGTGAAATTAACAACAGAAAATAAAACCATGGAGAATTTCCATTTTCACAACCTCACATATTCCTATATCAGAGAAAAGCCACTAAGATTGAATTGCCCTAATTAACTCAGCACTTATTAATTATAGGGCTCCAAAAGCTTCTATTTTCAAACTTCAGAATCACTGGTAACGACCTTAATATGTCTTGTTGTGCATATCTTTACCTCACCTTGCCACTGGGGAGGATAAATTTAAAACACCAATCTAAAAACTAAACAAATTAGAGGGAAGAGGAGCATTTGAAACCCCGTTTTCCTCTTTTCAAACCAAACCTTAGACCTTTTTATTAGGCAAATCTTCAATTGATTTCTTTTTGGGGAAAAATAATAGTTTCGTTGATGTCTTCTGGTTTTATGTCATAGTCATTTCTAGATATAATTGATCCAATAGTAAAACCCACACATTGAACCCTTTTTTTCTGTAAGAAAATTAAAAGTTAAGAAAAAAGGACTATAGCCACAATGTTTGGCAATGTATGCCATATGTTGCTTTAAGCCCCGCCCCATTTCTTTATCAAGAAAAGAAAGTTCCTTACTACCTTGTTCCTGTACTGCTGTAGTAGCATTCCAATCAATAGACCTGCCTCATTTTTCCTAATAAAAATCCTCCTCCATCAAACAACTGAAATGCATTTTCTAAAATGCAGATATACACCTAGAACTTCTCTATGCAATAAACTCCAGTTACTTTCTACTGACACTAGGATCAAATGTAAACTATCTGTTTGATGCTTAAATTCCTTTACAAGCTGGCTCCAATCTTAAATTTTCAGCCTTATATTGCTACCCTGCATATACTCTCCACTCCAGTTACTCTGGTTTTCCTACTGTTTCTCATCCATGATTGAATTTCCTATTTTTGAACCCTGCGGACTCAGTATTCCTTTACTGGAATATAGTCCCCCTGCCTTGATCTCCACTTATTTAAAATCCCTACCCTCCTTTAATACTCAGTTTAAGAGCTTGTTTAAACCTGAAATTTCTTCTGATCTTCTCAACTAATATCACCCTCTTCCCCCAAATCCCGCTGATATTTTGTATGTACCTATAGATGTACTTGACTTCCCTGCACTGAGACTCCTTCACTTTTGTCTTTGTATACCAAATCCTAGGACAAGAGCTTAATAAATCTTCAATATTTCACTATATACTCTCTGACAAAGGTACCTTTGGTTTCTGTGAAGAAAGGATAAAATCTGGATACATCAAATGTCATTATTCAGAGGTGTGTATTCTACAAAGGTGACTTTTTTATAGGATGTAGATGGAAGAACTATTGGTATATGGAATCTTTAAAGTTTTCAAACAATAATTAGGGTGTTGATTATATGTAGGGTTTTTTCTCTGAAAACCTGAATTTTCAATTGCC
Organism: Dromiciops gliroides; assembly: GCF_019393635.1. NCBI lineage: Eukaryota > Metazoa > Chordata > Mammalia > Microbiotheria > Microbiotheriidae > Dromiciops > Dromiciops gliroides. The sequence continues at coordinate 719,573,058 of NC_057861.1, forward strand.
TCTTACCATTGGAAATAAAAGTTAAATAGCAGGACAGATGTCTGAAAGTACTCCTTGTGCAATACGGATCCAATTTGAACAACCTCAGTTTAAATGATGTGACTTGATGAATCAGTGTTTTCCTTTTTTTGTTGCAGCCTTTGCATGGTTAATGTTGTTGTTTTTATCATATATTACAGTTAGGAAAATATCATATGCAATCATTCTTGATTCTCATATTTTTCTTTTTCTTTTGGCTTATGTGTATAATCCGGACAAGGCTTTTAAGGCTTTTCATTTAAAAGCAAATCAGTGTTTAAAGTGAGAAATGTGTTCTGATTTTTCAGGGAGATCTTGCCTCAAAAGGAGGAATGATTGTTGAGATAAAAATAAGACATATGTGCAATAAACATAATATATTTGGTAAAATGAGAAATAAACCATATTGGTTCTATACATTAATCAGGATGAGTGCTGATGAGAATATTAAAAGGAGAAAGCTAATACTTTGTCCTAACATACCCCAGCCTCACAAGGTCAATCTGACCTGAGATATTAAACACAACAAAATCAAATAGGTTTCTCAAAGCATGCTTCTCTAACTACAGAGACCTCTTCATTTTCCATTGGATATACAGAGGCTTTTTCTTGGAGTCTCTTTGAATGCTTAATTTCAGGCCACATCTGTTTCTCTTCAGGAGTTAACTTTTAAAAGTAACCTTTCAGAAGATGAAAGGGAGACATGAAATATTTTCATTTTCTTGAAGAATCTTGTTTCTCATCTCTCCAGAGACAATTCAACCTGGGAGCCGTCTGGTTTGCTTTAAATGATAACCACTTGTTTCTTACTTTTAAAAACAGAAAGCAAACCCTGCTTACAAAAGGACACCAAGCTGAGGCCATTTTTTTTAAAAAAATGTTAATTAGTGTCTGTGAAGTGACTTGAATAATAAAGTGATTTTTTTTTAAATAGACTTGGTCCTTAAACACTTTCCCTACCATGACTACAATTCAACTGCTCTAAAGTAAGCCCTCCTGGCCACTAGCCACTCCCACCTTTAAGGTGAAAGACAAGTGGATGAATGAAATTGATAACTCTTTAATTAGAGTTCACTTATTTTCCTGTGTCTGTAATTACCTTTGACATTTCTATGATGAGACCTCACTTTGAAGCAATAATGGCCAAATCTACTGCAAAGGGATTGAAACAAAGTTGAGAAGACACCAAGTGTAATTATAACATCTCTAAACTTAATAAACTATTGACTTTCCCAGGTGGGGAATGGATAAAGTATGAAACATTGATTCTATTTTTACAATTTTCTAGAAAATTTTGAACATTTATTAAGTTCCTATTATATACCAGTTACTATGTTAGGTATTAAGGATACAAAGTAAAAAAAAAATCTTGCCCTCAAAAAGCCTAAATTCATCAGGAAAAAGAACATGTACATAATGAATTGAATACAGAATATATAGAGAGGGACTCAACCTGGGTGTTCAATGATACAGGGATATCCTAGAAGATGAAATTGCCTCTTTCAATAGCCTTTGGCATCTTCTGTCCAACTAATAATCGTAGAGATAGGATTTATACCCAGTGCCTCCCAGTTCTCTATCCATTATCCCATAGAAAGAAAAAAGTGTGTGTGTTTATATGTGTGTATATACATATATGTATATATAGCATGTGTATATATGTGTGTGCATGTGTGTACATATACACACATATATATTTATATACACACACATACATACATATGTCTCAAACAAATACATGTTAGCTGGGGATGGTAAGTCATTGGCAGTAGGGAAATCAAGTAAAGCTTTAAAAATGTTTCTAAAACTAATAGAAAATGTTGTAGGTATAAATTACCTATGTTTTAAGAGAGCTTTTGATAAAGTAATTCCTACTATTCTATTGAGGGGAAAAAGATTGATGGAAATGCAGTGGTCTTAAACTTCTTGTCTAGATGCTAAAAATTTGGGGGTGTAGCCTGAAGAAGATTAAAATGTAATTGGGCAATGCTTGACAAAAAAATTAAAAATGCAACAAACATAGTATTAATTTGTATTTTTCTAAGTCGATATTCAATTTATAGGGACCATGTCTATTTGAGTTTGGTACCACTAGATTAGAAAGTACCATTAAATGGATTCAGACCTAGCTGGATGTCTAAACTCAATGACTAGTTATTAGAAAGTTCAGTCATAATGTCATCGCATGTCTCCAGGAGAGGACCTCTGTGTTTCCATTTTGGACCTGTGTTCAAATTTTATATCAATGATTTGGATAAAGGTATATATGATCTGCTCATCAAATATGTAAATGACACAAAGCTCTCATCAGGACAGTTGGTCAGCTGGAAGAAAAGCGAACACAGTGAATGATAAAGTGAGTATCTGAAAGGATCATGATGGCCTAGAACTGTTGTTCTATTTCATTGCTGAAATAACATGAATTCAAGTAGTGACAAATGTATTATTGCACGTTGATACAAAAAAAAAATCAGTTTCACAAGAATAAAATGAGGGATACCTGGTTAGACGGGAGAACTTTTGAAAAAATATATGGGCCTTTTTTCTGTACTGAACACTGAACTTGAGTTAGTAGTATGAGATAAACACAAAATTTGAAGTTGCTTTTAAAGGGAATAACTTCCTAAAAATAGCATGATGATCAGCATGATGTACTCTCCTTTCATCAGGCTTATTTGGAGTATGTGTTTAGTACCGGATGCTGTGGCTGGAGAAGGGTGTTGATAAGGTAGATGGTGGCAACCAATATGATAAAGGACTTTCAACTCATGTTTATGAGGATTCCTTGAAGAGAAGACTCAGGAGTTATATGATATGTATTTGGAAGACTACCATGTGGGAAAAAAGATTGTACTCCTGTTTGGAGTAATGGATAGAAGTCATGAAGAGGTCATTTTGGGCTTGATACCCAGGAAAAAAAAAAACAAAAAAAACCCCAAAAACTTCCTAACAATTACTGATCTGTCTAGAGGAATGGTAAGTTTCCCCTCCCCCTTCCCCTTGAGAACATCAAATAGATTCTTGAAGACCACTTGTTGGATATCTTACAGTGGGGAATCTTTCAGTCAATGGCTTAAATTAAATGATTAGTTAGGTCTTTCTCACCTCCCAAATCCTGCAATTAATTCTAGGAAAGGTCTCAGATGTGAGGTTTCATTTCCTACACTTCAAAGGAAAACTAGAAATTCTACAACCTGAGATCAGGAGGAAGTATATTGCAGGTATTGGAAAAAATCTCTGCTAACACAGAGGGAGGAGCAATGCAATACTGTGTGTGAGGAATAGCAAAAATGTCAGTTTGAAATAGAGTCAGGGTATGAGAGTAAGTGATATGTAATGAGGATGGAGATGTAACTAGGAGCCAGATACTATAGAGATATAAAAAAAAGAAATTTATATTTGAGCCAAAAGTTAAAAGAAACTCATTAGAATTTGAGTTGGGAAGTGACATGGTCAGATCCATGCTTTTAGAAGATATTTTTGGTAGTTCTGCAGAAGATATATTAGAATGGAAACACCCCTGAGGCAAGGAATGGGATATAATTTATTAAGCACATGCTAACTTTTAATCCGTACTACGTAGAAGAAGAAAATTAAGTTAGTCGTATTTCCAAAGAGTTCACATTCTAATGGTGGGGGGGGGGGGAAGTGATTGGAGAACAAATATATCTGAGTTTACCTACAGGATTGATGAAAATACCAGGCTGCCTTTAAAGTTCATTGGACAGGATGGTTATAGTGCCTAGAATTGTAGAAGACAGAGAATTAAGGGGGCTTAAGGCTCAATGATTCTTATGTACTGGTGACAAGGGTACAAAAGGCTTCATGTTCCTTCATCCTTGAAGCAGTATAGCTGTTGACTCCTTGTGAATTGAAACCAAAAGTAAACAACTGTTTGGGAAGTTGAAAGTCTTTCATAATCTATGTGAGCTATTGTGAAGAGTCAGCATGTTTGGTTCCACTGTCTCTCACTCAAAAATCTCTGAGCAAAAGATGTTCCCTGGGACCATTGGGTAACAGGATCTATCTTTGTTCTAGTCAGAATCATCTTATAGTCTTGAGTATTTGCTGGGACTAAAGATATTTGTGGATGTCATGTCAGTTGTCTGAATCTATCCAAGAGAAGCAAATGGCAGCAAAGGGAAAGAGAAGAAGCATTTATATAACATTTATTATGTGGTACGCACTGTGCTGTGTTTTTATTATGCGATTTGATCCTCACAACAACCCTGTGAGTAAGGTGTTATTATTATCCCTATTTTACTGATGAGGAAACTGAGGCAAAGAATGGTTAAGTGACTAGCTCTGTGGACATGGTTAAGTCACTCTTGTAAGAGTACAAATTGAAGAGTTGGTATTAATTTACATCAGTAAATTAAGCTTCATGATTTAGAGTTCTCTATACCAATGGGATCAAGGAACTAGTATGGGTCTCAGAAACATTTGAGTTCATATCCTGCTTTGGACACTTAATAGATATGTAATCCTGGGAAAATCACATAAGTTTCCTCAGATTGGTTCTTTACCTGTCAAATGGATATAATAACTGCATCTATCTGCTAGAGCTGTTGTGATGATCAAATGAGACAAGATTTTTTTTTTTGGTCAGGCAATGAGGGTTAAGTGACTTGCCCAGGGTAACACAGCTAGTAAGTGTCAAGTGTCTGAGGCCAGATTTGAACTCAGGTCCTCCTGAATCCAGGGTCAGTGCTCTATCCACTGTGCCATCTAGCTGCCCAAATGAGGTAAGATATTTAAAGAGTTTTATATACCTTGCTGTTGTTGTTGAGTCATTTCAGTCCCATCTACCATTTTGTGAGCCCATTTGGTGTTTCTTAGCAAAGATGCCGGTATGGCTCACCATTTCCTTTTCCAGCTCATTTTGTAGATGAGGAAACTGAGGCAAACAGGGTTAAGTGACTTGCCCAGAGTCACACAGTAAGTATCTGAGGCCGCATTCGAACTCAGCTCTTCCTGACTCCAGTATTTATCCAGTGTGCTATCTCGCTGCCAGTTATACAACTTAAAGTGCCCCATAACAAACCTGGCCAATGGTCTTGTTATATATTTATTTATATATGTACATGTTGTCTCTCTTGATAGAATGTAAGCTTCTTCAAACCTATGAAGGCAATGTTTCACTTTTGTTGTTATATCATTTAATCATGCTGTATCACTTTTATTATTTTGTTGTTTCAATTTTATTGTATGTTGTTGTATCTCCAATGTCTAGAGAAATGCCTAGCACATAGTAGGTTTTGAAGAAATGGTTGCTGATTGATTGATCAATGCTTGCATGTGAATTAAGTAATTTTTCAGTCATTTTAGTCCCATTTGAATAGCATGAAGCAATTAAAATTCAGAATTTTTTTCCCTGACTATGAAAGATAGTGATATGTAATGAAGGTTTTATAAATAACTGAGAATAAATTGAATTTTGTCCACTCCCTCCTCCTCCTAATTCATAACACCCCCAACAACAAGCTAGCACTCATAAAAAGATTACAATGTGCTCAATGCTTTACAATTATTGTCCCTCTCATTTAATGCTCATAACAACTTTGTGAGGTAGGTACCATATTCATACCCAGTTTACAGATAAGGAAATTGAGGCAAACAGCACTTGTGATTTGCCTAGCATCACATCACTATAGAATATGATAAATTAGAATTGTTTCCAGGTTGTCTAAGATTGTTAGCCCCCCAAAAAAAAAGGGAAGAAGAAAGAAAAGAAAAACCTGCCTTCGATATTTCAAATTCCATTCTCCTCAATATTTCTCTAACCAAAAAAACCCCCAAAGTTTAGCCTGAAGCATCTGTGGGTGGGCAACGCAAGCTGTTGAACTATTCTTTATTTTTTTTAAATTAAAAAAATGCAATAGGACCTTGGTGGCCCCTCTTCCAGCCTCCCCTGTGTCAGCAATGTCATATCTTTTTAATGTTTAATGAATGGGAGGGATTTGTCTTCAGAGAATTTCCAAGAAGCTTTCAAGTTGGTCGGTTTAAAGCAGCATTTTGCACATCAGTCATAGATGCCACAAGCTAAAAACCTGTAGGAAGGGGAGTAGCATCTGCGGTGGTGGTGGCATCAACAGCCTCTGGATGAAATGGGCTCTGAATGTGAGAACAAGGATGCCAATCACATCACCTTGTAGGAATTCAGCTCACCCCTTCAAATAGGAATCTTCAATTATTTACTGTCATAGCTCAGAGGAGTTTTAATGACTCAGGAAGGAGTCTAGAAAGAGAACAGCAGTTTGAGAAGGACATATCCTTTAAAAACAGAGGATGGTGGCTAGAATGCTGAATCTGGAATAAGGAATACGTGGTCATAGGTCCTGTCGGTGTCACCTATGGGTTATGTGACCATAGGCCAGTCACTTCAGCTTGATGAGCTCAGTTCTTTTTATTTTATTTTTTAAATATTCTTGGGATTTCAGTCTTCGGAGTAAATTCCCTACCAACAAAGATTGACCCTGCTCTGCAATTTAGAGATTTATAGAGCTGTCTGGTGCAGTAAGATTACTTGCCCAGGGTCATGCAGATAGTTTGTACCAGAAATAGTATAGAAACCTACATGCCTTGGAACTCTAAGGCCAGCTCTTTATTTACTAGTTCATACTCTACTTCATACTACCTCTCATCGATAAAAATGGGGGTTGATAATACTAGTTGTAAATACCTCTCTGTTTTTTCCCCTAAGTTTCCATTTTTCTGTATATGTATCCTGTATATTCTCAGCCATGTGTGTATGTGAATATACATATGTGTATTTTTATGTATACATGCATATATGCATATGCATATGTATTTACATGTTGTCTCTCCATTTAAGATGTGAGCTTCTTTATGGCAAAGACTGTTTTTGCTTTGCTTTTTAGCCTTACAACTTATCACAGTACTAGGTACATCGTAAGCTATTATGTTTGTTGATTAATCAAATGAATTAATAGATAGATGACACTTTCTACACAGTAAAGGACAGCTGGGGGATGAAATGGATTGAGTGCCAACCTATTTTAGATAGTTACTCGCTGTGTGACTCTGGGCAGATCATTTAACTTCTGTTCATCTCACTTTCTTCATCTTGAATGGGGATTTTATTAGGACTTGCCTCCTAAGGTTGTCTGAGGATCAAATAAGATTAATTATAACGCACTTAACACAGTGTTTGGCAGATACAAAATGGTATAAAATATTTTTGTTGTTGTTTGGTCTTGTCTGATTCTTTGTGACCCTATTTGGGTTTTTCTTGGCACAGATAATGGAGTGCTTTGCCATTTCCTTTTCCACCTCATTTTATAGATAAATAGTTGAGACAATTGGGGTTAAGTGACTTGCCCGGGTTGACACAGCTAGTAACTGTCTGAGGCCAGATTTGAACTCATGAATATGAGTATTCCTAATTCCAAACCTAGTGTTCTATCAATGGATAGATATTCCAATATATCAATATTATATATCAATATATCAATGGATATTCCACCTAGTTGCCCTGAGGAAAAAATATTAGCTATAAGTAATTATGATTATGATTGCTGTTGTTGTTATTTGTATTAGTATATGCCATCAGCTCTTACATTGTGAAGATATTTAAATGTTAAATTGTAGTAAGTTAAAGTCACTGAGACATTAGTCTTTTCCCATCTGCCCATGTATGTGTTGTTTATATGCAAAAAAAAAAATAGCAGCAGGTGAATTTCTAACAAATGTGATCCTGGTGGAGAGGGGGTGAGGGTTAGGGAGTATTATATCTTGTTATATCTTTTAATTGCATAATAGAACCATGACTAAGGTAAGGCATTAGAACTTTGCCTTAGTGTGTGAAATTTAGAGGATACTGACAGCTTCAAACTGAGGAATATTTTCTCCACTAGAAGATAAATGCTTAAACCCTTCTCTTTATCAGTAGTATCTATTCCTTGAGCAGCCAAGAAAACTTGGGGGCTTCAGGGTAGACTTTCTCTACCTGTGGCTTGGCCCCATGGAACTATTCCTGTTCCTTGAACCACACAATTGTTAGGTATGCCTTTGATAATAAAAATACTTATTGAGCTAAGATCTATGTGGCAATTCCTTTTTTCCTTTTATTTCCAAGACTGAGAAAGGAGGGGAATGTGTCGCCTGTCTTATCATAGGGCACCATTTGAACACACTTTTCTTTGGCAGATAACCATAGAACTAAAGTTAATGATGTCATTTAAGAGCATTTTTGTGGTCTTTGCTGTTATTCTAGTTTTCCCAATAGGTAAAGAAACCACTGAAAATGACCAATGCCATAATCCACAATCTGGATATGAGAGGTTTTGGTTCGGTTTGCTCCTTCTTCACAAGAGGGAGAAAAAAAGGCCTCTATCATTTCAGAAAGTATAGCTAATTCCAATGTCTTTGAAAAGTAATGTCAACAGCGTCCTTTCTTGCTCCAGGACAACCAGATAAGGCACTAAAAGCCCCCACTCAAAACATGCCTGATTTTCCCATTATCTAGACAGTCAGTGTCAGTGCTTACAAAATAAACAATGTCATTTAAAAAATATTCTGTACAGCATTTTAAGATGGCTTTAGGATCAATCTTTTTTTATTATTTCTCCCTCATCCTGAAGTGAAATGGTACTATATTAATTGAGTAGAAATTTTCAATGCTATTATTATGAATAAAAACAATGTGAATGGTCTTATTTTTGTCCTAATATCCTGGGACAAGAAGAGGTAAATTGTATTTTAAGTATTGATTGCATTCTGAATTAGAAAAGATGTCAAAAATTATATTCAGAATACTAATTTGATTGATCAAAGCAAAATTTTCTGCAGGGGTTTAATTATTAGAGGTGCATGATCATTGCTTGAAAAGGTTAATCTCTCCCTGAAAGACAAACTTCACTATAGAAGCAAAAATGCAACAATAACAAAACACCAGGAATTCACTACAAACTCTTCATCTATATAGAATTGATAAAAATTGGTATTACTGTAATGATTGGAATGATGCTGCCTGCTGGAGACTTACTGTAGGAAAGTTCCACCATGAGGAAAAGGTGTCTGAGGGCAAGCCATGCAGGTTTTCTTTGGTAGCAGGGAGTGATGTTTACTTGTGGGAGGAAGAGGGGGTGAGACTGGCTCTCTCGCTCTATTTCATGAGAACTCTCATGGAGAGTGGAGCTAAAATGAGCACTCCCTGAGATAGATAGATGTAGGCATCTAGGCCTCTTTCTCTCTCTCCACCAAATTCTTATTCTCCTTAATAAATGCTTAAAAGTCTAACTCTTGCTAAAACTTGTAATTTATTGGCAACCACTCATTATATTTTAGACAGACTAGCTAGAATTTTAGCCCCTTACATTACTTAGTTCTTGTCTAAGATGGCATTGTAACCTTAGACCAAGAATCTTCAATATCTCCTTATTACCTTTAGGACAAAATCCAAACTCAAGGTGGCACTTAAATGCCTTCACTGAAAGGCTCCATGCTACCTTTGCAGATATTTTACATTTCTTCCCTTCATATCTTGTCTATTCCTACCAAATGGGCATACTTACTATTTCCCAAAGTTGGAATTCAATCTCTTTACCTTTTCCTAGGAATTTCCCCATATCCATAAGGCATTCTCATTTTTCTTCTCACCCTTGGAAATCTTAGATTTTTTTCTACTTTAGCTCTGGATATCAACTGCCATCTATAGATTTCAATTATTTGTCATGTGAATGTTGTAGCTTTGTCTTTGGATTTAAGTGAGGCAGAGTTGCACAAATCCATTAACCTCACTCTTCCTGAGTCATCAAAGTCAAGTGGAAAGACAAAAGTTAGGATGACTGGCAATGGCCCAGGATGCAGTAGATGACCTTGCCATTTCAATCCCTGGTCAAGCTCTAAGGTCTCCACACCACCTGCTTCAGCCACCTTCATGACTTTTGCAACATATTGTTCTCAACTATCCATTCTGCTAGGGGAAGTCTTCACGGGCTGACAGGTTTGAGATCTATAGGTTACCCTAAAGCTGGTTTAGCCTATCTGCTGAGATGGATTACTGGGGTTTGGCCATTGCATATGCTACTTCTTGGAGCCATAGGTGAGAATTGGGTAAATAAGGTTCACACCAAAGGTTGATGATTAATGTTGAAAAGGGCTTGGTAAGTCAAAATACCAGAGGTGTTAGTCCTCTTGAATACCACATATACACCATGAGAATGCACTAATGTACTTGTACATATAGATATATGCACATGCTAACTTTAACATATATGTGTTTTGACTTAGTTTGCAGTAGCAGGGATTAACATAAGTTTATCTAAATATTCTTTTACTGACCCCATCCCGTATACTAATGGTGAAGGATATATAATATGTAAGTGTGGAGGGGAAGGGGGTTGTCATTCAAACAAGTTTTCCAACAAACAATATTTAGCTAGTATTTATATATTGTACTTTACATAGGTTATCCCATTTGATCCTTATAAGAATGCTATGAGGTATATGCTATGATTACTCTTTTTTATTCCACTTTGTATCAGCTGCCCAGCCCTACTTCCCTGCATCTTCTAGGTTTTTATTTTTCATTTTTAAAAACATTTTGTTTGATTCTTTCTTGATTTCTCATAGTCATTAGCTTCCATTTGCTCAATTCTAATTTTTAAGGAATTGCTTTTTGTTTTTTTATTTTGTTTTTGTTTTCCCCCAGGGCAATAAGATTTAAGTGACTTGCCTAGGGTCACACAGCTAGGAAGTGTCAAGTGTTTGAGCCTGGATTTGAACTCAGGCCCTCCTGAATCCAGGGTCAGTGCTTTATCCACTGTGCCACCTAGCTGCCCCCAGGAATTATTTTCTTTAGTGAGCTTTTGTACCTCCTTTTCCATTTGACCAATTCTGCTTTTTAAGGTGTTTATTATTTTTCTTCAGTGAATTTTTATGACTTTTTTTTTTCTCATTTGGCCAATCCTGCTTTTCAAGACATTCTTCTTCTCATTGGCTTTTCATATGTTTTTTACCATTTGGCCTAGTATGTGTTTAAGGTCTTATTTTCTTCAGTATTTGTTTGTATCTGTGTGTGTGTGTTTGTGTTTGTGTGTGTGTGTGTATGTGTCTGTGTCCTTAACCAAGCTGTTGACTTTTTTTTGGTGTCACTCTCATTTCTCTTCCCAATTTTTCCTCTACCTTCCTTACTTTGTTTTCAGAGTCCTTTGTGAGCCCTTCAATGGCTTGAGATCAATTAATATTGTTCTTTATTGCTTTGGATATAGGCACTATGCCTTTGTTACCTTTTTTTTTCCCCTGAGGGTGTGTTTTGATCTTCCTTTTCACCACAGTAACTTTCTATAGTCAGATTTTTTTTTCATTTTTTTTTGTTTATTTCCCAGCCTACTTCTTGACTTTTAACTCTTTGTTAGAGTGGGGCTCTGCTTCCAGGTTGGAGGAAGCACTGTCCCAAGCTTCAGGGGTTTTATGCAGTTGTTTTCAGAGATACTTTTAGGGACCTGTAACTTTTCAGTTTTTTTCCAAGATTGTATGATCTATAGAGAGGTACGTTTACTCTTCTTCTGGCCTCTGCTCTGGTCTGTGCATGGCCATAAGCGTTATTCTCTGTCCTAGAACTGTGAGAAAGGTCCCTGCTTCACTGTAACCACAAACTCTGGTTTGCTAATGCTCCTCCTTGTCCTGGGACTGCCACCCAGGGCTGTGACCTGGATCTGAGTATTGACAAAGCAACAGAGTCCTGTCTCAGTGCTAGCAAAGAGACCTTTTTAATCTCCTTCTGACTAGTTTTTTGATCTACTTGCCATCTGTGGGCTGAGATCCAGAAGCAGTTCCTGCCACTGCTGATTCAGTGGCTTCCAAGGTCTGCTTCTACTTTTCTGAGGCCAGGTCTGAGGTTGTACAGACTGTGCTGGACTCTACTCCACTCTCACCCCGGTACAACAGATCTTTCTTGACAACCTTCTAAGTTGTCTTATGTTGTCCCAAACTTCAGGTGTTTCATGCTGTTCTTTTCAGAACTCTTTTTGGAGTTCTAAAAGTTTTTAGCTCTTCCAAGGTAGTGTGATTTAAAGTAAGGTATATTCATTGCTATTCTGACCTAAGTTCTGGCCTCTGAAGCTCCATAAGTACTCCTCTATACCCTAAAACCACAACTAGGACCCCTTCTCCATGACCATGAATGCTCTCACTCCTTCTGGTTCTATAAATTCAACACAAGCAAGTGATAGTGCTCCTGCTTTCCTGCACCTGAAACAAGAGCCTATATTCTCCCTTTCAAGTTCACAAACATTCTCCTACATGCTGGGATTATAACCAGGCCCTGTTCCCCTGGTGCTACTCATTTTTACACTGGGACCATCACATGGAACTGTGTATGGGTGATACATCAAGATCCTGAAAATAGTGCCATCAACAGATTCCTCTCTAATCATATTTTGGCCACTTGTCTGACATCTCTACTTTTTGTGTGATAAGAGCTCTTGAAGTTGTTGCCATCCTAATGCAGCTGTCCTCAAATTATGGACTGTGATGCCTTTATTTTACTCCCTGGGACCACCATCACATTGTTGAGATAGGTCTTTCCTGCAAACCTTCTAAGTTGTCTTGGCCTGGAAAATTGTTTCACCCAGACTTTTATGCCACACCAGAAAATTGTTTTGAGGCATTATTATAAAGCTGTTTTGAGGGGAATTTGGGAAAATTCAAGTTAGTTCCTGTTATTCCACTATCTTGGCTCTATTCTCCTCCACAAATTTCACTTTCAAAACTGTTGTAAATTCCCATTCATTACCTTCTATGCTTGGTGGTCAAGCAGGTCACTCCAGATTTCTGTTGTCTGCAGGTGAATTAAAGTTTATAAGTCTCATATTGTTTTTTCTAAGACTAGAAAATATCAGATAGATGCAATAGAGTCATAAACATCATCAAGGCTGTGTGTTCATTACAGTGGCTCAAAGTATGGTGACAGGAGGGGGGAGAACACAAGCAGCTGGAATCAGGATTCCAGTGCTATCCCTGATATTATCTCTCTCACCAAGATCTTAGACCTTCATACTGACTCTAAATGGGAAAGAGCTTGAGGATCTTTCTCCATCTGAGGGCTTACAGAAGTTCTTGCCTCCTCTTTGACAAAAACTTGAAGGAATGACAAAAGTTTTTGGTTGATTTTGCAATGCATTCGTAGTTCTAGCTCAACAATGGATGGAAATGTGCCTTTTTATCCTATGGTAAAGAGATCAGAATAAATAAGCTGTCATGCTCTCAAGTCTACATAGGAATTTCCTCTGCTAAACATGGTGCATATATTCAAAACGTATGGGGATATAAGTCCCCCAATGTCTCTCATATCAACATATTCTATATCTATATCATCTAAATCTATATATTATTACTCTCTCCCTTATGAATATACATACAAATAAGTATATATGAGTATGTGACTGTGTATATACAAAACTTATTAGAGTTAGGGGTTGATCTGTGACAATGGAATGGAGACACAAACTTGTACACAATAGGATTTAATCTATAATTCCTACATCATGGATCTCTAGAAAACATAGATATTAAGTCATGAAGGGTGCCTCAAGAAAAGATGGTTTCATGAAAAAGGTGAACACTTGTAATGGACTCCAAAGGTAGCATTTTAGAGGAGTAGGACAGTTGACACTTAAACATGTGTTGATTGAAATTGCCTATAATAAATGGCTAGACAATATTAATTCCATTTCCCAGAATGTTTTAATATTGGGATGTCCCATTTTTGTAGCAAAAGAATTATAATAAAAGTATCTAGGAAAAGTGAGGAAATGGACATAGTAGTTACTTTTATGTATTTGAAGGGCGGCCACTAGGAAGAGGAATTTTATTTGTTCTCCATAGTTACAGTAAACAGAAATAGGATCCATATATAGAAATTGCAAAGACTTGATTTTGGGCTTCATCCCAAGGAAAAATTACTCGAGTGAAAACTACTCAAAATTCAAATAGACTGTCTCACAAAGCAGTTTGCCCCCCACTTCTTGCACTTCTTGAAAGAAAATCTTAATGATCTTGTTTTTCAAAGTTAAGTCAACAAATATTTATTAGTTTCCAAGTATAATGCAAAGTTCTAGGGGTACAAAGAAAGACCAAAAAAAAGAGTACCTTCTTTCAAGGAACCCTCAGTCTTTTGAAAAAGGCAATAAGCACACAACTAGATACAAACAAATTATGTACAGGATAGTTTTTTTTTTTTTAATTACCAGAAGATATTAGAATTAAGGCATTTCAGGAAAGACTTCTTTCAGCATGTAGAAATTTAGCTTGGACTTCATCTGTTGCAGAGGTATAGGTTAGTCTACATGTCTTAAAAGTTCCTTCAAACTCCAAATTCCAGTAAAGTACTAGTTGCATATTTTGTAAAATCTACCATTTTTTTCATTTCAATGCTCAATGCAATATTTATAGAGATTAGTCAAGCCATCCAAAGCTTCCTTTGTTACAAAGCGGTTAGTGTTTCATACGTGATCAAGATTTTTACAATGTTATCAACAGAAATGAATTTAAAAAAAATCCAAGGTCACCATATAAACATACTTAGATAGCCCTTCACAGAGAAGGATCTGAAAGTAGGTCAACATCTTACCAAGGCTGATGAGGCTAGGAAGAAAGGGCAAGAAGAAAAGAGAAAGTGAATATGAGTCAGGTAAGATAGGAAAAGAGGGAAGTTAGTCTATGGAAGAGATCAGTAACCTGTTCCAGCTAGGGAGATTTTAAGGGACCAGCCTTGGAAATCAGCCCTGCCTCAAAGGAGATCGATTTGTATCTTGATTAGATCACCGCTGGGCTTAGGGTTAGTCTCAGCAAAGCTGAAGGAAAATTTCTTATACCAGGATTTATTCATAGAAAGTGGCAAGAATGGGAGCAGTGGCAGGTGAGAAGCTGGATACAAATATTGAAAGATGAATGGTATAATTGTGCAGATATATGAAATGCTTTACTAACTATCTCATCCTTTATGAGAACCCCCTAAAAGCTGAATTCTAACAACTTAGAAGAAAACTAACTTTAGAGTGTTAGGGAAAAGTATTCAGGACTTGGAACAGAATAAAAATAACTCTAACTTATATAGCATTTTTTTCTGTGCATAAAGGCTTTTCTTGTAGCCATCTGGAGAGGATGGTGGTATATAGTACTATCCCAATTATATAAATTAGAAAACAGAAACTCAGCAAGGAGAAAGACTTTTCCAAGGTCACAAACTAGAAAATGGCAGAATAAAGTCTCAAACCAAGACCTTTAGGATTTAAATAAAATATTCTACTCACTACATCATGCCATCTGAATATGAATACTGCCAGTGCCATTTACTAAATATGTGATGGTAGTCAAGAAAGTAAAAGTCTCTGAGTCATAATTTTCTCACTTATATCATGAAAAAATTATATTTTCCCTTTCTACTTCATAGGAAAGTTCTATGACTCAACAGGTACTTAAAGGCCTAATATGTGCAGAGGTCTTGGGATATAAATGTGCAATGCCCTTAGGTTAAAAATACAAAAATTGAACCCATCCATGCCTATTGTCAAAGAACTAATATATTGTAAATAAAAAAGATTTTCAAAGTAAATTTAAATGATCTATTATTCTGTTTTTAATTCTAATAAACATTTAATTTTGTATAAAAGGACTCAAATAAAAGAAAAAATGAAAGAAAAAAGTGAAAATAGTATGCTTCAGTTTGTATTCAATCAAAATCAGTTCTTTCTTTGGAGGTGGATAGTATGCATCATCATTAGCCCTTTGGGATTATCCTCAATCATTGTATTGCAGAGAATAGTTAAATTATTCACAGTTCTTCATCAACCAATATTGCTGTCACTGTATACAATGTTATCTTCTTTCTGCTCACTTCAATATACATTAATTCAGATAAGTCTTTCCAGGCCTTTCTGAAATTATCCTGCTTGTTGTTTCATATATCACCATAGTATTCTTTACAATCATATACCACAGCTGGTTTATCAATTTCCCAATTGATGGGCATTCCTTTGATTTCCAATTCTTAGCCAACGCAAAAAAGAACTGTTTTAAATATTTTTTGTACAAATAAGTCTTTTTCTCTTTTTTTTTTGGATGGCTTTGGGATATAAACCTAGTGGTGGTATGCAGTTTCATAGCCCTTTGTGTATACTTCCAGATTGCTTTCCATAATAGTTGGTTCTGTTTACAACTCCACCAACAGTGGATTAATGCCCCATTTTCCCTCACACCCCCTCTAACATCCAACATTTTACTTTATCTGTTATTCTTGATAATTTTGTTAGTTACCCACAAACCCATCATATTTGATCATTTGTCTGTTTTATTAAAAGTAAAGAGTGCTGCTTTTGTAGTCAACAGACATGGAATTAGATCCTATTTCTAGTATTAATTGCATGTATGACTTCCTACAGGTTATTGAACATATCTAATGCATAGTTTCCTCATCTGTGAAATGAAGATCTTGGACTAGATTATAGCTTAGGTCCCTATCACTTAATAAATTATGGTAGTTCCCTTTCGTCCCTAGAATCAAATAAAAAAAAAAAGTCCTTTATTAACCCTTTAGAGGCCTTAACAACCTGTCCCCAATATGTTACCAGAATTTATTGCACATTATCTCTACCCTACACTCCTCAAATAAGCCAAACTGGCCTTCTCCTAGTTTTTCATAGGTGACACTTCATTTCTCATTTCCCTGTCTTTGCACTGGTTGTCTACCATGCCTGTAATGAATTACCTCCTCACCTCTGCCACAGAGAATCCCTCTCTTCCTTCAAGATACAATTCAAATGCCATCTCCTATAAAAAGGCTTTCCAAATTCCATCAAATATGATTTTTCATAATAAAATAAATTTTAAATAAATAAGAAAAATAAATTTTTATATTTATCCAATATTTCATATTTAACCAATATACACATGCGCACAGATGTATGTATTAATGCATGGTTGTGTAAGCTCAGAGTACTTACCCCTTGGGCAGAAATAATTTTATTTGTATCCCTATAGCCTAGTACAGTATCTGGTTCATAGGCAACCAGTGTAATAATTGTTTCTTGATTAAATGACTGATGAAATGACAAGGAGATCAGTTTAAAATTGGAATGATTGTGGGGTTATAATAGAACGTTTTGGAAAGGTTATAGGTTGAAGATAAATTGTGAAGTTGTTTAAATTATAAATAAAGTTATTCGTATTAGATCTTGGGGTCTATAGGGTACCACTTTTTGTATATACAAGTGCCATGATAAGAACTGTGCTTTATTTTTTGTGATTATCAATTGGGCTTATGTTTAGAGGAAGGATTGGAGCAGAAAGAAACTCAAGGTAAGTAGACCAATTAGGAAGATTTTTCCATCACATTCATCTTTGAATGCCCATTGCCTTGCACATAGTAAATACTTATTTAATTTTGATTGTTCTCATAAAAAGCCAAAAAAAACCCCATAGACTATGTTTTAGAGATTATTATGTTATGGGCAAATTTTGTTATTTTTTTGTGAGGCAATTGGTGTTAAGTGACTTGCCCAGGGTCACACAACTAGTAAGGGTCAAGGGTCTGAAGCTGAATTTGAATTCAGGTCCTCCTGACTCCAGGGCCAGTGCTCTATCCACTGTGCCACCTAGCTGCCCAAACAATCTTGTTGCTGTTGTTGTTTGTTTTTTGGTGGCGCAATGAGGCTTAAGTGACTTGTCCATGGTCACACAGCTAGTAAGTATCAAGTGTCTGAGGCTAGATGTGAACTCAGGTCCTCCTGAATCTGGGGCTAGAGATTTATCCACTGTACCACCTATCTGCCCCTGCAAACTTTAAATAAATAAAATATTTACTGGATTGTTCACTCCCCTCAGCTACTCTTTCTCAGGTGTTTTATGAGAGAGCTATTGCAAATTTAAAAGTGGGGCTCATGGGGCAGCTAGGTGGCACAGTGGATAGAGCACTGGCCCTGGATTCAGGAGTACCTGAGTTCAAATCCAGCCTCAGACACTTAACACTTACTAGCTGTGTGACTCTGGGCAAGTCACTTAACCCCAATTGCCTCACTAAAAAAAAAAACAACAACAAAAACCCCCCAAAAAACAACAAAACAAAACAAAAACAAAAGTGGGGCTCATGCAGTTGTGACTTTTCACTACACAATAAAAAAAACATCTTATATAATTTGATCCTCTATAGATTCCTGGGTATTTACTTAGTTTTGAATGGCACAGTACAAGATCAGTTGTTTTTGCATTTTGCTGTATCAGTCCCATCTTTGTAATTTCCCAGTGTTATCTTCCTTCTAACATTTACACGAGATAATGATTGGTTTTACAATTGTGCATGTACAATTTAACAAGATAGTGAAAATAAATTATTTTTTGTATTAGTTACTAAAATGTGATTCTTGTTTGTTTTTCCTTCTCTAGGACCCTAATAGGAATTGATATTTCAAAATCCAAAAATATTTCAGCCATAAGTACATTTAGATTATTTAGGTATGTGAATCACTAGGATATACAGTCACATTTAAGTCTCCAAAAGGAATGGATCAGCTCATCAGAAGCATTCACATTTAGGACCTAGGAAAAAGATGTAATTTCCACAAACCATATTTTGTTTTAGTTTGAGGACATGCACAATTCAAGCTGTAAGCTGTCAGTGCTTTGGAGATTTAAGTGGTGAAAACATGGTAATTGCATAATTAACTAATATCCCAGTTCTGTTTGAAATAAAATATTATCACATGCATAATCACCATGATCTTTCTGGGAGACTAAAAAAAAAAACAAGCATCAATCTTCTGTTCTGTTCATGCACACATTTCTGTTTCTAAATAACTTCTGTCAAAGGCATTGCCTCATCCTCACTGAACAATTTTTCCCATTCATTGATGTGAAGAATAAAAGAATCCTTCTCATTCTTCCTGACATATTCCATAAACACTACTATTCTTTTGACTCAAGCCATGATTTTTTGGCTCAGCAGATCTCTTTGAGTAGTTTCAGTATATTCTTACATTTATACTTTTCATTCCAAATTCTATAATATATCTTAATTATATTTTTAAGTATGGACCATTTTGCATTTTCATTGAAAAGAAAGCAAGAATATTTTTAAATGGAATAAATCCAGTCCAACAAAATAATTAGTTTTTAGTCCATCAGCAGTAGACTGGCTCTTTGGTGATTGATTCTTGGTGATTCAATGAAGTAAAATGCAAAATATCTCTCAAACTTGCATGGCTGTGTAAATAATGTATCTCCTCATATATAGAAAGTTTTATTTCCTCATCTCAACTGCTTATATTCATTTAAGCTAAGATCATTTACCACCATGAATCCTTTCCTTAACTCCTATATTATTAGCTCTCTCACCATATTACTAGATAGATAGATAGATAGATAGATAGATAGATAGATAGATAGATAGATAGATAGATAGATAGATAGATAGATAGATGATAGATTGATAGGCAGAAAAGCAGAGAAATATTATAAGCTCCTCCACCTCCCCCTTCTTGCTTTTCTTCTAATCTTGGCCATTTTGAATTTATTTGTGCAAAAACATTTTAAATAATATGTAATCAAAATTGTCTATTTGATTTCTTGTGTTCCTCCTTATCTCTTATTTCATCATGAACTCTGATCTTAGATATAAATCTGGGAGAAAATTTTTCCCATTCTCCCTCTGTTTGGTTATAATATGTATTTTATGTAAATATGTATTTACCCATTTTGAGCTTGTTCTCATTTATGGTGTGAGATGTTAATCTGTGCCAAGATGCTGCCAGTCTACTTTACAGTTTCCTAATCAGTTTTTATCAAATATTCTCGATTTTGTATCAAAAAGAAATAATTTTTCCAACCCCTTTACTTTACACATAAGCATAGGAATTCAGTGACCTACCTAAGACACACAGGTGGAGCAAAGATTCCTTCCTCAAAGTAGAAAAAGTGAGTTCTTTCCTCAAAGCTTTGAATTTATCAAACAATAGTTTACTGTTTAATAGTTTACTAATAGTTTTTAATAGTTTAATAGTTTACTGTTTATTAGCCTCTGCATATTGTGTACCTAATCTATTCCATTGATGAACCATTCTATTTCATTTCCTGTACATTATTTTCAATGACTAATTGAAAAAAAAATTTAGGTGATTTTTTTTGGTGAGGCATTTGGGGTTGTGACTTGCCCAGTGTTACACAGCTAGTAAGTGTCAAGTGTCTGAGGCCGGATTTGAACTCAGATCCTCCTGACTCCAGGGCCAGTGCTCTATCAGCTGTACCACCTAGCTGCCCCAATGATGATTACTTTGTAATAAAGTATGAGATCTGTTAATTCTAGGTTCCCTAAAAGAGAATTGTAAAGGTCATTTGATCCAGCCTATGCATTTTACATGTGAAATGTCATGAGGTGACAGTGTTTTGTTTGGGTTCCTTACTGTGCTAAAATGTTGGCAAGAGATTTGAATGAACTCAGTGTGAAGTATGTTTTAAACACCAGATGGCTGTCTACTTGAACCATTTGCTCCATGGTTGAAGCACATGGACAATATGACCAATGGTTCAGCAGGCTGATCATAAAGCTGAAAAAAGCTGAGCTATTTTCCTTGCCCCCAAAAAGGTGTCTTATGGCTTTTTCCCTTTCTAAAAATGATCATCATGAGTTTAAAGGGAGCTTCATCTTTTGTTCAAATAATCCTATTTAACTTGTCCTAACAATCTTTAAAATTAGGTTTGTTCTATTTATTGGACACTAGCTTTTATCCTTTGGAGGTACTCTTTTTTGTTATTTCCATGTGCCCCAATATGTGGATAACTGCAGTTGTAACATAATCCTAGTTTAAAATAACCCTTCTCACAAAAGCTTTGGATATTGTTACTGTAAAGGAGAGAGAGAGAGAGAGAGAGAGAGAGAGAGAGAGAGAGAGAGAGAGAGAGAGAGAGAGAGAGAGAGAGAGAGAGAGAGAGAGAGAGAGAGAGAGAGAGAATTGCATCTTTAGAACTAACAATTGTCAAGTGTGATAGAGGTCTGTGTGAGGCCTGAGAAAGAGTTGAAAGAATATCTTCGTCTGTGAGGAACTCAATGAGTTTCCTGTCAACTTTGAGAGAGTTGGAAGGGATCTTTTGATAAAGTGAGTTTAACTCTTATGAAGAAAACACTCAGAATAGAATTTCTGAGTCTTTTACTGCCAATCTAAGATAATTAAATTGATGGACAGGAGTTGAAAAGAATTAATAAAGTAATAAGTTAAGTGGCCCAGTAGATAGATTGCTGGACCTGGAGTAAAGAAGATGGGCTTAAATCCTGATTCAAAGATTTACTAGATGTGTGACTCTGGGGTAATCACTTAGCCCCTTAAAAACTTAGTTTCATCATCTGTAAAAGGGGAATAATAATAAAAGCACTTACCTGATGGGATTGTTGAAAAGATCTAATGAGATACTAAGTGGAAAATGCTTTGCAAACCTTAACTTGCTATATACATGTTTTTGTTGTTATTATATCAGTGCCTGCACGGTAGCAATTATCAGTCTTAAATCATGTGTATCAATTCTCTCTTCTTCCTTCTTTTTCCCCCATGCTTTTTTTTTTATCCTTATTGGTCATGATCATCTCTTAGTCCATTCCTTCTCTATTATCCTCCCTTTCAGAATGACAGCTGGTCTCCAAAACTTACATATCCCTTCGTCTGAGGAGACATAGAGACACAAAGCTATCTTAGAAGAAGATATCTTGATGTCCAAACTCTCCTAAAATTAAACCCATAATGTCATTCCCAACTCTCATTGAAGACATATACACCTTCTTCATGAAATTACATGACAGTGAGCCCTCTCCTTGAATCTAAGCATCAGTTTCATTTTCCTCACTTTCAATCCCTCTCTCTCTTCCAACTCTTCCATTCTTCCGTAGTTCCCCTTCTAGCTGAGATGCTGTTCAATCAAGGAAATGAAAACAGTATATTACTCATCCCCTTCTATCTTTCACCTCCCCTCCCACCATTTTTTCGCTTCTTCATTTCAGTTTTGTCACATAAAGTATTTTAGTTCAGCTGTAATGGGGTTGGAGAGTCTTATTCAAGGTACATCAGTTCTACTACTTTACAGTCATTTTTATTCCAATAAATGAAACCGACATATTTTCTATTTGTGTGCCGAAATGAAAATCTCTTGAATATCCATTTTTGTTTTATTTATTTATTTTCCAACAAACATTTATTTTATTTTTTCCAGTTACATGTAAAACATTCATTTTCATAAAATTTAGAATTCCAAATTTTTCTCCCTCCCTCCCTTTCCTCCCCCCTCCACAAGATTACATCTGGGGTTATATATGTACAATCCACAAGTGTTCTTTTTATCAGTTATTTCTATGGGGGTGGATAGTAAGCTTCCTCATTAGTTCTTTAGGATTGTCTTGGATAATTGCATTGCTGAGAGTAGTTAAATCATTCACGCAATTGCTCATTGAACAATACTGCTGTCACTATGCACAATATCCTCCCAGCTCTGCTCACTTCACCGTACATTGATGTTCATTAGTCTTTCCAGGTTTTTCTGGGATCATCCTGTTTGTCATTTCCTATAGCACAAGACCATTCCACCACAATCATATAGCACAGCTTCTTCCAGATGATCCATTTTTGAATTCCATAAGTTTCCATCTCCCTGTCCCTTTCTTTCTCATATTTTTCGCCCCCCCCCCTCTCTCTGACTCACACACCACACACACACAGATCCACATAACTTCTAAATGTCACTGAATAACATCAATGGAAAAACAAATAAACTCATCTACCCTGGAGAGGTGATGTAGCTATCCTTTCTTTTCTTTTCCTTTCGTCAGTGATCTTCTTTGTGGATGGGGGAGCGGGGTGGTAGGGGAATTAATTCGTCTGCCTGCACACCTGAGGCTCATAAAAATTAAAGGTAAGGAAGAACTTTTGCCCCTGTGCCAAGGGAAAAAAGAAGGAAAGCACTATGCTTTTTCCAGCTTACTAGCCTCATCTTTATGAAGATTCAGAGTGGTATTTTCATTGCCAGGACCCTCTGGGTTGAAAATTATTATGCTGTGGTGTTTTCTGTCTGTGTGGTCATTAGTTAGAGCTTGCTGTTTGCTCAATGCTGCTCTTTTCTGGACCCACGTTTCAACACTGATGAATCTCTCAAACACAGCCATTGTCTCTTACTTCCTGTCCTCTTTACTGCAGAGAATCAGATGCTATATATCAGGTCATTCCCTTTTTAGGGTCAAATCTTCTTAAAATTTGCCTGGTGTTCTTCCTCTTTTGATTCAGCCTGGTCTAAAATGGGGGCAGGGGACTGAGGTAGGATTCAGTAGGCAAAATCAGAAAAGTAAAATTTCCCTTGTTTTCCATATACATGAGTAATTTGAGGTATGATGACTTGTTCAAGACCTGAGATATGAACTCTTTTACACTAACTCCAAATTCAGTGACCTGCCTAGTTCTGCTCCATTAGGATGCCCAGCATAGCTGAAATCACCACAGGTGAAAGGGCAAATTCAAACGTTCTTTCAGGTCTGCGTGGCTTTAAAAATATTCCACTGAGCAACCAATTAATTAAATAAAAAGCTTGGTCTGCATTTGAGATCAACTTTGCTACAATGTCAATATCTTTCATTGAATTGCTCCACATGTATAATACAAAAGGAAAAACCAAAATTCCTACCATCTCATTATAGCATTGGTGGGATATTAGCGGAATGTAGAAATTAAAGATGTGTGTCCAGAAGAGAAACCATACTATGTGCAAAGAATACTGAGTACCAGAACCAGTCACTGGGTCATAGGAGTTCACTTATTCCTGCAGACACTTATGACTCAAGAGGGATGTTTATGCCGTTTGCATATGTCATTAGTGATAATGATTATATGACTTATATTAGCAGCCTGATCCTATTTTCTATAATCTTCAATAACTAAAAGGAGGAAATTCCTTCCTTGTGCCTAACCTGAATTTCCTGCAGCAAGACAAGTACAAAGTGAAGCATTGTCATTAGGTTATGACAGATTTAGAGTGGTTGAATGGGAAAAAAATTCCTGTCTCTGATACATGATTAGCTTTATAACTTTGGGTGGGGGAAGTGGGGAGGGTCATCTAATGAAAATACTATTGTCTTTGGTGACTGAGAATCTAGTTTCAGTGTTTATATTTGCTTGGGGAAAATAATTTAATTTCCTTGGTCCACTACTTGGCTAGATAAGCTTCATTAATGATGACGACGACGACGACGATGATGATGATGGTGGTGGTGATAAGCATTTGTATGATGTTTGAGACTTACAACATTCTTTATAAATATCATCTCATTTTATACTTAAAATAATCAACAGGGGGGCAGCTAAGTGGTGCAGTGGATAAGGCACTGGACCTGGATTCAAGAGGAACTGATTTGAAATCTGACCTTGGACATTTGACATTTACTAGCTGTGTGACCCTGGGCAAGTCACTTAACACTCATTGCCCCACCCCCAAAAATAATAATTAAGAGTATTCTTATTTTATCCCATTTTTATAGATAAAGGAATTGAGGCACTTAATATATTGTCTGCCCAATGAATGTGAAATGTCTAAGCCTGGATTTTAAATCAGTTTTTCCTGATTCCTAATTGCTTCAATATTATCCAGCTCTAAATATAAGAACCCAATTCATGAAGCCTGTCTAATTCTCAATTTCCTATGTTTTAAAATAAGGGGGTTAATTTAAATATTTTCTAAATCTCTTTCCAGCTATGAGACAGTAGGATTGTAGGTGATCCCGGTGTCAACAATTTAAAAATTAAATTTTAATTAAAATTAGAATTTGACCAGTCTGGATCTTTTATAGGTCATTATCAGTAAATCTCTAAATGGATGAGCAACTATTCTATAATAGTTATAGTTGGGATAAGGGCATAAAGGCATTAAATGATTTGAATAAGGTCAGTATGTGTCAGAAGCAGGATTTAAACTCAAATTACTACAAGAATTGTCCTCTATTTATTCCACTTAACTTCACCTTACCCAAAGCTTGATACTTTGATAAAGTCATAGATCTGGCCAAAAACAACAACAGCAATAACAACAACAAAACCCTGACAATAACAAAAAGTGATAATACTTCTCTATTGTAAAAGATTGGGGGAAACAGATACTCCATGAACATTCTCTTGTACGTGACTACAGTCAATTTTACTCGTCCTTTAAATATGAAGAGGACATTGGTGAGTATCTCATTACTTGGGTGTCTGATTATGACTGGAAAATCAATATTTAACCTCATCATCTTCCCTATTTATTGAGCATCTGCTACCTATGTGGCAGTGAAATAACTAGCTAGAGTTGTGGCCCTTGTCACAGTAGATGGCCACAAAATCTGGCCTTAGGCCAATAACTCATAATTCCACATATGATTCTTGATTTCCTTTCTTCTCCACTTGTGGGTGATAGTGCTTATACAATAATTTTATATCTTTAAGCTAGTCTAGTCATTGTGATTTCCCTTCAATGTTCCCTTCTATGGAACATTACTTCTTTATGGCTAACCTTATGCTCCCAATCCAAAAATACTTCTAATGCAGCTTGCTTTTTATTCAGGAAATATTAACTTTGTCAGTGGCTGTAAGTGAATGAACATAGTCACATGATTGCATGACACACCCATGTTACCTCATTGGTTAGTTCAAGAATGTCTATGCTGATTGGCTAACTCTTAGTTATCTATATGTGGATTATCCATTGGGGAGGTGGATTTCTCACCTTCCATTGAGAATAATCAACTGCTCTAGTCTTATTGGCTGGGCACTACTCCCCTATCAGAGTAGCAATTCATAGAATTCCTAGAACATAGGTTTAGAGTTAGAAGAGATTTTAGGAGTCTATGAGGAACCTGAGGCAGAGAGAGTCTAAGTGACTTGTCTAAGGTCACAAAGGTAGCATTGCCATATCTAGGATTGGAATACAGGTCATCTTACTCCTTCCACTGTATTATAATACTTTCTTTGGAAAATAAGAGGGTTATACATGAAAAATATTAATTTAGATAAGGAAAATAGCAGCATGTGAATCCATAGTCCTAATAGGAGAGACATGTAGATCAATTTCCCTTGTTCACAGAACCAGTAAAAACTGAAAAGAGATGATTCAGGAGGTAGGCAGTGGGGTTAAGACAAGGGTGTTTGATTGAGCAAGCCGCTATAGGTAAAATCAAGAGGTGGGATCAGAATGCAAAATTGGGACAATGATGTCAACTTGATTTTCTTTAAACATATTAGCTGCAGGCTAATCTTTGCCAGTTATGATTTCATTTTCTGTTCAAAGAACTAAGATAAGCAAAAAACCCAGTTCTGTGAAGAGAAAATATAGACTCCTATGCTATGCAATAGTAGGAACACAAAATTCCTTCAGCCACCCACCACTGAAATTGTTGTGTTTATGACTCCTGATTTTATTAGTAAGCTAAATAAACAAACTTATTTTATTTAAAAGACATATCCTTCCACAGGAAAGCTAGTTGGAAGTAACCATGAATACAATTTAGTTTAACACCTCATTTTATAAATGAAGAAATTGTGATACAGGGAAGATAATTAAATTTTCCAACGTCCCACCAATAGTGAGCATGAGAGGCAAGTTTAGAACTCAGGTCTTATTGCTCTTGAGCTAGTGCTTTTCTTTTCACCATATCTCTGTAATTTCATTGTTTCTGTTATATTGCTTACAATTTTGCCATGTCTTAGCTTACAGATTCATTATATTCTATGACCAAACAGAAACCCAATGTATACATGTGTGTATGTATACACCCATATATGTAAATGCATGCATGTATTTGTGGCCAACCTGCTGATCAAATTGACTTTTATATTATCAAATATTTATATATTTTAGATTAGATGACAATTATATGCCTTTAAAATATGTAATCTTATGTCTAGGTCACCTAAGTTCCTCCATTATTAACATTTAATGATGATATTTTAATTTTGCCTATAGGCTTCTCCAAAAAAAACTAAGGATCCTTCACAATATACAGCCCAATAGAGAAAATTTTATCTTCCTGGTAGATAAAATTTTTGAGTTGGTAAGGATGTGGTTTTTTCTATTGGCAATTTGGATCTAATTGTCTAATCCATGTCCTTATAAACTAAGCTAAATATCCAGGCTGCCAAAACAGATCACAAATCCGGTCCAATATTATCTACAATTGCCAAGATGAAATCCACCCAAATCTGAGTTTCTAATGGAAATGCCCCCTCGAGAAACATTATCCTAAAGCTAGGGAGAGGCAGGAAACCTGAGGCAGAGATTTCGCCTTCAGGGTTGTATAACTTTATTCTGCGTTTAATGTGTGGTTTAAAGCTCCTGCTGTTTGATGGGTAATGTTCGACTCCTGAGCAAGAATGTGCTGCACATCGGAAATGAGGAGCGGTGAGAATTCCATTCCCTCTCCCGTCACATTAGCGCCAGGACTCACTCTTCAAATGTTTCCTGCTGGCTCCCAGCGAGCACAGGAAGCAATGTTCTGGTGATTAAGCAGCAATATCGTTATAGGAGCCAAATGAATAATCATTGTGTTAATGAACTTTATCTTAGGAAAGATTAGTTTTTTAATGTTAAGCCTCTTGCAGTATGAAAGAGAAAATGGATTTCCATTTCATTTAATCAACCTGAAGATGTTCATCATCTCTACAATTTCATTTCCGAGCAGTGAACATTTCCCTGAGCCTTCCCATGCCGAGACTTCTGTGGGAGGCTGGCGGATCTCTTTGATGGGTCAGAAAAATTCTCTCCAATAATAGACACAGAGAGCCTTTTCTCCAGAGGTGATTTGCTTTAACAATGTCTGCCTTTGATTGGATAGATTGGCTGGTAACAAGTAACATACTGTTCAGTAATTAGTAGTAACAATGCAACTGTCTGAAGATCACAGGTTTAAAGATGGAAAGTACATTAGAGGTTGCTATGTTCATATACCTCATTTGGCCAGTGAAGAATCTGAAGATTGGAGAGATTAAATTATTTTCCCAAGGTTATGTAGCTAGGATATAGCAGAACTGGGATTTGAACCAGAGTCCTCTGACCCCAGATAAAGTGCTCTTTCCTCTGAACCATGCTACATCTTACTATGAAATGATTTCCATCACTCCCTGGAAACTGGAAGTTTTTCTACTAAACATTAAATATATATTAATATACACACACGCACATATATGTGGGTGTGTGGAAATATACATACATATATATACATTCTATATTACACATATGTATAGAAGTATGTCTATACATACATATGCTTATAGTGCTGGAGAGACTATAGTTAGGTCAGGGAGTAGAGCCAGAATAGAGAGGACCTTAGATGATAATCATATCTTAATGGACTGTTTTTGCTGTTTAGGTACCAAGTTCAGTAGTTTCTACCTGTCAAAAAGTACTCCCATGGGGCAGCTAGGTGGCGCAGTGGATAGAGCACCGGCCCTGGAGTCAGGAGTACCTGAGTTCAAATCCGGCCTCAGACACTAAACACTTACTAGCTGTGTGACCCTGGGCAAGTCACTTAACCCCAATTGCCTCACTGAAAAAAAAAAAAAGTACTCCCAGCAGCCTCTAAATTTTGGTGCCCTGGTGCAAAACACTATGAGCTCAGCCAATGTAAAACTTCAGAACACAAAATATTTATAAAGTTCCAGAGCCATTCCTTTCACGAACTTTCCCATAAAGGAAAGGATATTTTGTAAAGCTCTATGAACTATTACTTTCTTTTTAAAAAAGGTATAATATGTAATTCAAATACCTCCATATTTAAAATCAGAGGTCTTTGAAATATCTACAAACTAATTCCTTATTCTCCACTACTGCCTTCTCTTGTCACAGGATTATCGATTTAAAGTTGGAAAAAAAAATTGGTGGTCCTTTAGTCCAACGTGTCACCTTACAGAAAAGGATATGAAGGCCTGGAAAGTATAAATGACTTGGCCAAAGTCACACAGATAGTAAGTGAGAAAGTCAGGATTTCAACTGGTCTTCTGATCAGGTGTTAGAATTCCAAAGCCAGTGTCCCTCCCTCACCCCCTCACCCCCCATACAATGTACTACATTTTGTTATGTTTTAATGTCATTAGTGGATTTTGTGGATCATTTAGTCAAATACCTTCATTTTACCAATAAGGGAACTAAACTGGAGAGAGGAGGAATCACTAATCTGATCACACAGATAGGTAATTAAAATTTTTCATTTGTGAATACTGTTTTGTGATTTGCAAAATGCTTTTCTTACAGCAGATTTTTGAGGTAGCAGGTAAATAACCTGTGGGTCAGATAATGCAAATGATTTCATCACAGACAACTATGTTGCTTAAGCCCAACAACTACCTGAACTGCAGAACAGGAGTCCCTTCTACAATATCTCTGAGAAGTGAATGAATAAGTTCATTAATGAATGAAATACCTTTATTAAGCACTTGCTCTATTCCAGGCAGTGTGTTCTAAATAGATAGACAAATTTAAAAATGAAACAGATTCTACCCTCAAGAAGTTTATATTCTAATAGGTATCTACATAGCATAGTAAATAGAGTACTGGCCCAGAAGTCAGAAAGACTTGAGTTCAAATCAGATATTTCATAGCTTTGTGACTCTAGACTAATCACTACCACAGAGTTGTCACAAGGATCAAATGCGAAAATATGTGTAAAGTACTTCACACCTTTCCTGGCAAAGGATAGGCCCTTAATAAATGCTTATGACTTCCTCATCCACCCACTAGTTATCAGATACACATAAAAGGGAATAGTGGCCAATAAAGGGTGTCTTCTTTTTTTTTTTTTTTTTTGGTCTTGAATGACTCAGGAATGATGAGTGTGGTGATAAGGGTGACAAGTGGCATTACCCTTTTCAGAAGCAGTATGTATTTATGTGATTGAACTTCTATGAAAAAAAGGTAGAAGGTTTGAGACAGGAGATGGCTTGTTGGAAGGGGTAAGGGTAATAGAACTTGATAGATTAAGAACTTATAGGATGTGAACCATGGTCTGTGGTCTATTGCCAACTACATATTAATCAGTCCTTTCTCACTTAAATCCAAATCATGACATCACCCTAATGAAATGGTCCTCCTCTAGAACACACAGTACCAGGCTATACGGTACACAGTACTGGGCTACATAGTACATGGCTACAGGGTACACATTTACAAGGTACACGGTACTGGGCTACACAGTACATGGCTACACTGTACACAGTACTGGGCTACACGTTACATGGTTACACAGTACATGGTACTGGGCTACACGGTACACGGGTGCACTGTACGTGGTACTGGCTACATGGTACTGGGCTACGCCGTACATGGTACTGGGCTACATGGTACACGGCTACACTGCACACAGTACTGGGCTACATGGTCCATGGCTACACAGTACACAGCTACATGGTACACAGTACTGGTTACATGGTACACAGCTACACAGTACATGGCTACATGGTACATGGTACTGTGCTACCCGGTACATGGCTACGCGGTACTGGATGACACGGTACATGGCTACACAGTACATGGCTACACGTTACAAGGCTACACTGTAAATGGTACTGGGCTACACTGTACATGGCTACACTGTACATGGTACTGAACTACATGGTACATGGCTATACTATACACGGTACTGGGCTACACGGTACATGGCTACATGCTATGCTGTACACAGTGCTGGGCTACACGGTACAGGTCAGCCTGGTTGCTGACTGGTCTTGGGTTGGAATAGTCAACTCTTTTTCTTTTTCTTCTTTTGTGGGGTTAAGTCGCTTGCCTAGGGTCACACAGCTAGTGTCAAGTATCCCACTGTACCACCTAGCTTCCCTCCTGGAGAAGTCAAGTCTTAAGGATCTTTTACTCTTTTCCCACTTTAGTCTTCCCCCTGAACAAGGAAAATGCAAAATAGATTAAGGACTGATTCTTATTCTTTACTATCAGTCAGTGCAAAGGGAGCCATGTCTACATTGATTCTATTTTTCAGTGGAATTATATTTGGGTAGAAGGAATCCTAGTTCCCATAACCAAACCAGGAGCCCAACCCAAGAAGGTGATAATTGTTCTTGTGTAAAGGGTTTTTATCCTGGTTTCCATGATTTTTTTAAAAAATGATAGAAATATTTCAATATATTATATATTATTTCAATATTATAATGAGTCTTTTTTCAACATTTCAGCACAGATCTGATTTTTAAAACTTGATTAATCTAATACCAATCTTGATTAATCTTGATTAATACCCAAACTTCATTAATCTAATACCAAGTTAGCAGGGTTACACTTTCATCCAAGTAGGGAATGGCTGGTGACAAACCTTTTCCTACCAAAGCAAATAGGCACCTTCTGTGCAACTTCTACAGTTTCCTGAGTCTCTAAAAGTTAGATAACTTGCCCAAAGTCACAATGATGGCATTTGGGAAAGGACAAACTTGAATACAGGTCTTTCTGATGCTGAAGCCAGCTTTCTCTATACTACCCAATACTCTCTCTCAGGCAATAATTACCCTGATCCAACCAATACTCTTTTCTTAAGAGTTGCAGGACACAGAAAAACTTAAGATGTTCTGAAATCAAAGAATTAGGAAGTAAAGTGATTATGGGAGATTATATTTTCATTATTTTCTAAATTTCTTCCTCTCCTCCTTTACACCTTCCTCTTCTCTCTCTCTCTCTCTCTCTCTCTCTCTCTCTCTCTCTCTCTCTCTCTCTCTCTCTCTCTCTCTCTCTCTCTCTTTACTTGCTTCAAGCATCTGCCATCAGTACATATGCATGCACATTATGGCCATATGAATGATTGGATAATCCCATAGAGTCAAGATTGCTATGGATCAGAACCTTGGATTTGGATCCCCAGTGCTTAGCACAGTGCCTTATATAATCTCAGTCAAATCATTTAGTTTTTCTGAACCTCATTTTCTTCATTTGTAAAATGAAAGAATTGGATTACATAGAATCTGACATCCCTTTATGCCCCATATTTTTGAGCCTATTATCAAATGAATCTCTTCAGCAATTGCAATATCTCCAGCTCTAAATCTCATAAGAAAAAGTGGAAAACCTTAAGAAAAGATTAATTAGGGTGGAGCCAAGATGGCAGACAGAAGCCAGCGAGTTGCCTAAGCATTGAATCAAGACTCTGGATGGATTCTGAAACTACAGACCCTGCAAAGAGACAGAGAGACACAATATTCCAACCAGAGATAATTTAGAAGACTTCAGGAAAGGTAGGTCTCTCCCAGGTGAAACCCGGGCTTGCCGCCCCCAGGGCCAGCTAAGCCTTGTGCTCCCTGAGCCAAGTTGGGGGCCGGGTGAAGCAAACCCCAGCATCTCTTCCATTTTTGGTGCACCTCTCCACTGAGTGCACAGCTGCACTGTGCCTTGCCTGGGACTTTTCGTCCACACAGCTTTGCCAGGCTCAGAAGCCCCCCACAGCTGAAGTGGAGGGGGAGGGGAAGCACCACTTGACGAGCCTGAGGCTAATTTTAACACAACAATATAGGCTAAATATTTCTATGCACAGCTCCATTTTGATATGTTGATATTTGCTTTAGTTCCAAATTTTATGTCACTTTTATATTGAACATAGAGTAACATACTGTGATACTAACATTAAAAACTGAATCTGAAATATATATACATATATATATGATATACATATATACATATATATGATAGACATATCTGTAGATGTAAATATAATATACTAACCAATATTCATTGTACTTATGATATATTTGAGATGGCTCAATTTTATGTTTTTCTAGATACCTAAAATTGCAACTGTCACACATGAAGAACTTACAACTTTACTGCAATGACAGTATATTTATTTGGAGAATTGAATCAATTTTCTAAACAATTCAAGTTTTTGAATCCCCTTTCCTGAATGATCTGAGATATGTGTGTGTGTGTGTGTGTGTGTGTGTGTGTATGTATGTGTATGAGCGTGTATGAGCGCATGCGTACAGAAGGTGAGAGAAATTTCGTTTCTTTGTGGGGCAATAAGGGTTAAATGACTTGCCTAGGGTCACACAGTTAGTGAGTATCCTCCTGAATCCAGGGCTGGTGCTTTATCCACTGCACCACTGAGCTGCCCCAGGTGAGAGAAGTTAAGCTAATTTTGGCCTTAATTTTCTCACTTCACATGGAATAAAGATTTGATGAAAGAGGGAGTAATCCTTTCTTTCCAACTCAGCTGATATATTTTAAAATGATGGGCTTTTACTGTGGTTGCAAAGTGTTTAACTATAAAAATTATGACACTGCCAGGTGTTCCATTTATATGATGTGCATGTCTTTTAGGTGAATTAGAAGTGGATTCTGGCCATTAGCTAAACAAATATCAGTCATGCCACTGAAAGTTTTAAATAC
Source organism: Dromiciops gliroides (assembly GCF_019393635.1). Lineage (NCBI taxonomy): Eukaryota > Metazoa > Chordata > Mammalia > Microbiotheria > Microbiotheriidae > Dromiciops > Dromiciops gliroides. Next base: position 719,606,457 of record NC_057861.1, read on the forward strand.
CTATGTCCTGACATCAGGGAGGCAGTTGATTCAGTTGAAGGGAGAACCCAGTCCTCTCCCTCTTGAGATGAAGGAAAAAAAAGTGGCAGCACTTGGAAATAGTGGGAGTCTGGAGTCCAGCAAAAATCACATTTCCCAAAATTAATGGAAGCCTGAAAGTGGAGGCAATAGAGTCTACCATATCTGTTTTCTCCAAAAGAGTTTGTTTTATTTTGTTTTGGTTTTTGGTGAGCTCCCTCCCACTAGATCTGCTTCTCAGATCACTCTTTCTCCAAACTCCACGCGATTTAATCCCCCATGATGAATCTCTATTTTACTGAAGCACCACTAAGCTACCTGGGCCTATAGATTACCTCTTGGCGTTTTGAGAATTTGTAACACCTCCCAATTTGTGTCATCTGGGAGGTTAATCTGTCTCTTCTTCCTTGCCAACTATTATTAAATCAGTAGAGCCTTTTCTGTTAGTTTTATGGAAATCCCATCCAATGATATGTATTAAAATCTACTAAGTATAAAGTCAATCCTAATATTAATTTGAATATAGGTATGAATCCCAAATGAGTAGAGAAAAGATCCAGAGATTCAATATTAAGATTATTTGGTTCTTTTTTTTTCTTTTTCTTTTTTTTTTTTTTTGTGGGGCAATGGGGGTTAAGTGACTTGCCCAGGGTCAAGTGTCTGAGGGCGTTTTTGAACTCAGGTACTCCTGAATCCAGGGCCAGTGCTTATCCACTGAGCCACCTAGCTGCCCCCTATTTGCTGCTTTGAAATATATTATCCTTTAAATCAGATGGGAGGATGCTGCTGGGATAAGGAGGTCAAAGGAAAATTATACTGTCTTTTAAAATATGCCCTATTTAGCTCCATTGTAGTTTTTGCACTAGTCTCTTTCTAAGCAACTGTGACCTGAGAGTGAAACTGTGTTTAAAGACAATAACATGAACACTCTTCAGTCACTGCACAGATTCTTCACTTTAGAGCTGTAATAGGATACTCTATTTTCCTTTCATATTGCAACTTGATTTTTACTTCTTCAGGGGCTTGTAACAAATACTTGTTTAGAACTGAGCTCACAGATATGCTCTCTTGAGACTTTGGTGTCTAGAAGTATTCTGGGAACAGTTTTTTATTTCTCCATGGTACCATCTCTTTAGCAAAAAGCAGAGTATTGACTAATTAGAGGGTTTCATTGATATAGCCTTGTATCAAGCAGGATCCAAAAGGAATCATACTAGGGCTTAACTTTCAAATATAACAAATTGGGTAAATCAAAGCACTCTGATTATTTGTGGTAACTATACAAGTGTAATATGTAAAACTAAAATCCACAGGCAAGCACCAACCTTGATCTGAGAAAGCAGTTTCAGTATCTGCTCTCTTCAACATACAAAGCTTTGGTTTTTTTCTTCCAGAATTGCTGACAAGGAAAATAATGGGTTATGTCACTTGGGTTACATCTCTCTTTATTTCCATCATCAACTCAAAAGGGGAGAAAATTGTACCATGAAGATAGAAGATATAGTAGGAAGGGAAAAAGGGAGAAACAAAAGTCCAGATATTGCATTAACTAGAACAGTCAGTTGGTGGGTAATCAACAGTTGACTTTAAAATATTAATTAAGTGGCCCAATCATGCTAAAGAATTTGGAGCCATAGCTTTTGAAAGCAGATCATACTGAGGAATATATTTTATTTATGCCCCAAATTGCTGCAGAAAAAAAATAAACATTTGACTCATATAGGCCAGGTTCAACGTAGAGCAATTCTTTCAAATATTTTCTGCAGGCTTATAGATCTACCACTAGGAATATAAGAATTTGTTTTCTGTCTAATATACCCCCAGATCCCATGAATATAGGGAAATAAAAGATGAATTTAGGACATTTTTTAAGTTGATAGACAATTAAAAAACAAGTAAACAAACAAACATTCAGAATTGAAACTGACAATAGTCTAAAAATGCCACTTCCTTCTTTACTGGGCCTCTGCCTTCCCCGGGATCTCTATAGTCCTTGAGATTAATAATATCATTCCAAGTATTGTCCACCATTTCTGGGGAGAAATATATCTACAACTAAAGCAAAATGTAAGGCTCTTAGGAGGTTTAGAAACTTTCCCTTGAGTTAGGTTTCTCCTTCCCTTGGGACCTACACAGTCCATATGACTCACAAGTACCAGTGAATTAATTTGTCCTGGTTGGTTCTCTGCATCATGAGTCTCATTTCTATTACTTCTTCTTTTCCTATGCATAAACAGTGATGGTTCTTCCTATCATTGTACAGCTCATTCTGGCCCTGATACTTTCTTTTCTTTCTTTTTTCTTTATTTCTTTTCTTTTTTTTTTTTTGTGGGGCAATGAGGGTTAAGTGACTTGCCCAAGGTCACACAGCTAGTAAGTGTCAAGCATCTGAGGTCAGATTTGAACTCAGGTCCTCCTGAATCCAGGGCCAGTGCTTTATCCACTGCACTACCTAGTTGCCCCCTGATACTTTCTTTAGTACATCTAAGATGCAAGGTTATTAAACTGATATTCCATATCAGTTTTTATTTTTCATTGACCCCAGAAATTAATGAGAAAGGTTTTGTGGTTCCCTTAAAGAGAAGTAGTAACATGCAAGTTTCATTCCAGGAAACTGAATCCTTATCTATATGAAAATTTTTAAGTGCACTTGTAGTATTATATAGGAAATTGCTAGCCTTAAGTCAGAATCAAAACAAGGGCCATGTAATGGGGGAACAAGAGGAATTTAGATCACATTTAAGACATTTATACCTGAAAAAAAAAAAGAAATTTAAACCTGTCAAAAAGACAAAAGACTTGGAGGAAATTAAAAACCTGCTAAACGGGCAAGATTCTTTCTGTAAAACAAATTGAATTATTTCTTTCCTCTCCCTTCCCCCTCATTTGATATAGAAGAAGGGCAGGGCCTTAATGATGTGTACCTTAAGATCTGCTAAAGACAAAAACCATTTAAGGTAGGCCAGGTAATTTACATAGGTCTACATTAAAGGAGTTAATAGAAATAGTCTCACTCAAAAAGAAATCTTTTGAGCCCTTTACCACCTGCTCTGGGCTAGGCCAGTGTCATTGTGATACTTGCTATTTCCATGCTAATTCATGCATGCATTCTGATCCTTATCACAACACTGTGAGGTAAGTATAACAAATATCATTCTTTCCTTCAGAGATGAGGATATGAACTCAGAGCTGTTACTTGCCATATCTAAATAGGTGATTGTATGTAGAGAAACAACTAAACCAATTGTGATACATTAATATAATGTAATATCACTGTGTTATGAAAAATGATACATACTGAGCAATTCAGAGAAGCATTCAAAATTTATCTAAATGGAAGAAAATTATGTAAGCAGTATAATGAAAAAGATATACACAATGACTACAATAATGCAAATAGGAAATAAAACAAAAGGAAATTTATTCACTGTATATTTAATTTTATTGATCAAATTTGGCCCTGAAGAAGAGAAGGGACATTCCTTCCTTCCAGAGGCTGGGGATATTGGGGTTGGAATATTATATATAATATCAGATTCATTGATGTCTTGGTTAGATTGTTATATCTTATTATAGAGGTGAAGGGGAGCTATAGGAATTTATGGAATAAGGAGGCTGTAGCTTGGTCATTATCTGATATTTAGAAAAAAATAATTTGATTACTGAGTGGAAAATGGCCTGGGTTGAGAAGGATATGAGGCAGGGAGACCTACCAGAAGATTATTCCAAGAATTAAGGCAAGAATTGATGAGGGCCTAGACCAGTTGGCAGTTAAGATAGTGAAAGGAATATACATAAGAATTATTAATAAGGTAAAATTCATAAAATTGTCAAAAGATCAGATATGATAAGACATGTGAAAGAGCTTGAGGTGTTAAAGATGAAACCTAGTTTGTGAGCCCAAATGACTGGAAATACGGTATTGACCTCAACAGGAAAACTTTGAAGAGGAGAGATATTGAGGGAAAAGATAAGGAATTTCTTGCTAAGATGTTGTGTTCAAGATATCTATAGAATATACAGCTTAGGTTGTCTAATTGGCTGTTGGAGATTGGAGACCCACTTATCAAGTGTGACATCAATTTGACTTCATATTAATCTATGGGTCTTGTGCTGGCTTCCATTTTGTGGTTCATTTCTTCTGCTCTTCGAGCTTCTGGATGGCTTTCCTGAGTTAGGACTGGTTTAATGACGATACTCCTCCATCTCTTTCCCTTTCTTTCCTAACTACCAGGACTCACACTAGGTTTCCACATGAATACCCTCTACCAATCTCTGACAGCTTCCAGATGTATTTTTGTGCAATTCTCAGGAAGATGGAAAAGAATACTTTTGATTCATATCAGTTTGCTTTATCATAAGGGTCCTTTTATCTGTTTGGCTTCATTTCCTTAACTATAAAGTGAGGATAATAATAGCACCTACTTCACAGAGTTATTGTTTAGATCATATGAGATGATATTTGTAAAAAAAGGGGGGGGGGAGGCTTGGCACACTGCCTGGCATTCCTTTCTCTTCTCTGTCTATATATTTGTTAGGGTTTTTCTGGAATATCTGGGTTTCTCCATGACCTTTTGCATTGCCATCAATCAGGAGTCTTTCTTGACTTGTTGGTATAGGTACAAATGAAAACCTATAATCCATTGGTTTTGTTTGTTTGCTTCTCTTCTAGTGGAAAAACTTGCAATTGATGGGTATAAAATGGGGCTGGATAATCCCATCAAAAGAACTAAAGGGCAGGCAAAGATCAAGCTTTGGGAGGATTCAATGTAAATAAACAAAGGAATTTATTGATAGATAAATAGAAGATAGATATATCAATGAATGAATAAGTGAATGAATGAATGAATGAGTGTATGTATATTTGTATATGTGTATATATATGTGTGTGTATGTCTGTATGGGTATACATACATTGGTTTATTTTATATATTCATACACATATATGTATATGCATGTATGTATATGTGTGTATAGCTATACAGACACATACATATACATATATACTTACAATCCATCCATTCATTCTTCATTTATTCATGTATTTGTGCATTTATTTGTTCATTCTCAGATATGGGTAATTGTGTGTGTGTGTGTGTGTGTGTGTGTATGTGCATGTGTTCATGTGGTTTGTAACAATGGTTTGCTGATTCAGAGACCATTTTGTTTTCTTTCTTTTTATTAGGTAGAAAAAGCTCTTAATGTGCTTAGCAATGTGGTAGAGAATTGTATTATGACACATACAAGGCAAGAGAAATGAGTAGTTCTCCCAAAATGGACCTGGACCCTTTGCTACAAGGTTTTATATATATTCATACAGTACAAATATATGTGTACACACATATAATCTATCATTTTATGTGATAAGTTCATTGTGGATAGGACAAGTCAATTTCTGGGCCTGTTTACTCAGCTGTAAAATAAAATTATCAGACTATATTATCTCTAAAGTTCCTTTCAACTTTGGCATAATTCCTTTGGATTCTAAACTCATGCGGAGGAAAGAATTGTTATTTGCAGCATCTTTGAGTGTTTGGAAAATCTCCTGAATAATAGGATAGATTTAGAGGGAAGGGTTCAATGATCCTAAAGAATAGAGGTCTACTGCTCAGCACCCCCACTTTGGAAATTATTGGAATATATTAGGCAAAAAAAGTCATGAACATACCATTGTTTTCTAATAAAAGTTTAAAAGTTGCCAGAGAGAGAGAGAGAATCTCAATCACATTTTCCTTCCTATCTTTTTGCTTAGAATGAGTCAGTATTTATTTGACTTAGCTATGGCCTTATCATCTTGACACTCCTTCTCTGTGGGGATTGCTTATTAGTGCTGTCTGATTACGTTGTCACTCAGACCCACAAACATAGATAGCTAAAAAAAAATAATTGAAGTACCAACTCTGCACTAATCCTAACTCCCAAAGAACTTTGGCTTTGCCCTCTATAAGTAGATGGTCAGAAGACTTAAACACCCAGTGATGAGGGATCTCTTTTTTAAGGTGTGCTTTCTTTGTCATGGAAAGGAAACAATGACTTAATATATTTTGAGTAAATAGAGATTCCAGGTTAGCTGGAAAGTTTTGGAAATTAGCTCTTGTTCTGTCAATGTGCAAGAAAAATATTAGAGCCAAGCAAAAGTCTACTCTATTCCCCTTCATTCCTGAAGTTAAAAAAAAAAATCATCTGTTATTGTAAGAATGGATCAATGAGAAAAGAAGGGTCATATTAAAATATCAGCCAGAGAGACTAAAAATAAATAGGGTAGAACAATTGAAATAGTTTATTCAGTAATGCATTATGTATGTATTCAAAATAATTGTATCTCTGCAAGCATTCAAGGCAGAGAGACATAAAAATTATCTCTCCAAATTTACCAAGGGTCAAAATTCCAGGTTCCTTCCTTTCTTTTCAGAGACCCTGTGAAGTGGATAGTACCAGTTTTAAGATCCCAAATTTATATATGAGAAAATAGAAACTCTGATAGGTTAAATAACTTGACCAAGATTACACATATATACTCTCGCACACAGAGAGATATACAAACATATATGCATAAACACATATTCACATAGACACATACATAATGTATATATGCATATAATGGATACACAATGTAATATTTATAATATGTATTGATATATATCTGTGTTTATATATATATCTTAACATATTCATATTCCATTTTTAGTATATATATATATATATATATATATATGGGGATTTGTGTGTGGGTAATCTTGGTCAAGTTATTTAACCTATCAGAGTTATATCTGTGTATATACACACACAGACATGATAAGACAATAAATAAAAATATGAAGGGTAGTAAAGGCGGATAATAGAAATACATCAAGTACATTAGAATATTTGTTAGGATACATCACGCCACTGGGACCTCTAATAAAATTGAGTACCCCAACCCAGTGCAATGAAAACTAGTAGATATAATGATGGTGATGGTGATCATGACAATGACAATATTGATAATTGTGATGACAAGTTTTGAGTTCCAAATTTTATTCCTCCTCATATCCCTCCCTTCCACCCTTCCTGCATATGCAATTATGTAAAATATTACCATATTAGTAATTTTATATAAGGAAACTTGAATAGAAGAAAAAATTGAAAGAAAATGAAAAATAGCATGCTTCAGTCTGTGTTCAATTAATACCATTTCTTTCTTTGAAGGTGGATAGTATGCTTCACCATTCGACCTTTTTCTTGGATCATTGGATTGCTGAGAATGGTTGTCATTCACAGTTCTTTATCAAACGATATTGCTGTCTCTGTGCATAATGTTCTCTTGGTTCTGCTCACTTTACATCAGTTCATATGAGTTTTTCTAGGCCTTTCTGAAATCATCCTACTTGTCATTTCTTATAGCATAATAATATTCCATGAACATCATATACCACAGCTTGTTTAGCCATTCCCCAATTGATGGGCATTCCTTTGATTTCCAACTCTTAGCTACTACAAAATGAGCTGCTATAAATATTTTTGTACAAATAGATATTTTTCTCTTTTGGGGATGACTTTGGGACATCAAACTAGCAGTGGTATTGCTGGATCAAAGGGTATGTGCAGGTCTATAGCCCTTTGGACATAGTTCCAAATTGCTCTCAAAATGGTTGGATCTTTTCACAACTCCAGCAGTGGATTAGCATCCCAGTTTTCCCACATTCCCTCCAACATTAAATACAAACATACATACATGCATATATATATATATATATATATATATATATATATATATATATACACACATATATTTTCCTTTTTTGTCATATTTGTCACTCTGATAGGTATAAGGTGATACCTCAGACTTGTTTTAATTTTCATTTCTCTGATCAATAATGATCTAGAGCATTTTTATATCATTATGGATAACTTTGATTTCATTTGAAAACTGCCTGTTCAGATCCTTTGAACATTTACCAATTAGGGAATGACTTGTATTTTTATAAATTTAAATCAGTTCTCTATATATTTGAGAAAAGAAGACTTTATCATAGATAATTACTTCAAAAGTTCTTCCCCTGTTTTCTGCTTCCCTTGTAATCTTGGTTACATTAGTTTTGTTCATGAAAACTTTTTAATTTTATATAATTAAAATTATCTGTTTTACATTTTGTATTACTTTATGTATCTTCTTTGGTCCTAAATTCTTCCTCTGTCCATAAATCTGACAGATAAACTATTTCATGATTTCTTAATTTGCTTATGGTATCATTCTTTATGTGTAAATCATGTACCCCAAATGGGTGAGGTGTTGGTCTATACCTAAAACTAGTAGATTTTGGAGGTTTTGTTTTTTTGTTTCTTTGTTTGTTTTTCTGGGTCAATCATGAGTAGGTTTTTGGAGGAGGGGTAAAGAATGCCAAACCTAGAGACTAGTGTTGAGTCAAGCTAGTAGTAGGCTTCCACCAGTCATGCATGACCATGGATCAGTGCCTTGAAGAGCCACAGGCCACAGTGTGGCTATGCAGTCCGATACGGGAGCCAAAGCTCCTGCCGCAAGGAGGACATCAGAAAACTGTGCTCTCTGTTGCCCATCGGTTCCTGCATCTCATTCATTTTTCTTCCTCCCGAGCTTGAAGGCCCATCTCAGCTGCACACAAGCTGCTCTTGAGTATTGAACTCCATCAGGCATGGTCCTTGGCCATCTCCTCCCAGCTGCAGATGTCTATTCCCAGTGCCCTCAAGTCTTGCTTGCATACATCTTTGTAGCTAAGCTGGGGGCATCCAGCAGGTCTTTGGCCTGAGGCTAACTTGCCATAGAGTAGGTCTTTAGGAATGCGCCCATCTTACATGCGGTGCACATGACCAAGCCAGTGCAGCCTTCTTTGTTTCAGTAGTGTGTAGATGCTCAGAAGTTGCTCTCGTTGGAGCACTTCTGTGTTGGTGATCCTATCTGACCAAGATATGCCAAGGATGCTCTTGTCTAGTATACATAGTCCATGTTTCACTGCCATATAGTAAGGTACTCAGGATGCATGCTCTATAGACAGCAATGCTGTAATCAAGCTACAGCATAATTTTTGAGAAATAGGTCCTAGTTAATATTCAAATTCTCTGCTAGGTAGAGAGAGAGAGAGAGAGAGAGAGAGAGAGGGAGGGAGAGCACCCTTTGGGATATTTTTGTTGGTCTTATTGTGACACGGTGACTCAGGGTTCTTGATCTTCTCAAAGTTTTCTATTGTTTAGTGGAATAGAGAGGCTACTGAGGTCTATGGTTTCAACTCCCTAAACCAACTTCTCCCTTTCAAACTGATGACTTTGTACAGTCCTGCTTCATTAAAATCCAATTCCCTTTCAAGTCAAGATATCACCTTCCCAATGTCATTGATTCTCTTCAAGAATGAAGGATGAGCAACAACAAACACATTCTGCCTATTATATACCTGTGGCTGGCATTGGATCCCTAAATTTGCCTTTCCTGACCAGCCATTTCTATTTCAAATGCAACTTCTTTTCACCTGAATGACTGAATGGAAGGATGAAAGAAGGGAGGAAGCAAACATTTATTAAGTGCCTTCTATGTGCTAAGTTATTTATAACTATGTCAGTGAGATATTAATTATTAAGTACTTAGGACAGTTCCTGGCACACTAAGTGCTATATAAATGTTAATTATTATTATTGTTGTTGTCATCATCATTATTATAGCCTCATTAAAACCCTGATATTCAGGTGTTATTATGGTCCCTAGTTTACAGTAGAGGAAACTGAGGCAAACAGAGGTTAAATAATTATCCAGAGTCACACAACTAGTAAGTTTTAGAGGCTGGATTTGAAATTGAATCTTCCTGACTCCAGGTCAAACACTCTAATTATTGTTACACAAGTAGATATTGAACAAGTCCCTGTAAGTACATGTTCTACTGCATGAACATACATGAAAGACTTTCAGAACTCTTTCAGTTCACTGGGGAACTGTTTCATGCTTAGAGGGAGTAATTTTCTAAACTGTGTGGTAGTCACCTGAATTGGAACAGCTTCTGGATGTATTCCCAGAATATAACCCAGTTAGATTATGCCACAGTCACTATGGTCAAGATGACTGAAGCCAAATAAACCAAAGATGAAGGCTCTTAAATAAGGAATATAAAGGTTTGTAAATGTTAGATGACCCCAACACTTACTATAATATATGAATCAGATTATTGGAGTAGATGTTAACAAACTTATTCCCCCTGGACTGACTTTGTAAATAAAATTGTCTGAAGATTATTTTTAAAAACATCTTAGTGGGAAGAACACTGGATTGAGTATCTGAAATTTAGATTTAATACATCTTTTCTAAATATGTGATCTTAATGATAAAGTGAAAAGAGAAATTCATGTAGAGTCAGATGTCCCAGGTTCATATTTCACATCTCCCACTTAGTGACTATAACTTTGTACAAACCACTTAACATCCTTCATACACACATACAAATGTGCATACAAACATACCTATATCTGTATATGTGTGTATATGTATGTATAACTTTTATGAACCTCAGCTTTAAAATGAAAAAGTATACTCTTATTTGTGAAAAAATAGGATATAGGATAATAAAATCATTAAAACAAGGCAAAAAGTGATAATGTATAAGAAAAAGAAATAAGTTGCCAAACAAAAAAGCACCAGATTACTTCTGCTTACATTTAACTTCTCTGAGGCTCAGTTTCTTAATCGCTTATATGAGGTGATTAGATTGAGTACTTATTTAATACCCTTATAGGTCAGATCTTCCCTAGCTCCAAATCCATGAATATATGATCCTATGATTTAACTGAGACAGAGATTAATCTTACAAATCTCTCATAATGGCTTCAGAATGACATCAAGGTTCATGTGTCAGCTTTTATGTTTCTAAGGTGATGCTAGCAATCCTTCCCAACATTTCTAGACCAGTGCTAAATTGTAAGAAATAACAGAATTTCTGCAATTCACAAATTAAGAGTCTGTTTTTGGGTTGTCAACATTTTGCTGAAAGGAGCCAAACTATTTTTCTTCTCATAAAATATAATGAAAACTTTTATAGCACACCTACAATTGTTGGTATGTTCTCATACATTTGTGAAGTCTGTATTCCTCCCTATCACTTTATCATTTCCTTCTAAGGTACGTGCAATGATAACTAATTTAGGATATTTGGTATCCAATATGAGAAGATAATCTTATGATCCTCCTGGCTGCTACCTCCAAAGGGCTTCCTAAGGTCTGAGGAATAATGACAAAACCAGGGAGAGATAGCTAAGACACTGAATAACAAATCGGGATCCAAAAAATCTTCACAGACTGTAACACTGAATTCAATGCAGTAGGATAGAAGTTAATAGCATTGAATATATAGACATTCTTTGATTCAAAAAATCAATTTCATATGAAATAGGTGGAGGATCTATGACTTATAATGAGAGTTCATCTGAAGGCATGTCTGTTCATTTAAGTGAATTGTAAGCTAAATTTAATTCAGCAGTATGATATAATATATAAACAAGCTAACATGATTTTGAGTTGCTATAAGAGTAGCATAGTAATGCCCTAAACTAAGGATGTAACAGTTCTCTTTCACTCTACCCTGCTCTGGTGCATCTAGATTACTCTGTTCAGTAATGAATGGCTCATTTTAGGAAGGGTATTTGTAAATTAAAAAAATATATATCCAGTGGAAATCAACTAGGATGATTAGTAGAACTTTATTGGTTTAGAATGGAGAAGAGTAGACTTGGGGGAGGTGACATGATCACTGTCTTCTATCATTTGAAGAGCTTTAAGTTAATAGAGTAACTTTATTCTGCTTTTCCCCAGAAGGTAGAACTAGGAGCATTGCGTGGAAGTTGCAAAGAAACAAATTTTATTTAACATTAGGAGAAAATATCCAGAAATGCAATCTGTTATCTTTGATGATTTTTTCCTATAGGAATTTTTTTAGGTAAATATTACATGCTCCTCTTATAGGAAAGGTTGTAGAAATTAATTTTGTCCCAATATTTTGAGGCAACAGAATAAAGGAAGTCATGAGACAACAATCCTGTAATGTAGAGACTGAGAATAGAATCAGAGGCCCTGAACTCAAACACCAAACCTGCCTTTTACTACTTTGTGACCTTAGACAAATCATTTAAATTCTCTAGACTTTAGTCTCCACATCTGTTTTCAAAATAGATTACCATGGATGATCTCTAAGGTTACTTCGAGTTCAAACTTTTTTTATAAATTCATTTAATTTTTATTTCCAAATTCTCTCCCTCTATCTATAACCTCCCCCACTTAATGAGAAGGTAATCAGTATGATACCATTACACATGTGAAGATGTGAAGTCAAGCAAAATATTTTTTCTCTATTAGCCATGTTGAAAAAAAAAAAGCTCAAAAATGAGGTGAGGAAAAAAGTCTTCATTCTGAACTCAGAAGTCCTCAGTTTTCTCTCTGAAGGAAAATAACATTTTTCATCATGAGTTCTTTGGAATTATCTTGAATCAATATGAAAGTATTTTCATAGATGATCATCATTTCAATATTGCTGTTACTGTGTACAATGTTCTCCTGGTTCTTTTCATTCCATTTTGTATCACTTCAAATAATACTTCCTAGATTTTTCTGAAAGTATCACCGTTATCATTTCTTACAGCATGGCACAATAATATTCTACCACAATCATATATTATAACTTCTTCAACCGTTCCCCAATTAATGGCCATATCTTCAGTTTCCAATTCTTTGCCACCACAAAAAGCTGTTATGAACATTTTTGTACATATAGATTCTTTCCTCTTTTCTTTGATCTCTTTGGAATGTAGACCTAGTAGTGGTATTTCTGGGTCAAAGAGTATAGACAGTTTTATAATCCTTTGGGCATAGTCCCAAATGGTTCTCCAGAATGGTAGGATCAGTTCACAACTCCACCAGCAGTTCATTAGTGACCTTATTTTTCTACATCCCCTCAAGAATTTACATTTTCCTTTTCTGTTTTGTTATCCAATCTGATAAGTGTAGTTAAATATATACACCAATTTCCTAAACTATTAAATAATAGTCTGATATCCCTCTTGATATGAATGGGTGATGTGGTTGTGGGATTATTTTAGGGTATGGATCATACTACATGGTAACCAAGGTTTCTTCCAACTCTCATATTCTCTAATCAGGTAATTCTGCAGTTATTACATGAGGAAACACAGATGCTAATGATATTTTTCCCTCAATATTTTGATGGATGAGTAATTCATCAATGTGGATATTTCCTACAGTTATGCAGATTTGCAATTGTCTTGGAATTCTTTCAACTGAGAGGATTTGGGCATCTTGGGAGAGATGCATCTGTCAATGGGATCTGATGATTGTGGGTAAAAGCTAGAGGGTCAAGTAAATGGTAATGTATTAGTATTCTAAAGAATGTGTTTTCTAATAGCAGTTTCATAACACTAGTATGTAGATTTCATTTTTTTACAATCTATCAGGCATGATTAGAATATACAGCCAATTAGCAATTAGTAGCAGTTTTTATCAACATTTTACCATAGAAGGAAGGATAAAGAGGAAGAAAGGAGTAAGGGTAGAATATTTAGAATTCTACTGGTAGGATTTATTATCATAATAATGACACATCTCCCGTTAATAGCAGGAGGCAAGAAGAAATAAACAAATACTCTTGCAGTTATGAAAGAAGTCTTTTTAGAAAGAACCTCAATATCTCTTATCCAGGGTGACCAATAGTAATATTGTTGTTACAATACTAGGTGTGACTGTCTGCTTTTCTGTGCCCATGCATTATTTTTAATATTTATTTCTTCTTTTGATAGTATGTTTGGGGATCCCCCACAAATAGGGATCAGTAGATCAAGATGTTGAAAAAATTATTTTAGTGTCTCTTTCCCCTCCAAAAAAAATTCATGTATTCTGTGCAATTCTTATTCATGTCCATCCTTGTACACTCCTCTTTTTCGATTATGTTGAAGGCCTTCTTCTAAATCTCAACCAGTCTGTATTTAAACATAGAATGGATGACCACCTATTGAGTATAAGGGAGAAGAGATTCCCTTAGAGGTACAAGTTGGTTTATAGGGTTACAAAAATTGCTTATGATTCTATGATTCTGAAATGAAAAGGGAGTGTGAGAAAGATGTAGGGCTGCCATAATCTAGGCTACTTGCCTGAGGATTGTCAGAAATACAATAAGAACTCAAATCTGGGTATTGTGCTAGGGCTTTGTTTTTCCATTTCTGAAAAAAAAATTAGTGAATATTATACTATTGACCATATTGCTTTTCTCACCTTCACTACACAATATTATATCACCTTAGAAAGAGGTCATAATGCTTTTGTAGTTAATGTAACAAAAGAACCCATAAAACCTCACCCTAAAGTGTTTTATATATTTGTGTTTTAGAGTGAAATAATTTTATGACTTGCAAAGAATGTTGAACATTTGGAAACATGCTGAATAAGATGATTCGGTAACACTCATTCATCTTTTGCTATTTATATTCATAAAAAATCCTTCAGAGCCTGTTTCCCCCCTTAACAGCCCTATGTTAGTGCATTATACCTTAAGGCAAGGGTATGACCACATAATTGAAGCAGTAAATTGATGACAATTAGATCATTGTGTTGGGATAGCTGCAGAGCTATAGTCTTAATTGACAATAGGGTAGATAGTAATTGATGCTAATGACTCAAAAGAAGAGGGGAGTTGAGACAAAAACACACAAGCCTCCCTCTGTTTTGTGTACATAGTAAAATTAGCAACTGAATGTACTTGAGAAACAGGGTTAGAAAATAGGGAATAAACAATAAGATCCATAAAGATGATGTTTAATATCTAGCCAAGATTATAAATTCCCAGGGATAAGGAAAATGCCTGTAGCTATTTCAGAAAGCACAGTGCAAATATCTACAAACAGTTTTAAAATGATTCTTAAAGGCCATGCAAAAAGAGAACTCTCTCTATTCCACTAACTTGAAACTGTATTTATGCCTCACTGATTCAATGATTTTCCAGTTCTAAGCTCTTGTGGTTGGATTGGTCTTTCATCATTAAATTTTACAGCATGCCACTGATGTACATATCAAATATTGCCATTAGTCTACACACAACAAATGCCTGAACAGAGAAGTTAAGTGATTCATTCTGTTACATGAATTCACAAGCATGACAATGCTGAAAATTAACCAAGCTTTTTAGAATACTGATTTAATATTCATGTCCCACTATTTATCTTTGTGTTGTTGTTGTTGTTCAGTTGCTTTAGGCACGTCCAACTCTCCATCACTTTATTTGGGATTTTCTTGGCAAAGGTACTGGAGTAATTTGACATTTCCTTCTTTAGCTCATTTTATAAATAAAGAAACTGAGAAAAATAGGGTTGTTACTTGCCCAGAGTCACATAGCAAGTGTCTGAGGCCATATTTGAACTCTGACTCCAGGCCTGATACTCTATCCACTATGCCACATAGTTGCCTCTTAATCTTTTTTATAGTGTCTCAAAATACTTTTATATATAGGTCCCGAGAAAAGCTACCAGAAGTGAAGAGTTAGGTTTACAACTAAGAATTACCTACCCAGCAAAATTGAATATAACCCTGTATATTTCAAACAATATAGAAAACAATGAATCAAATATAGGGATATTTTATGAATCTGATATATAGATATGTTAGAAATTAATACAAATATATGAGACCATACATAAGCCATTGTTTAATGGATGCAGTCAAAGGATGCAAACAAATAGTCTTGAAAAGAAGAATGATCAATTGTTAACCATCAGGTAAAAGAGTTTTAAATCACTAACAGTAAGAAAAACATGAATTAAAACAACTCTGAATTTTCACCTCACATGAAAAACAATTTGGCAAAATGGGGGGAAAATTAAAATAATCAAAGTTTGAAGAAACACCAACATACTAATACACTGTTGGGTGGACTTTTAAAATTGTCTAACAATTGTAATAGGTATTTGAGAACTGACTTCTGTTATTTGTAGTTCTGTGGAACAAGAATTCCTTTTTAGTATTGAGACCTATTTGTCCAATCACTGATGTAGCCAAAATGGTGATGGATGTTCTGGCATCCCAGCCTCATTGCCAGTTGAACTGATCCATGCATGACACATGTGAAGAATTCATAGACTCATGGGAAGATATATGAATAAATGAAGTGTGAAGTAAGTAGAATCAGGAAAAATGTTTTCCTTGACTACAATGTACATGATGGAGAGATAATCAAAGAAAGATGAATTCCATTTAATTATAAGTGGCCAACTTGATTCAAGAGAATAGATAAGAATTTTTACCTCTCTTCAGTTGAAAAACTTGACTATAGGTACATAATATTGCATGGCATATCAGATATAATGATATTTTGCTAAGATTTAGGGAACATTTTTCTTTTGAAATGTGGTTATTTTCAGCAAGGCAATGGTCCAATATAACCCTGAAGGACTTATGAAAATGGCAACCCATCTACAGAGAAAGAAGTGAAAGTATCTGAAATAGATGGAAACACATTTTTTTCTTTTCTTTTTTTTTCTTTTTTGTGTGAGGCAATTGGGGTTAAGTGACTTGCCAAGGGTCACACAGCTAGTAAGTGTTAAAGTGTCTGAGGTCGGATTTGAACTCAGGTCCTCCTGACTCCAGGGCCGGTGCTCTATCCACTGTGCCACCTAGCTGCCCTGAATTCATCTTTATGGCTACTCTTTCTCCTCCCTCCTGCTGTCTCTTTCTGTCCTCCTCTGTGTTCTGTCTCTCTTCTTCTTTCTCTGTCTGTCTTTCTGTCTGTCTTCCTCTGTGTCTGTCTTTCTATCTGTCTCTGTCTTTATATGGAAAAGGCTTTCTAGGTTGTTTTACATTTGCAATATCAAGAATTCAGATTTTAAATAACTGCATATGCCATTTTTATGACAATGATACTTAAAACAACAAGGAAAACAACAACAACCCAAGAACATTTGTTGTTTACCACTTAAGGACATTTTTTTTTTATCAAAATTGCCTTATAATGGAATCCATTGTTAAAAGATTGGAATTGATTTCTCACATTTGAGTTGCAAATTCCTTGCTATGGCAATTCAATCTAACAAAACTTTTCTTTCCTCTCAGTTTTTATTAATAAATTCCATGTCTTTATCTGTGTCTCTGTTGTAATACCTCAATAAAATATGGTCCCTATATAAAGGAATTTTTATTTTGTCTTTTTATCCCATCATCTATCACGATACTTAGAAATATTTGTTACACTTAATTAAATTATTGAACATGCCATTACCAATGGTGTCTAGCAATAAAGACTGAAAAAATATCAGTTTTATATGATTTCTGCCATTTAATCTCAGTTGGATTGATTGGTTTTTTTAATGTAAATACAACCCTATACAGAAATGGAAGTATTAGAAAATAATTTAGTTTTATTAGTTTCAATGGACAGCTAATTAATTCCAAGACCATATTATTTGTCTCACATCATCTCCCTCTCCTAATTTTTTTTAAATTAACAAAGTATTTTATTTTTTTCCCATTACATGTAAAGATAGTTCTCAACTTTTGCCCATACAAGTTCTCCAATTTCAAATTTTTTCTCCCTCCCTCCCCCCTCCCCTAGACAGCAGGCAATCTGATATAGGTTTATATATATATATATATATATATATATATATACACATGTATATATGTATATATGTATATATATACACGCACACACACATACATATACACATATATACATACATATACATATATACACATAATAACATTAAACATATTTCTGCATTAATCATATTATAAGAGAAAAATCAGAGCAATGATAACAAACCTCAAAATAGATAAACATCAGCACCCAAAACAAAAGAAATAATATGGTTCAATCAGCATCTATACTCCACAGTTCTTTCTTTCTTTTTTTTTCTTGGATTTGGAGATCCTCTTCTATCATGAGTTCCCTGGAACTCTTCTGTACCATTGCATTGGTGAGAAGAATATAGTCCATCACAGTAGGTCAACACTCAATGTTGATGATACTGTGTACAATGTTCTCCTGGTTCTGCTCATCTCACTCATCATCAGCTCACGTAAGACCCTCCAGGTTTCTCTGAACTCTTCCTGCTCATCATTTCTTACAGCACAATAGTATTCCATTGTATTTATATACCACAACTTGTCCAGTCATTCCCCAATTGATGGGCACCCCCTCAACTTCCAATTCCTTGCTACCACGTAAAGAGCAGCTATAAATATTTTTGTACATGTGGGTCCCTTTCCCCCTTCCATGATTTCTTTGGGCAAAAGACCTAAAAGTGGGATTGCTGGGTCAAAGGGTATGCACAGCTTTATAGCCCTTTGGGCATAATTCCAAATTGCTCTCCAGAATGGTTGGATCAGCTCACAGCTCCACCAACAATGCATTAGTGTTCCAATTTTCCCACAGCCTCTCCAACATTTATTATCTTCCTTTTTTGTCATTTTAGCCAATCTGATAGGTGTCAGGTGGTACCTCAGAGTTGTTTTAATTTGCATATCTCTAATCATTAGAGATTTAGAGCATTTTTTCATATGGGAATAGATAGCTTTGGTTTCTTCATCAGAAAACTGCCTGTTCATATCCTTTGACCATTTCTCAATTGGGGAATGACTTGGATTCTTATAAATTTGATTTAATTCCCTATATATTTTAGAGATGAGGCCTTTATCAGAAGCACTGGCCTCAAAAATTGTTTCCCAGCTTTCTGCCTCCCTTCCAATTTTGGATGCATTGCTTCTGTTTGTACAAAAATTTTTTAATTTAATATAATCAAAATCATCCACTTTGCATTTTATAATATACTCTATCTCATGTTTGGTCAAAAACTGTTCTCCTTTCCAAAGATCTGATAGGTACACTATTCCTTTCTCTCCTAATTTACCTATGGTATCACCTCTTATGTCTAAATCATGTATCCATTTTGACCTTATTTTAGTATAAGGTGTAAGATGTTGGTCTAAGCCTAATTTCTGCCATACTATCTTCCAGTTTTCCCAGCAGTTTTTGTCAAATACTGAGTTCCTATCCCAGAAGCTGGAGTCTTTGGGTTTATCAAACACTACATTACTAGTGTCATTTACTACTGCATTTCCTGAGCCTAGCCTATTCCATTGATCTACCACTCTATTTTTTAGCCAGTACCAGATAGTTTTGATGACTGCCGCTTTATAGTAAAGCTCCAGGTTTGGTACCGCTAACCCACCTTCCTGTGAATTTTTTTTCATTATTTCCCTGGATATTCTTGATTTTTTGTTTTTCCAGATGAATTTTGTGATTATTTTTTCTAGCTGTATAAAATAATTTTTAGGTAGCCTGATTGGTATGGCACTGAATAAGTAAATTAATTTAGGCAGTATTGTCATTTTTACTATATTAGCTCTGCCTATCCATGAGCAATTGATATCTTTCCAATTATTTAGATCTGATTTGATTTGTGTGAAGAATGTTTGGTAGTTGTGTTCATAGAGTTCCTGGGTTTGTCTTGGCAAGTAGACTCCCAAGTATTTTATATTACCTACCGTTACTTTAAATGGAATTTCTCTTTCTATCTCTTGCTGCTGGACTTTGTTGGTCATGTATAGAAATGCTGATGATTTATGTGGATTTATTTTATATCCTGCTACTTTGCTAAAGTTGTTAATTGTTTCAAGTAATTTTTGACTTGATTCTTGAGGATTCCTTAAGTATACCATCATATCATCTGCAAAGAGTGATAGTTTTGTTTCCTCCTTGCCTATTCTAATTCCTTTAATTCCTTTCTCTTCTCTGATTGCTAAAGCTAACATTTCTAGAACAATATTAAATAATAGGGGTGATAATGGACATCCCTGTTTCACCCCTGATCTTATTGGGAAGGACTCTAATTTATCTCCATTGCATATAATACTTGCTGATGGCTTTAGGTAGATACTGTTTATTATTCTAAGGAAAGCTCCCCCTATTCCTAAACTCTCTAGTGTTTTTATTAGGAATGGGTGCTGTACTTTGTCAAAAGCTTTCTCTGCATCTATTGAGATAATCATATGATTTTGGTTGGTTTTCTTATTGATGTGGTTGATTATGTTAATAGTTTTCCTAATGTTGAACCAGCCCTGCATTCCTGGTATAAATCCCACCTGGTCATAGTGTATTATCCTGGTGATCACTTGCTGTAATCTCCTTGCTAATATCTTATTTAAGATTTTAGCATCAATATTCATTAGGGACATTGGTCTATAATTTTCTTTCTCTGTTTTTGCTTTGTCTGGTTTTGGTATCACCACCATATTTGTGTCATAAAACGAATTTGGTAGAACTCCTTCTTCCCCTATTTTTCCAAATAATTTGTATAATATTGGAATTAATTGTTCTTTAAATGTTTGGTAAAATTCACCCGTAAACCCATCTGGCCCTGGGGATTTTTTCTTAGGGAGTTCATTAATAGCTTGTTCAATTTCTTTTTCTAATATGAGTTTATTTAAGGATTTTATTTCCTCGTCAGTTCACCTGGGCAGTTTGTATCTTTGTAAATATTCATCCATTTCATTTAGATTGTCAAATTTGTTGGCATACAGTTGGGCAAAATATTTCCTAATTATTGCTTTAATTTCCACTTCATTGGTGGTAACATCACCCTTTTCATTTTTGATACTGGTAATTTGGTTTTCTTCTTTCTTTTTTTTAATCAAATTAACCAATATTTTATCTATTTTATTGTTTTTTTCATAAAACCAGCTCTTAGTTTTATTGATTAATTTTATAGTTTTCTTGCTTTCAATTTTATTAATTTCTCCTTTAATTTTCAGGATTTCTAGTTTAGTATCTAATTGGGGATTTCTAATTTGTTTTCTTTCTAGCTTTTAAAGTTGCATGCCCAATTAATTGATCTCCTCTTTCTCTTTTTTATTCATAGCAGTTAGAGCTATAAATTTTCCCCTAAGCACTGCTTTGGCTGCATCCCATAGATTTTGGTATGTTGTCTCATTATTGTCATTCTCTTGGATAAAGTTATTGATTGTTTCTATGATTTCTTGTTTGGCCCATTCATTCTTTGGAATGAAATTATTTAGTTTCCAATTGATTTTCATTCTACTTTTCCCTGGCTCTTTCTTACATGTAATTTTTATTGCATCATGATCTGAGAAGGATGCATTTACTATTTCTGCCTTTCTACATTTGACTATGATGTTTTTGTGCCCTAATACATGGTCAATTTTTGAAAATGTGCCATGTACTGCTGAGAAAAAGGTATATTCCTTTCTATCCCCATTCAATTTTCTCCAGACATCTATCATGTCTAACTTTTCTAGTAATCTATTCACCTCTTTCACTTCTTTCTTATTTATTTTTCGGCTAGATTTATCTAATTCTGAGAGGGGGAGATTCAGATCCCCCACTAATATAGTATTACTGTCTAATTCCTCTTGTAACTCATTTAACTTCTCCCCTAAGAATGTGGATGCTATACCACTTGGCACATACATATTTAATATTGTTATTACTTCATTAGCTATAGTACCTTTAAGAAAGATGTAATTTCCTTCCTTATCTCTTTTAATGAGATCTATTTTTGCCTGTGCTTTGTCTGAGATAAGGATTGCTAGCCCTGCTTTTTTTACTTTAGCTGAGGCATAATATATTCTGCTCTAGCCTTTTAACTTTACTCTGTGTGTATCTCTCTGCTTCAAATGTGTTTCTTGTAAACAGCATATTGTAGGGTTCTGGCTTTTAATCCTCTCTGCAATTCACTTCCTTTATAGCAGAGTTCATCCCATTCACATTCACAGTTATTATTACTGACTATTCTCCTCCATTCTATTTACCCCCTTTTTACTTTTTACCCCTTCTTTTACCCTATTCCTCCTCACCAACGTTTTACTTCTTACCCCTGCCTCCCCCAATCTGCCCTCCCTTTTTATCACCCCCCTCTATTTTCTTTACCCTTTTCTCCCTTGCTTTTGTCCTCCCTTCTATCAGCCCCCCCTTTCCCTTCCCCTTTTGCTTCCCTAAAGAATGAGTTAAGTTTCTTTATCCCAATGAATGTATATGTTATTCCCTCTTCGAATCAAATCTAATGAGAGTAGGGTTGAAACAATGTTCACCCCTCCTTTCTTTCCCTCTATTATAATAGGTATTTTTTTACCTCTTCATATGATATAATTCTTCCCATTCCACCTCCCCTTTCCTCTCCTCCCCCTAGACTCCCTTTTTAACCCCTTAATTTTTTTTGTATCATCATCTCAGAGACAATTTACATTTATACTCTCTGTGTACACTCCATCTCTCTGCCCAAATACATTTACAATTCTTAAGAGTTATGAGTATTATCTTCCCGTTTAGGTATATAACAGTTTAACCTAAAAGGGTAACCTTTTTTTTTTCCCCCTCTGTTTACCTTTTTGAACTTCTCTTGAGTTTTGTATGTTGGAATCGAATTTTCTATTCAGTTCTGGTATTTTCACCAGGAAAGATTGAAAGTCCCCAATGGTATTAAATGTCTATCTTTTCCCCTGAAAGAGAATGAATATTTTTGCTGGGTAATAGATTCTTGGCTGCAATCCAAGTTCCTTTGCCTTCCGGAATATCATACTCCAAGCCTTGCAGTCCTTTAATGTTGAAGCTGCCAGGACCTGAGCAATCCTGACTGTGGCTCCATGATATTTAAATTGTTTCTTTCTGGCTGCTTGGAGTATTTTCTCCTTCACCTGATAATTCTGGCATTTGGCTACAATATTCCTTGGAGTTTTCCTTTTGGGTTCTCTTTCAGGAGGTGATCAGTAGATTCTTTCAATGATGATTTTATCCTCTGATTCTATGATATCAGGGCAGTTCTCCTTAATAATTTCCTGAAATATGGTGTCTAGATTCTTTTTTTGATCATGGCTTTCAGGCAGTCCAATGATTCTCAAATTGTCTCTCCTCGATCTGTTTTCCAGATCAGTTGGTTTCCAATGAGGTATTTCACATTTTCTTCTATTTTTTCATTCTTTTGATTCTGCTTGACTGATTCCTGGTGTCTCATGGATTCCTTATCTTCCAACTGTCCAATTTTAATTTTTAAGGCATTATTTTCTTCTGTAAGATTATGCACCTTTTTTTTCCATTTGGTCAAATGAATTTTTTAAGGCATTGTTTTCTTCAGTGAAATTATGCACTTTTTTTTCCATTTGGCCAGTCAATCTTTGTGCTTCCTTTTCCAAGCTGCTGATTCTTTTTTCATAGTTTTCTTGTTTTGCTTTCATTTCTCTTCCCATTTTTTCTTCTCCCTCTCTCAATTGATTTTTAAAATTCTTTTTGAGCTCTTCCAGGAAGGCTTTTTGTTCTTGAGACCAATTCACCTTCCCTGGTGAGGCTTCAGATGTAGGCAAATTGAGGGCATTGTCCTCATCTGAGCTTGTGTTGGCTTCTTCCCTATTGATACAGAAGCTTTCAATGGAGAGGGCTTTTTTGCTTCTTACTCATTATTGCAGCTTATTTATTTATTTTTTAAGTTGAGGTCTGCTCTGGGAGCACCAGGGTCCCTGTTTTGGGCTTCTTGTGTGACTGGCTTTTTACTTTGAGGCCTTTATAGTGTATGTAGTTTGCTCCCCCCCTACATCACTGCTTGTCTTAGTGAGCTCCGCCAGGTGCCCAATCCCGTCTGTCCTGCTTGCAGCCCCACAGGCAGCCTGCTCTCCCGGCCGGTGCAGGTAGGTTTTCCCAGTGTCCTTCTTGGCCACCAGATTTTTGAGCCAGGTTCCAGGGGCCTCAGTTGTTCGGCTGTGGCCCGCAGCTCCTGCTGACTTGCCCCAACCCCCTTGGCGCTGGGCTGCTGCCCTGCACTGGGCCTCCCTTTTTCCCGAGTCAGACCGACCTTTTCCTGAAGTCTTCTAAATTATCTCTGGTTGGAAGATTGTGTCTCTCTGTCTCTTTGCAGGTTCTGTAGTTTCACAATCTGTCCAGAGGCTTGATTTAATGGTCTTTTTGAGGGAACAGAAGGAGAGCTCAGGCAGCTTGCTGCTTCCTTTCTGCCATCTTGGCTCCGCCCCCCTTCCTAATTAAAAAAAAAAAATTTTGTAGGGCAATGAGGGTTAAGTGACCTGCCCAGGGTCACACAGCTAGTAAGTCTCAAGTGTCTGAGGCTGGATTTGATACCTCTCCTAATTTTTCTGAATTTAACAATGACTCCAGATTTCATTCCAATTGCCCAGGTCCAAAATCTTAGATTAATTGCTGAGCCATTCTTTAATTTCATTTCCCCACCCCCTTTTCTCTTTCCTCTTATTCATTCTTGTTGCTCTTGCCCTGATGATGGTGGACATGAAGGGGATTTCTGTTGTTTCTACACATGCCATTCATTTTTATATCCCTAGATAAATATTTAGAAATAAGGTGAGATGAATTTACCCTTTATATTGGAATCTGCATGTTACTTTTTTAGTAATGCAAATTTCATTAGTCCAGGCACTCCCTCTAAAACTTATTAGAACATTTGAGAGTTCTGGTGGCCCAAATAGACATCAAACTGTTGACCTCAACAAATTAGTGTAAGGAATTAGTTGTGATTTGGGATTTCTTTTTTTTTTTCTTTTTTTGGTGGGGCAATTGGAGTTAAATAACTTGCCCAGGGTCACATAAGTAGTAAGTGTCAAGTGTCTGAGACCGGATTTGAACTCAGGACCTCCTGAATCCAGGGCCAGTTCTCTATCCACTGTGCCACCTAGCTGCCCCCAGTGATTTGGGATTTCTATGACCCCATGTTTGGCTAAAATTAGAAACCCCAGCGCACACCCATGCATGCTGACCTCATGCAGGACACCCACACACCTACATGGACCTGGCCAAATTATAATGGGGGCGACCAGGTAACTGTATCCTCCAGAAGCTGGCTGGCTTGTAGCTGTGGAGCTGCCTGTTAGTTTTGTCAATCAAAGTTGCCAGCCACTTAGCTTGGGGCTGTGTGTGTGGTCGGCTCTGTTTTCTGGTTTCGCGGAGGTTTTTGGAAGGAGAGAACTCACTGTTGCATGTGACAGAGAGGGAGAGAGACACTGGTCCGGCAGACCTTCAGACCTGGCCTGGGAAGACTGTGTAGCTGGTTCTCCTTGGAACTGTAGATTCTGGGTGGTGGTGAGTTTGTGTTGCTGAGGTGAGACTAGCTCTTTGGAGTTAGCTGGGCTGGCAGCATATTTGGGGTACCTGGGGCCTTTTTTCCCCCCAGAAATGTGGACTCTAATCATCTGGGAAGCGGGTTGTATTTTTTTCCTTCCCCTATTCCCTTTCTCATTGTCTTGTGCTCTACTAACTTCACTTGTGTTTTAAATTTGTTCCCATTAATAAAACCTGTTGTTTTTTTTAAAGAGACTGTTAATCTCTTTTCTTACCCCAATATTATGGCAAGCTGCCCAATTAAGTCTCCCCATACTAACTTTGGCCCTTACATCAGGTTAGGCTAAATCTTAAGACATTATGGATATCGTGCTTCTGCCCCTTTTATTAGAGGATCGGGGAAAGTATTAACACAACACAAGAACAACAATTGCAATTACTACTACTACCACTCCCCAAACCTCCCTTTAGAGAGGGATGAAATCTCAAGCATCTCTACATTTGTTACCAGCTCCTTTGCTTGGATTTGGCTCTTCCATAATAATCATGACCTATGGTGCTAACTATCCTCCAGTGTCTCCCTCTCCTTCTTACCTTCCTTTTATGAATACTCTTCCCCCATTAGATTGTAACTTCCTTAAAGGCAAAAGCTGTTTTGTTTTTCCCCCTTATTTGCATCCCCCATGCTCAGCAAGTGCCTAGAACTTAATATTTATCGTATTGCATTATGGATACAGAATCTATCATTAAGTCACTTCTTGAAATATTTTTAAACTAGTAGTACTGTCCCATGATTATGTTCTGTTGGATTGGTCTTTGAAAAGCAAGAGTCTCCTGCATACAATGATGGTCAATAGAGCCAGGCTTCCATAAAGTTGCATCTGGGTTTAGGTTAGACAATGTCTCAAAATGCCTTTTAGTATTAAATCTAATTTTGAAGGTTTTCACATTGTAGAGAAAATAAAAGAAAGCAATGGAAAACAAAACAAAACATTGGACTTGGGAGTCAAGAGACCTGGAATAGAGAATTAACTGACAAATTATATGACCTTCATGTCTTCATTTAACATTTGTGAGAATTAGTTTTCTGATCTAGAAAATTGTTGTTGTTCAGTAACTTCAGTCATGTCAGACTCCTCATGAACCCATTTTGGTTTTTCTTGGCAAAAACACTGCAGTAGCTAGTCATTTACTTCTCCAGCTCATTTCACAGTTGAGGAAACTGAGGCACACATGGCTAAATGACTTGCCCAGGGTCATACAACTACTAAGTGTCCCAGGCTAGATTTGAGCTCAGGTATTGTCCACTGTGCCACCTAGAAAATAAGTATAATGATATCTGAACTCTGTTTCATGGTGTTATATGGATAAAGAAATATACATACAGATACATACACGTATATACATGTATATATATATATATGTATATGTATACACACACATATATATATGATCTATGATGTATTTACCTAGATAGATAAAAAAGATCTGTATTTGCACATTGATCAGATATATGTGTGTATGTCAATAAAAACATACACATATACACAAACATATACACATGCATATATGTTTGTATACACACTTTTTTTTTCCTTCTAAATTTAAAAAAGGGCAAGTATTAGTTCACATCAGAAGCCACCACGACCCTGTGTCACCTTGAACTATTACTTTACCTCTTTAGGTTGCAGACTCTAGGCTCTTCATCTTTAAAATGAAAGAGGGCAAACCTGATGAACTCTAAGTTTCATGCTACTTCTAATTCTAAGATCACATTATTATTTAGTACTCATATAGGCAGTAATATTAAGGCTATGTTCTCTGTACTCCATGTTTTAAAATGATTCTATATTCATGGATGCAATTGTGCCATTTTACTCTCCCAGAAAAAATGTATATATGTGTATGTGTGTGTGTATCTATATCTATATCTATCTATATCTATATCTATATCTATATCTATATCTATATCTATATCTATATCTATATCTATATCTATATCTATATCTATATCTATATCTATATCTATATCTATATCTATATCTATATCTATATCTATATCTATATCTATATCTATATCTATATCTATATCTATATATCTCTATCTCTATAGTCTTAAGTTGTCTTATGGGGTCAAATAATTTGAAGAGGTATAGTGGGAAGAGTTTAAAGTTTGACATCACAGGACCTGGTTTGAAATCTCTGCTTTACTACCCCAAGTTGTGTGACCTTGGGCAAGTCACTTAACTCATCTGGATCTCAGTTTCCTTGTTTGTAAAATGAAAGGATTGCACTACATGTTCTCTAAGTCCCTTTAGTTTAATTTCACCTGTATTTGTTGTGTCAGTCATTGTGCCAAGTGCTAGCAATATAACAACAACAGTTCCTTCTGTTAGGGAGGTTATTGACTTCTTTCAAATATAAATTCTATGAATGCCTAGAAAAACAAGGGGAAATAATTTATTTTAGACTCCTTATGGTATTCAGATGATAATAGTATTCTAATTTCTCTTGTAACTACTTCATTTCGCATTCCTATATAATGTAAGCTCCTTGAGGGCAGTAAGTGTAAATGTCTGATAATAGTATAATATGATTCAAACCCATTTTTTTATTTCAACTGTAATGATTGGAATGACGCCACCTGTTGGAGACTTACTGTAGAAGAGTTCCACCCATGAAGCGAAGGTCTTTATGGGCAAGACCAGGAGTCTTTTCTTGGGCATCAATCAGGAAGTGACGTTGGCTTGTGGGAGGAAGAAGGAAGAGACTGGCGCTCGGTCTCGCTTTTTTTTTTTTTCCTGGGGATGCTGGTGGAGAAGGCAGCTAGAAATGTGCTCTCCCTTTAATAGATAGAGGAATCTAGGCCTTTCTTCTCTCTTTACCAAATTCTTATTCTCCTTAATAAATGCTTAAAAGTCTAACTCTTGCTAAAGTTTATAATTTATTGGCGACCACTCATTAGATATTTTAGACAGTTTAGCTAGAATTTTAGCCCTTAACACAACTCTAGTCCTCTTTATAGTAGAAACTAATTAAAATATACTTAATAAATATCTGTGGAATTGTGTAGGATTGGTTATATATTTCATGAAAAGTCCAAGGGTTGGAATATTTAATTAAACAACAAAAACAACAACAACTTATCTCTTTCTTTATTATCAAAAAGGTGAACAACTGTGTTAAGGGCTAAAATTCTAGCTAAACTGTCTAAAATATCTAATGAGTGGTTGCCAATAAATTATAAGCTTTAGCAAAAGTTAGACTTTTAAGCATTTATTAAGGAGAATAAGAATTTGGTAAAGAGAGAGAGAAAGGCCTAGATTCCTATCTATTAAAGGGAGAGCACATTTCTAGCTCCGCTCTCCACCAGAGTCCAAAGGAAAGAGCGCGAGACTGAGCGCCAGTCTCTTCCTTCCTCCTCCCACTAGTCCGCGTCACTTCCTGATGCCAAAGAAAAGACTCCTGGTCTTGCCCTCAAAGACCTTCGCTTCATGGGCAGAACTCTTCTACAGTAAGTATCCAGCAGGTGGCGTTATTCCAATCGTTACAACTGTTTTCAAAGTAAGTCTAAGCAGGTGGATATGCTACTAGGATGTGGAATATGCTGTCAGTTGATCCAAGGTAGTAACCACTTGAGGGACATACAGAAAGGGAAATTTGCTGTCTTAAAAAACATACATGCAGTGGGGCAGCTAGGTGGTGCAGTGCATAGACCTCTGGCCCTGGAGTCAGGAGGACCTGAGTTCAAATCCGGCCTCAGACACTTGACACTTACTAGTTGTGTGACCCTGGGCAAGTCACTTAACCCCCATTGCCCCACAAAACAAAACAAAACAAAACAAAACAAAATCATACATGCCCTGAACAGGATTACAAATAACAAGATTAAGTTGATCTTAAGTTATGTGAGGTTAGTCCTAAAGGAAGAACTAATAATAAGTATACAATTGCACTTCACACTGGAATATTGCTGTTCCTTGACAACTGAAGTTCTAATAAGTTGGTGGTAGGAAGGAAGACCTATGAAGAATGTTCCAAGGCACCATGAAATACCATAAGAAGCTGGAAACAGAAGAGTACCTATGATTACAAGCTTAAATAGATGGTGGTTTTGGGGAATACCATTGAAAATGGAGAAAGCTTGGCTAGAATAGCTGTTTCCAAGATGATATCATAAATTCTGATACCTGGTCAACTGGGCACAGTGTTCCATACCTAAACAATGCTTGTACAGAGTGTAATAATAGGAAAAAACAAGGATAGACAATCTGAATGAAGGGATATAAGAATAAGAGTCAGGAGATCTGGGTTTTACCCCCTCACTAGCTAGGTAATTTCAGGGAAATTGTTTTAAATCTCTGGACCTTGAAAATCCAGTTCTATTCAATTCATCAAATACATATTAAAAGTTGACTGTATTGACTAAGTACTGGGAAATTTAAAACAAATAAAGTGTAAAATAATAGATTGACAACAGCCAGGCCCCTTAAAGGTCACATAGTCTAATTCCCTTCATGAAGGAAATGAGACTCAGAATGTAAATGGACTTGCTCACAGTTATAAAAGTATGATGATTCAAACCCAGATCCTTTGATTTTTTTTTTTCTGCAGTGCAACAAACATTTATTTCATTTTTTCCAGTTACATATAAGGGTAGTTTTCAACATTTATTTTCATTTTTGTTTTTTGTTTCCGTGAGGCAATTGGGATTAACTGACTTGCCCAGTCTCACACAGCTAGTAATTGTAAAGTGTCTGGGGTCGGATTTGAACTCAGGTCCTCCTGAATCCAGGGCCAGTGCTCTATGCACTTTGGCACCTAGCTGCCCCTTCAACATTCATTTTCATAAGATTTAGAGTTCCAAATTTTTCTCCCTCCTTCCCTTTACTCCCCCCTTCACAAGAGATCAACCAAACTGATATAGGTTATATATGTATAATCCACAAGTGCTCTTTTTATCAGTTCTTTCTATGGGGGTGGATAGTATGTTTCATCATTCATCCCTTGGGATTGTCTTGGATCATTGTATTGCTTAGAGTAGTTAAGTCATGCACAATTGCTCATCGAACAATACTGCTGTCACTATGCACAATATCCTCCCAGTTCTGCTCACTTCTCTATACAACAGTTCATATGAATCTTTCCAGGTTTTTCTATTATCAGCCCATTTGTCATTTCCTATAGCACAATATCATTCCACTATAATCATATACCCAAGCTTCTTCAGTCATTCCTCCATCGATGGACATTCCCTTGATTCCCAATTCTTAGCCACCACAAAGGGTTGCTATAAATATTTTTGTACAATTTTCCCCCTTTTCTCTTTTTCATGATTACTATTGTTGACTGTTTCTCTCCATCCTATTCCCTTCCCCATGATATTGACTCTACTATCCATCTTCTTTTACCTTATCCCTCTCCAAAAGGGATTTGCTTCTATCTGCCCCCTCCCCCAATCTGCCCTCCCTTCTTTTGCCCCTCTCTTTATCCCCTTCATCTCTTATTTTCCTGAAGAGTTAGATAGATTCCTCCACCCAATTGAATGTGTATGTTATTCCCTCTTTGAGCCAATTCTGATGAGTGTTAGGCTCATTTACTACCTAGATTAAATAGATTCCTCCACCTAATTGGGTGTGTGTGTTAATCCCTCTTTAAGGATACTCTGATGAGATTAAGGTCTTTAAGCCTGTTCTGTTGAGTGTAAATTCTTTACTTCCCTGCTCCTCCCTTATCTCTTCCCCCATTCCAAAAGCTCTTTCCTGTTTCTTTCATGTGGGACTTTACCCCATGCTACCTCTGCCCTTCCCCCTCCCCCAGTGCATTGCCCTCACCCCTCAATTTAACCCTAAAGATGTCATCATGAGGCAGATAGGTGACACAGTGGACAAAGCATCCAGCCTGGACCCAGGGAGATCTCAGCCAAAACCCAGCCTCAGACACAAGACAGTCATCCACTGCATGACTACAGCTATTTCTCCCAAATCCACTTTTTTAATCGTTCTCTAGAGTCTTGTATTTGAAAGTCAAATTTGCCATTCAGTTCAGGTCTTTTCATCATGAATACCTGAAAGTTCCCTTTTTCAAAGTGCCAGCAGTTTTTCTTCTGAAAGATTATGGTCAGTTTTGCTGGATACGTGATTCTTGGTTGTAATCACAATTCCATTGCCCTCTGGAATATCATATTCCATGCCCTCCAGCCCCTTAATGTAGAAGCTGCTAGATCTTGTGTTATCCTGACTGGGCCTCCACAGTACTTGATTTTTTTCTTTTTGGCAGCTTGATATATTTTCTCCTTGAACTGAGAGCTTTGGAATTTGCTTATAATGTTCCTAGGAGTTTTCTGTTGAGGATCTCGTTTAGGAAGTGAGCAGTGGTTTCATTCTATTCCTATTTTACTTTCTGCTTCTGGAATATCAGGGCAATTTTCCCTGACAATTTCTTGGAAAATTATATCTAAGCTCTTTCCTTGATCATGGTTTTCAGGTAGACCAATAATTTTCAAATGATCTCTCCTGGACCTATTTTCCAGGTCAGCAGTTTTTCCAAGAAGATATTTCATATTGCCCTCTATTTTTTATTTATTTGGATTTGCTTTATGGTGTCTTGGTTTCTCATAAAATCACTAGCTTCTGTTTGATCAGTCCTAAATCTTAGGCAATTATTTTCATCACAAAGCTTTTGCACCTCCTTTTCCATTTGGCCAATTTGGCTTTTCATGCTGTTGAGTTTTTTCTCATGTCTTTATTGCATCACCCTAATTTCTCTTTCCATTTTTTTCTGTACCTCTCTAACTTTATCTTCAAAGTCCTTTTTGAGTGCCTCTATGGCCTGAGACCAATTCATATTTCTTGGAAGTTTTAGATATAGGGGCCCTGACATTGACATCTTCTTCTGAGGGTGCACATCAATCTTCCTTGTCACTAAAGAAGCTTTATGTGGTCCTCACCTTTCTCTGTCTGCTCATCTTGCCTTTATTTTACTTGACTTTTAGCTCCTTAAAGTGTGGCATTGTTTCCAGGGTGCACTATTTCAAGTTTTAGAAGGTCTCAGGTGATATAATTTAAGGAGGAGCAGTTTCTCCACTCACCTTGCCTATTCCCTGGTCTATAGATGACCCCAGACTAACTTGCTAATCAACCAGCTTTGTGTGTTGTGGTTGTCAGCTATGACCAGCCTGTGTCGCTCTCCCACCTGGGCCACTGTTACTCAAGCCTACCTCCTGGTTCCCAGCAGGGATGAAAAACCCAAATTCTACCTCAGCACCAGCATAGACCCCTGTAATCTTCCCCCTTGCCCAAGGCTCAGCCCTCTCACCAGACTGTGAGCTTAGTTCCAGATGATGCTGGCACTAAAGCTGCTTCAGAGGCTTCAGGGGGAGGGGAGGGTCTTTTTCTCTGGTGAGGCCTTCCTGGGACTGGATCTGTGTCAGGGTGACTGTGGGGTTGGGCTCCACTCTTGTATCAGCACAGCAATTCCCTCCTTCCAACCTTCAAGCTTTCCTTGGTTGGAAGATGATTTCAGCACATTCTTCTGTGGGTTTTGCTGCTCCAGGAATTGTTAAATGGCATTATTTGGATGTTTTTTGGAGAAATTGTGTCATGAGTTGAAAAGCTCACTGCCTCACCTCCACCCCAGATCCTTTGATTTCAACTCCCATTCTGCTTACACTGCAAAACCATTATTCACTTTGACACAGACTCTCATCTTAAGAGAGAAATACATAACAATAGCATGTTTTAAGTGGTTTGACATTTTCTTTCTCCACATTACTTTATAGATGAGGAAATTGAGGTAAACAGGATTAAGTGACTTGCCCAAGGTCACGCCGTCAATTAATGTCCTAGGTTAGATTTTAACTCAGGAAGATGAGTCTTTATTCACTGTGCCACCTTGATGGTGAAATGGAGATTTAAAAACAAAAATAAAATAGACCTTGCTCTCAAGGAGTCTACAGTCTGTCAACAGGTATATTGAGATTGAGTATTATCTCATTAGCAAAATTGAGGCACACATAGTGTGTATGACCATTCCTTCATAAACTACGACCAAGGATTTATACAGGCTAAATGGTGTCAAGTATATTCTCATTACAAATGCATGTGCCTGCACAAGCACACACACACACACACACACACACACACACACACAGATATTCAAAAATGTTGATTATCTGGTCAAATGTCAAGAGGAAGGGATGGCCCAAAAGCTCAACTGGTAGCCTTTTAATGTTTAAAAAAATTAAGAAACGTTCTTAAAATCCCAGGTGAGATCCCACTAGAGAAGACTTATGGGACCATGTGAACATTTGTCACACAGGATACATAGACATGGATGTGTTGCATTCTGAGTCATTTCTAAGAATGCCCAAATCAATGAGAGGGAGACTTTAATAAAAATTAGGAGATAGTCTTTGAAAGTTATTATGGTGAAAAAATTCATGACCCTTTGGAAACTACAGAAATGATCCTCTTGTGAAATTTACCTAGCTTGGGCCTCAGAGCACAGATATAGCATTTATTGTTGAAACCTCACTTGAAGCTTTTAAATTTAGAAGGGCCTATTAGCTCTACTCTTCCCCTGGTTTAGCCTTCAAGAATCCAGAATCATAGAAAGATCTGATATTGATGGAACAGTCCAAAGAATGCTATTTTTCACTTTCTTTCATTTTTTTCTTTTTAATAACTTTTCTTGTACAAAATGACAAATATGGTAATGTTTTACATAGTCATGGATGTATAACCCATATCTGATTGTTTGCTGCCTCAGGGAAGGGTGAGGGGAAGATGGGAAAGAGGGATAAAAATTGGAAACCAAAACTATAAATAAAAAATGTTTATTACCAAAAAAAAAAAATCCAGAATCATGTCCATACAATGAAGAATCAGAGTCAGATTTTAGTAGACAGCACTATTTTATTGAACAAAATGGAAGTTATATTCGTGTATGTACTGAACTAGGTGATTTTTTTTTTATCCGTTTGCTGATAGAAAAGATGAGGTCTGACATCACATTTCCTCAAATGAAAAATAATTATTAAGGCCTATGAACAGGCTAAACAGAAACCTTTGCTGTATGTTAGAATTATAGAACAGTGGATTTTAAGAGCTGGATTGAATTTAGATATTATCTAGGACAGATGTCATTTTAAAAAATGAGGAAAGTGAGGAACAAGGAGAGGAAGTCACATGACTAGGCTTAGAGGAAGCTAATGACAGAACCTGGAATGGAAGCCAGGCGTCCTCCTCCTGGATGCATCACTAGACATTAGTAAATTAGACAATGTTTGGCATTATTTTTTTTCAATAGAGTATATAATGCCAATTTGATCAATCCATGAGCTAATGGATTAAAAAAAACAAGATAGAGTATCATCATGATAATTGTTTTGGGGAAAAACCATAACCTTCCTCATTTCTTTTTGCTTAAGAACTAGCTGCTGTTAATCACCAGATTACCAACCAAATTGACTTTACCTGCCATGTCACCAGATGCTTAACTTGGTAAGAAAATTTATCCTGCAATCTGTGTGTTGAATTTAGGATTTGGTGCCATTTTGTTTTGTTTTCTTAAAGACATCCTACACCCTTATCTGTATTCATCCTGCCTCCTCTAGATCACAAATATCAGCAGGACTATATATGTAAGAATAGTTTCAGGAGTAATAGAATTATGCCTTGCTGTTTGTCACTGTTGGATATCCTTCCAAAAGTATAGGCTCCAGGCAAAAGAGGTAAAGAACTGTTTCACGTGTGGTGAATTCTGATAATTGAAGACAGAGAACCTCATTACTTCCCACAGGGTAAAGAGACAAGTCTTTCACTCAAGTAAACCAGGAACCCAAAAGCTCCCTTTTCCGACAGACCATTGAAAATGAGTCTCATTCTCTTGACCCACATATTGAAGAATCAGCTTCCAATAAAACTTGGGAGGGAAATACTTTGCAAACTTACCTGGGTCAAGGGGTGAAATGGAAGCCTCTCCGTTTATACTTACCAAATCTTATTTAACTTAAAACTTTTTTAGATCAGCCATGAAAAATAACAATGACTAACATATCTGTAGCTAAAAACAATCAAAAACAGGATGGTTTCAAGGATAGAGCCTTCATTGTAGAATCTAAACCTGAGTTGAATCCTGGTTCTGTAATTAACTAGTTTTGTGAACTGATGTATAGTGAAGTGAGCAGAAGCAGCACAATGTTGTGCACAGTGATAGCAATAGTGTTCAGTGAAGATCTGTGAATGATTTAACTCAGCAATACAATGATCCAAGATAAACCCAAAGGACTAATGATGAAGCAAGCTATCCATCTCCAAAGAAAGAACTTATATTAAATAAACACAGACTGAAGCATGCTATTTTTCACTCTTTCATTTTTTGTTTTTATTCAACTTTTCTCATACAAAATGAATAATATTGTAAAGTTTTACATAATTGCACATGCATAATCTATATCTGATTATTTACTGCCTCGGGTAGGGTATGGGGGGAAGGAGGGATAAAATTTGGAACTTAAAACTTTAAATAAAAATCATTATTGACAAAACTTATAAGTGTATGCATATATACATATGCATATACCTATACATATGCATGTACACATGCATGTGCATTTGCATGTATGTGTGCACATACACATGTACATACACGTATACACATAGAGACACTAATTGTCTGACACTATCCACATTACTTCACTTTTCTGACACAGTTTTGACACATGTAAAATGGAAATATGCCTACAAGAACTAGCAAGTCCCTAACAAGCATTGCTAAGAAAAAGTCGTTCCAAACCTTAAACTATTTATCAATATGACTTAGATCAAGTCTAATAGAAACCTTGAGAAAAGCTTAACAGACAAGTATTATTTATTGGTAGCCCATTCTCTTGGCTACCCATCACACAACTCACACTCACAAATTGGGATTGCATGAAATGAGGAATCAATATTTTTGCACTCCTAAACCTATAGTGGCTAAGCTCCCACTGATGTGTTTATCTTCATTAGTCAATCAGAGGGCACGAGTACTTCTAAATAAAAACAATTGCTAAGAGAACATGGGAATAAGAGATAGAAAAATATTTTTCTTTAAGCCAGGAATGTATTCCAACATACATTATTATACAGAGTTATTAAGTAGATAGGCATACAACCCAAAATTCTATCTCTTCATCTGGTATACTCAACCTGATCCCTCATAGTGTGGTATCTCTCCTGGTTTCCCTGGGCCTGCTCCTTTCTTCAGCCTTCTCTTCTCTGGAGTTCAGAGTGAATGTGGAGCCAAACATGTTGTACCTGGACCCTTTCAGGTGTTGTATCTTCTATTCAATGAGATTATCTGCTAAAAGAGATAATTGTCAAGGGAAAGAGGGAGGGAGAAATCACCTCCTCACCCCCAACATACATAAATGCAAAAGATTCCCTTGTTCCCTGGAACAGATGCAAGTAGAAGAAAAAGAGAGCTCTCTCAAGAGTTACATTATTGGGGGCAGCTAGGTGGCAGTGGATAAAGCACCGGTGATGGATTCAGGAGGACTTCAATTCAAATACAGCCTCAGATATTTGGCACTTACTAGCTGTGTGTCCCTGGGAAGTCACTTAACCCTCAATTGCCCTGCAATAAATGAATAAATAAATAAATAAATAAATAAATAGATAAGTAAATAAATGAAAAAAAAATAAATTCTTCTTCCACAGCTAATCCTTTATTTCACTAGTAGGTTTGACTCTCTCAATTGACTTGGATGGCTGGTGTCCTTTTGAAAGTTTATCAGGGATGTGGTTGATTCTTTAGCCAACTAATTGCTAACTGTCCTATAGTCGCATCTGATTTCATCAAAAATAATAATGTAATCATTCTTCCAAAAGGAGCAAAGGAGTATTTCAGTCTGTTAATAGGTCATCCTAGTGTAAGACAATTCAGAAATCACAGTGGCATTTACATTATGTGCATGTAAATATGTAGCACCTCTATTACCAGGGTGATACTATTAGATAAGATGTCAATGATGAACTTTCACTTCCAATTTTCTCCTTCTGTTTTTCATGTGAACCTTCTATTTTGAGGGAGACCCTAGCATAATGTCTATATAACTAAATTTACTTTAAACTTTATAAATATATTTTTTCAAAGGTTAATCTCTCTTCCTGGAGAAAAAGATATACTTTGTAACCTTTAAAGAACTATGTAAAACTGTTATTATTAATATTTATTAAAACACATAAAGTACTTTGTAAACTGTGTTCATTAAGTACCGCTTATGTCCAAAGATCACAAGGGTTATTGTACTGAGCTCTGGTTATATGAACACAAAAACAAAAGTCTTTGCCTTCAAAGATCTTCCATTTTCATGAAGACATCATAAATTTCAGCTGTTTGCATATACTGACAAGGTAAAATATTCAAGAATTGCTTTGAACTAGAGAACATTACTGTATATGAATTTTTAAAAGCAACATGGAGTGGACTATAATAAAAGCAATCATTATAGCCACCATCCATTCAAGTCCTATTTGGATGCTGCCTTTTAAAGTCAGTTGGAAGTGGTCAGTTCAATGGGACCCCCAAAGGAGGCATAACAATATTCAAACTTGGCCATGTACATTTACTATGTTAACTTTTCTGTAAAAGGGGTATAATGATAAACTCTCCCACTCCTGGGTTTACTTATTTGTTTTCTAAAGGATAAAATCAATACAAAACTGAGTCATGTTTTTGTTTTGTTTTGTTTTGTTTAGAAAATGAGGCATCTTGTTTCTCAGAAAAGATGCTGGTAGAGCTGGAAATCCGATAGATCCTGCCAAAGCTCGCTAAAATCCAAGCTCACATCCAGCATTGCCAGATAGGCATATGTCTGTCAACTGAGGAACAGCCTACTTCCATTTGGCAAGGATCATCAGAAGTTAGGTCACTAGGTGATGTTTTGTTTTGGTCTATCCTTAACAACTCTTTAAACCATTTGATAAGGCACTTAAGGTGTACATACTTAATAAATGCCCATTGGCTGACTGACTGTCACCAAAAATGATGTCTGACAAATCAGATAGCACTTAGTGAACATGTGGAGAACTACTGTTGATGTTGAGAACACACTTCCTGGCACATTCTAGTTACTCTATAAATGTTTATTTATTGATGAAGAGAAAACATTTAGACTACTTAGGCTGTCCTCCGTATCTGAGTGTACTGATTTTTCACAGTATAATCCACCAAAATAAAATGAATAATTTACAATTATTAGTGTATTGTGTAGCAAAGAGTAATGATAAAAGAATTTTGATTACCTGTAAAACATATGTAAACAATATGCAGAATTGTATCTGGATTTTAATTGGCATGATTAATAATCAGCATGGTATAGTGAAAAGAGTTTGGAATTAGAATCTGAAAAACGCTATGCAAGTTCTCTCACCACAGATTATTAATGAATGCCAATTATTCAATTAATTAAAAGGTATTTTTTGAATCCATGCTAAGAGCCAGACCCTCTTCTAGGGTACACAAATAGAAACAAAATAGTCCCTTCCATCAGAAATTGTTATTCTTTTTTAGGGAAGCCACGTGTAGACAAAGAAGCAAACACAAAATATATGCCAATTAAACAGGAGGCTTTTTGACATAGTAGGCAATAACCAAGTAGGGGATAAGTCATAGTAGGTTGTGGGATAATTCTTGTACTATGTACCTTAAAGAGTCTTTAGGATGACCATACTTATTAAATCTTGAGTTGCTTATAAAAGCAGCTATCCGTTATTATTTTTGACATTATTACTAGAGGGCATTTACCAATAATATGCATCCCTTTGAGTTTTTAAAACAATTAAACATACTTCATTATTTTCATGATGTTTTGACTCATGCATGAATGTGATTTAAGGAGCTAAAATTACACAACTTTGTAGGCTTCAATCTCTCTTCCAGAATCTTTGAAGTCCCATGGCAAAATACAAATCAGAATTATTAGTAATGGCTTGGCATCTCTGATATCTGATCAAGCTCTAAGCATTTCACAACACCTGCTTTGGCCACCTTCATGGCCAGGGAAAAATAATTGTTCTTATCCATCCATTATGTTGGATAATGCCTTCACATGCTTAGGGTTAACACCTCCCTAACTTACCAACAGGTTCAAGGCCTGTTGCTTATCCTCAACCAGGTTTAGCCAATCAGCTAAAACAGTTGACTTGGGTATGTCTTGTGGTCACAGGTTAGAAATGAGTGTCAGGTAGATACCAAAGTTGGATGAACAGCCCTGAAAAAGGTTCAGCAAGCTTTCACACCAGAGGTACTAGACCTCCGTGAGAACCCTACATACACCAGTGGTATGCATGCTCCTTCCAACAATAGCAACTTCTCCTTTCCATGTCTACCTAGCTTGTGGAACTCTTACCTATGTCCTTCAGTTAATCCATTCTAGGGAATCTGTCCAGGCATATAGGGATACACTTGGTCTCTTGATATGACATAAGAATTAGTAGAACACATGGGCATTCAAATAATGAAATTTCACCCTCACTATAAGAAGTCAAACAAAATATACTTTGTGCACATGGGAATAGAATAATTTCCTCCAACATCAATATTAACACAACTTTTTAAGACTTCTTTGAAGTAAATATTCATCCAGAACTTAAAGTAAAAGTCAACGAGTTTACTAATATTATCTTCCTTAATCTCATTCATGACACTTTATGGATTTTAATAATAGATGAGGTAGTTTCCTATTTTCCACAACCGAAATCTGAACCTCACTAAATATTTCCAAGCAAGGAAATCCAAGATTTACAGGAGTTCTAAGATAAGTACTAGAGAATTAGAAAGGACTAAAATAAATGATTAATATGCATTTGGTGCTAGGTTGCTCATGAAAGAGCCTGATCAGCAACAAAGTAAAGATTACAGCTTCAGAAAAGTCAAACAAGCAAATAGGCCCAGATCCTCACTAATGGAACTAGGCCTCGCATATTTTATAGCAGAATGTGTTTTCTAAGATTTAAAGCCTTTCATTCTGCATTTATAACAAGTGCCTGGATTGTAAGAGGTTATAAACCATAATTTTTTTGATAAATTGGTCAATCAGCATTATTTACTATACACAACAGGACTTTGAAGACTTGTAAATTGTACTATATCTATAGGAACCCAATGGAATAAGCTTCCATCTACAAAGCAAACATTTTTTTTAAATCTAAGAACTTATATTTGGTAGTCTATTATTTTTTTCAGTAATAAGTCTCTGGTTCATGTTTTCCTGTGTAGAATCTAGAGTCAGACAATCTTCTTGTTGCACAAGCAGGTTAGATATGAAATTTTTGTCAAATATGGAAGGAGCTGAATTTATCTAAATAACATACCAATCATGCTATTTTTCAGTCTGGATCCTTTGGTATAACACCCCATGTATTAAGATCCCAGCAGATCTTGGAAATCCATGTTTGTCATCTGGGAGATAGCAGCAGGTAGGCATTTAAAATTTTCCAGGTCTATCACTCTGAACTCAAAATGTCCTATAACTGTAAGGGACTCACCAAACAAAGGCTCCTTGGTTGATTGGTACTTAGGAACCCACAATCTTGTTGGAGAAGGTGCCCTTGTGTGACATCTTCTAAAAGACAGTGCTCTTAGCCTTTTGTTCCATTGCCCCTATTCAAAGGACAAACCAGAATTCAAGAAACTAAAGCCATGGTGGGTGGGGAAGTCATTCTTCTATTGATGCAGCCATCTTCTCCCACCCCCTACCCCCCTGAAATGACTGCTTTAGAGCAAAGAAACAAATGAAAAACAAACAAAACCACAATAAACAAACAAACAAAAAGAATGAGTGTTTTGTCTTTATACTCAGGTGGATTTTCAATGGAGCTGAGAGGACAGCTCCTCTAAGAAGAATCCTTCACCATCCCCATGAGGTCATGCCAACCAATTTTCTTAGGACAAGCACCAGTCATGAGGAACCCATCAGGGTTTGTCTTTTACCTTGTAATGAAATGTCAATAGACATTAAAATAGTCTATATGAGGTATGCTTATCACCCTGGCCAGAGAGGGCTCTACTGAACAACTATCTCCCTTACCTCAGTTTGTAATTGAGGCCATTCACCAAAGTTGTGATATACACTTGTGAACTAGTCAAGATGCTGATGATCATGGGAATGATTATGATCATGATTAAACCATATAGTGTTTTAAAGTTTTACCATATATACATTATTTCATTAGAGCCTCATAACAACCCTATACTTGAATCTAATTAAACAAACCCACTAGGTGAGGGAGAGATAGACAGAGACAGAGAGACAGAAACAGAGAGAGAGAAACAGAGAGACAGAGAGAGATACAGATACAGAGACAGAGGTAGAGATGGAGACTAGAGAGAGATACAGACAGACAGACAAAGGGAGACAGAGGGAAAAAGAGACAGGTAGAGAAACAGACAGATAATGATGATTCAGAGTGAGAGAGACAGATAATAATCTGGCTTGTTTTACAGAAGATATTTATTTAAACTAGATGGTTTCTGAGGTTCCTTTATGTTTTTGTTTTTGTTTTTGTTTTCTTTGCCAGGCAATGAGGGTTAAGTGACTTGCACAAGGTCACACAGCTAGTACGTGTCAAGTGTCTGAGGCTGGATTTGAACTCAGGTCTTCTTGAATCCATTGCCAGTGCTTTATTCCTTATTTATTTAAAAGAAACAACATACTTAAATAGTTAGAGAGGATATACTATGAACCCCAGAAAACCTGGGTTCACTTTCTCTCTTTTCATTTTTCTTTGAGACTTTGCTTGTAGATTTTTTTGAGTTGTCCTCTTCTGAGTTTTTGTCTTCAGCTCTTCTGTCATGTAACATCTCTTATTGGAGGGATTCTTTTGTTTGCTTATTCTTTATGCCTTCTTGTCTTTGGACTTATGTTATTGTTGGGTTCTGTGCATTTCAAGGAGGTTGTTGTTCTTCCTTCCCTCTCTGAGAGGACCAATAACATCATGAGTATAATGTCTAGACTTCATACTGAGT
Organism: Dromiciops gliroides; assembly: GCF_019393635.1. Taxonomy (NCBI): domain Eukaryota; kingdom Metazoa; phylum Chordata; class Mammalia; order Microbiotheria; family Microbiotheriidae; genus Dromiciops; species Dromiciops gliroides. Next base: position 719,648,561 of record NC_057861.1, read on the forward strand.
TAGATTTGAGTGAGGCAGAGCTGTACAAATTCTTCAGCCTAGCTCTCGCATCCAGGGTTGTTGAAGTCCAGTGACAAGACAAAAGTCAGGACAATTAGTGATGACCCAGGATTCAATTGGTGACCTTGGACTTTTTAAATCAAGGTCTTTCACAGGTCTTGGTTTGTCTAAGGCCACACCCATTCAATAATTAAAGTTTGGGTAAAAATTGAGACACTTTAGGGGGAGATGTCTGGCCTAAGCTTCTATAGTCTTCTATCCTTCTGTTTTCACAGCCCAACCTGAGAGAGGCCTGCAAACTTTCGGTACTTTCAAAGTAATGTAATCATAGCAAAGTGTGCTTGTAGCTCTCTTGTAATAATGCATTTTACATGTTTCTGACACAGGTTTGGGTCTTTTATACTGTCCCTGATTAGGAGTTTCAAGAGTATTTTGAGACTCAGCCACTATAACCCTGCCAGAAAGTTCTAAATTCAGAGTGGCTGAAACTCTATCTCTCCTTTGATCTGGGACTCTTGCCTTGGTTATTCTACTGTGAGAATCCACCTTGAGCTAGAGGCCAGAACCAAATCCCTGCTCTGCTGCTGGCAACAAAGACTCATAGCTACTTTCGGCTTCCAAATTTATTACTTGCTCAGTACTTACTTAAAGCCCATTAGGATCTGTCTCTCTATCTCTACCTCTTTGAAAATTCTCCCCCATGCTAATTCTACCAGGAATTGGATGCTGGGAGTACTACCTGCTAAGTGGCACTACTTTCTGCCTTTCTGCCCAGGGGATCCGAGGACTGGTGCCCAGTCTCTGTTCTCTTTCAATCTCAGGCTACAAGTGCTCTTGGTAAGGTTCCATTCCAGTGTAGATGGTCACCCTTCTGTTTGTTTCTCTAAGGTCCCCTGAGATGGAAAAAATGACTGTAACTTTTTCTCACGTTTTGCAATCAAAATCCAGGCTAGTTCATTTTCTAGGTTTTTGTGGAGGAACTTTGGTGAAGAGCTAGGCTAGACTTTTTCCTCTTACTCCTCCATTTTGAGTGTACCACGAGGTTTCTAAAAAAATGAAATCGTAAGCCTGTCCCCATCCCCAACCCCATTCCCAATTTAAAACCTAGTAGGAAACTAATACATATAAGTAAGATTATATTTATAATTTCTATTTTTCAGTCCTTTAGTATATAATCAATAATAATAAAACCATAAAACTGTACCAAAACAACTCTTACACAAGAACACTTTGTTTTCAATTTTCTCTGTGAAAGAAACCTTTTAAAACAGATTCAAAAATTTCCTGTATTATTTCTTTTAACTACTCTTTTTATACCTGGCTTTCTCTAGTCTGTTGTTATGGAAATGACTAAAATGTCAAAACATTGTACTCTATGATCCCACGGGGAAAGGTGAAAGCTCTGCAAGAGGAAACTGAAAACAAATTTGGACTTGACACTTAAAATCACAACACATTGTCTTCTGCTTTTCACACTCCTTTCTTTTATATGAAGGCATGATACTAATGCTGGCGAACAGGATAGAAAAGTTGGAACAGTCTCTTATTCCCTCTATGTCTCTGAACTTGGATAAATAAATCTCTGATAATGTGAACACAAGTAAACTGGTTCAACAATTTGGACTGAATTGGTCAGCCGAGCCACTGATGCAGTATAACAGACAACTGGTATTGAGTGACAAAAATAGTCACCTGAGTCAATGAGGATGAATGGTCTGATGTAACTGGTATGATTTCCCTCATTCTTTTGAAAATTCAGGTTAAGTGTTTTAGAAAGATTACTTTCAGGATCGCAAAGATTGGTGAAATATTAATATATGTAATAAAACAACATGTGCAAATTCTACCCACCATAACAAAACATGAATATTTTAGTGTAAACAATAACAAAAACATGAATATTTTAGTATAAGCACTATACATAATTAAAAGAACTTTTTAACTTTATCTTTAAAGAGTTTAAGATGTTCCATTTGGCTTATACTTTAAAAAAAAAAGAATCTATCCCGTCTTTCAAGCCACATAATCTTTCATCAATTTAACAGAAATGGAACCTAATTATGAGAATCATAGGTTTTTATTTTGGGGAAATTAGGGAAAGAACAGCACCATAGTTCTAAGCAATTATCATAAGAAATTGTGGGGAAGAGGAGAATAGTGTGGAGCCAATTGAATTAAGTTTGGAATTTAGGAAGTACCTATTATCTGTAAAATACTGTAAACTTACATACCTTCCTTTCAATTGGTTGCCAGTTCCACTGTATGTCTTCTAGTTAGGCCTTCTTATGAATTTGTAAGCCCTCACAAAGTTGATTCTTAAACTATAAATCTTCCATCTTACCACAACCCTCAGGGACAATATTATATATGCCAAAAATGATACAAGTTAATGTCTATACTTTTATCCATTTCCCTTTTGGGGGCTTCAATAAATGGTTTTAACATATCATCTAGAAGATACCATAATTACGTGTTACATTTTCCCAGCTTTAGCCTGCCCTCCCCAATTTGCTATCAATTTTTATGCCTGCTTTTATTAACTAAAGATAGTACAGAATACAAATGATTAATTCAGAAATGACCACAAAGGCTCTTACCAAGATAAAGTAATGTACTGTCCTGGTTCACTGTTTTATAATAATATTATTTAGTTCTCACAAACTTCACTTCTTAGAAAGGCTTTTCTTAAAGAAGTTATTCATGACATAGAAAGCTAGGTGACAAATGGATATAGACTGGACTTGGAAGTAGAAAGACTCATCATCTTGAGTTCAAATACAGCCACACACAGTTACTAGCTGTGTGACCCTGGACAAATCACTTAACTTTCTTTGCCTCAGTTTCTAATCTGTAAAACGAGCTGGAGAAGGAAATGGCAAACCACTCCAATAGATTTGCCAAGAAAACTCTAAATGGGGTCACAAAAGTAAGACATGATTGAACAACATTTATGAGGTATAGAGCAGGAGACTTCTGAGCCATCCATGAGGCTTTGGTTTCTTTCATTTCCTAGTCCCCAAACATATTTTTCAATGTTTTGCTTTCCTCCTCTGAGCCCATCATTATATTGAAACCATTGAATTAAAGCACATGTTGAATTAGTTTGTTGTGCCTTGTCAAGTTCTTCATGGGATTTCTCTGCTTCAACCTCTGCAACAGATGTTGTCCCAGAAGCTGCAATTATCTTGATTATAGTTTTTTTGCTTACTCTTGTGAGCACTGCAAGAAAAGATAACCAACATAAGAATGCTTTGTTCTTGCTGGTGGTGGAGGTTTGGTAATATGGCAAAATCTATTCCTATACATATTTATTTGTTGTGAGGAGTCACTTCTGAAGGTGCCTGTTCATGTTGCTGTAATCTTATTTTTATTAATGATGTATTTATAATGAGAATATCAACAAAGATATGACTAAATTTCTACAAAAGTTTAACAATTGCTAATTACCTAAAATTGCATGTAATTATGATGTATTTATTTCATATATATTTTTAGGTATGTTTATATATGTTGCCTCCCCGTTGGACTAAAAAGTCCTTAAATGCAAAAACTTTCTAATTCATTTTTGTCTATATTCCTAGAGAATAGCATAATGCTGGGTATATTATAGATGCTTAATAAATGTATGTGGATTGTGTGATTGACCCAGATTATTCATTAAGAACACCCACTATTTAACTAGGGTTTGCAGAGGGACTAAAAGCTGTGTGTTTGTTATCAAGCCTCTGACCACCTTTCTGCTTTCCTTCTGTTATGGCAGGGAAATCAGATGGGAGGGACAAACAATTTAAGGCTGCTTTTTCTGTGTTCTCTATATAATGGGTCATAGCAACAAAACAATTCATCACTTTGTGGAATAACTTCTGGTCATGAGCTTCTCTATACTTAGCTGTCTTAGTTCCTCGATGTTTTCAAAACCTGCTAGCTTGGTAGATCTTTGTAGAATTCATACTTCAAAAGCAAACATATCCACTGAGAAAGAAGGGTCACCTCCATGCCACAATAAACCGAGAGAATAGGACTTTCTTAGAGAACTATTTTCAATATAGAACATAAATAATTTATTGTTGCTGAAAAACAGTGACTAATTTTATGTTTTCTGTGCAATTAATTCCTGTCTTGGTGATGCTATAGGAGTCTGCATTGCTATTTTTAAATTGCTCTAAGAAAATACAAAAAGGGGATATTGTGGAGAATGGGAAGACTGTCAAAATAAGAAAGCAACAACACTCCTTTCAGATGATAAAATAGAGGACTTTTCAAAATAAATTACATTTATTTAGAGCAATTATTTTATATATAATATTATCTGTGGGAAACACAAAAATGACATTCATTTTTTTCCCAAGGAGACTGGTTTACATCATACTTTTCTAAGAGTGATCTTAAAAGTGGAATAATGGGGGCAGAGCCAAGATGGCAGGGAAAGGCAATGACTTGCCTGAGCTCTCCCCAAGATTCCTCCAAATACCTTAAAATAATAGCATTAGATAATTCCCGGAGCAGCAGAACCCACAAAAAGACAGGGTGAAATAATTTTCCAACCAAAAACATCTTAAAGGTCAGCAGGAAAGTTATGTTATACAGAGTATGATTGGAGCACAGCCCAGCACAGGCCCTGCCAACACAGACACAGCTCCAGCCCCATCCCAGACCCAGCCACAGCCACAGTAAAATAAGATCAGGTCTTGGGAATCTCTGAATCAGCAGCAGCAACTGCTTCTGGAACTCAGTCCACAGATGGGAAAGGAGTCAAACAGTTGGCCAGAAGATTATATGGATCTCTTTGCTAATACTGAGGGAGGATTCTGTTGTTTTGTCCATACTCAGATCCAGGTTACAGTGTTGGGTGACAGTCCCAGACCCAGGGAGAAGTACAATCACTCAAGAGATTGCAGCCACAGTGGGACAGGATTCTGTTCATAGTTCCAGGGCAGAAATGAGGCCTGGGGTTTCTTGCAGACCAGAGCACAGTCCAGGAAAGTAGTAAACATACTTCTCCTTAAATCATACCACCATGGAAGAAACTAAAAACTTATAAATACCTAGAAGTATCTCTGAAAACAGCTGCACAAACCTCATGAATCTTGGAAAGTACCATCTTCCACCCTGAAAGCAGTGCTCCACTTTAACAAAGAGTTAAAAGTCACAAAAAAGAAAACAAAAACAAACAAACAAAAAAACCCCTCTAAACACATCCAGAAAACAACTGCTGGAGCAGCAGAATCCAAAAAAAGGTAGCTGAGATTATTTTCCAGCCAAAGATACCTTGGAAATGCAACAGAAGGGGGAACCAGGCTCGGGGGGAGTCCATCCCCATGACAATACAAAAACAGATATAGCCCCAGGCAGGCTATGCCAGAGAAACTTACCCATGAGGCTCCAAATTAGCCAAAGTATGGGGTGTGTTCTGGAACTAAGCTCATGTTCTGGTGAGGGGGCAGAACAGCTGGAGGAGGGCAGGGGGAGGAGTCTATGGGGGTGTATGCAGGAACTAAGTGGGGATTTGGATGATCTACCCATGGGGGAAACCAGGAAGAAACCTTGAGTTGTGGCAGCGTAGGTGGAAAAGGGGTGCAGGCTTCTCAGAGCTAGCAACCATGGCACATATTGCTACCTGGTTGATTGGCAAGTTGGCCTGGTGTTATCTACAGACCAGGGAAAGGGCCAGGCAAATGAAGAAACTGCCCCTCATTAAATCATAACACCTGTGACCCCCTGAAACTTGGGAGAGTATATCTTGGAAATAGGACCCCACACTAAGAAAGAATTAAATGCTAAGTGAAAGACGGGAAGGATGAACAGGCAGAGAAAGTTGTGAACCATAAATAGCTTCTTAGTGACTAGGAAGATCGAGATGCACCCTCAGAAGAGGAAAGCAACATAAGGGGCCCTAAGTCTAAAGCTTCCAAGGAAAATATGAATTGGTCTCAGACCATAGAGGCACTCAGAAAGACTTTGAAGATAAAGTTAGAGAGATAGAGGAAAAAATGGAAAGAGAAATGAGGGTGATGCAGGAAAGATATGAGAAAAAAGTCAACAGTTTCAAAAGCCAAATAGAAAAGCTCTCTGAAGAAAATAATTGTCTAAGAATTTGAATTAAACAAATAGAAGCTAGTGACTTTATGAGAAACCAAGACACAAAGAAACAAATCCAAATGAATAAAAAAATAGAGGAAAATGTGAAATATCTTCTTGGAAAAACTGCTGAACTGGAAAATAGATCCAGGAGAAATAATTTGAAAATTATTTGACTACCTGAAAACCATGATCAAGGAAAGAACTTAGACATCATCTTCCAAGAAACTGTCAGGGAAAATTGCCCTGATATTCTAGAAGCAGAAGGTAAAATAGAAATTGAAAAATCCACTGATCACCTCCTGAAAGAGATCCCAAAAGAAAAACTTCCAGGAATATCATATCCAAACTCAAGAGCTCCCAGGTCAAGGAGAAAATATTGCAAGCAGCCAGAAAGAAGCAATTTAAGTACTGTGGAGCTACGGTAAGGATAGCATAGAATCTAGCAGCTTCTACATTAGAGGATAGGACGGTATGGAATATGATATTCTGGAGGGCAAAGAAATTGGATTTGCAACCAAAAATCACCTATAGACAAAAACTGATTATAAGCTTTCAAGGGAAAAAATGGGACTTCAATGAAAAAGAGCATTTTTTTGGGTATTTTTGATGAAAAAACCTGAATTGAATAGTGAATTTGACTTTTAAATGCAACACCCTAGAGAAGCATAAAAAAGATAAGAAGGAAAAAGAAATCATGAGAGATGTTAAAAGGTTAAACTGTTTACATTCTTACATGGGAAGATGATATGTCTAAATCATAAGAGCCTTCTGACTATTAGGGCAGATTATAGGAATAAATTTAGAAAAAAGGCACAGATGGGAAATGATTATGAAGGGATGATAGCTGTAAAGCATTTATTTTTTTTGTTTGTTTCTCTCTTTTTTTGGGGGGGTGGTGATCAGGGTTAATGAGTGTCTTATTTCAGATGTTGCTTGGGTTCTCCTGCATCCAGGGAAGGTGTTTTGTCCACTGTGTCACCTAGCTGCACCATGAAGACATCTTTGGAGTAAAATTGAGGGGCGAGAGGAATACACTGGGGAAGGGGATAGGGGAATGCCAGAATGGAGTGAAATCTTACATGAAAGAAATAGGATAGAGTATGGAGTGGGGGAAGAGATGGGGGAGGTGTGGGGAAGTAAAGGAGGCTTATACACATTAGAATTAGCTCAAAGACCTTAATCTCATCAGAGTTGTCTCAAGGAAGAAATAACATGCACGCGCATTTGGGAGGAGTAATCTATCTAACCCTGCAGGACAGTAGGAGGAGAAGGGGATTAAAAAGGGTAGGGTGAAAGAAAAGAGGGCAGAGCAGGGGAAACGGCAATCAGAAGCAAAACACTTTTGATGAGAAATATAGTAAAATAAGATAGAAAATAGAGTAAATATAAAGGGAATTGAATAGGATAGAGGGAAACAGTTATGATGATTGATTATAATGATAAAACATATGGTACTTTTGGGGCTATTGTGAAGAAAATTCTTTGTCAGGTTTAAAGTACTATATAAAAGTTATGATGAACAGGATGCTATCAGAAAACCTAGAAAGACCAACATGAATTGAAGCAGATTGAAATGTACTGTATACAAAATAACATGAATAGTGTAAGATGATCTGCTGGGAAGCACGTGGTTATTTTCAGCAGTGCCATGATCCAATATAACTCTGAAGGACCTATGAAAATTGGAATCAATCTACAGAGAAAGAACTGATGGTATCTTAAAACAGATTAAAGCATAATTTTTTTAACAGTTTCTTAATCTGAAGTTTTGCTTATGTCTGTTTTCTCTCACAACCTAGCTAATGTGGAGACGTTTTCCATGATTAGTCATGTATAACTTATATTGAATTGCTTGAGTTCTTGGGGATGGAGACTGGTAAAGGATGGAGGAAGAGAAGTTGGAACACAAACTTTTATGAGATTCCTGTCAAAATTTATTTTTGCATGTAATTTCTAAAATAAAATTCTAAACAGAGAAAAACAAAAAATAGTGTAAGATGATCGGCTATGAAGGACATGATTATTTTCAGCAATATAATGATCCAATATAACACTGAAGGATTTATGAAAATTTCAGTCCATCTACAGAAAAAAGAACTGATGGTATCTGAAAAAAGAAGCATAATTTTTTATAGTTCCTTAATGTGAAGTTTTGCTTTTGTCTGTTTTCTTTCGCAACCTGGCTAATGTGGAGATGTTTTGCATGACTAGTCATGTATAACTTACATTGAATTGCTTGACTTCTTGGGGTTTGGGGTTGGGAAGGGAGGGAGAAGAGAAGTTGGAACACAAAGTTTTAAAAAATTGATGTTGAAATTTGTTTTTACATGTAATTTGGAAAATAAAATTCTAAGCAGAAAAAATAAAAGTCAAGAAATAGGTTGGTGAAGTGAGCAAGCAGAAAAAAGTGGTGATCATAGAAAGTTTAGATAGTGACAAGGAAGATCAAAATACATCCTTAGAAGAAGATAATAAAATCATAGTTCTTACTTCCAAAGCTTCCAAGAAAATATGAAATGGTCTAAGTACACAGAAGGCTCAAAAACAACTTTGAAAATAAAGTAAGAAATGTAGAGAGAAAAAAATGGAATGAGAAATGAACGTGATACAAGAAAATCATGAAAAAATTCAATAGCTTGGTAAAGGAGAAACAGAAAAATACTGAAGAAAGAAATACCTTAAAAATAGACTATGCCAAATGTTAAAAGAGGTTAAAAAAATCAAGGAGGAATAGAATGCCTTGAAAAGCCGAATTGGCCAAATGGAAAAGGAGATACAAAAGTTCTCTGAAGAAAATACCTCCTTAAAAATTAGGATTGAGCAAATGGAAGCTAAAAATATTTTATGAGGAATCAAGAAACAATAAAATAAAATGAAAATAATGAAAAAAAGAGAAGGCGATATTAAATAACTCACAGGAAAAAAACAACTGACTTGGAAAATAGGTTCAGGAGAGATAATCTGGAAATTATTGAACTACATGAAAGCCATGATCAAAAAAAGGGGCAAGACATCATCTTCCAAGAAATTTTCAGGGAAAATTGTCCTGATATTCTATAACCAGAAGGTAAAATAGAAAAAGAAAGAATCCATCAATCACCTCCTGAAAGAGATCCTCAGATGAAAACTCCTAAGAATATTATAGCCAAGTTACATAGCTCCCAGATCAAGGAAAAAATATTGTGAGCAGCCAGAAAGAAATAATTCAAGTTTTGTGGAGAGACAGTCAGGATAACAAAAGATTTAGCAACTTCTACATAAAGGATCAGAGGGTTTGGAATATCATATTCCAGAGTGCAAAGGAACTGGAATTACAACCAAGAATCACCTACCCAGCAAAACTGAGTATAATGCTTCAGGGGAAAAATGGGATTTCAATGAAAGAGAGGACTTTTAGGCATTCTTGATGAAAAGACCTGAGCTAAATAGAAAATTCGATTTTCAAATACAAGACTCCAGAGAAGCATAACAAGGTAAACAGGAAAAATAAATCAAGAGGTATACTAAAAGTTTAAATTGTACATTCCTACATGTGAAAGTGGTACCTGAAACTAATAAGAACTCTCTCTAATTATTAGGACAGCAGTATGGAGTATAGTTAGGCATTGGGCACAGGTTTGAGTTGAATGTGAAGGGATAATATCTTTAAAAACAAATAAAATTAAGGGTTGAAAGAGAAATGCAATGGGAAAAAACAAAAAGGAGAGGTGGAATGGAGTAAAGAACGTCACATAAACATAGCAAGAAAATGCTTTTGGGTGGGGTGGCAATAGGGGTGGTGCTGATGAGTGAGTAAACCTTATTCTCATCAGAATGTGTTCAAAGAAGGAATAACATACACACTCAACTGGGTATAGTAATTGATATTAACCTGCAGGAAATTAGAAGGGGATGGATATGAGGGGTGTGGAGGTGATAGAAGGGAGGGCAGATTGGGGGAGGGAGCAATCAGAAATAAAACAACTTTGAGGAGGGAAAGGGTTATTATTAACCGTCTTTTTCCCTCCATGCGATTTACTCCCTTTGTACTTTTTCCCCTTCTTTCAACCTATTCCTCCTCACCAGCATTTTACTTCTGACCCCTGCCTCACTCAATCTGCCCTCCCTTCTATCAGCCTCCTTCCCTTTTCTTTACCCTTTTCTCCCCTGCCTTTGTCCTCCCTTCTATCAGTGATCCCCCTTTTCCCCTTACCCTTTTAATTCCCTAAAGAATAAGCTAAATTTCTTTATCCAAATTAGCATATATGCTATTCCCTCCCTGAACCAAATCTGATAATAGTAAGTTTGAAACAATGCTTACCCATCCCTTCTTTCCCTTTATTGTAATAGGTATTTTTGTACCTCTTCATATGGTGTAATTAACTCCATTCCACCTCCCCTTTTCTCTTCTCTGCATATACTCCTTTATTAACTCCTTAATTTTCTTTACATCATCACATCAAAGACAATTTATATTTATACCCTCTATGTATAATCCTTCTGTCTGTCCAAATAGGGATACATTTCTCAAGAGTTATAAGTATTATCTTCCCATGTAGGGATGTAAACAGTTTAATCTTATTGAGTAAATCATTTACCATTTTCCTTTTTATACTTCTCTTATGTCTTGTATGTTAAGATCAAATTTTCTGTTCAGTTCTGGTCTGTTCATCAGGAAACCTTGAAAGCCGCCTATTTCATTGGATGTCCATCTTTTCCCCTGAAAGAGAATGGTTAGTTTTTCTGGGTAGTTGATTCTTGGTTGCAATCCAAGCTCCTTTGCCTGCTGCAACATTATATTCCAAGTCTTCCAATACTTTAATGTTGAAACTGCCAGGTCCTATGCAATCCTGATTGTGGCTTCATGATATTTAAATTGCTTCTTTCTGGCTGCTTGGAGTATTGTCTCCTTCACCTGATAGTTCTGGAATTTGGTTACAATATTCCTTGGAGTTTTCCTTTTGGGGACTCTTTCAGGAGGTCATTGGTAGATTCTTTTAATGATGATTTTATCCTCTGATTCTATAATATTAAGGCAGTTCTCCTTGATAATTTCTTGGAATATGGTGTCTAGACTCTTTTTTCTGATCATGCCTTTCAGGCAGTCCAATAATTCTCCAATTGTCTTTCCTGAATCTATTTTCCATATTAGTTGTCTTTCCAATGAGGTATTTCACATTTTCTTCTATTTTTTCATTCTTTTGATTCAGTTCGACTGATTCCTGGTGTCTCATGGAGTCATTTGCTTCCATCTGTACAATTTGAATTTTTAAGGCATTGTTTATTTCAGTAAAATTTAGTACTTCTTTTTTCACTCGGCCAAATGAATTTTTTTAAGGAATTGTTTTCTTCAGTCAATTTTTGTGCTTCCTTTTCCAAGCTGTTGATTCTTTGTTTCCTTTTCCAAGCTGCTGATTCTTTTTTTCATAATTTTCTTGTTTATCTTTCATTTCTCTCCCCATTTGTTCTTCTACCTCTCTCAATTTATTTTTGTTGTTGCTGATTTGGGGCTGGGCAATGGGGGTTAAGTGACTTGCCCAGGGTCACACAGCTAGTAAATATCAAGTGTCTGAGGTCAGATTCAAATTCAGGTCCTCCTGAATCCAGGGCGTGTTCTCTATCCACTGTGCCACCTAGCTGCCCCCTCTCAATTGATTTTTTAAATCCTTTTTGAGCTCTTCCAAGAAGGCTTTTTGTTCTTGAGATCAATTCACCTTCCCTCTTGAGGTTTCACATGTAGGCAATTTGAGAATATTGTCCCATCTGAGTTTGTGTTTTGCTCTTTCCTGTTGACACAGAAGCTCTCAATGGTAAGAGCCTTGTTCTGTTTCTTACACATATTTTGGTTTATTTTTTAAAACTAAGGTCTGCACCTGAGGCATTATAGTCGCTGTTTCAACCTTCTTGTGCTGTGAAATAGGGACTATGTCACTGGCTTTCTACTTTGAGGCCTCTGTGATTTGTGGATTCCTCATTGCACTGGCCTTACTCCCTGAGATTGCTCCAGGCACTGGGAAGGCCTGGCTCAGTCATGCCTTTTCTTTGGATGACCCTCCAGCTAGCAGCCTGCCCTTTCAGCTGGTGTTGGCAGATCTCAGAACTGGCCTGCTGCTCCACCAGCTTGCTGAGCCTGGGTCAAGGGGCCTCAGCTGCTATGCTGTGGCCAAGACCTTCCTGCTGACTTGCCTAGACCCCCTTCATGCTGTGTTGCACTTTGCTGAGCTGTGCTCCACTCACCTTTTTCCTGAGTGAGACTGACCTTTCCTGAAGTCTTCTAAGTTATCTCAAGTTGGAAGATTGTGTCTATCTGTCTTTTTGTAGGTCCTGTAGTTATAGAATCCATTTAGAGGCTTGATTTAATGTTCGTTTTGAGGGAAGTTTTAAAAATGTATGTCAAAATTGTTTTTACATGTAATTAGGGGAAAAATAAAATTCGAAATAAATGAAAACATTTTTTAAAAAGTGGAGAAATAGTTGGAATTTGGGGTTCAATCCCTACGGGACTCATGTTCAAATTCTATGTCTCACACATAGTCCCTGTTTGACCATGGGGAAATCATATCACTTCTAAGTGCATTGCCTTAAGTCTCTTAAGTCAAAGGCAAAATGCCTAAGTGCATTGAGAACAGTTCTCTATGTTGTTGATATTCGAGTTCCATGAATTATATCTTCTAGAATTCCTTTTGTCTCTACTGAACATGACCAATTTCTTGAAGCTTCCATGAGCAGAACACATATGGAAGCACACTCTTTAACATAACAGGACTCATACTTGGGAGTATGAGAGTATGCTCATGGTTTCAAATTATTTGCAGTTTTCTGTTTCTGATAAAAGCAAGTCAAATATACTTATGCTTAGTATCCTATGAGGTGATTCCTGATCTATTAGATATATTTACAATCTGCAGAATTCAACTAGTGTTCTAATAGTTTTAACAAATTCCAGTTTGAACCAAAGGAACAGTGCAACAATCTCATTGTTATAAGAATTGGAGGGGGCAGCTAGGTGGCTCAGTGGATAAAGCACTGGGCCTGTTTTCAGGAGGATTTGAGTTCAGATCAGACATCAGATACTTAAAACTTCCTAGCTGTGTGAACCTGGTTAACTGAACCCTCATTGCCTTGCAAAAAAAAAAAAAAAAAGGAAGCAGCTAAGTGGTGCAGTGGATAAAGCACTGGCCCTGGATTCATGAGAACCTGAGTTCAAATCCAGCCTCAGACACTTGACACTTACTAGCTATTTGACCCTGGGCAAGTCACTTAACCCTCAATGTCCCTCAAAAAGAAAAAAAAAATTTTTAAATTAAAAAATTAAAGAATTGCAAAATATGTAAAGTGAATTTTAATGAAAAACAGTGGGAGAGAACAAATTCATCATGAGTGGGGCTGTGCTACAATGAGTAGAGGAAATTCATAGCTCTTTGCATTTGGGTAGCTATGTGGCACAGTGGCTAGATCACTGGATCGGAAGTTGGAAAGACCTGAATTAAAATCTCACCTCAGACTCTTACTAGCTGTGTGACTATAGACAAGTCATTTAACTCCAATTGCCTTAAGCATCTAGGGTCATCTTCTGTTGTCCTGATATAGGCTCCGGAGGAAAGAATGAGGTTGGTGACTTTATACAGCACTTTCTCGCTTAAATACAATTCACTGCAAGTCACAGTCCTCCTTGAGATCTTTGCACTTGCCATCACTGTGAAATCATTATTGTCTATGATCAGTAAAGTATTCCTTAATCATTATACTTGGTGTTGATAGTGAATTTATAATATATGGCTTGCATCCTGTATCTACAAGGCTAACAAAAAGGACCTGCTAAAAATGACCGTACAGTAAATGAATATAGCAATCCCCTGTTTGATAAACCCAAAGACTCTGGACTCTTGGATAAGAAGTCACTAGTTGACAAAAACTCCTAAGAAAAGTGAAAAATTGAATGTCAGAAACTAGGCATAGAACAGCTTCTTACACAGGAAACCACAGTAAAGTCAAAATGGGTACATGATCTAGACATAAAAAGTGATACCATAGATAAATGAGAAAAGGAAGAAATTGTTTACTTGCCAGATCTATGGAGAGGGGATGAATTTGTAACTAAAGATGAAACATAGAACATTATAAAATGCAAAATGGATGGTTTTGGGTACATTAAATTAAAAAAGGTTTTGCACAAACAAGACCAGTGCGGCCAATATTAGAAGGAAGACAGAAAGCTGGGAAACAATTTTACAGACAGTGTTTCTGATAAAGGCCTCATTTCTAAAATACATAGAGAACTGAATGAAATTTAAATGAGTGCAAGTCATTCCCCAACTGATAAGGTCAAAGGACATGAATGGTTTTAAGATGAAGAAATTGAAATTATCTACAGCCATATTAAAAAAATTAGTTCTCAATCACTATTGATTAGAGAAATACAAATTAAAACTATGTCAAGGTACCTCACACCTATCAGATAGGCTGATATGACAAGAAAAAGGAAAATGATAAATGTTGGAGAAGATATGGCTAAATTTTAACAGTAATGTACTCTTGGTAGAATTGTTTATTCATTCAACCATTCTGGAAAGCAATTTGTAACCATACTCAAAAGGTATAAAATGGTACATACCCTTTGACCTAGCAATACCACTACCAGGTCTATATCCCAAAGAGATAATAAAAAAGGGAAAAGTAATCACATGCACAAAAATATTTATAGCCACTATTTTTGTGGTGGAAAAGAATTGGAAATTGAAGGGATGCCCATCATTTGGGGAATGGCTAAACAAGTTGTGGGATATGAATGCAATGGAAAGCTATTGTGCTTTAAGAAATGATGAGCAGGCAGATTTCAGAAAAAAATGGAAAGACAGGAATTGTTGCTGAGTGAAATGAGAAGAACTAAGAAAACATTATACATAGTATCGACAACATTGTGTGACGATCAACTGTGATGGACTCAGCTCTTCTCAGCAATACAATGGTTCAAAACAATGCCAAAATACTCATGATGGAAAATGCTTTCCATATCCAGGAAAACACACACACACACACACAATTATGAAGTCTGAATGTTGATAGAAGCATGCTATTTTCATTTGTTGTTGTGTTTTTCCCCCTTTTGTTCTGATTCTTCTCTCACAGCATGACTAATGTGGAAATTTTTAACATGATTGTAATCTATAACCTATATCAGATTGTTTCCTGGGTTTCCAAGGGGGAAGGTAAGCGAGGGTGGGAGAAAAGTTTGGAACTCACTCTTACAAAAATGAACGTTGAAAACTAAAAAAAAAAAAAAAAACTAATAATAATAATAATAATAATAATAATAATAATAATAATAATAATAAAAGAATGGCTGTAAAACATACCATTAGAAAACGAATATCTAATGCTCTGTAGACAAGTCTTTTCACATGTAGATAGCATAAATTTGTCAACAATAATCTTTGATTGATTTTTTTTTTTTGGTGAGGCTATTGGGGTTAAGTGACTTGCTCAGGGTCACACAGCTAGTAAGTGTGAAGTGTCTGAGGCCGGATTTGAACTCAGGTACTCCTGAATCCAGGGCTGGTGCTTTATCCACTGCGCCATCTAGCTGCCCCTAACAATAATCCTTATCAAAGGAAAACACTATTTAACTGGATCTGGGGGGTCAGACTACCTGGGTTATAACCTTCATGTTTATATTTTGTTAGGAAACCCCAATTAAAATGTATCATCAAGCCTTATGTCCTATATATTTTTCACTTCTTCTTAGGGGATTTTTGTCCAACTCTCCCACGCAAATTCATTTAGATCAAAAAATCAAAGATTTAAGCTGAAAGGAATCTTAGAATTTATTTAGTCTAAATCCTTCATTTTCTGGGGGCGGTGAGGCACATGGTGATGAAGTGACTTAACTAAGGTCACACAGGAAGTGATTTACAGAGAGAGAAATTAATTCTAGGTCCTCTGACTCAAAATTCAGAATTCTTTCCACTGTACCTTCCAGATAAGAAGCTTGAAGCTAGGTAAAGAGAGATTGAAACAATCTTCAAATAAAAGTATTCAGTTTACAATCTGATTGCCCTTTTATATCTGCAAACCTGAAATGGAGGAATGCCTGAACAAAGGAATCTTTTATTCTATACCTACCTAGAAGTTTTTTCAAACACAAGGCTATTGAAGCAATCAGACTCAATGTCTACAATATCTCTATTACCTAGGTCCCAGGGGGATGTTTCATTTGTCTATAATTTGATTGAGTTCCTTTTCATCTTTAGTAGGTGCCAGCAGTTTGAGAAAGAGTAAGGGACACAAATCAACCTCATCGCTTCACATTCTGAACAATTCTACATTTGGGCCATGAAGCCAGCTATTCCTGAAGGGATAAAAGTCTGTGTCAACTGATCTTTCTTGGGAATAACCGCCCTTTCAAAGCTGAGAGGAACCAAGAGGCTCTGGATACTTTTACTGGCCTCAGTTCAATAGTTAGCTATTATGCTTCAAAGAAGGCCTTCACCCACAATCACTACCACATACCTGTACAAAAATGTATCCATTTAGCCTTGGAAAGAAATGAAAACAGGACGCTCATTGGAAATCCAGACAAGACTCTTAATACAATCTGCTTGAATCCCCATATCTTTTGAGCAATGATTAAAAAAAGGAAGCCACTGAAAGGGTTCAAATATCCTACAGTGACATGCAGTTCAGAAAGTCCTCAGACTTTAGTCAAAGCCTGTGACACCCTTTAAAAGGTCAGAAGATATTCTATCTTATCCATCCTCCATTCAGCAAGCTAATTGCTAACATTTATGTTTGGGGGCCTATATGTGAAATACAAATGAACCAATTCCATTTGTAATCTGGTAATAAAATGGTCCGAATCATCTAGGAGCAATAGGAGCAAAGAATAGTCAATTGCTTATATGAAAAGCTTTCTGAAAGGAACCAATTCCCAGTTCCTATGGAACGACCAATTTTTGTCCCGGAATATAAGCATATGGAACAATTTTCTTACAAGCCACCTGAGTGAAAGGATGAACGCAAAATTTGTAATGAGATGCGAAGGGAAAAGTCCTAGCATAGCGCATATAGCTAAACTTTTCAAAGGAGTTTATTCAAAAAGAACTCAAATGAGATTTATTTGCCTGTAGGCCAAACAATCTACAGTATTTAAAAAAAAAAATTTCAATATTTTGGCCATATTTATGTGAGGTAAGTACTACTAAGCATATTGGGCCTATTTTGTTTTCCCCTCTGATTTTTTTATTCTTCTTTTCATGGATTCTATTTTATACCAATCCCATCCCATCTCATCACATTGTATAAGTTTTTCTAAATATAAAACATTGTTCTAGGCAATGATGATATAAAGAAAAAAGAAACACAAAATGCTATCTTCAAGTGACTTATATTCTACTAGAGAGTTAATTAATGTTTAGTTCAGTGAATAAGAGTCTGATGCTCACAGGAGTTAAGGATGTGAACCCATTAGTTGAACGTAGAGTAATATCTTGCAACTATATATGTGGTTGAGAGACCGACTTTGTAGTGAAGGACAGTCAAGGGAATTTATAGATAAGAGAAGTGGTTAACATATCCCAGATGGCATGGTACTGCCAATTCTCCACTCAGATATATGGCAGGATTCACTTCTCCTCTTTATGGATACTTGTTGAATGGCTGCGTCAGGCATTTTACATCCAATTTTAAGGTGTCTTTCACCTCAAGAGACCTAGTCCTATGCTTTTGTTAATTACTCTTTTTCTTTTGATCATAAGGGCAGCTATTGACATGCAGTGGATAGAGCAATGACTCTGGAGTCAGGAAGACCTGAGTTAAAATCCTGCTTAAGATACTTATTAACTATGAGAATCTAGGCAAGTCACTTAATTGTCTTTGTCTCAGTTTCCTTACCTGTAAAATGAGCTATAGAAGGCAATGACAAACCAGTCTAGTACCTTTGCCAAGAAAATCCCAAATGGGGTAATGAAGAGTTGGATATGAATGAAATGATGGAAGAATAATAACTTGTTTATTATAGCACGTACTGGCAAATAAAAAAAAATAGTATGAATAGTTTGCTTCTGGAGGAACATAATATCTGAAACAATCTTTTGATGAAATACTAATTCATTGATCTGTTCAATAAACAGAATGACATAAGGGGGCAGCTAGGTGATGCAGTGGATAAAGCACAGGCCCTGGATTCAGGAGGACCTGGGTTCAAATCTGGCCTCAGACACTTGACACTTACTAGCTGTGTGACCCTGGGCAAGTCACTTAACCCTCATTTCCCCACAAAAAAAAAATAGCCAATGACTGTAAAATGTCCTATTGGGGGCATCTAAGTGGCACAGTGGATAAAGCACTGGCCCTGAATTCAGGAGGACCTGAGTTCAAATCTGTCCTTAAACACTTGACACTTACTATCTGTGTGACCTTGGGTAAGTCACTTAACCCTCATTACCCTGCCCCCCCCCAAAATAAATAGATTGAGATTCAAAATGATGTATTGATCATATGCAAAATTCAGCACTAGGCTTTATGGGAGGCATGCAAAGATTAATCAGAATCATAAAATCATAAGATTATATACTGGAAGGGGTATGAAGAGTTTTCTAATACAACACCTTTATTTAGACATGGTCCCTGCCATAGATCCTTCTCATGTGTGGATTAATTTTTCATTAACGTTCCCCATTTGGCAAGTTGAGAATAACAACAATGATGATGAGAACAACAGTAATGATAACTAACACTTATATAGAGCTTACTCTGTTCTAGGCACTGGGATAAGTGATTTAAAATGACTATATTAAAAAATGAAATAAAATGATTATATCATTTGATCCTCTAAACAACTCTGGGATGTAGGTATTACTCTTACTCCCATTTTAGAGATGAGGAACCCGAGGCAAACAGAGGTTAACTTGTGCAGGATCACATGGCTAGTAAGTATCAAAACTCAATTCTTGCTCAGTATGAGCCCAGTACTCTACTGTCCAAACTAGCTGTTCCATTTGTCACAGCAAAGGGACCAAAGGGTAGCAGGTACACTGCAAAATGGTGAAGGCCAGCAGAGGATAACAAAATAAAGATTAGGGGAAGTATGTCAGTTCTCAGGGATAGATGCCCATTTGCTTCATATTAATTGTGGCTCTGCCCTCTCACCTTCATAATTCCCTTGTTGAAATTCAGTGATCCCAGCGATTTTTAAAACATCATTATTTATTCCTATTGCTCATCTGAAATGATGTATGTAATTAAATGGAATTTTTTTTCCTCTTTTTTCCTTTCTTTTCTTTTTTTTTGTTTGTTTTTGTTTTGTTTTGTTGGTGAGGCAATTGGGTTTAAGTGACTTTCCCAGTGTCACAGTTTCTAGAACACAGATGTACAATTTTTGTTATTAACCCATTGTGCCTTTAAATTTCCCTGGAATTCTGAAGAAAAATGAATTTGACTTTGTATAGGAAAATATCCTCAATTCTCAAGCATTTCAATTAGGCTCCTTTGGATATTTTTCCTCTGATTTTTTTTGAAACATTGGCTTTTATATCAAAGACCATAGAAAGAACTTATTCACTTGAAATTAAGAGTGATTAATGGAGTCAATAAATATCCCTGAGCCATCCCTAGGTAAGAAACATGGTGAGTCCCCTTTTTTTTCATTTCCCTCATTTCATGAGATTGAAATACTGTGAAAGTCTAGTCAATAGCTGTTACCATATCTGAAAGCCAACCAAGTGAATTAGAGATATGGAGAATAATTTGGCAGAATTTCAGCACCTCTCTCCTCCTTACCACCACTTTGATCCACTAAATAACAAGAAGGTTACTGTACCAAGACCTTGTTTAAAAATCATGTCATTTTTCTTCCTAGAAGGCATTCTTTCTTTAGTCTTACTTTGTTAGAACATAAGACCTTATTAAAGCTAAGACAGCTGATGTCACACATGTGGGATTAGTCACGCCAAGCTAAGTAAAGCTATATGGTGGGATAAATTAACTCTTAAAAACTTCACATAAAAAAAATAAAAGTTTATTTAAAAATTTTATTTAAAATAAATTTGGCAAGATATTTTACATAGTGATACATTTATAGTACCTAACAGACTTTATCAAGTTTCCTGAAATTGACAATAGTTCCAGATCTCAAATTGAAAGATAATGAGGGCCCTGACCACTGAGGAAGTGGGTACTTGTCATACTCCTCTGAACTCCTCTGGATTTTATTATGCACTCTGAAATCTTATCATGTACTCTGCAAAATTACATCAACCCCAAAACTCACACCTCCTCAATACACACTGCCTCTGGGACCCCTCCATCCCTCTTCCTGAAGAGTGTGGAGGGTTGGCCACTATAGTGCTCTGCCCAGTTCCTCCATCTAAGGAGAGAAGCCAGGGAAGTCATGTTTATATTTCCCACCCAGCTGCACTCCCTCTTTTCTTACACCACCTCAGGCCCTTTCAGTTTCTGGCTTTTGCTGTCTTCCTTTTATTAGATTTTTAGCTCCTTGAGGGCAATGACTGTTTTCTACCTTCTTTGTATACCCAATACTTCACACAGTTCTTAGCACATAGTTGACATTTAATAAAATTTGTATTGACTGACTAGGTATATATCACACCCTCCCCCTGTCCTTTAATGTGTTGTTGCTTTCTATTAAGCATACACATTTTGTTCTGTATGAGTCAACAGTGTGATATGGCAGGAATTCAGTATGGGGTTACAATTTTCCTGAAAAAAAACTGTTTATATTCCCTCTCCTTCCCTTTTCCCTTCTCCTCCCCCCATTTCCCTTTCTCTCCACTCCCCTTTCATATTCTTGCCCCATCCTCTCTCCTCCACTCCCCTTCCTTTTTCCTCCTCCTTTACCTCAACCTCCTCCTTTCCCTCCCCACTTCAACCCCACTTCTTTTCCCTTCCCTGGTGCCCACTACAATATTTTCCATATAGAAAACATTTAATAAATGCATGATGAATGAATCAATGGCTTCTTTGAATGAATAAATGATGGTCTCTTCGTACTTTTTCTTGGGCATCACATTTATAAAGGACACAAAGCTAGATAATAACTATAGAAAGGCAGTCAGAATGGTGAAGGTCTTTGAGCTCATGCCAAATAAGGATCAGCTCCAAGAAGAGAAACTTTTTAGATTCAAAATGAGACAACTCATTGGAATATCATAACTTTCTTCAAGTTATTGAAAGGGTTGGATTAAACCTATTCTATTGGGGTTTAGAGGGTAGAATGTGGGGTAATGAATGAAAGTTGTAAAAAGGCATATTTGAGTTTCTGGTCAAGAAAAAAAATAGGGCTCTCTGAGGTAGCTAAGTGGATAAAGTACTGGCCCTGGATTCAGGAGGACCTGAATTCAAATCTGGCCTCAGACACTTGGCACTTACTATATTTGTGACCCTGAGCAAGTCACTTAAACATCATTGCCCACAAAAATTAAACAAACAACAAATTTAAATAAATAAATAAATAAGGCTTTCTATAAGTGAAATGGCCTCCCTTGGGGGGGGGGGAGTTTTTCCTCACTAGTTGCTTTTAGAGTCTAAATAAGATTTCTTTTTTTAAAATTGTTAAAATTTTTATTTTTTTTTAATTTATTTTGGATGTGATGCACTAGAGATTCCTTTGGGGAGTTCAGGTTGGCTATGAAAGACCTTTCCAATTTTGAAATTCTGTGATTCCATGAGCATAGTTGAGATAAAGGTCAGAGATGTAGATTTTTTTCTAGGAGATCATATCCCACAGCTCCCTTTGATAATAATGTCTGGAAGTCACAGAAAAGTTACTTCTGATGTCTAGCTTATACCACTACAGTCACAGTTTAAAAAACATCTTTGTTATTTCTGTTCAAGGGTTTGAGGATTTGTTCACTGGATAACAGGTTTAACTTCTATTATAACCATCTTAAAAGGTATTACATGAATATATTGTGTAGGACTTTGGGAAAATCCACTCTAGACTCAATGCTTTTGGAGGCCTTTCATTTGTCCTGGTAGCTGATCTCATCTCCTACTTTTCTATTCACAGAGGTCAGTCAGTCAATAAACATTGACTGAATGTCTATTTTGTGCCAGACACTGGGTTAAGTTCTGAGGATACAAAGAAAATCAAAAGACAATTCCTGCCCTCAAGGAATTCACTATCTGATAAGGTAGACATTAAGGAAACAAGTGTATACAAACACGCTATAAACATGAAAAATAGGAAATAGTAGAAGACAAAGATAAAAAAAACCAAAACAATGATGGGATACTTTGGGAATTCTGTAGCACAAGGTACATTCTAATAACTTTATGGAAATTATACATCCAAAAAACAAACAGACAAAAAAAAAACTAGTTTTTCTCTCTTTTTGTAATACTGCATTACATAATTTTACTCACCCATACAGACCATTTAAAAATATTAGGTCAATAA
The DNA here is from genome assembly GCF_019393635.1 of Dromiciops gliroides. Taxonomy (NCBI): domain Eukaryota; kingdom Metazoa; phylum Chordata; class Mammalia; order Microbiotheria; family Microbiotheriidae; genus Dromiciops; species Dromiciops gliroides. The sequence goes on from NC_057861.1 coordinate 719,671,035, forward strand.
ATTTCTAACATCCATAAAAATGTAACTTTCTTTCTGAAATGCAAGAATTAAAAAGATTGGTGTCTAAACAAGAAGAGACAAAAAACCCCAACTGGAATGAAAGCCTAATTATCACATCTAAAATTAGGGCTTTTGGTTTGGGTCTTCCTATTTTCTCCTTCTACTCTATCCTGCTAGAGTTTCAGATCCCCTTCCTCTGGGACCCTGCCCATCCACAGGGTCAGCTTCTCCTCATCCAAAGAGTTCAACACACATCACTTCCCATTATGGAAATACACAGGGTTGTTGGTGAAACTCCAGGACTGGCCTCATAGCCTAAGCCACCACCACCTAAAAGTGAAAGTTTCTGGATTTCTTAGCCATGGGGATATCCAAGTTCATTGCTAGTTCTCCATTCATTCTTATCTCTCCAGCTAGTGGATCCATGTATAACATATGACTATACCTTTCTTCCTTTTGGAATCTTCCATTTCACACGGGTGAATGATTTCTTCTCTTCTAGACTGCTACTCCTCTTGCCTTTAACTGTATTTCTTTGTGTTTCTGCATTTCTTGCTTATGAAATTCCTCCATCTCTCTCAGTTCTTCTTGACCCCTCATTAGATCCTGGTGTAAAAGACTTACCCAGTGCTTATGATATGCACCTTCCATTTCACTATCTCCTTCATCTTTTGCTTATTTCACATTTTTCTCAACCTGCTTCCTTGGTGGTCTTTCATTTCTTCTAAAGACTTCTATCTCTGGGAGATATTTAAACTGAAAAGTGTCTTGTTGAACAAAACAGGGAGGGTTCTCTTACTCCTTTTGATACATTGTATTGTTCAGTGCAAGCTTTCCAGGAAGAGTATCTTCATTATCTAGTTGCTCAGGTGGTTCCCCAATAACTGTTCCTAGAGTTGGTGTCAACCAAAAGCCTTTTTTCCCCTGCCTGGCTTAGAAGTGAATTCAACAATGTCCTTTTCTATAGCTCTTCCTCAATTGTCAACAATCAGGATAGCCCTTTCAATAGGTCCAAATTGGCTGAATGCTTCCTCTGGTGGGTGATTCACTGGAAACATGAAGTGAAAAATTTTGTACAGACGATGGGGTAGTGGCCTGTAGGGCAAAACAAGACTGAAGTTGTCACCCTCTCAGCCATCTATCATCAAGTTCTGCTTTTGCAATCTCCCTAGATTCCAGTTTGATGAATGCACGTCCTTTGCCCAGTGATAAAGACATCAGCTGTTCTCCATATTTAGCAAATAATCTTTTGATGTCTTGTCTATAAATATCTTCTATAAGATTTCCAAAAATTAACCTACATCTCGGTGTGCAAGTCTCTCTGGGCCTCCTCAAGAGATAGAAAGTTGCTTTAAAGCTCTCTAGGTCCTAGACCTTCTTTTGGCTGAAGCCCTTGGATGAGGAGTGGGGGGCATGGGAGCAGTGATGGAGAGGAGGCAGCCCCGGCTGTTGCTACTGGTGCTGGTACCGTGGATGGCGATTGTTCCTTTGGGTGTTCTCCAGGAAGAGGGGGGGGGCAGGCACTGTGGGGTTACAGCCAGGGCTTAGGCTTCCTTGTGTTTTAGAGGTGGGAAGACAGAGGTCAGGTGGCAATGACTACCTGGGGCCTGGGGCTGCCATCAGAGCCAAGTTTGGCCACCATACCTGTAGCTCTTGTGCCTCTGCAGCCTTGTTCAGAAGGCATAGGCATGAGCCCACCCAGGTCAGGCTGCAAAATTCCTCAAATCTGGCTCAGGCCCATGGCTAGCATGGTGAGTGTTAGTCATGCCTTAGGCCCGGGACTGGTCCTGGGACAAATCTGTGATGCGGGGCAGGCAGGTGGGCAAGGCAAAGGCAGAGAAGCTGCTCTAGGAACATGCAGGCCTCCTGGCTGAACACAAAATGCTGGGGGAGAGAAGTCTTAATTAACTCTCTGTGTAATTCAAGGCAGCAGATCTTCTATACCTTTTCATTCTCCTTGGACCTTCCCTAGTTCACCCCCTCAAGCACCCCCCAAGCTAAGAAATGCTACCATTTTTATTGGGGGAAAATAAGACTGATCTCTGAGAGCTATTTCTTCTCCCCTATCCCTCATCTTAAGTCACCCAGATGCCTTTTGCTAATGCCACCTTCTGTCTTCTTTGTTCTTGCCTCATATGAAGACATGACCCTTCCCTGACCGAGGCAAACCCTACAAGTTGATCCCATCCCATCCATTCCATCTCCTTCTGCATATTACCCCCTTTATCATCCCCCCATTCTTTCACTTATCTTCAGTCTATTCCTGCCTTCAATCTATTCCTATTCTACTTCCCTACCCATGTCATCTAATCCTTAAAAAAAAAAGCTCTCACTTGATTCTTCCACCCCTGCTATCATCCTGGATCTCTCTTATGTTTTGTAGCTAAATTCCTGAGATGATCATCTACAATAAGGGTCACCACTTTACTCTCACTCTCTTTTTAATGCTCTACAGTCTGGCTTCTGACCTCATCATAGAACTGAAATGACTGTCTCAAAGGTTCATATCAATCTCTTAATCTCCTAAATCAGACATCCTTTTCTCAGTCCCCATCCTTCTTGACCCATTCATAGAATTTGACACTTTCAGCCACCATCTTCTCCTTGATTCTCTCCTTTCTTTAGGTTTTAGGAACACTAATCTTTCCTGGTTACCTCCTGCCACCCTGCCTTGTCTTATTACTCCACAGTATGCTTTCATGGATTTTTTTTTGCAGGGCAATGAGGGATAAGTGACTCGCCCAGGGTCACACAGCGAGTATATGTCAAATGTCTGAGGTTAGATTTGAACTGAGATCCTCCTGAATCCAAGCCTGGTGCTTTCTCCACTGTACCACCTAGCTGCCCCTATTTGATGGATCTTCAACCAGGGCATGCCCACTGAAGGTAATATCCCCAAAGGCTCTCTCCTAGACTGTCTTTCCTTATATGTGTGTGTGTGTGTGTGTGTGTGTGTGTGTGTGTGTGTAATTTCATTTGGCTATTTAATCAGTTCCTGTGGAGTCAATTATTATCTCTGTGCTGATGAACCTCAAATCTATTTACCCAGCCCATATTACTCTACTCACCTCCTTTCTCACATCTCCAACTACCTATTAGTTTTCTTGAACTGGATGTCCCAAGGATATCTCAAACTTAACATTTCCAAACTGAACTTATGTCTTCCTTAAGCTTGGGTCTTTCCAAGTTATTATTATTGCCATCATCCCAATCCCTTGGGTTTACAACCAAGGTGTCCTCCTTAATTCCTTAGTCTCTCTCACTACAGATATCCAAATGTCCAATCTGTTGACAAGGCCTGACAACTTTGCCTCTGTAATATTTCTTGAATAAATCACCTAATCTCCTCCATCAAGTGGACTGTGGCCCTTCTCACTTTATGCCTAGACTATTATAATAGTCAGCTGGTGTGTCTGACTGACTCAAATCTCTCCCCACTCCAGTTCATCCTCCACTTAGCTATCAGAGTAATCTGCCTAAAGCACAGATCTGCTCGTGTCACTCACTCCCCTACTCTTTGAACTCCAATGGCTCCCTATCACCTCTACTATTAAATATAAAATTCTATGTTTAGCATTCAAAGCTTTTCATTACCTGCCTCCCTGCTTGTTAAGTCTTAACACCTTGCCCCGCACCATGTCCTCTGCCACCCAATGACACTTGCACTCTTGCTGTTCTTGGAAAAGTCTCATAACCCCCTTACTTCAGGCGTTTTCCCTGGCTATCCCCTATTTCTACAGTGCTTCTCTCTTCTGCCTCCTGGCTTCCCTGGTCTCCTCCAAGTCCCACTTAAAAGCCCAGTCTGCATAGAAAGCTTTAAAAAAATTCCTCTTATGCCTAGTGGCTTCCCTTTGCTGATTATCTCAAATATATTGCTTATGGCACAAAAACTGGGTCTACAATTTTGACATGTCTTTCCCATTATATTGTGAACTTTTCAAGAGCACAGACTGTCTTTTACCATTTTTTGCATCCCCAGGGCATAGCTGAGTGCCTAGCATATAGTAGGTCCTGAATATATAATTGAACAATAGTATTGTCCTCGAAACTCCCTCCCCTCCTGGTTTTTAGGTATCACTACTCTTTCTTGTGTCCCCTTCTACCTATCTCACCACTGCTCAGTGTTCTTTGATGAATCTTCAAACAGAACGAGTCCACTAAAGGTGAACATCTCTTCTCTTCTTCCTCAATACTAGTCAACAGTTTTTATTTAATTATCATTGACATCAATATTTTCATCATTGTCCCTTTTATTTAGAGAGTTTATTATTATTCCATCCATTTTCTTGGGCAAACTCCATTGTCTTTCTCCCAATATCATTTGACTGTTGATATATGTGTTGATACACATATAGCATTTATTTATTTATCTGTTTGTTTATTTATTACTGAGACCTTAGCTTAAAAAGGCCAATGTTTGCCACAGCATCTGGGGCCACCTCCAGTCATCCTAAGGAATTTCTTGCCATTGGGATACCTCTAGAGGAGAGAATAGGGCTGGTGATTTTGCACAGCCCTGCTTCATTTAAATGCAATTCACTGCAAGTCATGGCATCACCTCCCATTGTCCTTTGTGAATGTAGGATAAACAACAATAACATTTTAATGGTGATCAGGGTGAGAAGAGGGAACCAATTTAGAAAAGGAAGCTGGAAAGCAAGGGGTGGTAGAGAGTGTTAAATATATGTAGAGCCATTATCTGAGGGATAAGCAGAGTTAGAAGTGAGCATTGCTAGTGCAGGGACTTCTTCAAATGGAGATTCCAGGAAGGAAGTTGCCTATAAGATGAGGAGTCCAGAAAGGAAGAGGTATCTCCATCTTGAGAAGAAAACTGGCCTGAGGTGGGAGGTGCAGAAATCCACAGGGACAGGAGCTAAGGATCTTAGCCAGGTTAGAAGTAACCATGATGTATTCATGAGAGATTCCAGTGCTAAACAACTCCTGTTAGAATTTCTCAGAGGTCTTATTGAGGTAATTTCTGTTGTTCAAGGTCTCTTATAGTTAAAACAAAGTCTACATTTTTTGTTTGTTCTTTGTTTAGATTCAAGGTTATAGGGGAGGGTATGTCACTTTTTTAATGCAAAAATCTTTAGAGAAAGAGTAACAACATCAACATTTGGGGGGGGGGGGGTTGCTCACTAACATCCTTTAAAGTTCTGCCCTGATGTCTCACTGTGGTCTGCAGGCAACCCTGAGTTCTTAAAACAATTAAAAAGATGCACACACTCTGATCATTACTAAGAAGCTGGAGCATCTTTGTGTATGGGCCTAATGATAGCCTATATGTCTGTTTTCCAAGCATCAACTTAACTAAATCTGCAGTTCATCACTAAGTGTTTTGAAGGGTGATATAAATTTTATTTACAGAAACTCTCAAAGACAATCTACCAAGTCATAGAGTGGTTGTGATTTTTAAGTAAAAAGGGAGTCCCCATGCCAACAAAATCATAGGTTCTTAAAATACTGACATATTAATCATATACATTTTACTGAAAGTGAGTTTCAGGTTCTTTCTTTAGAGTTTGTTTTGACTTAGAGGATGGTAGAGAAAGCATGATGAGATGAATAGCTTGTGGAAAGGGAAAGGAGCAATAACAAAGGGTGAGAAAAGTAAATAACCATGAAGTGGTGGTGGGGAATGAGGTCAGTGAAGATGAATGTTGCTTACTTAATTTTGCCTAGGGCCAGCTCTGCTCATTGTCAAGATTTATTTATAAAAGCACTGTAATGGAGCAAAAAGATGGTATATATTTCAGATTCCTAGCCAAAATAATCAAGAGTTCCCTGGGTTCAAATACTCATCATGACATTATTTTTGAGAGCGTGGACAAGTTACCAAATTTCTCTGATTTTTAGTTTCTTCTTCAGTAAAATTGTAAATAATTATTATTATAATCATAATGTAGAGGCAGCATGGCATAGTTGATAGGGAGCTTGCCTTGGAGGCAAGAAGAGATGAGTTCAACTCTTGTCTCTGATACATATTGGTTATGTGACCCTGGGCAAGTCATTTAACTTCTCTATGTCCCAGGCAACTCTCTCACACTTTATTAGAAAGCTTGCCTACTTCCAAGGTAGAGGAAGCTTCCTCATCTAGAAATGCCCTATATCTATGTAATTGCAGGTTCAGTGCCCTTCCTATTATGATGATGACTATAATGACTATACTTTTAATTTCTGTCTCCCAGGGTTGTTGATTTGAAGATCAAGTTAACTATTGCATGTAAAATACCTTTTAATCCTCAAGGCATCATCCAAAAATCAGCTCTTATTATATTGGTGAACTTCCCTTTCAGTTTCATTCTCTTATCTCTAAATAAAATGTCAAAATCTTTTCTCTCTTTAAAAAAAAAATGTTAGCACTAAGGGTTGAGAGTACGCTGCATCATTAACAAGTCACAATTTTCTTTTTCTGGACTACCATCCTTCATTGAGATTTAGAATCATGGTCTATACTTTGCTAACAGTTGGAATTCATTAAGTCCAGGAAACACAGCAAAGTTATTTCAGCATATGATTCAATACCAAATGTGTTCCCAGATAAAGCTGGTTTTTTCCCAGATGCTAAATCATTGATTTCACCAGGATAAAAAATGTTTCTCTGTGTATGTGTCTCTATATGTGTGTCTTTTCTCTTCCTTCCTTCCTTCCTTCCTTCCTTCCTTCCTTCCTTCCTTCCTTCCTTCCTTCCTTCCTTCCTTCCTTCCTTCCTTCCTTCCTTCCTTCCTTCCTTCCTTCCTTTATTCCTTCCTTCCTTCTTTCATTTCATTCATCCATCTAGCTAGCTAGCTATCCATCCATCCATCCATCAATCTATCTATCTCCAATTGCTTCAGTTAATTTCCCAGGAATTTTCTTGACTTGAGTGGGATAGATGTGTGTGTAACTGCCAGGCAATATTCATGTATGTGATATTTCACTTTCTCACACAATGAATCACTGATATGTTCTATTGTGACGTGTTTAGAATTTGGAGGGAGGATTACTGATGTCTCATTATAAGACAAGACTATCAGCAGGTAGCATGTCTCAAGGGAAAGATCACTGGATTTAAAGTCAGAGAACCACATTTCTAGTTCCCACTCTGTCATGTACTGCCTATGACCTTGGGCAAATCAGTGAACTACTATGGGTCTCAATTGCCATATCTCTAAAATGAAGTGATTGAATTAGGTAGACTAATTCCTCGCCATTGCTAAATATCTGACCTATGACCTTGCTTCAGTTTATGACTTTTCCATTTACCATTAGCATGTGGTTGGGCAGGTTTTTCATCTCCCAAAGCCTCAGTATCTACAACTATAAAACAATAGAATTTAGATTAGCTGATCTTCATAGCCCCATCTTTCTATAAATACTATGATTCTCATATGCCATCTAGAAATTTCTTCTGCATTTGTTATTTCCTTTGAGATTTTTGTTAGCACCATTGAATTTAAAAAAAAAAAAGGTTCAACGAGGAAAAGAGGGGGGAATTATTAAGAAATACATCAATTTACTCTACAGGTATATGCAATATGTTTACTTATTTTCCTAAAATAAATGTTTATATAGTTCTCATTTCAAAGCATGTTTTTTCTACAAGGCCAGTGAACAGGCTGTCTCAGATAGGGCTCTTTGTAGGTAAATGATAGGTGATAAATGCATGCATATACATACAAAGATTTCTTTACTAGAAAGAAGCAAGAAGGTATATTGTTAAAGGTGGTAGCCTATTGAGTTTAATCAATAACAAATATTTCCCAAGCAGAAAATACACTCATTCCATTCAACTTAATACTTTGTCACACAGGAATATTGTTAAATCATTTTTATCCTTTATATAACAAGCCGATACATCTTGTTCATAGTTGGTCACATTTGTTCCTTACATTTTTTCTCAGTAGTAGTTATACATCATCCTGGGTCATTCACCCTTGTGTCTAAGCCTTGACCTTGTCGGTTATATGTTCTTGCGAGATGACTGGTCAGTATAGCCTATTTACATGAAAGAAATTCTTTTCTCCCTGGGTACCTTAATGTGGTGCTGGTCTTGTAACATTTCTCTTTCAGGAGGTACTGTAAACAAGCAAAGAAAAGTGCAACTAAAATTTCAGGTCACCTTAGGTGAAACAAGACAAATAAGTGTTGCATGTAACTCTTGCCCATATTCAGGATGTTGATGTTAATGTCAAAATTGATACTGTCAAAGATTGACAGATACTTTCTAAAATCCATGTTGTATTACTTTAAAATCCATGGGATGTTAATTTTACTTGATTCTACCTTTATTCATAAAGCAACTTCCTCATCCTCCTTCTTTGTGAGGCTTTTATTTTATTTGACCTGTCACTCTATCATATATCATATTATATCATTAGAGGAATTGTACAGTCTATTTTTAATGAATATACCATGACAATGAAAAAGTTGAAAGACATACTCAGACCATCAAGAAAAAAACATAAATAATTTTATTGGCTGCCTAGATCCAGTAATGTTGATATGTGGTTATTCTTATAAATTAGAAACAACACGTTGCAAGAACAATATTATCAGAATATAAAGAACTCAAAAGTTCCAAAGATCCTTTGGTGAGTGGCTTATTCATATAATTAAGCCTTGGCTGGGGGAAAAGATTCTACTAAAAAACCTCTTAGTTTCTCCCACTCAATGCCTTAAGACTTAAAGCTTAAGTCGCAGCCTTTGTAATGAATGAACTTAGATTTCTCTCCAGTTTGGGTTTGTAATTTGTAGGGAGGCCGTTCCGGATAAAGTACTCACAACCTTTTTTTTGTATGACTGGCAAGTTTATTCTCAATTAGTTTACCTTATTTGGTTATTTTTGTAATAAAATTGAGTCTTTCTTGTACTATAGAATTTCATTCCATCTTTGGAAGTATTTCAGAAAGGCTTATTCAGTGATGGTATTTACCTTTTTAATCTTGAACATAATTCTTTCATTTAATGCTGCTGCTTTGTTAGTTTCTGTGTCTATTCCCGAAAAGGATCTATCTATCTATCTATCTATCTATCTATCTATCTATCTATCTATCTATCTATCTATCTATCTATCAGCTATCATTTACTGTCTATCTACCAATATGTATATCAATATGAATCATTCACTGCATATAATGATATCTATAATATGTATATCTGCATGTTCATACATACATATAGTTCTCCCTTTATGTAAGTCGACCTTTCCAGTGACCGCTACATAAAACGCTTTTTACTTAATGTGAATTTGTCCATGGGCATGGGGAAGGGAGGGAGGAAAGGACAGAAGGAGGGAGGGAGGGAGACAGGAATATGGGAATGTCAAGGCACTGGCATATGCTTCAAGGACTCCTGGGGGCTGGGAAAAAGAAGTGAAAGCAGGAAGGGGAACCTATGGGGAGGGGCCAGCCATGTGGGGTCCTGGTCTAAACTGAGAGAAAGAAAACAATAGAGAGGGGGCAGACAGTGTGTGGTGGGGCAGAAACACAGATGTTGGGAAGAGAGTGTGAAAGTCTCCTGGCTTGGCCACAGAGGTCTCAAAAAGTCTCAGATCTACCTATGTAGGTGGAAGTGGAGTCAGTTCTGCTTTCATTTGGAAGTGTATTTTTTAAAATTATTTTAAAACTTATTTTTTTTAGGGGTTGGGAGGCCAAGAAGCTAAGGAGGAGGAGTGGAGAGAACACAGTAAAGTACTATACAGGAAAGTTGAAATAGGTGGGGATAGATAGATAGATAGATAGATAGATAGATAGATAGATAGATAGATAGATAGATAGATAGATATAGATATAGATATGTATATATATATATTTCTTTCAGAATTCTTTACTTAAAGTAAAATTTGCATTATATAAACTTAGGAGGACTATATATGCATGTTTATATGTATGCTTATATATGTTTTGAATGGGTGTCCATACATATATATTCACCATATATAAATATACAGATGTACATATGTGTATGTATGCATATGCGTATATACACACATGCCTCCTCTCCCTTTGCCCTCCCTTCTCTTCCACTTATTACATACATATGAATATAATACATATATAGATATATACACATATGAATGTACACACAGATACATCATATAACATATATGTATGTAACCATATGCATGTGTTTATATAAATATACATATAGGTATATACAAAGATACTTATAGATATATGCTGTGAAAAATCTATATATCTATCTACATGTGTACATATATTTTTTCTTCTGCTCCAGTGGTAAGAACTACCGATGGAGTCTGTTTCTCAGAGGACTGGGACTTCATTCCTTGGAGTTGGGCACCTTTCTTTTGTTCTTAAGTACTATTTAATTTCTCTTTATGTGATTTCCCATAGCTTAAAATAGCAAAGGAAAAAAAATGTCTAACCTCTTATTCTTTGCCTCTAAGGGGGAGGAAAAGATGACACTTCCTTCAGCAGCCTCGGGACTCTCTGAGGATAACAGACAGTAGACTCATAAAGTTTATTAGACAGAAAAGAAATTAAACACCTGAAACAACTGTGAATCTCCAAAAAATGCAATCTGGTTTCAGCTGCCCTATTAAAGCGACAAGTTTCGGTTTTATTAGCTGGATTAGTCTTTGAATTTTGAGCAGTTTGAAATCTGTCCTAAATCAGTTGAGAGATTTGGGGATTTCTTGCCCTGTATCTCATGGGCAACAAGTATCTTCATGACTCTGACAAAGAGTGTTTGCCTGCTCAAGACACAAACAGTTGTAAGTTTGGGGAATTGTGTATGCTTGAGTGCTTTGATGGTATAAAGAGCCCTAATCTTCAGGGTGATTTGGAGCCCACAATACTAGAAACAGCTGCAAAATTTGCAGTGATTCACACTTCTTTTAAGGCTTATGTTTCAGAAACTAATCAAATCAGAAGTGCACATTTGCCATTCCTAGGCACAAGCTTTTCGTGGTGGAGCTTTCTTTTGCAGTATCTATTTTATCCTTCTCCCATTCCTATTCCTATTTGTCTCCTCTCTATCTCTCTCTCTTGCTCTCTGTGTCTCTCCTCTCACGTATCTCTTCTTTTGCTTCCATGATATGTATGCACGATGTACGCATAATTTACATAAATATGTAGACATATGTAACATATGCATATATATGCATATTTCTATTTATATCTCTTCTTTCCCTCACTCCTCACTTTCTTTTCCTTCTTCACTTTCTCTGTTACACTCAGTGAATGGAATCTAATAGATCTGATGACTTGGTTTCGTTATTTAGGTAAAGATAATGTTGGCTTTTAAATGGGCTGCAGATGTGATATTTGCAACTAATTTAGAAGTTAACTCTCTCCTTAAGGGAGCTATCTTCAATAGGCTTGGAAAGGAATCACAGGGGAGAAGGCTACTACTGTGCACAGACAAGGTTATCTGCAAGACATTTAAAAACCCAAAGATGTTCCAATTTTAAAAGTTTGGAGCACTGTTTTGAGAGTTCAGAAAAGGAAGTGTTAGCTGAGGTCTGCCTGGAATAGAAATAAATGAAGAGAGAAGGGACAGCTAGGTGGAGCAGTGGATAAAGCACCAGCCCTGAATTCAGGAGGACATGAGCTCAAATCTGGCCTCAGACCCTTGACACTTACTAGCTGTGTGATCTTGAGCAAGTCACTTAACCCTCATTGCCCCACCCCCACGCCCCCCCCAAAAAAAGGAAAAAAAGGAAATAAATGAAGAAGCAGGATTAAACAGATACCCTTTCAGTACATGTTTGTCTCTCATCTGGGCTACCAATTCCCCAACTTGAACTTGAAGAATAGGTTCCCAAGGGAAAGGTCATCCCAAGTATTAAGTACTGTTTACAATTGGTTCACAGTCCTAAAATTGTAGCCCCCAAGTCCCTACCCATGTGTTTATTTTGAAACCAAAGGATGTGATTTTCTTAAGGCCAGGGCTTTTAGTGAAATAGAATTTTAATAATTTGAACCTGGGTTCATTTTCTCAGGAACACACTTGACATCTATGGGAAGAGTGGATAAACATATAATTTACAAGTAGAAATGCAAAGATTTGGCGAAAACACAGATTAGGCACAGTACCTACTTTGATGCTTCAGGACTGCTGGACTACTGAGTTCTTTTCATTGTTCCCACAGACTGATCTGAAAGACACTACCCTCTTCGACCTTGATGGATGCTTCATTACTGAATGCCACAACATGTTGCTTAAATTGATGTTCCTTTACTGATTGGCTGTAGCCCCCACTGACTTCAACTTTGGCTCCCACTGACAGACAAGCCTAGGATCCTGCTAAACACTTTTAGTATGAGTCTTGGCTTTGAGACCCTCAACTCCTGAGAAGGATCTCCATTCCAGACATTGGATTCTTAAGTTAATTCATCCACATTGACTCTGCCAAGAGCTTCCATTGCATGATTTCATTTCCATTGTGGGAAGAGTGGGAAAAAGGGCGAAGAATATATCCTTTGAGGACAACTAGATGGTGCAATGGATAAAGCATTGTCCCTGGATTCAGTAGGACCTGAGTTCAAATCCGGCTTCAAACACTTGATACTTACTAGCTGTGTGACCTTGGGCAAGTCATTTAACCATCATTGCCTCACACACACAAAAAAAAGATACTTCCCTCAAAGCTGTACTCTTGGAGAGTTATAAGTGAGTCCTCCAGAGCTACTTTCTTCATTGTAGTTGTCTTCCTTCTCAACCTATTCCACAGCTCTTCTTAAAATTACAACTCCTACAGAAATTATTTTACAAAGGGGCAAGTTCATTGTGTCTTATACTCCCTATCCCAGTGTCCTGGTTCTTTTATTTGCCATGAGGCAATGAAAGTTTGAAAGGGGCATCCTCTTTATGTGATGGAAAGAGTCCAATTTGAAAGGGTTTAAAGGGAATTGGCCCTAACAGCTTATTGTCTCTGTTACTTTTCCCTCAAATTCTATCATTTCATCATGTGAATTGAGGACCCTCCATTCAAGGCACTGAGGGTGCCTAATCTATACTTCCTTATAAGTGTGTAACTAAAGATTTCCAATCAAAATAACTTACATATACATTATACTTTACATAAAAATGTTTTCACATAAGTTATCTCATTTCATTAAGAAAAGATAGCCAGGTCACATAGTAAGATTAGTGCTCCATAGTAAGTGCTCCTATGTTATCCTTTCTACTGGTAGCCTGCTGATGTTAAAGGAAGTTAAGGTGAGGACATCCTGTGCCAAAACAATGAGAATCCTGGCACACGTGTCCCACAGGATAAGCAAATGTGAATAGATGGAAATCTTCATAATTCAAGGGAATACCCAAGATGATGAGATCACAATGCCAAAGGGAAGCTTGAGATTTCTGCAAGAATCTATAAATTATGCAGAACTATTATTATTATTCCCATTTTCCAGATGATGAACTGAAAATGACCATGACATGACCCAATTCACACAGAAGACCCTAACCTAGGCCTTCTGATTCACCTAACTATGCTGTATTTCATTCCTACTTAGAGGTGGAAAGAATTTTTTCACATATTTTATTGTTTCATGAAGAAGCTGAATCCCTAAATGCTTGAGCAATTTACCCAGTGGTAACATGTCTTAGTGGATAGATCATGGGAAGTGGAGTCAGCAAGACTTGGTTTTGAATCATGCCTTCAAAGGCTCTAGGTGGCACAGTGAATAGAGTGCCAGGCCTAGAGTCAGGAAAATCTGAATTCAAATCTGGGCTCACACACTAACTGTGTGACCCTGTGCAAGTCACTTAACCCTGTTTTGTCTTAGTTTCCTGATCTAAAATGTCATCTAGCGATGACAATAGCAAACTACTCTGGTGTCTTTGCCAAGAAAACCACAAATGGGAGTCACAAACTATAGGACATGACTGAAAAAAAAAATCAATGGCAAATATTTTATACTCCTAAAATATAATCATCTATAAAATGGAGATAACAATACTGGGGGAAATCTTCCTCATTGGATTGTTGTGAATCTCAAAAGAAACAATAGACCTTAAAAATGCACTAATAAAGGAATCCATATGCTTGTCAAATAGTAACCACTTAGTAAATGAATTAGTTTGTTAGCTACTGATTCTCAGTTCAGGTCTTTGTCTACTATAATGAATGTTTATATCTAAAAGTCATCAGCCTCAATCAGGGATGAGTCAAAGTTAAAAAAGCTTCATGGACTCATCAAGTACATATTATAAATGCATACTTGAATGGACAGAGACAGAGACAGAGAGACAGAGAGAGAAAGACAGAGACAGAGATAGAGAAAGAGAAAGAGACATAGGAAGACACAAAGATGTAGAGACAGAGAAGTACACTTTGGAAGCTTTGCTTTTGTATGCAGTAGCATGAGACCTCCTGCCTGATCATATATTGCTTCCTTTCTGTAGCTCATCTGGGACTTATCTGGAGTTCACATAATGGGTAAAGTGCCCCAGACTGTATTAAATTATTTTCACTGTTGCCGTTAACATGAGGAAAGCTATCCACAATTAAGTTAACCCAACTCAGTGCAAGGTGGACCTGCCGTAATGAACTCTCGAACTTATCTGGGATTACTAAATTTAGTAGCAATAAGCTCTACATTCAAGGGAGAATGTACTTCCCCCCAAGACATGGAGAAATGAACACTGGACATAATGTGTGCCAATGAAACTCTGACATAAAGCCAAGGGCAAACCGGGATGTAAAGAGAAACAGAAAGTCCTGCATGAATTCTAGAATGCCTACCTTTGACTCTCCTGGTTCAATGATCAATTCTGCAAGAGAATTCTAAGTCTGTAGCAAACAATAAGCCTTGATTCAAGGATTACTATCTACCTACCTCTGTGCTAGGGGTCAGGGACACAAAAACAAGATTTGTACAGACTCTGTCCTCAAGAAGCTTGCATTTCATGAGAGGAAAAGAAAAGTACATCAATAAAAAATGCTACGACCACACACACAGAATGAAATGAGAGAAATAGAGAGAGACAGAGAGAGAGACAGAGAGAAAATAAAAGACTTGAACAACAGTTCTGCATTACCAATTCTGTTCTGGATGCCTTAACTTGGACATTCTATAGGGATCTCAAATTCAGCACATCCATAACCATTCATCTCCAAACTCCCTTACATAGCATGGTTTTTGGAACATAATAAACCCTTAGTAATTGCTTTCAGGATAAATGCTTATCTCATTCCTCATTTATGTTGGGGATACCACTATTTTTCCAGTCAGCCAGTTTAAGCACAGGAGCAATCTAGGCAAGTTTGTAGGCGACAGGTAAGTGCACAGGAGATGAGAGAGACTGAAGACTAGAAAGATGAAGGGATGGTTGTTTGGAAAATATGCTGAAGATAATAAAGAAGTATGCATCTAGGGTACCTGTAGAGGGAATGACCCTGATGATGAGAAGGGTATCAAGTTTCTTTTGCATGATATGGAGTAAAAGAGAAAATAGTAAAGGATAATGCCAAAGAGATGGGTTTCTTTCACTTCACCCATATCCTAACAGCTACAGTAATCTACTCTGTTCTCTCAGCCTCATCCTTAGTTCAGACCTTCATCATCCCTCTCCTGGACCATTGCCATTGTTTTCTCATTCTTCTTTTTTTCCTATTTCTCTCATTATCCATTCTCCACATAGTTGCCAAATTAATATTCTTTAGATTCTCATCTGATCATAATCTTCCTTTACTCTAAAATCTTCGGTGGCTTTCTGTTTCCCTAAGGGAAAAAAAAAAAACATTCTGCATACCATTACCATTATTAGCCGTCATAAATTGTTTTTACCCACCTTTTTAATCTTATGTTATTCCCTATTTAAAATACTCCATTAAGGTCAAATTAGCCTGATACCTTTTTTTCTAAATACAATCTTCTCTCTCTCACCTCTTTGGCTTTGTAAAATGTGGTTCCCAATAACAACAATTAATTCTCTCATCAACTTTACCTATTAGAATCTCATACATCCCTTCAAATGCCAGCTCAAAGCTCTTACATGAAGCCTTTGATGATCTTTCCCATTATTAGTACACTAATAATTTCTCCTTTAAATTATTTTATGTTTCACATATCTATATCTATCATCTATCTATCTATTCTACTATTCTATTCTATTCACTACATATGAACTGTATTCTAATTGTGCTCTCCTCTTTTCCAAAAGAAAGTTTGGATGGGTTTTAATTTAATTTTCATTTTGTTTTGTTCTCCTTTGTATACTCAGTACCTCCCATAGCACCTTGCTGCTTTATAACAAGGAACAATATTAATAGCTAAATTTTAAGTAGCATTTTGAGGTTTGCAATGCTATTTGACTCATGTGATTTCACAATAACACTGGGATCTAAGTGACAATATTTTCATTATTTTTCAGAACCATAAATAAAAATAATTGTTAAGTTGTATTGAATTGAAAGATAAATATGCTATCCTTTCCAGTATATATTGAATCTCATAAGCCAGGCTTCATGATTATTTTTAAAATGGAGGCCATTCACAACTACCTTCCTCTTCTCCCCTCCTATTTGTCTCACCCTCACTCTCCATCTCTTGACTCTTTGACATCGCACTGCAGTATCTCCTCTTTTACATCAACCTCTGATTATGTGGTAGCACTTTATGAAAATCTCCCCCCTTCCTGTCTTACTGAGTAGATTGCCCCCACTAAGACACCTATCATTTTAAGTTTCATTATGCTTTATATACTATATGCTTACCAGCTACCCACCAAAAAACAAAACAAAAAGCCTCAACTCTATCCCATTCATAAAACTCATAAATAGATCCAAACATTGCTGCAATCTCTCATTTTATATCTCTTTTCTTTCCTAGTAAAATTTCTCCTTTTTAATTTTTTTTTTGTTTTTTGTTTTATTTTTTTTCATAGTCAAACTTCTTGAAAAAGCTATCTATACTTGTTATCTCCACTTCCTTTCTTTTCATTCTCATTTAACATTTCTTTGATATGGCTTCTGATCTCATCATTGAGCTGAAACTGTCCTCTCCAAGGTGACAAATGATCTTTCAATTACCAAATCTATTGAGCTTTTCTCCATCCTCATATATTGAGTACACATACCTATGTGTGTATGTAGGTATAACTATCTTTATCAAAGTTATCTCTATTTCTTCAAGACAGGTCAAAAATAATGACTATTTCCACAAAATTAGTGCTGCTTTGAATGATGCTATTTATCCACCTTGCCAAAGATGCAGTGTATGGACAAGCATAGTCTGCATTTGGGGGTAGGCTCAGATACATGAGAGGGAGGGAGAGATATAGAGGGAAAGGGCAGAATATAAGAAAGAAGAGAGATCAAAGTGAGTCTTCTCTGGTATATGTAGAAGTTTCCAAGGCTGGGAAGTTGGAACCCTGGCTTATTGTTTTTGGTCTATCCTTTTGTTTCTTAGATGCAAGAGGAAAGCCATGAGGGAACATGGAAAGTATGCTGATTTTGGAATTCAGTGCCCTAGGTCTGGATCTTGACTCTGCCACTTAAAGGATCATAAGTTTAGAGCTTGAAGTGATCTCAGAGATTGGGTCCAACCCCTTCATTCTATAGATGAGGGAATTGAGGCCCAGAAAAGTCTAGTGATATGCCCAAAGTCACTACAAATAGAAAGCAAATAAAAGTGCCAAGATTTTGACCCAGGGCCTTTGATTCCCAGTGTTTACAGTTAAGTTAAAAAATTAAATATACGGTTTCCTTATTTGAGTACTTCCATCAGGAAAGTCACCTTAACCTCTTTGACCACACTCTGCTTATTTGTAATATGAGGAGATTGAACTTGATAAATTACGGATTATTTTCCAGTTCTAAACCTAAAAATAGGGGTTCAGAAAAGAACCTCCATTTTGTTATTAACAAAATGTAGGGGATCAGCTAAGTGGCAAAGTGGATAGAGCACCAGTCCTGGAGTCAGGATGACCTGAGTTCAAATCCGACCTCAGACATTTGACACTTACTAGCTGTGTGACCTTGGGCAGTCACTTAACCATCATTGCCCCTCAAAAAAAAAAAGGCAGCTAGATGGCACAGTGGATAAAGCACTGGTCCTGGATTCAGGAGGACCTGAGTTCAAATCCAGCTTCAGACACTTGACACTTACTAGCTGTGTGACCCTGGGCAAGTCACTTAACCCTCATTGCCCCGCAAAAACCCCAAAACAAACAAACAAACTGTCATGGGGTGCAGAGCACCCCAGAATTTCTCTGGGGCACACCAAGGAATCTTCTCCTTGAGAAACTAAACCAAAGGACAGATAACGCCTAGAGAGATGAGCTGAACCAAATCGGACTGAGCTAGCTTGGGATTCCTACCCTTCTTCTGGTCTCCCTTATCCTGGGGAGATAAGTTTGGGTGTGGCTTCGGCCTTTGTGTTCTGAAGAGGGATCCGTAGCCACCCCTCACCCAATTCCTTTAGTCACTACCAGTGGGGGATGATCCTCCACTGCTCACCCAATTCCCCCAGCTACCACCAGTGGGGGATGGTTCTCCCTCACTGAAGGAACTTTCCACAGGAAGATGATCCACCCCCATCAGTCCTCTATAAAAGTACCTTCCTGTCTCCTGTTCGAGGAGATTTGGTACCTCTGAGCCATGTGCTTTATGCCAAATCTCCCCATGAAAAGTCCAAGGATTTCTTTCATGGTTTCCCTCCCCCCACCCTTCCCTTTCCTTGCTCCTAAATAAACTATCACCTTGTTCTAACTAAGTTTTGTGTGCAAGAGGGTGTAATTCTTTAAAGAGGAATTCCTAAGAACCCCAACCCCAACCCGTACCCATTTCCCCATATCAAAACAAACAAAATGTACTTGGTGACCTATAATTTCCCTTCTAGCTGTCATTTTCTATGCTTAGCACAGTGCCTGGTACATAGTAGGTGCTTGACAAATGTTTATTGACTGACTTACTAAAATATGTATGTATGTATATTTGTGTAGTTACATATCTATCATCTATCATCTATCTACTCACCTACCCATTTATCCATTCATCCATTCATCCATTTACCTTAGAGATCATTCTAGTCCAATCCCCTGATTTTACAAATGAAGAAACATTTATTTGCTCAACCTTCATTTTCTAATAGGACCAATGATATCACAGGGGTGATATTTTGACTTGTGTATGAATTGAAATAAAATGAGGCAGAGCTGCAAAAATTCATCAGCCTTGTTCTCTCCTCCAGAGTCATCTAGTCCAGTTGCAATGGTCTGGGATGTAATGGCCTTTCTAAACCCAGGTTGTTCCCAGGGCTCAGTTTGTCTGAGGCCACACCCATTGGATGACTAAGGGCTAGGGAAGAATTGAGACAAAAGATAGCCTAATTTACCATCATAAAAATATCTGGGAGGGGAAATCCCTCAAAGTTTCTGGCCAGAACAGAAAACAATTGCTATTTACACTCCTTCTAAAACATCAAAACCTAAACAATGAGTCATAGAGGCTTGTCCTAGGGGCTATTATTAGCCATTCAGTGAAAGCCAAAATGATCTGGTTTTAAAGCCTTAGTCAATTAGCTCCATTTGAAACACAATTGGCTGGTCTAGAGAATCATTGGACTTGTTAAAAAAAACATTAATTTTTAAAGCCTGTTTTTTTTTTCTCAGAGTCATATTTCAAGTCATAAATAAGAACTGGACAGGACAAAAATAAAAGTAAATTATCCCAGCTTAAAAAAAATTTCTAGCCCCCAGTCCAAAATATTTTACAAAGTGTAAACAACCAAATATCATATTCCTATGGATCAAGCATCCACATGTAAGGATATGACTCCACAAGTGGATATAAGAACCACATATGCCAAGGGACTATAGTTGTATGAGGCTGCAAGGGAGGCAGAATAGACATTTCTAGCCTCATATCCCTCACCATTCTCCCAGAGAGACTTTCATTCATTACTTCCAGGATTTTGTTTTTGTTTTTGTTTTTTTTCAGAACTAGTTCCAAGAATCTGCAAACCCTCGGTTGTTAGAAGGTGGCATGATCTTAGAGGTGTGGTCACTGATCTCTTGGACTCTGCTCTGGTCTATGAGTGACTACGAGTAAGAGTACTCTACCCTGCCATTGTAACCAGGTCTACTGTACCCCACCTATAAATGTGGATGATTGTGGATAATAATAACATCTACTTCTCAGGTTTAAATTAATTGGCAGAAGCAAATGAATTGGCTACACCTTGGATGTCTTCTTCCAAGGCAGGAGGCCCACAAATAGATTGCAAGATGGCATGGGACTTAGGATAACTCAGAAAAAATATTTCTCTGGTGAGAAGCAAAACTCTTTGGTTTTGTCCAGATAACAGGACCGACATATCATGAATCAAGGGACTATTAAAGTTTAGATTGGCCAACTGGATATCCAGACAGACACACCTAAGAAGTAAGGGCACATACAATTTTTAGCAGGAAAGTCACTTAGTTGTGGCTACTACCTGATCAGAGATAGGAGACGGAGATAATCCTAGAGGTCAGGACCATAATTCAAAAAGAAATTCCCCTGACTCTGAGGAATATGACAGGCATCTAAGATTTCCCCACCCCATCCCAAAAAGGAACTTCTCACTTTTAGGTGGACATCCCATTTGTCCTCTCTAAAAGCTTTTGCCTTCCTTCTGTTCTGGGAGGAGACTGTTTTTAAACTCTCCTCCCTTGAGGTTAAGTCTTCCACTTCCTTCTTGATTACTTTCTATAGCACTAAATAAAAGACCATATTAATTCTAGTTAGACTGTGTGTGAGAGTGTAATGCTTTACAGAGGAATACCTAAGGACTCTTACTTTTTTCCCTGTGATAAAGAGATGAAATTATTTGTTCAAGGCAATAAAGCTAGATTATGTCTGAATTAGAATCATAGTCTCTCACCTTCAGAAATGCTTATTACTACCCTCTGTGTTCTCAAATAACATATATGGCAAAGCCAAGATGGCTGAGAGTAGCCAGCAAATCTCATGAGCTCTCCTTCTGTTCCCTCAAAAAGAACATTAAATCAAGCCTCTAAACAGATTCTGAAACTACAGAACCTGCAAAGAGACAGAGAGACACAGTCTTCCAACCAGAGATAATTTAGAAGATTTCACAAAAGGTTGGTCTCACTCTGGCAAAAGGGAGGCTCAGCTTACTGCAGAGCAGCATGCGGGAGAGGGTGAGGCAAGCCAGCAGGAAGCTGTGGGACCCAGCCGAGCAACTGAGGCCCTTAGATCCTGGCACAACAAGCCGGTGGCACAGCAGAACAGTAGTGAAACCCACCTGCACCAGTCGAGACGGCAGGTTCCCAGCTGGAGGGGTACCCACAGGACAGGCACCAGAAGGCCTACTGATCCCAGCATGCTCAGACAGGAAGCCCAGGGCAATGTCCACAGATCCCAGCATGCTCTGACAGGAAATCCAGGACGGTGAAAAATCTTCAAACCATAGAGGCCTCAGTGTAGAGAGCCAGTGACACAGACCCTATACCCCAGCACAAGAGGCATGAAACAGGGACCCTGGTGCCCCCAGAGGAGACCTCAACTTAAAAAAATAAAATAAAATAAAATAAGCTGCATTATGAGCAAAAACCAAAAGAGAACTCTCACCATTTAGAGCTTCTGTGTTGACAGGAAAGAGGCAAACACAAACTCAGATGAGGACAGTACTCCTAAATTGTCTACGTGTGAAGCCTCAAGAGGGAAGATGAATTGGTCTCATGAACAAAAAGTCTTCTGGGAGGAGTTCAAAAAGGATTTAAAAAATCAATTGAGAGAAATGAAAGAAACACAAGAAAATTATGCAAAAAGAATTAGCAGTGTAACGATTGGAATAACGCCACCTGCTGGATACTTACTGTAGAGGAGTTCTGCCCATGAAGGGAAGGTCTTTGAGGGCAAGACCAGGAGTCAGGAAGTGACGCGGGCTAGTGGGAGGAGGAAGGAAGAGACTGGCGCTCAGTCTCGCTCTCTTTCCTCTGGACTCTGGTGGAGAAGGGAGCTAGAAATGTGCTCTCCCTTTAATAGATAGGAATCTAGGCCTTTCTCTCTCTCTTTACCAAATTCTTCTTTTCCTTAATAAATGCTTAAAAGTCTAACTCTTGCTAAAGCTTATAATTTATTGGCGACCACTCATTAGATATTTTAGACAGTTTAGCTAGAATTTTAGCCCTTAACAGCAGCTTGGATAAGGAAGCACAAAGATTGACTGAAGAAAACAATTCCTTCAAAAATTCATCTGGCCAAATGGAAAAAAAAGGTACACAATCTCACTGAAGGAAACAATGCCTTAAAAAATTCATTTGGCCAAATGGAAAAAAAGGTACATCATCTCATTGAAGAAAACAATGCCTTAAAAATTAAAATTGGACAGTTGGAAGATAAGGAATCCATGAGACACCAGGAATCAGTCAAGCAGAATCAAAAGAATGAAAAAATAAAAGAAAATGTGAAATAACTCATTGGAAAGACAACTGATCTGGAAAAAGAGATCCAGGAGAGACAATTTGAGAATCACTGGGCTGCCTGAAAGCCATGATCAAAAAAAGAGTCTAGACACCATATTCTAGGAAATTATTAAGGAGAACTGCTCTGATATTATAGAATCAGAGGATAAAATTGTCATTGAAAGAATCCACCAAACACCTCCTCAAAGAGAACCCCAAAGGAAAACTCCAAGGAATATTGTATCCAAATTCCAGAATTATCAGGTGAAGGAGAAAATACTCCAAGCAGCCAGAAAGAAGCAATTTAAATATCATGGAGCCACAGTCAGGATTGCTCAAGACCTATCAGCTTCAACATTAAAGGATGGCAAGGCTTGGAATATGATATTCTGGGAAGACAAAGGAGCTTGGACTGCAGCCAAGAATCTATTACCCAGCAAAACTGACCATTCTCTTTCAGGGGAAAAGACGGACATTCAATGACACTGGGGACTTTCAAGGTTTCCTGAGGAAAAGACTAGAACTGAATAGAAAATTTGATCTTAACATACAAGAATCAAGAGAAGATTAAAAAGGTAAACAGGGAAACAAAGAAGTTACTCAATTAGGTTAAACTCTTTACATCCCTACATGGGAAGATAATACTTTTAACTCTTGAGATTTGTAAATGTCTTTTGGCACACAAAGGGATTATACACAGAGGGTATAAATATAAATTGTCTTTGATGTGATGACATAAAGGAAATTAAGGGGTTAAAAAGGGAGCTTATAGGGAAAAGAGGAAAGAGGAGGTGGAATAGGGTGAATTACATCATATGAAGAGCTGAAAAAAAACTATTACAATAGAGGGAAAGAAGGGAGGGGTGAACATTGTTTCAACCGTACTCTCATTAGATTTGATTCAAAGAGGGAATAACATATATGATCATTTGGATAAAGAAACTTAGCTTATTCTTTAGGGAAATAAAAGGGGAAGGGGAAGGGTGGACTGATAGAAGGTAAGGCAAAAGCAAGGGAAAAAAGGGTAAAGAAAAGAGAGGGGGTGATAAAAAGGGAGGGCAGATTGGGGGAGGCAGGGGTAAGAAGCAAAACATTGGTGAGGAGGAATACGGTGAAAGAAGCAGGGGGAAGTATAAAGAGGGTAAATAGAATGGAGGGGAATAGACAATTAGTTATAATAACTGTGAATGTGAATGGGATAAATTCTGCTATAAAATGGAAGTGAATTGCAGAGAGGATTAAAAGCCAGAATCCTACAATATGTCGTTTACAAGAAACACATTTGAAGCAGAGAGATACACACAGAGTAAAGGTAAAAGGCTAGAGCAGAATACATTATGCTTCAGCTAAAGTAAAAAAAGCAGGGGTAGCAATCCTTATCTTAGACAAAACACAGGCAAAAATAGATCTCATTAAAAGAGATAAGGAAGGAAACTACATCTTGCTAAAAGGCACTATAGATAATGAAGCAATGTCAATATTAAATATGTATGTGCCTAGTGGTATAGCATCCACATTCTTAGAGGAGAAGTTAAATGAGTTGCAAGAGGAATTAGACAGTAATATTATACTAGTGGGGAATCTGAATCTCCCCCTCTCAGAATTAGATAAATCTAGCCAAAAAATAAAGAAGAAAGAAGTGAAAGAGGTGAATAGATTACTAGAAAAGTTAGACATGATAGATGTCTGGAGAAAACTGAATGGGGATAGAAAGGAATATACCTTCTTCTCAGCAGTACATGGCACATTTTCAAAAATTGACCATGTATTAGGGCACAAAAACATCATAGGCAAATGTAGAAAGGCAGAAATAGTAAATGCATCCTTCTCAGATCATGATGCAATAAAAATTACATATAAGAAAGAGCCATGGAAAAGTAGACTAAAAATCAATTGGAAACTAAATAATTTCATTCTAAAGAATGAATGAATCAAACAACAAATCATAGAAACAATCAATAACTTTATCTAAGATAATGACAATAATGAGACAACGTACCAAAATCTATGGGATGCAGCCAAAGCAGTGCTTAGGGGAAAATTTATAGCTCTAACTGCTATGAATAAAAAAGAGAAAGAGGAGATCAATTAATTGGGCATGCAACTTTAAAAGCTAGAAAGAAAACAAATTAGAAATCCCCAATTAGATACTAAACTAGAAATCCTGAAAATTAAAGGAGAAATTAATAAAATTGAAAGCAAGAAAACTATAAAATTAATCAATAAAACTAAGAGCTGGTTTTATGAAAAAAACAATAAAATAGATAAAATATTGGTTAATTTGATTTAAAAAAGAAAGGAGAAAACCAATTTACCAGTATCAAAAATGAAAGGGGTGATGTTACCACCAGTGAAGTGGAAATTAAATCAATAATTAGCAATTATTTTGCCCAACTCTATGCCAATATATCTGACAATCTAAATGAAATGGATGAATATTTACAAAAATACAAACTGCCCAGGTTAACTGAAAAAGAAATAAAATCCTTAAATAAGCCCATATTAGAAAAAGAAATTGAACAAGCCATTAATGAACTTCCTAAGAAAAAATCCCCAGGGCCAGATGGGTTTATAGGTGAATTTTACCAAACATTTACAGAACAATTAATTCCAATATTATACAAATTATTTGGAAAAATAGGTGAAGAAGGAGTTCTACCAAATTTGTTTTATGATACAAATATGGTGGTGATACTAAAACCAGCAAAGCAAAAACAGAAAGAAAATTATAGACCAATTTCTCTAATGAATATTGATGCTAAAATCTTAAATAAGATATTAGCAAGGAGATTACAGCAAGTGATCAGGAGGATAATACACTATGACCAGGTGGGTTTTATACCAGGAATGCAGGGTTGGTTCAACATTAGGAAAACTATTAAAATAATCAACCACATCAATAAGAAAACTAACCAAAATCATATGATTATCTCAATAGATGCAGAGAAAGCTTTTTTTTTTTTCATTTTTTGGTGAGGCAGTTGGGGTTAAGTGACTTGCCCAGGGTCACACAGCTAGTAAGTTTTAAGTGTTAGAGGCCAGATTTGAACTCAGGTACTACTGAATCCAGGGCCAGTGCCTTATCCACTGTGCCATCTAGCTGCCCCCAGAGAAAGCTTTTGACAAAATATAGCACCCATTCCTAATAAAAACACTAGAGAGCTTAGGAATAGGTGGAGCTTTCCTTAAAATAATAAGCAGTATCTACCTAAAACCATCAGCAAGCATTATATGCAATGGAGATAAATTAGAAGCGTTCCCAATAAGATCAGAGGTGAAACATGGATGTCCATTATCACCCCTATTATTTAATATTGTACTAGAAATGTTAGCTCTAGCAATCAGAGAAGAAAAAGAAATCAGAATAGGCAAGGAGGAAACAAAACTATCACTCTTTGCAGATGATATGATGGTATACTTAGAGAATCCTAGAGAATCAACTCAAAAATTACTTGAAACAATTAACAACTTTAGCAAAGTAGCAGGACATAAAATAAATCCACATAAATCATCAGCATTTCTATACATGACCAACAAAGTCCAGCAGCAAAAGATAGAAAGAGAAATTCCATTTAAAGTAATGGTAGATAATACAAAATACTTGGGAGTCTACTTGCCAAGACTAACCCAGGAACTATGAACACAATTACCAAACACTTTTCACACAAATCAAATCAGATGCTCTAAATCTCTAATGATTAGAGAGATGCAAAATGAAACAACTCTGAGGTACCACCTGACACCTATCAGATTGGCTAAAATGACAAAAAAGGGAAATAATAAACGTTGGAGAAGCTGTGGAAAAATTGGAATACTAATGCATTGTTGGTGGAGCTGTGAACTGATTCAACCATTCTGGGGAGCAATTTGGAATTATGCCCAAAGGGCTATAAAGCTGTGCATACCCTTTGACCCAGCAATACCACTTTTGATTCTTTTTGCCAAAGAGATCATGGAAAAGGGAAAAGGACCCACATTTACAAAAATATTTATAGCTGCTCTTTATGTGGTCGCAAGGAATTGGAATTTGAGGGCATGCCCATCAATTGTGGAATGGCTGGGCAAGTTGTGGTATATGAATGTAATGGAGTACTATTGTGCTGTAAGAAACAATGAGCAGGAGGAGTTCAGAGAAACCTGGAGGGTCTTACATGGGCTGATGATGAGTGAGCTGAGCAGAACCAGAAGAACATTGTACACAGTATCATCAACATTGTGTGTTGATCTACTGTGATGGACTAGATTCTTCTCACCAATGCAATGGTACAGAAGAGTTCCAGGGAACTCATGATGGAAGAGGATCTCCAAATCCAGGAAAAAAAAAAAGAACTGTGGAGTATAGAGGCTGATTGAACCATACTATTTCTTTTGTTTTTGGTGCTGTTGTTTTTTCTATTTTGAGGTTTTTTCTCATAGCTCTGATTTTTTCTCTTATAACATGACTAATGCAGAGATATGATTAATGTTATATATATATACACATATATACATATACATACACACACACACACACACACACACACATATATATATATATATATAACCTATATCGGATTGCGTGCTGTCTAGGGGAGGGGGGAGGGAGGGAGAAAAATCTGAATTTGGAAAGCTTGTATAAACAAATGTTGAGATCTATCTTTACATGTAACTGGAAAAAAATACTTTTATCAGAAAAAAAAGAATATATATGGACAACAATTTTTAAACCTCAAAGTACTACATAAATAGCAGTTATTATTATTAATACTGTTGTTATTTTATTTCTCTCTCTCTCTACTGTTCTGATCTTTGAAATACACATGAGAATGACTTTCCTGTGTACCTCACAAAGCTGTTACAGGTCCAAATATCTTTATTGGTGTGATTTGGTCTAAAAAGGCAAGATGTCTTACAAATATTAAAGGATTCTAGCAGAATGCCTTGCATATAGTAAGTGCATAATATATGCCTTTTTAATAGAAAGCAAGGTCAGTCACTCTGCATGCATCTGACCTGTGTGTACCTTACTATGTTTATTCATGCATTAAAAAAGATTCATGCTAGATGAATACAGAATGTCAAAGCAAGCAAATTTTTTCCTATATGAACTCAGATGTGTAACTAGAATCCACTCCCACCCCCATCTTTCCCACATTGTATGGACGAGGGACAAAAAACACAGAAAATCTGGCCAAGCTAGCAGTCAGTTCATGCTGCAGCTGGTCTCCAGATCCTCAGTCCAGTATTACCCTCACCAGAGCTCAATGTTTCTATACATCCTTGCTGAATAATGCAGGTGTGTTATAATCCAATGTAGGGGATGGGGAAGAGTCTCAGTAGAACAGAACAGCAAGAATTCTTTGCTGAAACCTGGCCAGTGAATTGCTCTCACTTTTCCAAGTTTCAACAGTTGCACATTCATTGTAGGCCAATATGCAATTCTATATTTAGTGGCAGTGTGCATACCACGATGTAATAAACCTAGAATTATTCTTTTTGATATAGGGTAATTACAGTAAAGAAGAACATTATAATTACAGACTACCTATAGTGTTGCTATAGTTTAGAAAATGCCTTTTATTTTATAAAATCATATAATTGCACAGTTTTCATTTTGAGGGAGCAAAATTGCTTTTTCTCCCACTTCAAGGAAGAGAATATAGGTATTACTGTAAAAATGTGTACTCACTCCCAGATGTTCCCCATGTTTTTATATTTATGCAAACTTCTGTATCTCCACATGACAACACAGAGAAAGAAAACACAAGAGGTATGCACGTGAACATCTAGCATTCAAACAGAATGATTTAGTAGAAGAAACATGGGAGTCTCCTGCATGGATATCAAAGAGTGACTGACTGATGGCAGAAAGCCAGCTTCCTTCATCTTGTCACATTCTAGGAGTTATTCTTTCCTTTATCTTTTTTTTTTCCAGTCAAAATGGCCAAAAAATTATCCACCATAGAGAAAAAAGCATGTTTACAGAATAAGATATTTTAATATTTAATTTTTTTGATATTTTAATAGCTAAAGAAATTTTATATCTTACCTAAATTGACTTTTCTTCCCTTCCTTGCCTCCCTCCTTCCTCTTTTTTTCCTTTCCTTTTCTCTCTTTCTTCACCCATTTTCCCTTTCTCCTCCTTTCTGCTTCTGTTGCTTCCCTCTTTCACTCTCCACTTCCTACCTTCCTTTTCTGCTCCTCCCTTTTTCCTTTCCTTTTCCCTTCCCTTCTCTCCTCTCCCTCCCCTCACTTCCCCTTCTCAATCCATCTTCCCTACTGTCCTCCCTTCCTCCCTTACTTCATTCTTTCCTTTTTTTCTCCTTTCTCCAAGTCCCTCTCTCCTTCCTTCATTTTCTTTTTTCTCCCTCCCTTCCTTTTCTTCCTTCCTTCCTTCCTTCCTTCCTTTCTTCCATCCATCCTTCTGTCAAGAGTATAATTCGGGGCAGCTAGGTGGTGCAGTGGATAGAGCAGCAGTCCTGGATTCAGGAAGATCTGAGTTCAAATCTGGCCTCAGACACTTAACACTCACTAGCTGTGTGACCCATGGCAAGTCACTTAACCCCAATTGCTTCACCAAAGGAAAAAAGAAACACAAAAACAAACAAAAATAGAGTATAATTCAAAAAAAGTAAAATGAGGCAAGTTTCTTTGAACAAGATAATATTATATTATTAGTCTTTATGATATAGGAATTTCAATATCTCCCACATACATTATGTCTCTTATTTCTACACAGAATCATAAAGCTAAAAGGACTTAGAAAAGTTAAAATAGTTAACATCTTAACCAATAAAAAAACAAATAATCTTACCCACCAGGACGCAACCTTCCCCTTCAGTCCCATATTAGTCTCACTAGCTCACAATACTGACCTGCAGAGGTCTCCAGCAATGAGCAATCAGGGTTTGTTCTCCAAATTGATATGCTCCTCTGTTCATTTCTAAAGACCCATCTTTCTATATATGTAGCATACTAATTTTGAACACCTCTTGCCTCTTGCTGTTACCAGTAAGAGTCACTGCTTCCTTTTGCTGTTCCTGTTTGCTATCCTCAGCAGCTCAGCTCAGGCCCCAGCATTTGGCATTGTTATAGACCTATAGTAGGGGACATTTGTTCCTTATCCCTGGAGACTAGCTCTCTTTGCAGGAAATTATATGGTTATCATGTGATTTCCATTCTTCTTACTCCAAATCCATTATGCTATATACTAAATCATGCTAGGGAGATATGATTCTATAATACTAAATCTAGAAATGAAACAAAGGACCATTGGAGTTGTTGGAATTGTTAATAATAGTTAAAGTTTTCTCTTTTACTGTAAATTTCAAGGAAATATCATGTACACAGTATAATATGGGGTGAAGTTGTCAGCCCATTTCTATTCAAGGTTCATGAAAATAATATGCTAGAAAACTAGTCACTTGAGAAGGAAATGCATAACTTTATCTGAAGAAATAATCTTAATGGCTACTCTGATAAAAAAACTGGACAATGCTTTAATGTCATGTAATTTTACTGTGAATTAACTTAATAGTCATCGATGATCTCTGTGGACAAGGCTGTGTATTGTGTATTCTGTAGTTTATTGATGGAATATTTCTACAGATCTTGCTACACAAATGCAACAAGAATATGTTAATGGAAGGTCCTGTGTGTCTAATTTAGCACCAACCTAGAGCAAGAATTCTTAAGTAAAGACAATATGGACGGACATTTTGGTCTTCTCCACTCATTCTGCAATTTTTGATCAATCTGTCAACATATATTTCTTGCTCAGCAACTAAAGCACAAGATGGTATTGGTTAGGGGAACTATTACAATAATTTGCAATTTGATTAGGAAGAAATTAGTTGTCTTGAGACAGAGTGAGTTAGATTGGATTTTTCCATCTATTTCTACTTTGTTTACAAGTGATTGAGACGGGAAAAAGACTAGTCAGAGTCAGAAGAACTTTGCTTTAATCCCAGCTTCCAGATAAATTAGATACGTGATCATTAGCAAACATTTCTATCTGGGACACAATATCTGCATCTGTAAAACAAGGAGACTGGACTAAATTTTTCTCAAGTTTCTGCCATCCTATTATTCTCTTATTTCACAATACATATTTTTCATATTTGCTTTTACTTTTGTAAATGCACATTTAATCATTTTTGAATGATTAAAAATAAAAGTAGAAATATTACATAAAAAGTGAAGACTGTATCTGTGATTTCACTGGTGGAATTAACTCCCTCTACTAATTCAGATAAAGAATTTTACTTACAATCTTAGCTGTTGGGGAAGGGGGGCATTAAGAGTTAAATTAGCTTGTCCATAATCAACCCATGGCTTTATATTAGAGACCTGACTTTAACATGGGATTTTCTGAATCCAATGTCAGCCCTCTATCCACTAAGCCATGGTGCCTCTGAATCAATCCACACACATTTATTAAGTGCCTGCTATATACCAAGTACTTTGCTAGGACTGTAATATAGAATGTCAAAGAGAGAGAGACACAGACACAGACACAGACACAGACACAGACACAGACACAGACACAGACACAGACACAGACACAGACACAGACAGACAGAGAGAGACAGAGAGAAGGAGATACAGACAGAGAGGTCACAGTTCTTTTCAGGGAGATTACAATTTCTCAAGCACTGTTTCTATGTGGGTTAAATGGATAGTGGGGAAAATTTTTTAATGGCTTCCCTTTTACTTTGGGATAGTAACAGACTTTCACACAGCTGATTTTGACAAAATGTATAGTTCAAATCATTTCCCCCTTACTAGTATAGGTGTACCTCTTGGCCCAAATATTCTGGGGGTATTTGCCTCACTCTGCATCATAGTAAATTGTAGATATTTACTAAGTCTCTAGAGAAAATGACTTGAGGTAATACATATAGCCCCATGTTCAGATATATTTTCTATACAACACTAAACGTGAAAGCTTGTTTGCATTTTTCTCTTAACAGGATGTTTGGCAACATGGAGAGGCAGTCTAAATGTAGGAAAATGGCCCACCACTCCCCACCCACGTTGATGACTTTGATGCCTTTTTTTATCTGAGCACTTAGTTGCCATGGCAATGGGCACCATAGGCATGCATAGATTATATTGATATAAAGACAGATACAAACCCAATTTCAGTTCCCATTCGGTATCTTCATTTCAAAAGACATATCTTTATATCCTCACAATTGTGCTAAATAATATCCAACTCAAATCGTATGTGCTGTAAAAATGAAGCTCCAAACAAATTTTGAAGGTGTGAATGCCTACTAGTTACCTCTAACTGACAGAGGAACATCCACCACAGAATGTGAACAGAGGTTTCTTAGTTGAGACCAATTCAGATTTCAGTAGACACACATCTAATTCTTGATCTTTTCTGACAGAGAATAGCAAGATTGGTTGATTACATCTTACAATTCCCACGGAGAGAGAAATAATTCATAGTTGAGGTGGGAAATCACCTACATTTTCCTTACATGACATACTATATAGTTTCCCGGCTTTTCATTCTTCTGCTCTTCTCTTTTACTTCTTCTGTTCTTCCTTCCTTCCTTCCTTATTTTTTTCCCCATGAAGGAAATATCTTTATCTTTGTTCAGAAATTATTTTTTCTTCATGATGGAGAAAAATAATTTTTAAAGATTTTCCTAGGAAAAACTA
The DNA here is from genome assembly GCF_019393635.1 of Dromiciops gliroides. Lineage (NCBI taxonomy): Eukaryota > Metazoa > Chordata > Mammalia > Microbiotheria > Microbiotheriidae > Dromiciops > Dromiciops gliroides. Next base: position 719,703,054 of record NC_057861.1, read on the forward strand.
TTTAACAATACATTGAAGACCTTTGCAAATTTTGTTTATTAATTTGTAATTTTACATATAAAAAAACCCAAACAGGTACTGGGTAGATTTCTCAGCGCCATTGACTTTTATAAACCATGTGAGTTACTGACTTATTAGGTAAAAGTAAACACTTTAAAAAAATTAAATAAATTATACTTCTTTCACAGCATGACTAATGCAGAAATATGTTTTGTTTTGTTGTTGTTGTTTTTGGTGAGGCAATTGGGGTTAAGTGACATGCCCAGGGTCACGCAGGTAGTAAGTGTCAAGTGTCTGAGGCCAGATTTGAACTCAAGTTCTCTTGTCTCCAGGGCTGGTGTTCTATCCATTGCACCACCTAGCTGCCCCCAGAAACATGTTTAATGTGATCATACATATATAATCTATATCAGATTGCTTGCTATCTGGGGGAAGGAGGAGGGAGGGAGAAAAATTTGAAACTAGAAATCTTATAAAAACAAATCTTGAAAACGATCTCTACATATAACTAGAAAATAATAAAGGGGCAACTAGGTGGCGCAGTGGATAAAGCACTGGCCCTGGATTCAGAGGGACCTGAGTTCAAATTCAGCCTCAGACACTTGACACTTACTAGCTGTGTGATCCTGGGCATGTCACTTAACCCTTATTGCCCCATAAAACAATAATGATAATAATAAAATACTTTTCTTAAAAAAAATGAAATAGATTATAAACTCATCACTGGGAAGGCAACTTAATCTTTTTTCTTTTTTTTTTAGAGGAGTTTCAGAGAGGTGAATATACCATAGGAGCTGTCTTATCCTAGGCATCTGGTAGATGCTTAGTAAAAATATTATTGTCTTACTGGAAGTCTTTCCGGGTTGGAGTGTTAGAGTAACTAAAATGAATATGGTATAGTAGAAACAACTCTGATTCTCTCTCTGATCATCTCTCCTTTCACTCCTATTTCCCTGTTGCACAAAATTAATTTTCGTACCCAACTTTATGAAGGTTTTTCCTTTTTTTTGCCCAGTTCAGATAAGAATGAGGTTCAAATTTCAGCTGCCTCCCCAAACTCTACTTTGTTTGTATAGCCATCTACTTATCACCCTGATAATGTGATATAATTGTCCCTAACCTTACTTTCTCCTCCCTTATTGTTTTTCTCTTATCATCAACACATGACAGAACCATTACCAGGCCTTGTCTACTTGTTATCACTCTTTGAACCCTGATAATAATATAGAGTTCAAAGAAGACAAATATTATGTCCCTATATTTGAATGTAAATAAATTATTCTTGTTTTGTTGTTGTTTATTCATGTTTACCTTTTTAATACTTCCTTTCACTTTTATGTTTGAACTTCGAATTTTTTATAATGAGAAATCCTGAGAAGTCTTCTGTTTCATGAAAGATCCACTTTTTCCTGTGCACTATTATACTTCATTTTGAAGAGTTATTTTTAACTTGATTTTTAATTTTTGATTGAATTTGATTTAATTTAAATTGATTTAATTTTTAACTTATCCTTGGCCTTCCAGAAAAACAAGCAAACTTCCAAAGGTTTGGCTGCCCTATAATGGTGGCTGTTAAATAGTGTGTGATCCTGACTGACTCCTGCATACTTAAACTCATTTTTTCTTTCCCTAACTGGAGTACGTTTTCTTTCACATGGAAGAGCAGAGTTTGGGCTATAATTTTACTTGGAATTTTCATTGTGAGATTTCTTTTAGAAAGTGAACAGTGGATTTTTTCTATTTCTACTTCCCCTCTAGTTTTAAGTGATCTTGGCAGTTTTCATTTGAGACTTCTTGAAATATTATGTCTAGCTTCTATTTTGGTGATGGTGTTTAGATAGTTCAATTAATCTATATTTTTTCTCTTCAATCTCTTTTCCAGGTCAAATTATTTTACTATTAACTATTTTGTAATTTATTCTCTATTTTTTAGTGTTTTGATTTGGTTTTGATATTTTTATTGCTTCATGAACTTATTGGCTTTTATTTGGCCCACTGGATTTTTCAAGTCTGTTGTTTGTACCCAGCTGTTAAGTTCCTTCCCAATTCTTTCTTCCATAATTCTTGTTTTCCCCCTCAAGCATTTTCATATATGGAATATATACATATACATACATACACACATATTTGTACACAGATATATAGATATAGACATACAAAGACAAACACGCATATAATATATATACCTGTGTATGTAGTTTACATGTGTGTACACACATATGTTTGGACATACACGTATACATATATACATACATAGATTCACATATATGTGTTTATATATATGTGTGTATATGTATATACATGTGTATCTGTATGTCTGTGTGTGGGCTTTTTTATACTCTTGCTTCATAGTTTCTAGAAATTCTAGTTGAGTTTGTGCTCAAGCTGTATTTATCTCTGAAGCATTGCTAATCATTCTATCCCTCTGCATTAGTGTCTTGTGGATCCCTGCTGCCATAATAGCTCTTTTGGCTGGGGGTTCTTTTTTGCCCAGTCTTGCCCATTCTTTCAGCCTATCCTGACTTTAGGTTTCATATTAGGACTGGACTCTGCTACACTTCTTGAGGAAAGGTCTGGGTGATCCTGTTGCTTTCTTGGGGGTGTTAAGTGTTGTGAAATTCCAGGATCTCAGGGACAGACTGAGGACTTGCAAACTTTCAGTGCTCCCAAAGGGCATGATTCATGTCAGAGTTTGGTTACCAGTCTGAATTTTGGGAGTTCTTGACCCGGGTTTAGATCTGGGCAAACATAGAGTTCTGCTAGACTTTTACCCCATGAGCCACCGGGAAAGGTCTGTTGGTTCAAAGCGGCAGAATTATAGGCTCCCTTTTAGTATGGGTTTCCTGCTAGGTTAGGTTTTTGAGGTCCTACTCTGAGCTTGTGGTCTGAGCTACATCACTGTTCCTGCTGATGCTGTCTTTTGAACTCCCTCCTTTCTCTCTACACCACATATGGTCTTCCTTCCTGGGAAATACAGCACCATTAATTTGCTTTTTCAGGACAGCTTAGCTAACCTTTATAATACACACTGAATCTGCCATCCAGAATGGAGCAGTAGGTGACAAAATTCCTACTTGCCACCTGTCCCAATTGTTGTGCCATGCTATGGGTCTAGGGGTGCCCCAGTATGGATTTTCCCAGTACTCTGGTGTGCTCTCTGGGCATGTGTGCTCCTGCCCAGGCCCTGTTCCCAGTATCTGATTACCTTTCTTTCTCCTTATGTCTGGCCTGGAAAAAGGGGCTCATGGACTTTTTCTGGATATCTCTATCAGGGTTTGTAAGGTTCATTTTATAGATTTGTTTGGTGAAGTTATAGATGGAAGCTTATCTGCATTGCTTCCTCCTAGTCCTCCATCTTAGCTCTGTCTCTTATGACATACTTTAAAATTTAATCTGAATTGTTAAAATTTTCTCTATCACTTTCTTCAGTATGGACAATAAGCAAGGCAATCAATCAAATTTTGATTGATAGCATTTTTTAATCACTGAGATGCAAATACTCATACTGATAATTGAATAATCAGCTGCCATGGAGTCATATGAGATGGCTACAGTGCATCCTTGACTGTATTAAAATTCTCCAATGCATCTGACCTGTGTGATCTTCAATGTATCTCTTAACCTCCCTGGTCCATGTAAAATGAAGGTTTTGGATATGAGGGTGTTTGAAGTCCATTCGACCTCTAAATCTATGATCCAGTGAAATTTATAGTTAGTAAACAAATAATAGATTTGTTTGCCTGCATTAGTATTGCATTCTTTGGAGGCAATAGTCATATCTGCTTTTTTTTTACAACAATCTGGAATATTAGAGATTTAAAGCTAGTCTTAGTGATCATCTGGAAGCTGATTTCATCCTCCCCTGTTGCCTCAGTCATTAGCACTTTATCTCATCTAAGGTACTCTCTCAGTAAATAGCTTTCGCATCATGAACTTACAGGTTGCTCTGAATAACTCAGAGGTATTTAAAATCCACATTAACTTATTGAAATTACTTGGATTACTATTCTGCATTTATCATTTCTGTAGAACCTTTAAAACATCCATTGAAGCACCTTGGGGCTTGGCAATTGATGAGACTATAGCCCTTAATATCTTCCCAACCCCCAAACAAAAGACTACAAGATACTTGTAAAAGTTCACATTCCCAGGGTGATTTTCTCCCCAGCAAATAGTGGTGTTCGGGAATAGTTGAGCTCCCTATTGGTTTGGTTGGTTGATCTTCTAGTCATCTTTTAGCCACAAGCCAAGGGGATATTGGCAAACATTGTTCAGTACAAAATAAAGTAATAATCTTTATAAGAATGTCTACACACAACTAAACCTGTAGGGTCTTAAGAACCACAAAATGATTGTGAACATAGGTCTTCTGGGTTAATAGCTGGGAATCAAATGCATTAGAAAGTCCAGGAGGAAGGGACTGATAAGAAACAGTCTTTGTTCCTCTGGATATAGAAATACTTACGATAAAACTAGAGTACATTTTAGAGTGTGGCCGAGTCGAACTTCAGAGTAAAACATGAAGTGAATATTGAAAAGAACAGAAGGGAAGCAGTTTTGATTTTTGTATAAGACTCAGGTTTTGAACTTCAAAAATAAATTATTTTTCTGCTCATTTTTAATGGTTTCAAAGTTTCACGCTTTCATTCACCAGCACTGCATAGGCTTGTTTAGATTTTCTTTTTAAAAATCTGCATGCAGTGCACCTAAATCTAGATCTAGATTTTTTTTGGAAGAAAATAAAATCTGTTTAAGATAGTCAAGTTGATTTTGTTCCTTAGACATTCTACAAGCAAGATATAGCAGATTAATGGATCATTTGAAGGATAAAATAACTCATGCCTGTCAAATAGGTAGAATCACAGATTCCAAGTTGGAAGAAAACTTGGAGCTGTTGTAGTCCAACCTTTTCATTTTTACAGAAGAAGAAACCAAGACCCATGAATTAACTATGTTAGTTAGCAAAGATACTATAAATAGAACAGTCAACAATCTTAAATTTGAACCAATATTTCCTACTCTAGAGATTGCATTCTTTCTGCTGTACCATCCTGCTTCCCTGACTTGAAATTTAGAACGCAGATAATCCCAATTGCAAAACTGTCTTTCTAGGATGTTAATTAGTTCTTATTTCTGACCATGTATAAAAAGTAAACCCTAAAATCTGTAATTAATGGAAGCATAGTTCAGTTGTGAAAGTGTCATTGTTATTTGTCTTTGTTTTAGAAGAGGACCAATGACATCATGGAGTCTTAACTTGTGTGTGAATTGGATTTAGGTGACGCAGATTTGTACAGCCATCAGCCTTATTTTCTCTTCCAGAATCATGGGGATCCAGTTGCAAAACAAAAGTCAGGATGAGTGATAATGGCCCAGGATACAGTGGATGACCTTAGCAGCTTCAATATCTGAGCAAGTTCTAAGCACTCCACAGCATCTGCTTCAGCCTCCTTCATGGCCATTGAAACAAATTGTTCCCATCTGCCCATTCATTCCACAAGGAGAAGTATTCACACACTTGGGTAGATACTTCCCGAACTCATCAACAGGTATGAGGCCTATTACTTACCTAAACTGTCATAGAGTGCTTGTGTAAGGAAGACCTCAGTTCCAATGTTTCTTTTTGTATTTAATAGTTCAGTGAAATTTATCAAAATTACCCAAAGACTCCTTACAACTCCTTCCTACAAAGAGATTCTTCAACCTTTAACTGATTGAATCTGATGATTTACCTTTAATTGAAATGACCATTTCAGGCATTTGGCTGTGGAGCCCTTCCTTAACTATTTTTAAAAGTCCTATTTTATTTTTTGCAGCATGACCATTTCTCCTTAACCATTCTCTTCTGCAGCCCTGTGTTATAATAAATTTCAGTCACTTTTATTGGATCAATGTTTCCCAGAGTGATTGAGCCAATTCACAACTTCATCACTGAGCTACCAATGTGGCGTCTTCAAAGCTCATCTCCTTTATCTTAGGAATGTGAGGTAAAATGCTTCAATAGGCAATTCTTTTATTTTTAATCTGGAAAAAAATCCCAATTGTTTCTTTATAATTTGCAGTTTGAATTTAGAAAATGTTTCCTTATTTTTCTTGGATTCATTTCTATATCAGAAAAGCAGTGCAAAGATTTTATTTGTCCATTTTAGCTATTTTATTTTACTCTATATGTTTTGATTTTGTTCATATAAAAATTTTAATCTTCTTTCCTTCCTTCCTTCCTTTTTTTCCTTCCTTCCTTTCAGGTCACAGACTATCTTTTGCCTCTTTTCTATCTCCAGCACTTTTCAGTGTTCCCAGATCCTATTAAGTGCTTAATCAATATTATTGATTGATTTTGTAATTTCAAAAATTTAGGAACTTTCAATGAGGAAATCCTTTCCACTGACAGATTGGAACTTGATGGGGAGTTTATAATCTGTAGAGAGTTCCTGATAGGACTGTTGGAGGTTGTGACTTGGAAAAGTCACATAGTGTATATGTGTCAGAGTTAGGACTTGATTAAAAGTATTCTTGATTCTGAGACTATAAATTTGTAGTTTCTCTCTTCATGTGTGTTGCTCTAGAAGATATTATTCAGACTCACACATGTTTACCTTTGAAGAAGACCTGTAGCCAATTTAGTAAAATCCCTTACTCTAATATGGCTTTCATTCTCAGCCTACCTTTTGCCAAACAGGACTCATTTCTTGATCCATATACACAGGACCATGCCAAACACTCCAGGATTAGGTAGAATTTTGGTTACATTCCATCTGTGTTCTTCCTCTGATAGAAGTATTACTCAATATTGTGTTGCTAAGCCCAAAAGGTTACATATTATGTTAGTTTTCTTTCATAATCCATAAAAAGCAAGGTTGTGCTTCTAAGTGTTTAACAGCCAGCTCTCTGAAAAAGCAACATATGCAAAACATAACTTACATTTTCATCTACATTAGGGAAAATATGATTAGTTTCTTAAATATAGACTATTGACAAAAACAATCCCTAATTTGTAGCATTTGTTGATTCCCAAGATGGGAATACTCATACTTATAATTTAACAATTGGCTCTTGTGGTTGGTAGGAGTTGACTCTAGCACACTTCTGGACAAGTTTATCAATCATGATTATATTTGAAGTTATTTACATTTTCTTTTTCTCTTCTAATAACACTATGCACAACATAAAACAGTATTGATTTGTCATAAAATACCACTATCAAGATTCATAGGCTACTTTCTAGTTCTAGTATTCTAGAATTTGGCAACAAATAAATAAATGAAGCATACCAGACATCTATCTTTAATGCTTTTATAAACATCAAATCCCTTTTTCTAAGACTGAAGAAACTTGTTTCAGAATATACTAATAGAATCAGAGAATACTTGAGTTTTAAGTGACCTGAGAGTCCAAAACATACCTGAACCATGAATTTGCTCTATAATGTCTTCTATGCATAGGCACTTAGCTTTCACTTGATGACTTCTAATATCATAAAATTTACTACCCCTCAAGGGAGTACATTCCATTTATGAATACTTTTAAATATTAGAAAGTTTTATTAGAAAATTTGGTTTTCCTTATAATGAGCTGAACTTTATTCCAGTTAAATGTGAACTCACTGTCCCTTTGGAGTCTAATCTTTCTTTTACATTATGACAACATTTCACTACAATAGTCACATTTTCACCAAATCTCTCCTACACACATACACACATATATGTGACACACACACACACACACACACACACACACACATACACAAACACATGAGCTCCAGCTGAGTGATATATTAATTCTTTGGATCGCATTATTCAGTTGGGTATAAATATATATCCTTGTACTATCAAATGTACACAATGCCATTTTTGCCATAAACATATCATGAATACATTTTTTCAAGTGCCTTGTTGAAATTTACATATATTGTACATGTTATAGCAATATTGTCAAAAAGGAAAATGAGCAAATGCAGCATGCTCGGTTCTTAATGAACCCATTCTGGCTCATAGTGATCACCACATTTCTTTTCTAAATGCTCAGAAAATACCTTTTATCTTCATAGCCCTCTTAGAATTTTTGCCACAAGTGGCTTCAAACACATTGGACTATAGTCTGAGAAATTTGTCTGCCCCTTTTAAAAAAATAGCTTTCCTAAGTCTACTTTTACTAGGTATTTCTCCTCTTTTACATTCATTTTCAATCACCTGTCAACACATTTTTATCTTTTCATGTCCTTTGAAAATCTCAACTTCACTGAAAAACTCTCCAAATAGCACTGTCAGCTCTTTAGACTCTTTTCCCACTCGCTTCTCTTGCTCCTCAGAATCATTTATAAATTATGAAATTTCCCTTCTTGATATGCTTGTGTGCTTCTGATGGGATCTTCATCACTTATAGTCTCAGGCCAAAGGCTGCTTTCTATAAATATTTTGAGATCTAGTCTCTAAAACTTAAAGGCAAAAAGAAGTCAGATTACATTCTCTTCATTAGCTATTACAAATTCTAATAGGGTACACTGAAATAGTATCTCCTTAATAATTTTAGAATCCTTTAGATTCCTCCCCCACACACAAATGCATTACTTGACACTGGTCTACACTGAAACTCATTGGCTCATTTTTATTTATTTATTCTTTTTAGCTCAGTTGCTTATTAGCCTTGCGAAACCTTAATGTAGTTTTAGCCCTATCATCATGTCACTATTACAAAGTGCTCAGTGTTACCTTCAATTTTACTGTACATTCCCACTATAGTGAATAAAACCCAGAGACACAAGTTTTCGAGGCATTAAAAATCAATTTATTAATCTATCCAATAACCAATAAACTGATGGTCATTGGTTTCTCTAGGTAACCAAAGACACCAACAAGAATCTGAAACACAGTAAATCAGATGTGTTCATTCTAATAGGAAACTCTGCTTACAAGTGAAATTCAACCCTGATTGGTGGACATTTAAAGAGGAGGTGGGCTAAAAGTCTTCAGTTTCTCCTGATGAGAAAGTGGGTTAATCATGAGACTCAGCAGCCTCAGGGCATCTGAGCAAGGGAAACAATTTCGATCCAGACCTCTCCTGGCTAGTTTTCTCCTTCATTTTCTAAACTCTTATGGAGCCAATAAAGTAGTGCTTTCCCCAAGAGTGAAAGGGCTCACCCACCCTGGATTCTCTTTATAATATAAACAGAAATCAGGTTTCCCAGTTGGGGCTCATCATATCACTCAGGCATGTCCGTCAGAGATTGACTGACCTTATCAGGAGTGGGGAATTAACAAAAATAGGAGGAAAAGGATGGATTACAAATGAATAACTAGTTATTAATATAATTTTATAATATTAATTTTTCTCACACTTCCCATACAATGCATTAAAATGTGAAATAACACTAATCTCATCTCTGAACTCTGAAGATTCCCACTATAAATAATGCTTTACTTAGAAAACTGGCTATTCATCCCTCTCATTTGCTGTCTCACTATAAACCCATAATCAACCCATGACAAAATATTCCCCTCAGCATTGTAACAAAGTGAGGATATGTGTTGCAACAATTCTTGCACATAACTGACAATGTCTGTAATTTCGTTGAGTTATAAAAAATTAATAGCTAATTTTCCTCCTTTTCCTCATATTTACTTAACTCATAAAATGGATTCAGGCAAGATTTCTCTTGGAAAGACCATGATCATTTTGTAAATAGAATTTTTTGTGTATGCTCAACAAATACTTCACTTTATTTCTTTTTACTCCAACATATAACTTCTCGGTCTTCAAACCTCTGAATCTATTATAGGATAACTTCAAAATATAGGCCTCACACTGACAATTCACCAGTCTTCTTTTTTTGTTTGTTTGGTTTTTTTTGTTGTTGCTGTTATTTTGGGTTTTTTGGAGGGCAATGGGGGTTAAGTGACTTGCCCAGGGTCACACAGCTAGGAAGTGCCAAGTATCTGAGACTGTATTTGAAGTCAGGTCCTCCTGAATCCAGGGCCAGTGCTTTATCCATTGAGCCACCTAGCTGCTCCTCACCAGTCTTCTAAAATAATGATTATCTAGTGGGTGCTTCCAACTACTGGTTGGTCATACAACAGCATAACATTGTCTTGGGAAATAGAAAGCCTTTTCTATTTCTTTCCCCCTTCTTGATTGCCAAAAATGCTCTCAATGATTGTGAGGATCTTAACAAAAGCAATAAGAAAAAATTTAGAAAATAAGCATACTGGGGATCTTGCATTTTCTGCACCATTTTTTACTATGATTATGCTTAGCTTCAGATTATAATTTTCAAAAGTCTGCTGTGTCCTTGCTATATTAAAGATACCCTGTATATGAACACTAACCCTTCCCAAAATTCAACTGGAAAGTAAGAGAAAGGAGCTGATTCTCTTGTCTCTTAGACCTGCTGCTTTAATTCATTCAGAAATGATTTCATTCCTTTTAGGGTTAAAGGATTATGGGTTAATGCTAATTTACATGGCTTCTATAGCAGTAATATTCATTAAGGCCATGAAAGTTCAGAGTAATGTCAAAAAACTGGCTTTTGCTTTCTTTAATACTGAAATATTGTAACGAGAATCTTACTGACCCCTTTCTTGCATGTGACCCCAAGCATGTGAATCTCCAGGATACAATCAGCAATTTCACAGTTCTTGTTCTCTGTCAAATGGCTGCATAGTGAAAGATCCTACAAGTCAGATTCATTGGAAGACTTTTTTTTCACATGCAAAGCTAAAATGGGGTGGCTTGTAAGTACATTGAATCATCTCACCATTTGCCACATGGGTAACTCAGCTTCATTTCACCACATAAGAAGCATGTGCATGTCATACAATAATAGAATATATATTTAAAATGTCAGTTGCATTGGTATGTGGGGAGCTCCTGATATGAAAACTCCACTAATAATGCTGATTAATTCAATTTAACAATCATGCATTTATACAAGATCTATTCTGTGCCTGTGATGCAAGTGCCACTAAAAAAAAAAATCCTTGACTTTAAAAGAGTTAACATTCTACTTGGGGACAATGGTACATAGAAAAGTAAATAAAAACCATATAAACAAATAAAATTACATAGTAGGTCAACACATGTTCCTAACTCAATATCTTAGATAGTGGCCCAGGACCTTGAAATGTTAATCATTTACTCACAGTCACACAAACAGTCTGTGTCTGGGTCAAGGTTTAAAAGAAGGTTGTTCCTGATTCCAAGGCTGATCCACTTTCTACTTCAATTGTCATACAGCATAATATGTACAATAATATTAAATGTAATCATAAATAATATCTTAAATATACCTTCTTTACTGAGGGGACTTGAGTAAGATGGCCTTAGGCAGGTGCACTAACCTCCCGAGGCTTCAATTTCATGGGCTGTTGAAGGCAAAAGAAAAAAAAGGAAGAATAGACATATGGGTAATGAGGTCTCTTCTTACTTTAGTTCTATGAGACCATGGTTTATAATCATTTCATCTTTTTTCTTCAAAGATGATAATTGGTTTCTAAATTTTTAGCCAAGGCAGTCAAAGTTTGAATAAACGTTTTGCAGAAATATCTCAATGGATTTCTCTGCACGTTTTCCTCATAGAGGAAAATAACAACAATAAAAGATGGCTCAACCTTAAAAAATGGTTTCCTCATGTGAAGCCAAACTGTCCATGCCTATGCTGTATCAATTTCTTTTTCAAATCTGTCAAATGAACATTGAATTATAATAATGTTTACAAGAGTTTTGACTTTGTGGCAAAGAGTAGCTAATGAAGCCTCACGCAGAATTTGGGAGGTATGCTATATATGATGGCATGCTTTCGCACATATAACACAGAAGTCAGGAGACCAAATGAATTTAGGATAAGGAATAGAACAATAGCCATCATGTCATTTTGCAGTCTTAGAGTCCCCCTTAACTGTCCTTCTTATCCTTCCAGTTCAGTTATGACATCTTGTGGCTTCCGGTTCCACAGCACTTCTGGAATCTGCTTCTTTCCAATCACACAACTTCTTCCCTAATGGAAGTTTTGATCATTACCTATATATATATATATTGCTTCAGTGACTTCCCCCAGTTCAATCTAGCCTTCAGGCAGTTGCCATCTTGATATTTCTAAAATCCATGCAGATTTGAGGCACTCACAAGTGGAGTAAAGATCACATGGAGAGAGTAGGGAATTGGCTAGGTTAACCCCTTCCCCCACCCTTCATCTCTTAAGTAATGCACTGTTACTAGATGCGGATAGTTCCTGAAAATTTGCTAAATTCAAATGCCCTAAGCTTGCTACCTTGGCCCTTGACCGGTTCCTAACAACGGGGTGAAACATGACCTCTGGGGTCTCAAGCTGATAGAATTAGAGAAGAAACACCTCAACCTCCATTCTACCATACCCCATCCCAACCGCTTGGGGTACCCTAGGAGCCAGAATGACTAATGTAACTGGCAGAGCTCTGGGATAGTTGGCCTGTACATCCTTCCTAAACAAACTTATGTTTCTCCACTATTGCCTTGTGCAGGCTCTTCCTAGGCTGGGAACGTCCACGTGCCTTAGGACCACAAACTTCCTCTAAAGCACATCTTAGGTGGTATTTCCCATACAAGGCTTTTTCCTGATCACACAGTCTGTTAGTTCTTTCACCCATTTAAATCTCTCATAAATAGATACCACAGACTTTCCTTTTGCCTGTTTATTTGGTAAGTACTCTCTTAGAATGTAAGTTTTCAAGGAGGAAATGGACTGCTTTTTATTTGCTGGTTTTTGTCTTCCTCTTTAACATAGGAACAGGGGGTTGCAATGAGACTAAACTTTCTGTGGCACAGGGAACTCCTTATAGAAAGTTCCTTCTCCCAGTACAGAATGACACCTACTTTATATCTCAGAGTCTTAGAGAGGGACTGTGAACATAGGAGACACTTAATATTCAATTGACTTGAATATATTATATCCAAGGCAGTCCTGCCCAGATACTTCATTGCCTTGAGATGTTTCAAGGCTTCATCAGCAGAGCACAAGCTCCAACATGCCCAAACAAACTGGAAAGTATGATCCTGGTCATATATCTCTTCCCCAAGCACCATCCTCAATAAACCCAGAAAGGCTTCACCAGGAAGGCCTCAGAGTTATGACTTTATTTATTTATTTATTTTTTAAACCAGAGCAATTGAATTGCTAAGCCTGGAGAAGCACTGATCTGCATAAGTGGAGAGATTCACCAAGCCTTCTAAATCATTAATCGGAGGGCAGTATGATGTGATGGACAGGGGAGTAGACTTGGAGTCAGGAAGACCTGGCTTCATATCCCATCTCAAATATTTCCTAGTCATGTGACCCTGGATGAGTGACGGAATTTTGCTCTACCTCAATTTCCTCACATACAAAATGAGGAGGTTGGATGGGATGGTCTCTAAAGTGCCTTCCAGTACCCTTGGGTTCTCTGAACTTTAATTTGGAAGTAAGAAGTGGTCATATGACAAGTTGCAGTTGTTATATATTGTCTTAGACTAACATCCTTAGAAAAGAATTAAAGGGCGGGCCAATAGAGTGTAAAAAGCAAGCTCTTGCCATATGTGAAGAATTTCAGCAAACAGTCCAACAGCTGTTTTCAAACATCTAGATACTACAAATTCCCTTTGTTCTTTAATTATATGTTTTCAAGCAGCTCAAGCCTTAGTTGTTTGTTCCTCTAACAGATGAGTGTGAAGCCCCACTATGGAGTGAGATATCTTTCCTTATCTAGGAAATTGCTCATTTGTAATCTGAGACCAAATATCCACAATTTGGAGTAGAGACATGATGAGAATATCTGGGTAACTCTTACCATTTGTTGGTTCGTTTCAGGGGTGATTTGAAGGCATTAGATTTTTTTTTTGGCTGAAATAAATAATTGAAATGAAATATTTTAACTTTTCCCCTTTTGTTCCCTTGAATTATTCAAATAATTGCCTTAATTATTTATTGCACTGTGTGGGGAGAGATATGGCACTTAAGGAACCTTCAGTAAGTTCTGTTTTCAAAATGTTAATTACTCTAGTGCTATGTGTGTGATTATAAACTCCTTAAGGGCAGGGACTTTCCCATCCATTGACCCTGGTGCCAATATGGTACATATGCCTGCTGGAGGTTTATTCTGGTTGTTTGCAACATTTTTTGTCAGCCACCATTGAGTATAGGTGTTTCCTGATTTTCTTCACTCATTCCTTCCTCTTCAATAGAGTAATTTCAAAAACCCCAAGTTATCTTTTAATTTACATGATCTTAGATATTCCTTAAGTGACTTGACAGTTAAAAAACTGGCACTTTTTGATGTAATAAAAATAAGAGGAAAGAGGGTTGTAACAGCTTAGTTCTTTATTGAAAGATACAGAGTGAATAGACTTGCCAGAGTGACTTGCCAACAAGCTTCTCCCAACACAGGAAGTTGAAGCTTTTATCAGAGTAATTTTAATGTTAACCTTTCAGCAAAGTCTAATGTATATAAGCTATATAAAATTTACATATTTCACAGAGGTCTCTAGTAATGAATAAAATGTACATATTTTACATTAAAATAAATCACTCAGCTAGAAATATAAGCATATGGCTTTAGACCAAAAGGTGGCTGCTATCATTATGTTTCAATAGGTTCTGTCTGAATTAAAGTGGATGTGTTTATTATACTGTAAGTATATGTAAGTATATCTATTCTCTCTTCCCATTTGGGGATTTCCAGAATTCCAGCCTTATACTACCACCACCACTCAATTTTCATTTACTATGGTTTTTAAAGGAAATCACCCAAAACAAAACCAATCTCTAGGCATATATTTCAATGATTGAATCCTGGATGGCCTGTTAATGGTATTTTTTTTTTAATTTACCTGATTCATTTCTAACCGACTGGCTTACTTTTTTAAAAAAAATTTTTTGTGTGTGTGTGTATGTATGAGGCAATTGGGGTTAAGTGACTTGCCCAGAGTCACACAGCTAGTAAATGTTAAGTATCTGAGGCCGGATTTGAACTCAGGTCCTCCTGAATCCAGGGCCAGTGCCTTACCCACTGAGCCACCTAGCTGCCCCCCAACTGGCTTACTTTCAAGACAACACAATTACTAGGGAAGTAGAGTAGGCATATTCAATGCACTGTTTCCTTGTGATGTATATGGATTTGGGTGCTACTTCTGCTTGCAATCTTGCCAAACAGTTTAGGAATAGGTTTTGACAATCTTGAAGGCATCTGAGACCAAAAGGGTCTCTAACACCCATGCCTTCTCCATATCCCAGAGAATGACTCATTTTTATTATTTATTTTTAATGTTATTGGGATGTATTCTCCACAAGAGATACACACATAAGTGCATGTACATATATGTATGTATAAATATGCATATTCATGTAAGTGTATACCCACATATAGACATATATACATGTGCATATATATTCAGACATGCATACATATACGTATTGATACATATCTTTCTCATAATTTGTACTTATTCATTATCCCCTCTGGGAGCCCACACTGAATCTCATACTGGCATACCCCAGAGGATTGACCACTCCCTCACATCTAAAATATAATTTTTAAATGCACAATACTAAAACTTTATCTCAGCCCCCATCAATGCACTAACCTTTTAATTGTCAAATAGTAGACACAGCTTAAAACAAAGGCATTTATTAAAAAGAAATTGTAGGGGGGCAGCTAGGTGGCACAGTGGATAGAGCACTGGCTCTGGAGTCAGGAGTACCTGAGTTCAAATCTGGCCTCAGACACTTAACACTTACTAGCTGTGTGACCTTGGGCAAGTCACTTAACCCCAATTGCCTCACTAAAAAAAAAAAAGAAATTGTAGGACATTTAGCTTTTAAATATTCTCTCCTTAAAATTATGACATACTTCCTCAAAGATATATACAATATCAATCAGAAGAATGGACACTAATTAATGGCAAACTGGAATTAAGGGAGAAATACAGGGAACATACTTAGGGAACATATGCAGCCAAAGCAATTCATATATCTGGAAAATCAGAGGCCTTGTAACCTTTCTTTCCTCATGTTTTTAAAATACTATTTCTTGTTAAACACAATGTATCTTTCAGAAAGTTGTTCATTTGGTAACCAAGGGGCTATTCCTTTCTGTAAATTAACTCCCATTGTCTGGGCTGGTCCTCTCTTCCATAATTAGCTCTCTGTTCCTCTTTCAGAAGTCATGAACCTTAAAGATTCCTCCGACTTTTAAGGATCTGTCTCTCTTATTTTCTGGGAGTCCTGTCTCATATTGGAAGAGTAATTGTACTGCAAGATGCCTTGATCAATGAGGAAGGAAAGGTAAGATAAATTTTCCTTTATTTCTGATGCACTCTGAGAAAGGTAGAGGGGTATCACTCCCCAATATTGATTAAAGTCAATGAAGAAACAAAACTATCTCTCTTTGCAGATAATATGATGGTATACTTAGCCAAACCTCAAAAATCAATTAAAAAACTAGGTGAAACATTTAAATATTTCAACTGTAAGGGGCTTAAATTCTAACTAGTCTGTCTAAAATATCTAATGAGTGGTCTCCAATAAACTATAAGCTTTAGCAAGAGTTAGACTTTTAAGCATTTATTAAGGAGAATAAGAATTTGGTGAAGAGGGAAGAAAAGGTCTTGATTCATCTATCTATCAAAGGGAGAGCGCATTTTAGCTCTACTCTCCATGAGAGTCCTCACAAAAGAGAGTGAGCCACACTTCCTTCATCCCACAAGCCTCCTGTGAGACTGGCCACATGCCATCCACTCGCACACACAGCTCCAAGCTAATTGGCTGGTAGCTTTGATTGACAGTACCCACGAGCAATGGCACATCCTGATGCCAAAGAAAGCTGCATGGCTTGCCCTCAGACACCTTTTCCTCATGGCAGAGCTTTCCTACAGTAGCTGTCCAGCAGGTGGCGTCATTCCAATCAGTACACAACCAAGTTGCAGGATATAAAATAAACTACATAAATCCTTGGTGTTATTATATTGACTAATAACAAAATCTACAAGGAAGAGATAGAAAGAAAAATTCAATTAAAAATATCTGCAGACAACATTAAAATATTTGGGATTCTACCTTTCAAGACAAATTCAGGAACTTTAGGAACACAATTACAAAACACTTTTCACACAAACATATACACAAAGACAGATATACACAATTGGAAAAATATTAAAATATTAATTGCTGATTTATAAGTAAAACCAATATAATGAAAAAATGACAGAGAATCTGGACCTTAACATTAAGAAAGATAAAAATAAAATAAATGAAAACCTAGACTTGCCAGTCCTGGTGAAATTTAAGGAAATCAATATTAGAATTTAATTATTTAAATTAAATTTAATTTAAATATTCTGTTTCATCTTATATTAATATGGACAATTTGTATTTTTGTAAATATTTAGTCATTTTACTTAGATTGTCAGATTTATTAGCATGTACTTGGGCAAAATAACTCCTAGTAATTGCTTTTGTTTTATCTTAATTAGTGTCTCATTCACTCTTCATTTTTTATATTGGTAATTTGTTCTTCTTTCTTTTTTGTTAAATCAAATTAACTAATGCTTTATATATTTGTTACTTAAAAAAAAATTAAAACAAGCTCTTAGATTTGTTAGTTCACTTTTTTTGACTTTCAATTTTGCTGATCGCTCCTTTGATTTTTAAGATTGTAAATTTAGTTATCATTGAGGATTTAAATTTTTTAAATTATTTTTTATTTTTATTTAATCTTTACTGATGTAAGCATTTACAGATATTTATCTTCCCCAAACTACTGTTTTGGTGCTTCCCACCATTTTTGATGTTTTCTCATTAGTGTCATTGTTTTTAATGAAATTATGCATTATTTCTATGCTTTGCTTTTTGACCCATTCATTTTTTAGAATAAGATTGTGTGGTTTCCAATAAATTTTAACATCTAATTTAAAACCCTTTATTTAAAATAGTTTTTATTGCATTTGGCCTATTCTATTTTTTTAGGTGTTATTTTCTTCATTATTTGTTGTGCTTCCTTTACCAAACTGTTGGCTCTTTCTTCATGCTTTTCTTGCATTGTTTTCATTTCTTTTTCCAATTTCTAAAACTCCAGAGGGGAATAGAAAATTTGATTTCAAAAAGAATACTCAAAAGAAGCATAAAAAGGTAAACAGGAAAGAGAATTCTTAAAAAATCCTAAGAGATTCAATCAATTGTTTACAGTAATGCATGGGAAAATGATCCTTGTAACTTTCTACAGCTTTCTCATAATTATGGCAGTTATAGGGAGTATACATAGATTTTGTGGGTTGAATATGAAAGTATGATTATCTAAAAAATAAAATGAAAGGATGAGAAGATAGAATGCATTGGGAGAAGGCGAAAGGGAGAAGTAAAATGGGTTAAATTATCTGATGCAAATGAGGTGTAAAAGACTTTTTACAGTGGAGAGGAAGATTGATAAAGTGGGAAGGACTATGTAAACTTTATTCTCATATGAATTGGCTCAAAAAAGGAATAACATACATACCTCGTTGGGTATAGACATTTATCTTATTATACAGGAAACTAGGAAGGGAAGGTAATAAAAGAAGGAGGGCAGTGATAGAGGGAATCACAGATTGGGAGAGGTAAGTCAGAAGCAAAACATTTTTGAGAAGGGACATGGTAATGCGAGAGGGAGGGTAGGATAAACAGAGGAAAATGGGATAAAGGGAAATACATGGTAAACTATTATAACTGAAAAAATATATATATATGAAGTTTCTATGATGAAGACCTTATTTCACAAGTATGGAGAAGTGATTCAAATGTATTGAAAAAAGAGCCATTTCTCAGTTGATAAATGGTCACAGAATAAGTATAGGTAGTTTTCAGATGAAGTAATCAAATCTATTAATAGTCATGCAAAAAATATTCTGTATCACTATTGATTAGATAAATGCAAATTAAAATATCTCTGAGTTATGACCCCACCTCTATCAGATTGACTAATGTGACAAAAGGAAAATGACAAATGTTGGCGGGGATGTAGAACTAAGATACTAAAACAGTATTGGTGAAGTTGTATACTGATTCAACCATTCTGCAGAATAATCTGGAACTATGCCCAAAGGCTTATAAAACTGTGTATAGTCAATACAATAGTGTCCTGCACCCAATGCCAGAAAAGAGTTCCCTGTAATCCCTTTCTGAGCAACTTTCTGATCCCCTTTCCATCTTTGGACTGAAAGGTCCTAAAGCTGCTTCTTCAGCTATTGAAACTGCCTGCTGCTAATGTTGCTACCATGTGAACTCTTCTCTAGGCCAACCCCCTCCCTACTGTCTCAGAACTCTCTTATAGACATTCTATATGTCTTGGGCTGGAAAAAGTCTCACCCTGACCTTTGGGTGGCAGCCACTGCAGAATTCAATTTGAGGCATTATCACAAAGTTATTTTGCTGGGAATGTTAGGAGAGTTCAGCTGAATTTCTGCCTGTACTTTCCAACTTGACTCTTCCCCCTAAATTTAGGTTTAGAAAGTTTACTCGACCATGGACAATATTTTTTCCAGGTAATGGATGACTATCATTTCGATTATGTCAGGGGAATGTTTTAATACTTTGTATAGGGATGACAGGGTATAGACATATCTTATATTTGGTTTTAATACATAAGTACCTTATTACCTCTCTTATTTCTCTATAACTTTCTTTGAATGCACACAGATACCCACATGTAGTAATATTAAGTTTAAGAGAATGTTTCAATTTTTGTTTTTATTATATGTTTCATGTGTAACAACTGAAAAATAATTGTATAATCTCTAAAAGATTATAAATTTCCTTAGACACACTTTTGAGAACTCTCATTGTTTGATTTTATTATTGGCAAAGCTATTTAAAATTGTGTTAAGCTCAATTTTGCAGGAAACTTTCCCAGCTGATTACCAGGATCTGAAACACCTGAGGGACTTTAAAATGAATGACACCTGAAACTCTACAGCTGAGACTTGTAAGTGGATCATCAGCATCCACACCTTAAAGACTTCCTTTCCGCACCTATACCCAGAGGACATCCCAAGAATCATCTGAGAAAAGACTTCCAAAGACTTAAATGGACATTTTCCTGTTTTCCTTTTCCCCATTGTATACACTATTTATAATGTCCACTGACTAAAGGGGAGTTCCCCCTTTAGTTTTTCTCTGTTTGTAATGTCTACTTCCTAAAAGGGGAGTGCCCCTTTTAGCCTTTGTTAATGTGTTGCTCAAATTCTTTTCTCAATTTTCATTCTCTTTACTTTGTTAGTCATAAGTATTTGTAATATTATTGCTTGATGTAAGAAAACAATGTTTCTTCATGAAGAACAGGGGGGAGTGTGAGAATCAGGGTGCCACCCCTGCTGAGAAAGACATTATGGGAACCAGGGCAGCTCTGCCCTGAGGAGAAAGCATGTGATTTGGCACCCAAAAGTTGCCTGGCATCCGGAAGTTTCATCTATAGAACTACCTGTAAGTCACGTCAATCAATGTTACCAGCCAATTAGCTTGGAGCTGTGTGTGTGTGTGTGTGTGTGTGTGTGTGTGTGTGTGTGTGTGTGTGGACATCCCTGTTTCCTGTTTCACAGGGGGCTTCTGGGAGAAGCTGCTGAAATTCACCCCTTTTTGTCTGGGACTTCAGGTTGGTGGCAGACAGAGAAAAAGAGAGCAAAGTAGATAGACTTTTCTTACGTTACGGGATGCCATGTGTTGTCTTTATTCTTTAATAAATACTTAAAAGCCTAAATTCTTCCTGAATTTATCAGTAAATTTTAGCTAGTTTCCCCTCCAAACTGGGAGGGGGAGCAGGTAAGGATACACATTAGATTTTAAACATCACAACACATATAACCTAATACTCTAAAATTATTGTTGACCAAGGGATGACAGACATATATTTCCAAGAAACTCAAAGGCAGTGAGAAAGTGGGTATCTATTTTACATCTATATAAAAACACATACTGTGTATGTATATATATATATATTTTTTTTTTCTGTGTATGTGTATATACACTCTACATATACAAAATACTCTCTTCTTAGTAACCAAGTTGGAAGCAAAATAGATATGCCCTTTGAGGAATGTCAACATATTGTGGCATATGAATTTCATGGGAGGCTAGTATGTAAAAAGAAAAGATAAATTCAAAAACTTCAGGGAAAACTGTGAAGCTTTGTATGAAGTAATTGAGAGAGAAGCAACTAGAACCTGAAGAACAAATTACAAGATAATTGCCTTGAGGTAAATAAAAATAACATTGAAAGATTTCTGATCAGTTGTTTTTGTTTATCCTTCATTCTTGAAGAGGTCCATAACATCAGGGTGATCATGACTTGTAGTGAGTTGGATTTAAGTGAGGGAGGGCTGTTGTAAGGTCACCAACCTCACTCTTTCTTCCAGAGCTATCTGCATTCAGTGGCAAGATATAGATCAGGATGACTGGAAATGGCCCCACAGGTTTAAGGCAATTGGGGTTAAGTGACTTACCTAGGGTCAAATAGCTAGTACTTGTGGTAGGTGAGATTTGAGCTGGGATCCTTCTAACTTCAGGGCCAGCGCTCTATCCACTGTGCTACCTAGCTGCCCAAGTATAGTATATACTCTGATCAGTATAGTGACACAAGATTACTTCAGAGATGAAACTTTGAAACTTATAGAAATTTGGTAACTTAAAGATATAGAATCAAAGATGCATTTTCAGTCATGTCCAATATGTAGATTTGCTTTTCAGGGAAAAACACACTTTACTTGTTTGTTATAAGGTTGATATCTCTTGGAAACTACTTTTTATTGAGGAGGGATCATGAAGTGGCAATGATATATTTAAAACTTATTATGGATTTAAAAAAATCTTCCTACATTATACCGATGCTCAGATGTGTGTTCTTATTTCAAGCATATAACAAAGATGTTTATATAATTCCATTACCATGATTTCCCTTTTTGTAAGCAACAATATTGACAAAGGAATTCAATCCTTACTTCTCCTCCAGATCATGTGTTTTCTCTACTTTTTTTAGGTAGGTACCTCTATGGTACTTAAAGGGACATAGAGGGAGTATATATTTTATAGATTAATATATAAACATCAGACTTTCAACTGCAGTAATAATTTCTATGCTTGTTTTCAAGATAGACTTTTAAAAATTATGCAAAGTGCATTTTATAGATTAACAACATCCTAAAAAGCATAACTAATAGAATACTATACTAGGCAACTTGGCATATAGCAAATGTGTACCCTTTCATAAAACAATACGATAATATAAGATCCAATGAGTGAAGGCATACTAAAAATAAGCACAGTTTATTCTCATATGTGGGTGGAACAAGTGAAAGAGAGTAATCATTGGACTGAAAAGAATCCATCTAGTGCCTTGTATTCTATTAGATGGAAGATGCTCAGTATTAAATCACCATATTTATCTTTACAGTTGGCAAAAATTATATCTACATGTGGTCCATTTGGACAATTGTCACCAGAACTATAGTTCTTTTGTTCTATCATTTACAACATGGTGTTGACACTTACATAGTTTTCTTGTCCCAAGTGAGGGGGAAAAAGTTGTTTCACATTGAGTATATTTAAATAAATGGCTTTGTTAGGGCTTTGACTAATATGTGACCTGGTCTAATGTCCAAGGAATTTGTTGGAATGAACTCCTTGAATAAACTGTCACAGAGGCTATTATTTTAATACAGTCCAGCTCACTTGAAAAATTGTGTTATGAACATATTATGTACCAGATGAAATGCTAGGTACTGATCATAGAAAGAGAAGAATTAAATGATCCTTTCCTTAAGAAACTTACATTGCAGTAGGAAGAAACAAAATACAAAATCAAATAATTTATAAAATTTACAGAACTTGTTCTTATGGTATGGTAGATTAAGAACTATGATTGTAGTCAGTAAATGCTAGATCAATGCAACTTCTGTCACATAAAGACATGGTGATACTGGGAAAGTCACTTTACTTTTGACTTACCCTGATTCAATTCACATTTATAAAACTATAAGTTATAGAGTAGTTGGGGATCTGCATTGGTAATGTGAGTGTTTTCATTGAGAATTCATGACAGGAGACAGAGGATGTCCAGGGCGGAGCCAAGATGTCGGAGGAAAGGCAGTGAGCTCCGGAACTCATGACACGATTGCTCCAAAAAACATCCAAATAATGACATAGGAAAATGCCCAGAGCAGCAAAACTCACAGAAGAATGTGCTCAAATCATCTTCTAACCAAGAACGACTTGGAAGGTCAGAAGGAGGAAGCTTTTGTGCTGATATAGGAGTTGAGCCCAACCCCACAGTCACCCTGACACAGATCTAGTCCCAGGAACGCCTCACCAGAGAAGCAGACCCCCAGAGCCTCTGAATCAGCTCAAGCACCAGTGTCATCTGGAACTAAGCTCACAGTCTGGTGAGTGGGCTGAGCCCTGGGCAGGGGGGAGACTACAGGGGTCTATGCTGGTGCTAAGGCAGAACTTGGATTTTATACCCCTGCTGAGAACCAGGAGGTAGGCTCAAGTAGCAGTGGCCCAGGTTGGGGAGGGGCACAGGTTCGTCGGAGCTAACAACCACAACACACAAAGCTGGTTGATTAGCAAGTTGGTCTGGGGTCATCTAGGACCAGGAAACAGGCCAGGTGAGGGAAGAACCTGATTCTGCTTAAATCATACCACCTGGGACTTCTTAAGCTTGGGATACTGCAGCCTGGAAACGGTGCCCCACTTTAAGGAGCTAAGAGTCTAGTAAAAGAAAGGCAAGATGAGAATTCATGACAGGACTGATATTTCAGGTTTTACCTCACTAAGATCATTTATGCATCCAGTTAAGTCCCCTCCTCCACAATTGCACACTCACACAACCAAAACCACCAATTCACAGCCATAGGCACAATTTTCATCACTGAACAATAGTTTCAGTGCTAAGATAACACTAATTTCTGCATGGCTGCTTGAAAATCATTGCATTGAAAGGTGAGACATGCAAGTCTGTGTGTCTCATCTTTCTTCCTTAAAGGACCCCATGAATGTATTGTAAATCAAATGATCATCACCAGAGATTGCTAGGAGCATCAACTCAACTTGCTAGTTGCTCTCAGGGCAGTTGTTCTAGGGTTGTGCTAGACCCAACTCAACATGACAATTGTTAAATTTTCCATATGAATATATATACATTAGAAATAAACACATGCTACAAACCAGGATTATATTGCTTGCTTGCTTGCTTGCTTGCTTGCTTGCTTGCTTGCTTGTTTGCTTGTTTAGACCTTAGCTTCTTAAACTGTGGGCCACAACCCCATATGGGGTTGCATAGCTGAATTTGGCAACAGTAAAAGGTTATATAGACCTATTTTATATACTTATATGCCTGGAGTCCCATAGAAATTTCTCAGGTGAAAAGGGGTCGCAAGTGGAAAAAGGTTAAGAAGCCCTCATCTATACTTAAGAAAATGATGGAGAAAATGGTAATAATGCAGATTAATCTTAAAATTGTTTTGTGTTTTCCAAGAAGAGCCAGTTGTTAAACTTATTAAACTTAAAGTTGTATAACACTGATTGTCACTCACCTGTTATTTACAATCCCTGCATGGATGGTGTTCCAGTATTTAAGTCTCTGTCTATAGCTCCATCAATCCAATCATTTTATCAAGGTAATAGGCAGGCTTCTTAAGACCCTTTCCCTTTTGTCTGATTCAATCTCCTTCATCAGAGTCATTAGTTTAAAAGCTTTTTAATCAAAGTGGCATTTCAGACCTGTACCATCATCCCACCCTCAGTTTAATCCCATCAGTAGTAAAGAGAGAACACTTCTAGAAGTTGGTTCTCCAGTAATAGATTTGCTTACTCAAATGGATCAATTGCTCAAAATGTGATAAGAAATTCAGGAAACAGAGAGTAACTGTTTTCTCCTCATCTCAGCATGCTGAAATACACATACAAGTTGGTCATACCCACTGATTCATTGATTTAAAAGAGGAGGGGGCCAGCAACAAATCACCTCCTGTCCTCTGATGTGGGCAGCAGATTTGATATTCCCATTTTCCCACCCCCTCCAATTCCTTATCACATCAACCTTATCTTGCATCTGATAAAGTGTGTGTATAAAGCTATTTCCAGGAATACGTGGTAAATGTTTAACAACCAGCTTTCTGAGAAGGAAGAAAGTATGCCAGACACACTATTAAAGTTTAATCTGCATTATTAATATTTTCTCAATCACTTTCTTAAGTCTAAACACATCATTAAAACAAGAAATCTATCCCTGATTTGTAGTATTTGGGGATTTCAGATTACAGTGAAAATTTAACAATTGGCTCTACCACATCCCTGATCTGATGCATATTTGAAGTGTGACCTTGGACAAATTAATTAACCTCTCAGTGTTTCTAGAGAAATTCTAAATTTATAAGGTACAGAGAAGATGTTTACCTATTTTTGATAAAGGACAATTTCATATGACTGAAATTATATACCAGGCCAAATCCTATTCTTTTAGTACATATTTATCTATGTATATGATAACCACCAATTTACTGAGAATTGACTGGTCCCCACCTAATCCACCTTCCCAGACCAGTGAATTGCCTGGGTCTAACCAATCTTTGTCAATTCCAGACTCTTTATTGATTTATGGATCTCACCCCAATTTACTCTATGGACTTTAGAATACTATGTAAAAGGGTTCACTTACATTAAGTAGTTTCTGTTTAGAGTTAAGTAGCTTCTATAATTAACTCATGGGCAGTCTTATAGTTCCCTTTGTTAAAGGTTCATTTACATCGAATAGTTAAATTGTTTCTGTACTTTACTCAAGGACAATCCTATAGTTCCCTCTGTTCTGTTACCCCATATGATCCCTGTCCTCAGTTCCCATCTTTTAGTATTCCTAGCAGTCTTGCTTTGGGATACTCTGAGCTATAACTCCTCTGCCCTGATTAAAGACCTTCACTAATTTTTGCGTATCCCCAGTATCCAGCACAATGTTGGACATATTCAGTAGTACTTATTAAAAATGGACTATTATTATTCATTGAATGCTTATTAAATATTATTATTACTCTTTCCCAATTCTCAGATTTTTTAACCTTGTACCCTCCCTCCAAGCTCTACATTTTGGGTTTTTAATAATCTCACCTCCCACCCCATTATCTTCACAGGCTCCATCTTTCCTGGTCACTGAGCATGGATAGTTAGGACATGTATGACCATAAACTCACCTTTCACCCAGTAGGAATCACAACCTTAATCCTGTCTGTTCTTTCAGAAATACTCCCCAACCCAGCAGCTTTGTGACAGTCTGTAGTCATAAGCACTACTTTTCAGGAATAAGGATTACCAAAAGAAGAGAGAATTTGGGAGAGATTTAGATTCCAATGAGATATGTCATTTCTTTTAGTGAATTGAAGTAGAAATCTCTAAGATTAACCAAGACCTCCAATTTAGCAGTTGACCCAGGCAGCAAATATTAGGGAGAAAGGTAGACATTTTTATGAATAAATATATATCAAACATTCCTTAAAGGGCATTCAAATTCTCCTCCCCCTCCCCCTCTTCCTCCTCCCTCTCTTCTTCTTCTTCTTCTTCCTCCTGCTCCTCCTATTATTTAAATGGCATATAAAAAAGAATTGCTAGGTAGCCTAAGGAATAGAAGAGAATCAGCTTCCTCTGTTCCTCCCCTCCCCATCACATTTAGAGAATGGCAGAGATAAAAAATGAGGAAAATTCATTCAGAAAGGCAGGAGTCACTGAGATTTACTTCTCTCAGAATGTTCTTCAAACCATTCTCAGTCAACAGAATTGAATGTGGAGATATAGGTCACATCACTTTCTGGATCCCAGTAAAAGAGCTCATGGGAATTTAGGGTACAAATTGTAGCCATACAGCATTGTTCATGGTGGACTTAGCTGAGAAGATAGGGGGTCACACTCTTGCAGAGTCTGCAGCAGTCTGTCTGAAGCCAAAGGGTATGATTAGTCAAGAAATGCAGGGAAGAAAAGCCCAGGATTTATGGTATTCATGCCCAAGGGCAGGAAGGTACTGCTATTATGGGAGGAGTTGTGACCTAACTCACCCAAAGAATTCGAGGATCACAGCAAATCTTGTAAAATAGAGATTAGGGGAGAGGAATGCAAGGCCAAGAGACAGAGGCATGAGGGAGACTATCTCTCTAAGTAGAAGAGTTGACCTTATATTCAGTTAATGGAGAAAGAAGCCTACATGCCAAGTGAGGAGTTTGGAAAACTAGTAGACAGGGGGTGTTTGGGGAGTTGAGTAATGAGCCATCAGTCACATATCCTGCTAACATACAAGGAATCTCTCATGTAAGAATCTTGCATATCATCTTTATTCCTTGCAGAATTTGATATACTTATTGGTGCTTATATCATAGATGGATCTGTCTCTAAATATCCCAGGGTCTGCATGTACCTACTCTGCGTGCCCTAAGCAACATCACGTTCCTGAGGTGGGAAACATTGATTTTCATTTCTAGAACCTTTAATGTTAGTGTCTCAAGTTTAAGGATTCCTTAGGGTTTTGGGTCTTTATGTTTCCTAGGGTCTCTTTTCCCACTACATTCCCCCCTCTCTTATTTCTGGGGAGAAAGGGACAGTGGTCCATCTTCTGTAGCTTTTTTGAGGCTGAAAAATAGGCATAGAAAGGTCCCTATTGATTAAGGAAAGAGGCAGCAAAAAGTCTTGTGGGTGCAGTCCAAGAATTGCAGAGGCATCGTTGCAGTTTCAGTGAACGGGCACATTGAGAAGGCAGGGCCACTATAAGGTGGAAAATCTTGAACCTGGACAAAATAGACTTTACCAAGAGGTAAAAGAGGCAAGGGCCAAAAATCAAAAGGACAAGAACCAGTTTTACTATAGGGAGAAAGGGCGCCAAGCAAGAGAAAATCCAGGAGCTCTAGGATCCTGTGTTGGTAGTAGAAAGAAATTCCTTTCAGAAAAATCAAATCTCATCTTGATATAACTCATAAAATACTGCTGCCATGATTAGAGTCCCAGATACAGGTCCTGGGATCCTGGGAGGCATGGGAAAAGAACCCAGGAATCAGGAGCATCACATTCATGACTTGACAACTATCTTCTCCTAGCTCTACTGTGTAATCACCAAAAGCCTTTTCAGGAGAAAACATAATTTTATAGATTCTAAAGCTGTTAGGTGCTTGAGGCCATAGGTCTAAAATCCCTCTTCAGGGCATTTATTTTCCTAGGTACCAATGACAGTGTCCATGAGGACTGAGGATATGGACTGGAGCCATTTTTTACGACTTAGGCAGGGGCTATATGAGGAGCAAGTGGGCCAGTCCACTTGAGGAACCATAGTATCCTGTTTAGGACTGTAAAGCATGGTGTATGGATAACTGGAGAGCAGAAATCCATGCTCCATGCCATGCATTCCCAATGACAACAAGGGTGCTACTGCTAGGAGTGGTGTCATAAACATTATCAAAGATTGGCAGAGTAAGCTGTATCAATGGCCCAGGATTCAGTGTTGTCTTTCCTTGGCTTGGCAAGCATTCTCTCCCAGCTTCAAGAAGTAGATACTAGAATAAGTTTCAGGGAAAGTTGTAGTCATGGTAATAGATTTTATCAAGGCAAGGCTCTTGTTCACACTTTTCTTTGGGACAGTAACTTTCTCTAAGGCCTCAGGCAAAGCATTTGTACTTCATTTTGAGTTGAGTGATTTTAGCTCTTTGTTATGCAGTTATAGCAATGAACTCTTTCTCAGAAAGTGAGATTGTGGGTGAAGAAGAATGAGCTGGTGACTGTCCTACTGGAGCAAGAGAAGACCTGGTCTCTTGTATCTTTCCAAAACAAAAAGGGGGGAGGGCAAGATAACTGTGAGGGGACCTTTGAGTAATTAGGTAATTACGCATTAGTAGGCTATGCAGCATCCATCCATATCCTGCATATCATCTGGCAGACTTTGGTGTTACTTATCAGTGTACCAGGGTCATGCTGGGCCACACCTTATTCCTGAAGGGTGAGACAGAGCTGCTTTTCCCTCAGGGAAAGTTTCAAGGATTCCTTGGGGGGAGGGGTTGGGATCTTTAGGTTTCTTGGGGTCCCACTGCATTCCCACAACACTGCCACTTGAAGCAGGTAGATAGATGCCTTGACCTAGAAGTGGGTGATAAAAAGCTTCCAGGGCTTACCAGGTCCCCTGCTGATCACTGTGCAGTCCCAGGAGGGTCAAGAAGACCTACTATAAAGCAATATTGATGGATCTGGATCCATTTGTGCTTGGTAACCAAGACCTCTGCAGGAAAGTATTTTTTTTTCTTTTTCTTTTTTTCTTTCTTTCTTCTTTTTTTTTTTTTGCAGGGCAATGGGGGTTAAGTGACTTGCCCAGGGTCACACAGCTAGTAAAGTGTCTGAGGCTGGATTTGAACTCAGGTCCTCCTGAATCCAGGGCCAGTGGTTTATGCACTGTGCCACCTAGCTGCCCCAGGAAAGTATTTCTAACAGCATTAGCCTTGGAAATGGCTGGACAACAGAGGATCTGACAGTGACTGCAGAAGCAGTTGCAACAGGGCAAAGGACTCACATATCCTACAGCTATAATGGTTCCAGGGCATCCAGTCAGCAGCAACCTGGGCTGCTTCCACACTTCTTTTTTATTTTTTTTTTCAGTAAGGCAATTGGGGTTAAGTGACTTGCCCAGGGTCACACAGCTAGTAAGTGTTAAGTGTCTGAGGCCAGATTTGAACTCAGGTCCTGACTCCAGGGCTGGTTCTCTATCCATTGTGCCACCTAGCTGCCCCTGCTTCCACACTTCTTAACCCAGCCTCAGCTTCAGCCCAGAGAAGGAAGCAGGAAGCACAGAGAGAGATGAGCTGACCCCAGGCTGCAAGGACTTTGGGACAGCAGATAGCTAACTGGATGGTACCAGAACAGTGGGTAGGAAGGATCTCCAGAACTCTTAGACCTTTCCCAGCCCTTAGACAAAAATTTCCCTTGAGAGCAGGTATACCTGAATTGTGAATGCTTTAAAAAGAAAGTGGCCCTTCAGAACCATTCCCTATGAACCAAATTTTACATAGGACAGACGGGAATGATTATTACCCATCAGGTCTCATAAGTCTAATGCTGATAGATTGAACACTGGGGACTTCCAGAAGCTCCATGATTTTTTTCCCCTTTATTTTTAAAAATATATATTTTTTATTTATTTCATTAAATTTTACCCTATTGCATGTAAAATAATTTTTATCAATGATTTAAAAAATTAGTTCCAAATTTCCTCCCTGTTGATCTTTTTCCCTCCTTGAAATTGTAAGCAGTTTGATTTCCATTATACATGAGATGTCATGCCAAATATATTTCCATATTAGGTATGCAGCTAAAGTAAACATAAACAAAATGAACCTAAAATAAAGTTAAAAAAAAGACTCCCGAGTCTATACTCAGAGTTTACCAGTTCTCTCTCTTGATATGGATAACATGTTTTCCATCATGGGTCTTTTGGAATGGTCTTGAATCATTGTCTTGAGGAGAGTAGCTTATTGTTATTCTTCCTTTGTTTTGGAAGAGGACCAATGACATCACTAGGGTGATGTCTTGACTGGCACACAAATTGGATTTAAGTGAGGCAGAGCTGCACAAAGCCATCAGCCTCACTGTCTCCTCCAGAGTCATTGAGGTCTTGTAACAAGACAAAAGTCAAGAGGACAGGTGATTGCTCAGGATGCAGTGGGTGACTTTGGCCTTTTAAAAATAATCTCTTTGCCAGGTATCATTTTGTCTGAGGCAATATGCATTCAATGATTAAGGGAAAGAATTGATATAAAAGATGTCCTAGCTTGCCATCACAAAAGAATCAGTCTGGGAGGGGAAGACCTTTTGAATTTCTGGCTGAACAGAAAACAATTGTTATTTATATTCAATCTGAGCTATAAAAACCCAAAGAACTGGAGAGGCTTGGCATGGGGGATATTATTGACCATTCAATGAAAGCCAGGGTGGTTTGGCTTTAAAGGTAGAATCAACTAGCTTCATTTGAATCACAGTGGGCTTTTTAAAGCCTCTGTTTTCAGAACTATATTTCAAGAAATCATAAATGAAAACTACAAGACAAAGCTTTTTGCTAAACAAACAAATAAATTATATTTTAAAACAATCTATCCCCCAAACTCCAAGATATCATACAAAATTAAAGTGACCAAAAATTATATTCCTTTGGCCAGATCATCCACATGTAAAGGTTGAAGGCCCTATGTGGACAAAGGGACCACATATGATGAAGGCAGGAGAAGGAGAGGCAAATAATGAAGAGTTGGAGAAGGCACAGTAGTATTACATTACATTCATAATACCACAACTTTTTCAACCATTCCCTAATTGATGGACAAACATCAATTTCCAATTTTTTTTTTGCCATCACAAAAAGTGCTTCTATAAATATGTAATACAAATAGGCTTTTTTTTTTTTTTACTTTTTCATTGATTTCTTTTGGATATAGACCCAGTAGTAGTATTTCTGGGTCAAAAGGTATGCACAGTTATATTGTCCTTTGGATGTAGTTCCAAATTGTTCTACAGAATGTTTGGATTAAGTCACCAACAATTAGTGTTCCAGTTCCCCTAAATCACTCTCAGCATTGCTATTTTTCTTTTCTGTCATGTTAGCCAATTTGACTGGTATGAGGTGTTATGCTCCCTTTATATCTAAATTATGTCCCACTTTGGCCTTATCTTGGAATAAAGCATGAGATGTTGGTCTATGTCTAGTTCCTGCCAAAATGTTTTCCCCATAATTTTTGTCAAATAGTGAATCATTGTCTCAAAACTTTGATATTTGTGTTTATCAAATGCCAGATTATTATAGCCAAATTCCAGAGCTCTCAGGTAAGGAAAATATATTGCAAGCGACCAGAAAGAAAAATTTAGGTATTGTGGAGCCACAGTCAGAATAACACAAGATCTAGAAGCTTCTAGATTAAAGGACTGGAGGGCCTAGAATATGATATTCCAGAGAACATGGCAAAATTCATCTATCATATCTGTGTATAAAAGAAGAGCTTATGACCAAATAGGAAGAGAGATGATCACATTATCAAAGTAGCCAATTTTTCCATGAAATTAAAAAGATTTTGCACAAACAAAATCAATGCAACCAAAATTTGAAGGAAAATAAGGACCTGGGGGAAATTTTGCAATAAATTTCTTTGACAAACTCTTTTTTTTTCCAAATATATAGTGAACAGAGGGGTAGCTAGGTGGCATAGTGGATAAAGCACCAGCTCTGAATTCAGGAGGACCTGAGTTCAAATCTGGCCTCAGAGACTTGACACTAACTAGCTGTGTGACCCTGGGCAAGTCACTTAACCCTCATTGCCCCCACCAAAAAAAAAGATATCTATCTCTCTATATATATATATCTATATCTATAACTATACAGTGAACAGAATCAAATATGTAAATAGAATAGCCATTCCCCAGTTGATAAGTGGCCAAAGGATAGGGGTTGAAAAATTAGCCAGAAGGAGATTACAGGGTTCTCTTTGCTAGCACTGAATCAGGACTCTTGTTTTGCCCAGGTCACAGTCTTGGGTAGCAGTCCCAGACAGGGGAGGAGCACAAGCACACAAGAGCTTGCAGTCACAGTGGAGAGGGATTCTGTTCATAGTTCCAGGGCAGAAAAGCACGTCTGTGGTTGCTTGCAGACCAGAGAACATGCAAGGAGAGCAGCAAACATACCTCTCCTTAAATCATAACACCTTGGAAGAACTAAGGATGTACAAATTCCTAGAAGTATCTCAGATATGAGCTGTTCAATCCCCCTAAATTTTGTGGCACTATGACCTCCACCCATGAAGCAGTGTCCCACTTTAACAAGGAGTTAAATGACAAGAAATAGGCTGGGAAAATGAGCAAACAAAAAAAAATGCTGACCCTAGAAAGTTTCTATGGTAACAAGGAAGATCCAAATACACACTCAGAAGAAGTTAACAAACTTAAAGCTCTTACATCCATAGCTTCCAACAAACATATGAACTGGTCTTAGGCCATAGAAGGGTTCAAAAAGGACTTTGAAAATAAAGTAAGAGAGGTAGAGGGGGAAAAATGAAAAGGGAAATGAGAGTGATACAACAAAATCATGAAAAAATAAGTCAACAGTTTGGTAAAGGTGACACAAAAAATACTGAAGAAAATAATACCTTAAAAACAGACTGAGTCAAATGTTAAAAATGGTTTAAAAAAGAAAAGAAAAGAAAAGAAAAGCCTATCAGGAAAAGAATGCCTTGAAAGGCAAAATTGGACAAATGGCAAAAGAGGTACAAAAGCTCTCTGAAGAAAATAATTCCTTACAAATTAGGATTGAGAAAATGGAAGCTAATGACTTTATGAGAAATCAAGAAACAACAAAGCAAAACCAAAAGAATGAAAAAATAGAAGTCAATGTGAAATATCCAGCTGGAAAAACAACTGACTTTGAAAATAGATCCAGGAAAGATAATTTGAAAATTTTGGACTACCTGAAAGCCATGATCAACAAAAAAGCATAGACATAATCTTCCATGAAATTATCAGGGAAAATAAAAATAATATAATGATAAAATATAAAAATAAAAAAATAAAAATAAAATGGAAGCAGATAGCTAATTAAAAATCAGAATTCAAGAAAACTTTGTTTACAAGAAACATACTTGAAATAAAGAAAGACAGAATTAAAATAAGGGGAAAGAGCTGAATCTACTATGCTTTAGATCAAGTAAAAAAATGTATGAGTAGTAATCTTGATCTCAGACAAAGCAAATGGGCAAAGCAAATGCAAAAAGAAATTTAATTAAATGGAATAAGCTGGAGAATCATATCTTCCTAAAAGGAAGTATAGAATATAAAATAATATCAATATTATCTGTTTATGAAAAAAATGGTATCACATCAGAATTCTTAAAGGAAAAGATAAATGAATTATAGGAGTAAAACTCTACTTGTGAGGATCTCAACTTTTTGCTTCTCAGAGTGAGATAACTCTCCTCATAAAACAAATACATAAAAAATCAAGGCATATGAATAGAGTCTTAGAAAAGTTAGATATGACAGACTTCTGGAGAAAACTGAAAGGGAAAAGAAGGGAGTATACCATTTTTAAAGCTATATATGGCACCTTCATGGAAATTCATCATAGATTAGGGCATAAAATTCTTGCAACCAAAGACAGAACATTATAAATATTACATGAACCCTTCTCAGACCATAAAACAATAAAAATTACACTCAATAAAGTCTGAAGAAGTATACATTCAAAATTAATTATGAACTTTATAAAGAATGAATGAGTCAAAGAGCATATTATACAATACAAAATTTCATTAAAGAGAATGGGAACAATGATATAACATACAAAATTTGTGGGATGCACTTAATGCATTACATAGCAAAAATGTTATATCTCTAAATGAGTCCATCAGTAAAAGAGAAAAAAGAACAGATCAATGAATTGGGTATATAACTGAAAAGATAGAATAAGTACCAATTAAAAATCCCTAATTAAACATCACAATGAAAAATTTTAAAATAAAAGAGATCAATAAAATTGAAATTAAAACAAAACAAATCATTGAACTGATACAAACAGGTGGTTTTATGAAAAAAAATAGATAAAAAAATTGAAAGCTAAATTACTAGTTCAAAAAATATGAAGGGTGTATGCATAAACAAAAATGAATTAATGTAATTATGAGGAGTTATTTTTCCAATTATATGCCAACATATCTGACAACCTAGGTAAAATGGATTAATATTTATACAAATATAAATCACCCATATTAACAGAAAATAAAAATTGTATCTTAGAAAAACAAATTGAACAAGCCATAATTGATTTTCCAAAGAAAGTATCCCTAGGACCATGTAGATTTAAAAATTAATTCTACCAAACACACATAGAATAATTAATCCCAATAAAATATACACTCTTTGAAAAAAAATAAGTAAAGAAAGGAATCCTACCAAGTCTCTTCTATGACACAAATATGATTTTGACAGTTAAACCAGGTATAACAGAAACAAAGAAAATTGTAGACCAATTCCCTTGATGAATATCTATTAAAAAATTTTTTTTGGTGGGGGCAACGAGGGTTAAGTGACTTGCCCAGGGTCACACAGGGTCAAATGTCTGAGGCTGGATTTGAACTCAGGTCTTCCTGAATCCAGGACTGGTGCTTTATACACTGCACCACCTAGCTGCCCCTCTATTCACTTTATGTAAAATAATATCATGGAAATAATCACAATATATCACAAAGATCATACATTATGAAAAGGTGGGATTTTCATTATGAATGTGGGGTTGGTTCAATATTTGGGAAACTATCAGTGTAATTGACCATATCGATATCAAAAGTAACAAAAATCATATAATTATCTTGAGATTCCAAAAGAGCTATTGACAAAATACAACACCCATTACTATTAAAAGCACTAGAAAATAGGAAGCAGTGGAGCCTCTCTTAAAGTAATAGTAGCTACATAAAACCAGGAGCAATTATTATCTATACTGAGGATAAACTTGAATATCAGGATTAAATATTTATGTCCATTATCATCACTATTATTCAATAATATACTAGAAATGCTAGATATAGCAATAAAAGAAGAAAAAGTGACCATCTTGAGATCAATTTGTAAAGTATGTCCAAATAGCTAGAACTGCACATACCCTCTGACCCTACAGTTCCAGTGATGGATCTATACCCTAAAGAGATAAAAGAAAAGGGGGAAGGATCACACTTGTAGGGATTGATTGTGATGGAATACTATTGTGCTATAAGAGATGATGAAAAGGATGGTTTCAGAAAAAGCTTGGAAGACATAAAAATTTATGTAAAGTGAAGTGAGAACCAGAACATTGAATGCAGTAACAACAATACTATAATGATGATCAAATGTAAAAGACTTATCTACTTTGATCAAGATAATCATTCAAGAGAATTACAAAGGCCTCATGAAGAAAAATGCTATCCACTTTTCTGAGAGAGGACTGATGAACTGTAAATGGAGATTGAAGCACACTTTTCAAAACTTTTTTTACATTTTGATTTGTGTTTTTTTCTACAACATTTTAATGTGGAAATGTGTATTGCATTACTCTACATGTATAATCTATAGCAAATTATTTGCATTCTCAGGGAGGTGGGGCTGCAGAGAATTTAGAATTCATATATTTTTTAAATGATTGTTAGAGATCTAAGATGAATGGGTTTTTATTTTTTTTAATTAGGAAGCTGTGGTAGAATTCTAAGTGAAAAATGATAAGAATGCTGGTGGCTCAGGGTGTATAAATTGTGGTATATACATGAGAAGTATTTTGATATAAAAATAATATTAGGCACTTGCTATAAGAAGAAAACTATAAACTTCTGATGATTATGTCCTTACAAACATTTCTACCATTAAAAATGAGCAATCTTGGCTGAAGACGGAAGTTTCAGGCAAGAAAATAAAGATCATATTGGTTCAGATAGTGCTTTCCTTACTTTTACCCATTACATTCAAGGACACAGAATCCCTGAATTTAAGTGTTGGGACCACAGCCAGCACCTAGTCCAGCTCAGAGCAGAAAGGCAGGTTTGGAAGTGAATAGCTTAGTGATTTCTATTAATGAGATTTAGAATTTTGAACCATGTGTTGAAATATTGATATAGTAAATTTCTGGCAAAGGGTAGAATGCACCTAAGAATGGTGCAAACAAAAGGACTTTCCATTGAAAAAGAAGGCAAAAATATAGTGGAACTATGGTCACTATTATGTAGAATTTAGCAGCTTAAACGATGAAGAACCAGAGGCCTTAAAATATGATAATTTGGAAGGCAAAGAAACTAGGATTACAACTAAGAATTACTTACCCAGCTAAATTGAGTATATTACTTCAAGAGAAAAAAAATGGATATTTAATGAAATAGAGTATTTTTAAGTATTCCTAATTAAATGATCAGAGATAGATTTAAAAAATGATCTTCAAAAACAAGACTCAGAAGCATAAAAAGTTTAACAGGAAAATGAAAACATTCAAAATTAAATACAATTAAATTGTTTATATTCCTACATGCCAAGATGTTATGGGTAGATCTTAAGAACTTTATTACTATTAGGGCAATTAAAAGTATATATAGGGAGAAGATATGGGTGTGAGTGAACTATAATGGGATAATATTCCCTCCAAAAAAGGGGGGGGGGAAGGAAGTAAGGGAAGAGAGAAGGGATAGGTAGAATGGGGTAAATTATCTCACATGAAAGAGGTATGAAAGAGCTATTATAGTAAAGTGGAAGATGGGGGGGGTATATGACATGTGAAGCTCATTCTCATTAGATTTACATCAAAGAGGAAACAACATATACACTCAATTGGATATAGAAATCTACCTTACTCTATGGGGAAATAAAAAGGGATGGGAATGAGACAAGTGAGAGTGGCTGATAAAAAGGAGGGTGAATTCAAGAAGGCAGTGGTCAGAAATAAAACATTTATGAAGAAGGATAGGGTTAAAGGTGAGAGAGAGGAAAAAAAGAGAGACAGGGGATAAATAAGATAGAGGAAAATGCCCAGTTAATTATCACGACCAAAAGTGAGAAGGGAATGAATTCATCAATAAAATGAAAGAGGATAGCAGAAAAGATTAAAATTCAAAATTCTTCAGTTTGCTATTTAAAAGAAACACATTTGATGTACAGAGACATGCAGAATAAAGGTAAGGGACTGTAAAAGAATCTATTATGCTTCAAGTGAAGTAAAAAAAAGCAGGGGCAACTATCATGATCTTAGAAACAACAAAAGAAAAAATAGATCTAAAGTGATAAGGAGTGAACTATATCTTGCTAAAAGGTATTACAGATAATAAAAAATCAACACTAAACATATATATATATATATATATATATATAACAAGTTATAAAGAATTCAATTTTGTTTTGTTTTCTTTTTGGTTGGTTTTTTTTTTTTTTTGCAGGACAATAAGGGTTAAGTAACTTGGCCAGGGTCACACAGCTAGTAAGTATGCAAATTATTTAAAGGAGAAGTTAAATGTTATAGGAGAAAATTTATGCAAAATAATAGTAGTGGGGGAACCTCAAATTTCCTCTCTCAGAACAAGATAAATTTAACCAAAAAATAAACAAGAAAAAAGTTGAGGAGGTTGTTTGGGACAAACTGCCTCAGTTTATCCAAATAACTCGAGGAGACCACCAAGTCAAGCAGAGACAGATTTATTACATCCTCATGAGGATGGGCAAAACCCAATTGCACATTGAAGTCTTGCAAAGATATGCCCAATCCTCTAGGTTTTTATAGTAATCTTGAAAAGGACTGTCCCCACGTACGCCTAAGGTGGATGAGCTCACAATCTAACATCCAATCCTGTCTCACCCAAGATGCGTACCCAGCTCGTGATCCATGTATGGAGACATGTCCAAGAACAAAGGGGAGAAGGGGAAGGGGTACAAGTCTGAGGAATGTCAAAGAAAGAGGGAGGCAGAAATCACTCCCTTATCTGACTGCAATTTATCATGACAGGGTCTGGGACTCTGACATGTGAGAGGGGAGTTTTTAATTACAGGCCATAAACTAAGGTGTAGCTGGCATGTGGGAACTAAGTAGAAGTAAAGTAAATAGTGTTAATTGGTAGAACTGTGACAAGTAATAAAACTTACTGGGGGACTGGATATCTCCCAGACCCCATCCCCAAAGTTTACAGAATTGTCCCAAGTCCATTATCTCAACAATAAAACTTAAAGGAGACAGAGAGAATTTGACAAGCAATGAACTTTTAGGCAAAGCCAGAGTCTAGCTATTCTGGGGTGGGCTAGGTGTCTTTCATACTCCATCCTCAGAGTTTAATCTGACTCAAATCCATAATTGTCCCACACAAGGTGAATAGAGTTTTTGAAAAAAAAAAAAAAGGTAGATATGTTTAGACCTCTGGAGAAATCAAATAGGAATAGAAAGGAACATGCATTGTTCTTAGGTACATGTTACCTACATAGAAATCGACCATGTATTGGATCATAAAAACTTTACAACCAAATGCAGGAAAGCAGAAATATAAAATTCACCCTTTCCTGATCATAATTTAATAAAAATTACATTCAACATAGGGTAGTGGAAAGATAGATTAAAATTTATTAGAAAATAACTAATTTTGTAGATATAAGGGGGCATCAAAGAACAAGAAAGAAAAATAATTTCATTTTAAATTTAAAATACACTTTTTTATTTAAAAATTTTTCCCAAGTTATATGTATAAAAAATTTTCACATCAATCTTTAAAACTTTGTGTTCCAAATCCTCTTTCCCCCTTGCACCCTATCCCCTCTTAAGAACTCAAACAATTCAATAAAAATTATACATGTTTGGGGGCAGGTAGGTGGTGCAGTGGATAGAGCACTGGCCCTGGATTCAGGAGGGTCTGAGTTCAAATCCGGCCTCAGAAACTTGACACTTACTAGCTGTGTGACCCTGGGCAAGTCACTTAATGACATTTGCCTCAACAAAAATATAAATAAATAAATAAATAAAATAAATAATTATATCATCTTGTACACAAAATCAATTGAATAAGATAATAGTTTATTTAGGGGCTGTGGAAGGGAAACCAAGAGAGAAATCCTTGGATTTCTTCTCATGGGGAGAAGGCATGGCACAAAGAATGGCTCTGAGATACCAATCTCCTATTATACTCAGTTTTTCTGGGTGGGTGATCCTTTGTTTGTTTTTTGTTTTTTGGTGGGGCAATGAGGGTTAAGTGACTAGCCCAGGGTCACAGCTAGTAAGTCTCAACTGTTTGAGACCAGATTTGAACACAACAGAGTTCTGCCTCAGCTCCAGCAGAGACCCCTGAAATCTATGCCCTGGCCAATGGCTTGACCTTCCCACTGGCCCATGACCTGAATTCTAGAAGTAGATGCTACTGTAGCCAATTCAGAGGCTACCTGCCTCTGGCACAGCATGCCTGGGTCTGGGTCTGGGCTCCACTCTCACTGTTGTAAGATAGACCTATCCCACAAAACTTTACAGCCATCTTTGGCTGGAAAATGATCTCACCCCATCTTTTTGTGGGTTCTGATGCTCCAGGAATTGCCTTATTTCATTATTTGGTGCTATTTGGAGGAATCCTATGGAGAAGTCCAGAAATCTACTTCCTTTCTTCTGCCAAAGAACAGGTCGGAGAAAAAAACAATTTCATTTAAAAGATTGATGGCAATGAGACAATGTACCAACCTTTATGGGGTGATGCCAAAGTAATATTTAGCGAAAATGTATATCTCTGAATGCTTACATCAATAAAATAAAGAACAGATCAATGATTTGGGCATTTGACAACAACAACAACAAAAACTAGGAAAAAAACCAAAAAACAAATAAACATCAAATTGGAAATATTGAAATTTAAAGGAGAGATTTTTAAAAATGAAAGTTAAAAAAAAGTTGATCTAATTAATAAAAACAGAAGCTGTTTTTAAGGGAAAATAAACAATTTAAATAATTTTAAAAATAAAATAAACAATTAAAATAAAAAATAAACAATTCATTCATTTGATTTCAAAA
Source organism: Dromiciops gliroides (assembly GCF_019393635.1). NCBI lineage: Eukaryota > Metazoa > Chordata > Mammalia > Microbiotheria > Microbiotheriidae > Dromiciops > Dromiciops gliroides. The sequence goes on from NC_057861.1 coordinate 719,743,601, forward strand.
AAGGAAGAAGAAACCAAATTACCAGTATCAAAAATGAAAAGGGGTGGGACAGCTAGGTGGCGCAGTAGATAGAGCACCGGCTCTGGATTCAGGAGGACCTGAGTTCAAATCCGGCCTCAGACACTTAAAAATTACTAGCTGTGTGACCCTAGGCAAGTCACTTAACCCCAATTGCCTCACCAAAAAAAAAAATGAAAAGAGATGAATATACTACCAATCAAAAGGACATTAATGCAAATACTAAGAGCTATTTTGAGTAATTAAATGCCAATAAATTAGATAATCTAAACTAAATGGATGAATTTCTTTTTTTTTTCTTTTTCTCTGGTGAGGAAATTGGGGTTAAGTGACTTGCCCAGGGTCACACAGCTAGTCAGTGTTAAGTGTTTGAGGCTGGATTTGAACTCAGGTCCTCCTGAATCCAGGGCCGGAGCTCTATCCACTGCACCATCAGCTGCCCCAATGGATGAATATATATATTTTTAATTAATTACTCAGATTAAAAGAAGAGGAAATAGAATGCTTAATTCCATTTAGAAAAAGAAAGAAATAAACCATCGATGAACTCCCTAAAAAAAAAAATTCCCAATTGCTGATATATTCACATATAAATTCTTTTATTTTTAAATAAAGTTTAAAAAGTATATTTCAATCTGCACTCAGAGTTATTCACTTCCATCACTGGAAATGCATTTTATTTTTGATCATGGGTCCTTTGGAATTGTCTTAGATCATTGTCATGTTCAGAGTAGCTGTTTTTTTTGTTGATCATCCTTAAAACACTGTTGTTACTTTGTACACACATAAATTCTACCAACCATTTAAAGAACAATTAATTCCGATACTCAGACCATATTAGAGTACTCTATTCAGTTCTGGATATCACATTTTCTGAAAGACATTGAGAAATTGAAAGGTGACCAGAGAACAATCAACATGATGAAGAATCATGACTTAAAGCCTAAGGAGGATTCTTTGAAGAAACTATGGATGTTACCCTGAAAAGGCTGGGGATGGAGGGTATAAAAACCACATTGAAGTGTTTGAAATGTTGTTCTTGGTGGGGGGTGGAGGGCACAGAGCACTGGATTTGTTTCACTTAGAAAAATAAGACCTCAATATGTAGATTGTGAAAAGAGAAAATTTAGGCAATTTATGGCCTATATTTTGTTGCTGTTAAGTCATGCCCAGCTCTTTGTGATCCCATTTAGATTTCTTCTTGGCATAGATAATAGATTGATTTGCCACTTCCTTCTCCAGCTCATTTTTTTTTTTTTTGGTGATGCAATTGGTGTTAAGTGACTTGCCCAGGTTCACACAGCTAGTAAGTGTCAAGTGTCTGAGACTGGATTTGAACTCAGGTCCTCCTGAATCCAGGGCCAGTGCTCTATCCAGTGCACCATCTAGCTGCCCTTCTAGCTCATTTTACAGATAAGGAACTGAGACAAACATGTTTAAGTGACTTGTCTAAGGTCACACAGCTAGTAAATATCTGAGGCTGAATTTGAACTCAGATCTTCCTGAATCTGGGCCTGTAGCTCTATCAAGTGCTCCATCTAGCTACTCTTGATCTGCATTTAGAGAATTGTAATTCCTAGAAATAAGGAAGTAATTTTTCAATTGTACTCTACTTACCAATGCCCTAACAATTAAAGCAGTCTAAATGTTTACTGGCCAGCCCTAAGGGATCTTGAGTTCCCCTTTATTGGGAGTTGCCAAGCAAAAGATGAATGAACTTTTGTCAGGTATGGCAAAGACTTTTTATCATAACCATCAGTATTTTCAATTATTTTTTCTCTTAAAGGTTTGTATAACTCTTCACTTCACTTATTTCATTTGATCTCCATGTCACAGGTTGTTGAAAAAAAAAAAGACTTCATCAGTCTATCTTTCCCTTTGACCTTCTATGTAACGCTACTTTGATTCTCCTGGAATGAAGTTATTTACACTTTAAATTCTTATGGGCAGCTAGGTGGTGCAGTGCATAGAATGCAAGGCTTGGAGTTAGGAGAACCAAATATGGCCTCAGACACTTATTTGCTGTGTTTACCTTGGGCAAGTCACTTAACTTTCTTTGCCTCAGTTTCCTTAGCTATTAAAAGAGCTGGAGAAGGAAATGGCAAACCATGTCAGTAACTTTGCCAGGAAAATCTCAAATGGGTTCATGAAATGTCAAACATCACTGAATGACTAAACAACAACAAATTTATCATCTTTACTGAACAACATAGTTCTTCCCCCTCCCCTCCTCCGTGGACATCTTGATCTTTATCCTGTTGCTTTTGTTCTCGTTAGCATATAGAGCAGCCTAAATTGTTGTCTTCAGGACTGAGCACACATGCGATACACTTGTCAATATGTCAAGCTGGAAAATCTTTGATTAAAAGTTGCATTACTCATTACTGCTGCAAATCAAAGCAAGAACAATGCTTACTGACGAGTTTAGAGAAAGGATTTTCCTCTCATTGCTATTTCTGATCTCTCAGAAAAAACAAAAACCAAGAAAAAATCCAAAGCTGATGATTACTACATCATACTGTGAAATGTGAATAAAAGAATTTTATAGTTAACAGAAAAATGGCCTATTATTGACTATTAGCACCACATTCTACAGCATCCTTGCAGACCACAGAATCACTTTTTTTATGACATCCAACCTAAAAGAAGTACTGCTGACACTGGTAATGATCTTAACATGATCAAGTTGGTCATTTGTAAAAAGGAGTTGCTGCATTGTCCTGGTGATTGTTGGTAGCTCTCATTACTGCTCATTTTCCTAAGGAAAATGAGTGTAACATGTGAGCAATAAAATCCATGACCTAAATGACTAGCTGTCAGGAAAGTCGATGGGTCCTACTTATTTTAAATATGTGTATCACACACATACACACACACACACACACACACACACACACACACAAAAACATTGTGGTAATTAGACAGAGTTATGTATGTACTTTGCAGAAGTCCTGTGGTCCTATGGGCATTGATGGGCATTTGCTGGCCCCACTTTAAGGGAGTTCATATTTTGAACCAGTCTCTCCCTCTGGAACTCAGTCATTGGAAATCAGGTATGGAGCTAAATGGGATATCAGTTTCTCTATATGATTTAACTGTATCCCAGAATGCTGATGTAACTGTTTCCATGGTCACATAGTTAAGTTGATATCAGATATGGGGATTAAATTCAGGTAGTCTAACTCTAAATTTATCATTCTTTCTGAAATTTAAACTACAAAGTAAGGAGAGAAGGAAGGGAGATCGTTTGAGTAGAAAACAATTATTACTAAACCATATACTTTACTACAGTTGAGAAGCAAGGGTATGCTCAGTTTCTCAAGGTATTAAATTAATGAATAAGCTATTATTGAGTATCAACTATGTACCAGGCACTAAACTAAATGCCAGGAAACCAAAGGCATGAATTAAAGAGCCATTACCCTCAAGGAGCTTGTATTTTGTCCTAGGTGACAATGCACATCTATATAATTATAAATCAAATACGTATTTATGCAATAGCTCAAATTATTACAAGATAATTTTAGCACAGAGATAACTAGAGGTGAATAGTAAAGGTCCCTGTAATGTGTCAGTTGAGGAAATGTGACTTCTTAGGGTCTGAGAGACACTGATTATAAACAAATAAGAAAGCAATCCTTGCTACCCCCACCAGCTCAGCATGTTAGAAGCAAGAAGGGGGCGGGGCAGCTGGGTGGCACAGTGGATAAAGCACTGGCCCTGGATTCAGGTGGACCTAAGTTTAAATCTGGCCTCAGACATTTGACAATTACTAGCTATATGACCCTAGGTAAGTCACTTAACCCTCATTGCCCCCACCAGAAGAAGAAGAAGAAGAAGAAGAAGAAGAAGAAGAAGAAGAAGAAGAAGAAGAAGAAGAAGAGTGTATGATGACAGCAGTAGGAAGGGAGGAAGCCTTTGAGGGAGAAGACAGAAAGCTAGTTATGTCAGCTCTCTAGTCAGAGGCTATTAGGGAAACAATGGCTCTATCTCCCTCAATACCCTCTGAAGACATTGCTGATCTAAAGATATATCCATTAATTGGTGATGTTCATAATAATGACCTAAGTTGCAAGGAAGAGATGAAGTTATACTCAGTATGTTCTAGTAAGAAGGAAAGGACATGGATACTCTTAGATGACATTCTTCAAAAATAAAATGGTTAAAAATAGTATTTACTGTTTTAGAAGGAGCTATGCATTGTTTGTTCAAAAATGCTTTTAGAATGAGCTCTCAAACACGAACACTCCAAAAACATACAAATAATGCCATATCACAATTACTGGAGCAGCAAAATCCACAGAAGAATGTGTTGAAATATTCATCCAACCAAGGACAGCTTGGAAGATCAGGAGGGAGCTGCTGCTCTGAGACTGGAGTGGAGTCCAACCCCACAGTCACCATGACACAGATCCAGTCCCAGGCAGGCCTCACCAGAGAAAGAGACCCCCACAGAGCCTCTGAATCAGCTGCAGTATCAGTATCACCTGGAACTAAACTCACAGTCTGGTGAGAGGGCTGAGACCTTGGCAGGGAGGAGATTACAGTGATCTATGCTGGTTCTGAGGCAGAACTTGGGTTTTTTACCCCTGCTGGGAACCAGGAGGTAGCCTTGAGTAGCAGTGACCCAGGTGGGGGAAGGGCACAGGCTGGTTAGAGCTGACAGGCACAACACACAAAGCTGGTTGATTAGCAAGTTGGTCTGGGGTCATATAAGAACCATGGAACAGGCCAGGTGAGTGAAGAACCTGTTCCTCCTTAAATCATACCACCCAAGACCTTCTGAAGCCTAGGATACTGCAGCCTGGAAACAGTGCCGCACTTTATGGAACTAAAAGTCAAGCAAAAAGTTCTTTTAAAGTGGGCATATTTTCATCATTTTTTGGATCAATGAAGAACTTTTCATTGATTTTGAAAGGCAAATAAATGATTTTCAATGAGGTAAAAAGTTAAAAGAATTGAAGAATTTGCAGAGAAGTTAAGAGTAAAACAACATGGAAAGGTTTTAAATGCTTATGCTATGTTATCATATTTTATAGAACTACTTGGTTTTTGGAAAGATGTTAACAAAAGTATGATTTTTATGAATCAGCAAAGTGACATTAGGATGGAGAAGTGTGGGGAGGGGGTAGAATAAAAAAGGAAAACTTTTTTTTTTTTATAATGGAAGGCTATGGACTCCAATGACCAATATGTACTTCAGCTCTATTTTCCTTGGAATCAGAAACCACTTAAAAAAACAAAACAAAAAACCAATAACGAACAATACCAATTAGGCTTTTGTGAATGTCAGTGAACTATGAATCAGCAACAAAATCAGGCCATTTGTGCTTGGAGAACAAGTCTAATTTGCAATAGCTAACATTATCCAACATTTGATTATATACCTAAAATAAAAAATGAAAAATTTAAAATCCTTGTAGTGTAACTGAAAGTAATTTTGGCAACCATAGTGGCTAAAATTTCTTAATTTATATTATCATATAATTTTTACTCAAAGCATATATAATTTTATCAGGATTAATTCTTTACCAGTGAAGAGCTCCATCCATGTATGACATTAAATAAATAGTAGGGAATGCCTCATGGCATAGAATTAAACAACTTGCTTAAGGTCACACAGTGAATCAGTGTCAGAGACAAGATGTAAAAATAGGTCCTTCTGACAATAATTCCAGGGCTCTTTCAGCTACTTTAAGTTGTTTCTACATAGCAAAAATTAGGACAATTTTTAAAAGATGTCTTTTGTAAAAGAAAGTGATATTTGTATTTTTTGTTAAATAGTGGTTTGTTTTTTATTTTGATTATACTATCTCTTTTGAAAAATATATAAGACAATTTTAAAGGAGTTGAAAGTCTAGAGGAAATTTTGGATTTCATTCTTTTTTTTTTTTATTTTTTTTAGTGAGGCCATTGGTGTTAAGTGACTTGCCCAGAGTCACACAGCTAGTAAATGTTAAGTGTCTGAGGCCGGATTTGAACTCAGGTACTCCTAACGCCAGGGCTGATGCTCTATCCACTGCACTACCTAGCCGCCCCGGATTTCATTCTTAACAATGGAATTTCCTTTGTCTAAGGAGCACAGATTTAGAGCTGGAAAGGACAATAGAGGTTATTATGTCCAATGTCCTCATTTTATATCTGATGAATGATACATAGGGAAGATGTGTGTCCCAGAGTTATAAAGGTAGTAAAAGACAAAGCAAGGATTTGAACTCACTCTCTCCTACACTAAATTCTATGCCATTTTCACTGTAACATATATTACCCCCTTTCAGGCTAATCTGAAACTATCTATAGATGCCAAGGGGGCTATGCAATTCAATTAATCAATGTAATATTCAGGTCAGTTGATGGTATTCCATAAGCAAAATATGCATAACATATACCATTTCGTTTAATGATTTTGAGCCATAGTGCCAAATCATGGACTTGGACAATTGTGTGAGCATCATAATAATACAGCCTATACATGTTTATATTATTATAAATTATTATTATTATTTATTATGATGTACAAATAATGAAATAGTCCATTTAAAGTCAGTTCATTTTGATATTCTTTTTGGATGATAGTGTATGAGAGGGTGGATATATGTAAGTTTGGAATCAATGGAAATGCTGATTTTGGATTAAAAAAATTCACACTGAAAGCAGAATTTCATTTCCTTCCCTCCCATCCCCTTCAGCCTAAGCCCTCAAGTGAAACTCACCTATAATAAAGCCCATGTAGATCAAATTACTGTGTGTTTCAATCAAATTCAAGGTCCCTCCCCAAAGACTTGGCAACCAATAGTAAAGTTTCTCAAACAGAACAGAATAATTTCAACATTATCAATCTTCTAGTTTGTCAGAATGCAATTTTTAACCTGCTCCAAAGGCTTTCTCCTGAGATCTTATATTCCTTTACAAACTCACAACATAACATGGTACTTTGGAGACAATCAGAGGGGCTGAGGTAGCATATACTGTGCCAATGCTTTCTCATGCATGTTATATTCCTTATAACAAATTTTTTATTGCTCCCTTGAAATAAAAAAAAAAACACTAGAGTAAGCTCTATTATATTTTCTTGAATGTTGGTTCCATCATGGTCAATTGGGCTTAATATATAGATATTTAGAGCTGAACACAAATTTTAAAAAAATGAATACTATTTGCTATATACATGAGAAATATTCCCCCTCTATTATGATCTATCAGGTTACTCATTTTAGTTCCTGCATTATTGAACCAAGAGTATCCAATGGATCTTTCAGAATTATGATAATCATTCATGTCAAGTCAGCAACTTAGCTTATACATGAAACTATAAAACATAAATCATTGAGAATATAGGAAAATCAATTGGCCCATGTATAGTAGCCAATTGTACATATGTAAAAATACATTTTTCCAATGCATCAAAATAAGGTAATTTGTGACTCCATACCAGGAAAATGGATGTCAATCAGTGAGTCTAAAATATATGACTCCATCTTATACATAACAACCTTTCCCTCAAATGAGAAAAACAATGTGATTTTATTATTAAACTATTCTACAATTTGGAAATGAAAATTGAAAATCTATCTTCATGTGCACCAGCTGTTTTAGAGGAATTAACTTCCATTTCCTTCTCTTTTTTCTATATTTCTGTGATATTGGAACTAGCACATGGTTTTATTTCCAAACAATTTGATTAACACTTTGCAAGCACGTACTTATATGCTATCACAATTCTAAGGACTGAAAATATAAATAAAAAATGAAAATAATCCCTAATTCTGGGAGCTTAAATTCTACCAGACTATACTAAAGTTTGACTAGATGATTTCCAGACTCTTCACACAGTCCTTACTTACTCAAAAACAAACAAGAATACCCTCTTTGATAAGGAATCAATTCATAATATTTTTGTATGCCTATTTGTAAATATTAATATTTTAAGTCTGAATTTGGACTGTTTGTGTTCTTTAAAAAGTATTCTATGTTGAATAAGCAATTTGAATTAGTGTTAAATATAGAGTAAAAGACTCAAGTAGTAAAAATATTCATAGTAATTGACAGATTAAAAAGTTACTTAGACCTAGAAGGGGATTTAGAAATTAACTTGGCTTTTATTTTACAGACATCTGAGGCATATGGAGTGAAAAACTGATGATAGACAGGTCTGAATCTTGAATCTATATCTTTGATTATTGATTTAGGGATCTTATGGTACTATGTAATAAAGTAGATTATATTCTCTAGCTTTGATTATCTCAAATGACTTATTTCATCTGATTCTTACTTTACTAAATTCAACGGGGATATGTTCATAGAGTGTAATAAAATGAAATGAATCATTAAGAAATGCTCTCACCTTATCCCCAAATTGGAAGCAAACCAAAAACTTCATGATGTAAATAAAGAATGCTATTTTTGAACATTTGTACAATGACAATTGATGATTCAATGATCTCCTTTGACTGTGGTTTTCATGAAGGCAAGGAAGAACCTGAAAGAATCCAAACTAATTGCTTAACATTGAGTCACAGTCATGTTGTTGACCTTGTAGAATTGTACTGTTTGGTCAATTAACAATCAGAGTATTAAAAGAAAAGCAAAATAAATATAAAACAAAACAACCTCCCCCCCAAAACAACAACAACAACAACAACAATGCAAACACAAACAAATATATAAAAAACTAAGACTCTAAGTAGATGCCATACAAGTCTGGCTACCTTACCATTGCTGAATTATTTATTTTGGGGAGGAATAAAACGTTGATAGAGTCCATGGATTAAAAATGAATGGTTGTTTCAAATTGTTGCTGCCATTTACTTGTTTTCTTTTCCAAGTATTTTTTGGACTATGTAACGATTGGAATGATGCCACCTGCTGGAGACTTACTGTAGAAGAGTTCTACCCATGAAGCAAAGGTCTTTGAGGGCAAGACCAGGAGTCTTTTCTTTGGCGTCAGGAAGTGACGCAGGCTAGTGGGAGGAGGAAGGAAGAGACTGGCGCTCAGTCTCGCGCTCTTTCCTTTGGACTCTGGTGGAGAGCGGAGCTAGAAATGTGCTCTCCCTTTAATAGATAGGAATCTAGGCCTTTCTCTCTCTCTTTACCAAATTCTTGTTTTCCTTAATAAACGCTTAAAAGTCTAACTCTTGCTAAAGCTTATAATTTATTGGCGACCACTCATTAGATATTTTAGACAGACTAGCTAGAATTTTAGCCCTTAACAGATGGCTGACCACGAAGAGGAAAGCTAAACCTCAGTCTTCTGATCTTATGGTTGGGTAAGAAATTTCCCCTCCCTCTCCCTTTAACTGCTAAGTACTGGTGTACTGGCTGTGTTTTCCCTTTAAATTTTTTCAAATGGACCTTTTAAACTCCCTAATTATCCTATTTTTGATTTTAGTCTGTTTAACCAGACGAATGGGAGATAAGATCATGTTAATGCTTTGTTTTTGTGGATTTTCTATTTTTCTTTTTATTTTTGTTAGAAGAGCCAGCAACTTACTCACACAAGGAAATATCTCTCCCTCTCCCAACCATGCTTTTTCAGAGAAACCTGAAGACATTCCTGCAGCTTTTCCCTGTTCTAACACTAATTGTTGCTCTAATTTTGCATGCCTGGAGGCAAAGACCCACCCTCTAGAAGCTTTTAATCCCCTAGCGCCTGGAGGCCAAGTGGGGGAAGAGGAATCCAGGCCTGAGTTCAAAATCAAGTCTGATTCAAATTGCTCTGGTCCCTCCCCTCCTCTCCAGACCCCACCCTCTACTCCTCCCATGGCCAAGCCCATTGCTTCCTCTGCCTGGGAAGTCCAGAGATCTGATTCGCATGCTCAGCTTTCTCTAACTACATTTGCAGCTTCAGGCTCAGCCCTTCCCTGGCCTGGCTGTGCTTCTGAGACAACCTTAGAAAGCCCTTTAAGTTCCACATATGCCCGTTTTGTTCGTAATTTTGCTAACCTGCTTTTGTCTTTAATTAGTAATATTATAAAGCATTTGTATGGTGAAAAGACTGACATACAATATAGAGGGGTTAAAAGAAGAAAAACTTAAGCTGAATAAGAATGACAACCATCAACATAGTTCAAGATTCCACTTCTTTTGCCATGGAAGGGTATATATTTTACAGAAATGTAGAAGTAAGCAGCAAGGTATTGATATGAGTGCTGGGGATTTTAGATATCGGAATCAAAAGTGTTCTGAATTCACTCAGATTATTAATGTCAGTTCAGAGGTTACATAGATTTCTATGCTATTACATATACATTTTGAAATTAATGGTATGGGTCTATTTTCATAGAGATTTTCAATGCTTTTGAGATTGTGTCTTATACTTAGTTTTTAAAACAAGGAGAATATTTGTAAAAGCTTTTAATAGTCATGTGATCAAGTTTATATTTTATAATACTCATTAATATTAAGTTCATGTTCATTTAGATTTCCTTAGTTTGAATTTCACTGTCTTTTATTGTTCCATGTGTATTTTCTTCTATTCATTTATCTAATTTAAAAAAAATTGCAAGATGGTTTTGATTTCATAATACAGTGTTAATTCTAGGAGTATTGTGCTCCCATATTCTGAGTTGTTTGTTTCTGTTATTTTTTCTCAACTGATTATTTGATCAAACCCTTTAAAGCATTTCCTTGGCAAATTGGTTGCCATGGCAAGTGATTCTAGAAGTATTATTTTTGATAAGCATATTCCAAAAAAAAAAAAAAGAGAGGGGAACATTTGTAAAAGTTTTCTTTTTTCAAAAAAAAAAGTTTTCTTTGAGATTCTGTTGTGCTTTAACTTGTATTTAAATATGTTCTGATTTTTCACAAAAGTAATTGTATACTAAGTAAAAAAAAGGGGTATTATTTGAAATTGTTGCATAATTATATATTGTGTTCTGAGTCAAGATGTATTCACATTTTTTGCAATCATTTATTATCCTCAATTTTTAAATCCATATGAGACTTGGATTATGGGAACTTATCATTTAAGGTATTAATTGCCTTTATTCTGAGTTATCAGATGCCAGCTGGCCAAGATGCCTTCCATTCACAAGAGGAATTCATGCAAGAGCAGACATTGAACTGTCACCAGGGGAGACATGCATGAAGTCAAGGTATGGCCGAGGGAACGGCTTTTGACAAATGTTGAGGTTGGATTCTCTTGGTTTAATATTTTATTTTATTTTTCCCCACAATATTGTACAGATGGCTGGAAGTATTCATCTCATCCATCTCACTTCTACACCTGGCTTCTATGCCCCCTCCTATATGCCTGATGCCATGGACATCTCAATCCCATGCATCTGATTAAGTCTGACTCAGTTTCCTCCAATATGTTTGGTGGCATCGACAAGTATTCCATCCACCTATTTTAAGCCTGGCATACTGCATGGACAGTACATATTGCTCAAGTGTGGGAATGCTCATATCCCATCATTTCTCTGTTCTTTTATGGTAACCCCCATAATTATCTCAGGTGTCATGATAAATAACAGTGTTGAATTTGGCCTTGATACCTGTTACCAATTATATTAGATTTTCTAATTTCTCATAATGACATGAAGATAATTAGGCAGATGATGCAAAAAGTGATGAAACAAAGATAAAAATTATTTTTAAAAATTAATATCGCAGCAATTGTCTTCTCAATTACTCTCCATAAGGGGGTACTATAATAATAATAAAATTTTAAAGAATGGTTCAATTTTTGTTTTATTGTATGTTTCACGTGTTAAAAACTAAGATTCTGTATTCCCTTAGACATGTTTTTGAGAACTTTCATTGTTTGATTTGATTATTGACAAAGCTATTTTAAAGTTGTGTTAAGCTCAATTTTGTAGGAAGTTTTCCTGGCTGATTACCAGCATCCACACATCAACCCCTGAAAAGACTTCCATTCCACGACTACACCTAGAGGACATCTAAGAAAAGACTTTCAGAGACTTTAAATGAACAGTTTTGATTTGTTGTTTTTGTTGTTTTTTTTCTCTTTCTGTTATAATATACACCATCTGTAACATGTATTCTCTGCAGAGGCCCTCCCTTTGCAAGACTAATGTCAAAGCATCGGTTCATGAGGACAAAAAAAATCGCCCCTCTGGACAAAACTTTCCTCTCTTCCTTTTCTATATTGTTCACATATTATTAGTTAGCAATAGTTATTATATTGTTTTTACTGTTCCGTCAAGGAAACATTTTGTTTCTTGAGGAACAGGGGGGACTGTAACGATTGGAATGATGCCACCTGCTGGAGACTTACTGTAGAAGAGTTCTGCCCATGAAGCGAAGGTCTTTGAGGGCAAGACCAGGAGTCTTTTCTTTGGTGTCAGGAAGTGACGCAGGCTAGTGGGAGGAGGAAGGAAGAGACTGGCGCTCAGTCTTGCGCTCTTTCCTTTGGACTCTGGTGGAGAGTGGAGCTAGAAATGTGCTCTCCCTTTAATAGATAGGAATCTAGGCCTTTCTCTCTCTCTTTACCAAATTCTTGTTTTCCTTAATAAACGCTTAAAAGTCTAACTCTTGCTAAAGCTTATAATTTATTGGCGACCACTCATTAGATATTTTAGACAGACTAGCTAGAATTTTAGCCCTTAACAACTATCACATAGACATGACCTGGAATACCCTGTTATGTCATTTTGGAATCAAGTTGGTCTGAATTACTTTTGTCCAAGGTCCTGGACAATTCTATATGTGGAAAATGTCAGAGACCAAAGATAAAGATAATTTAATATTAATAAAGATTCATTACTTCCATAAATAACAATAGGTGGGGATTAAATAATTGGATGGTATTTCTACAGTATTCAGATAAGGTTCTTATTAAAAATAAATTTACTAATAGTGGTTTTGTCAATTAAGATACCATGGCATATAGACAATAGAATCATATATAATTTAAAATGTTCTCACTTTTACAAAATAGACAATTGCATAACTGTAATTGATTCATGTATTACAATTTTCATTTCATTAGTTAGAATATATATCCAAAATTGGAGATGTCAATCAAAGAAAATGAATGCATGTTTTGTACTTGATATTATTAATCCAAGGCAGGGGAATGGGGGAGGGGTAGGAAATCAAATTCAGTAAGGTTATAAGTACAGTATGGAACAGTAAATATCTATGTTTACTCTAGTTAGATGATTTGGCAGAATTCTGTGGTCTATTAAATTTGTGCATACAGGTTAGAACTAAGCCTTTATGAAATAGTTGAAGATCCTTTCATATTATTTATTATTGTATTAGGGAGATGTGAAAGAAACTTTTCATTATTTAAGAATCAAACTGTATTAAAATATGAAACCAAAGAGCCCATATCATGTTTCAAAGGATTCATATATTATAGAATTTTCTATAAAAAGTTGTTTTCATTGTTATTGTTTGTTCTTCATTCTCAAAGAGGACCATGACATTGGGGTGATGTCATGACTTGAACTGAATTGGATTTAAGTGAGGAAGGCATGTTCAAGGTCACCAACCTCATTCTCTCTTCCAGAGCCATATGGGTTCAGCAGCAATATATCCATCAGGATGACTGGAGATGACCCCAGATGTTTAAGGCAATTGGGGTTAAGTGACTTGTCCAGTGAAAAGAAGGATAAAATCAATGGAGTAAAAAGTAAAGTGGGTACATGAGGCCTGTTCATTTTCTACCCAAAATGAATGACCTTTCTAAGAAAAATGTGATTTCTGAATTTTGTTCCTCTTTCCATATGACATTCTAACTTACTATTATTCTTCATTTGTAATTTCTTTGAATATTGGCATTGGCCACCATTTTTAGGATGCATTAAAATACATGGTGCTTAAAGAAAGAAAAGGATTCTATTTTAGAGATTAAACAGATGGGCAGTGTAGATACAGTACACATGAGTAATGAATGGCTAAATTTTCTAGGGAGAATGAAGAGCCACATCACAAATCTGAAACTGTTTATAATGTAAACAAAATACTCACATATATTTAATTGTTTGTATTCTATTTACTTGAGAAAAGGCTTTCTCACTGTGATATCTGAAATGCAAGCATCTCCATTTTGCAAATTGTCATTCATGCAGTTGGAGACACACAAGTATGCAGAAAAAATGAATTAAGAAAGATTTTTGTGCCAAAAATGTGCCCTTTCTATATTAGCAAAATATATTATTAATATTATGAGTGTCACTCTGCCAAAAGGGAAAAGTAATGAGACTGAAAAAAGTTGGAAAGCCAGTGACAATAAACCACATCATTTGCTGTGATGAAATGCAGTAGGGTCAATACCACACTGTTCTAATCCTGATCCACTTGGTAATAGAAATACTATCACCTACACACATATACACATATCCGATGAGAAATGTATCTCCTTGGTGGAAATTATATCATCTCTTACAATATATGGGTCAGTTACAACTTATCTTTTATTTTATCTGCAGGTAGTAAAGCTATCAAATGTGTTCTCAGACCTAATAGGGTATTTTAACTCATTAAAATTTTATGTAACACTATTTTACCTTCTTTGGGGGGTTGCCTTTCCAAGGAAATTGGCAAAATGCAATGAGAAGTTGTTTTTTTTTTTTCTTCAAAGACAAATAAGAAAATTTGAAGAGTTATTTCAATTCAACAAAAAGTTTAAGTTCCAAGTATGTGCAGATTATTGTGTTATGTATTGGGAATACAAAGATGAAATAAAACAGTACCTACCCTCAAGAAGTACGTAATCCAGAAAATCAGGTAAAAAAATTATATGTATATGTGTGCATGTGTATATGTGTGTATGTATATGCACATATATACACATACACATAAATGTATGTGTATATAAGTGTATATGTATGCATGCATGTAGGTAGGTAGGTATATTGTATTTTGCCTTACAGAAAATAGGTAACTTTTGAAGCTTTGAAAATGGGAAACAATTTAATCAAATTTTGATCTCAGGCAAACAATTATTCTGGAAATGACATGAGGATTGACATAGAGGGAAAGAGAGGAGTTAGAAAGACCAGAACACAACAATTTTTATGACAACTGGAAAGGAAGGGAGGCAGAATCAGGAGATGTGAAGATAGGACTGACAGAACTTAGTGTTTGGGGACCATTGTAGCAATGGAATAATTAGAGTCAAAGACATTTTTATCTTTTATATATGCAAAATGGAGAAAGGACAAAATCATCAATAACAAAATAGACAGAAATTATGAGGAATGATTGTAGGAAGAAAATTATTTTATTACTAAACATGTTTACAGGGAGGATTTCACGGGAGCAACAATTGAAAGAGTCTGAAAAGAAGAAAATATGGGAGCTAAATGGGCAGTTGAGGGTGTGGGGGCAAGACATTATTCCTAAATAAGTGTTATAATTGTACTGATGGGATTGGATGAGATCACATGAAGAGAAGCTGTAGGGATGGATGGTAAAGGAAAAAGCATACAAGAACCATGATGGCTCAAATTTGGGGTTCATTGCAAGGTAGAAAACAGATTGCAACCTTCTGTGGGGAGAGTCTAGTGACTATTTCTGGAAGAATGGCAAAGATTGGAGCTTATGTGGATATTCTGCCATGGCCTACCATGTAGTGGGGAGGAGCTACTAGTCAACAAGTCACCTCCTACACCAAATCAGCAAAATACTGGATTGTGTCAAGTCAGGCCATTTTCCATTGGCTTATACCTGAAAATGGCCTGATGATACAATCTAGGGTTTTGTTGATTTGATGTAGGAGGTGACTTGTTGACTAGTAGTTTCCTGTGAGTGAAAGCCATATGTGCCCTGAGAATTTAGGCATGAGATTTTAGCTTTTTTTTTTTTTTCAGGGCAATTAGGGTTAAGTGACTTGCCCAGGGTCACACAGCTAGTAAGTGTCAAGTGTCTGAGGCTGGATTTGAACTCAGGTCCTCCTGAATCCAGGGCCAGTGCTTCATACACTGTTCCACCTAGGTTCCCCAATTTCAGATTTTTAATTTTTATTATTGTATCTTCTAGGAACTGATATTGGAGCAGTCATTCTGGGACAAACATGTTAGGCACAAGGATCTTGAAGTCTAAAAATACAGACCAGGTTTTGAAGTCAGTCTTACAGATATACATACAGAGATACAGAAGAAAAGGAATGCAGGATTCCATCCCAGCAGAAAACGGCAATGATACTGGCTTTGGATGTGAACATGGCAGGAACAGATAGAATTGGAGATTGAGCTCAATTGTGATGCAAAATCAAGAAAGTTCACATTTAGCTAGAAAGAGTCAACAGATGAAATAATGGGAAGGCTTGAGAGGTAGGAGGAGAATTGTGGGAATCCAATCTGCCAGGAACCAGGGTAGAAAAGAAGGAAGAGTTGGTGAGCAGTGTCAGATGTAAATCTGAGCTGTGAGGAGTAGTAACAAGAACAAAGATGAAAAAGAACGTTTCCTGATACTTATGTTTGTTTATTGGAAAGAAAGAGGCAAAGAATGGGAGGAATGAATAGACTGTGTGTGTTTATTGAAGTTAGAGGGATCTGTTTCCTGTTCTGAGCTATGGCTTCAGTTTCTTGCATCTAGCCAATATGGAATACAAATACATAAACATGCACACACACACACACACACACACACACACACACACACACACACACACACAGCCTTTGGTATTAAAGGGTGTGTCTGCAAATGTATAGTGGGAGTTTGATGATTCTCACTTTAATAGCATTGCCACAATAGACAGTTACAATGGGAGATGTGGCCCACCTTTCAGAATATGTGTATGTAAAGGGCAGCTAGGTGGTACAGTGGATAAAGCACTGGCCTTGGATTCAGGAGGACCTGAGTTCAAATCCAGCCTCAGACACTTGACACTTACTAGCTGTGTGACCCTGAGCAAGTCACTTAACCCTCATTGCCCTGCAATAATAATAATAGTAATAATAAAATAAAACAAAAACAAAACAAACAAAAAAAACCCAAAACAGAATGTGTGTGTGTCTGTGTGGGTAGAAGGGCGTGGTGCCCATGACTTTATAGGACCAATGGATTTAGTATTAGTATCCTGGGAAAATGTCCATCTTGTCCAAAGTTAATTACAGCTTTTCCTTCTAGTTCCTGATAAACAAACAGATATATAAATAAATCCTACTTCAAAGTTGAAAATCAGATCCTCAAAGTAGATTTAAGGAACATTGGCTTAATTAGCTATCTACAGCCATTAGTTTAATGAAAAAAAAATCTTCTTTTTAGCCTAAAGGAAAAACAAATTCAGCTCCTCAGTACACAAACAACAGTGTGTATCTGTGTGGGAGAGAATTACCATTGACAGGCTTTACCCCTGATTAAACAGAAAATAATAATCAATCTTTCCTTTTGAAATATTTTAAATTGAGGGTACTGTTATATTGCATTTCTTTTTTATTATTGTTTACCCCCCTTTTAAACTCATAGTAAAAATGTTTTCTTCTTACCTCCCATCCTTTTCTTCCCTTCTTCCTTCTCTCCCTTCCTCCTCCCTCCCACCCTTCCTCCCTTCTTCCCTTTCTTCTTTTATTTCTCCTTCCCTCCCTCTCTCCTTCCTACCTTACTTCCCTCCTAACCTCTTTCCTTACTTCCTAATTAAATAGCTAATTTTTACTAAATAATTTTAATTTGAAGTCTTTGATTTGATAGTCAATCAATAAATCAATCTAGGTGGCATTTTCTGACCTAGACTGTATCATTATATTAATCAACCTTTGTGCAGAAACATTCAGAGTATATTCTCCCTTGGCCATCACTGATGAAAGAAAAAAAGGATGAAGAGAAAAAAGAAGCTTTATAGAGAAGGCAAGTCAAATGGATTGAGAAAACAAACTTTTAGAGGTTGTCGAGGAAACCGTGATACACTTCATGCATTCTCTAGTTTGATCAGGATTTTCAAAGCCTCTCTTTTCCCCAAAGACAAAGTTTAGCATAAAGTGACAAAATTGTTTATTGTCCATAGAAAGTCAAATATGGTAATACATTAGAATGGAGAAAGGAATCCCATCCTGGCAACGAATTCTGGTGATCTTAGCAGAGGCATACTCCACAGCTGGGCCTTTTCCTTTATTAGTTTTCTGTGCCTTTATTGGGGGTCATCAATTATTTATTAAGAAAATGGAGGGAAGTGCTACCATCTGAGCCTGTCAGGGAATAGCATTGAGTAAGCCAACTGTTAGAGAAAGCTGCAGATTTGCTGGCTTCTCTCTTTTCATCTTTTCAAAGGAACTTCAGCTAACCTGCTGCAAGGCAACTCCATTAGGAAAGGTTTTAATTAGGAAGAGTTAAGAAGCAGCTTAATGATCTAAACAGAGAGGTTATCAAGAAAAATCTGCTTTTTTTTACTAGTTGACTAGAGAAATACTTTTACAAGAAAGCAGAAGTCATAGAGGCCAAGGAAGCTTTCTTTTGAAAATTACTGGCTTGAAGAACATTTTGTTTGCAATTAACATTGGAAAACTGGATATCTATATCTATATAGAAAACTGTGAGGCCTTGTAATGCTTGGAAAGGCTGGTTGTGGGAATCAGGTTTTGCAAGCTCATTCATTACTTCAAGAAATGTGTCATTAAAAGTTTAAGGCCCTAAAAAGGATTGTTGGTCAAGCTATCTTTTGGGGTCTCAGTTTCCTCACATGTTGTAATGGGGGGGTTGGGCTAGTTGACCTCCAAAGTCCCTTAAAGCTCTATAGGAGCTTCCTAAGAGGAAATCTAGTTACAGATGCAGCCAACTAAAGAGACTAACAAAAAGAAATAAGAAAGACAAAGATAGAAAAGGAACCAAATATATTCTATCTCCCTTTCATCTTTTCCAGTTATTTTTAAGATTAAAAGTCATACTTCCTAGCGGATTCCAAATGAATGTTCCATATGTCTCCTCTTAGGCCAGTGAAAGAAAGTAAAAAGAAATTCATGCATTAGGAGGAGAAAAGGATCTTTAGAAAATGCATGAGGGTAGCCCCAGCAGGCATGAAAGTGGACAAAGTTGTTAGGACAACTATAATGGACATTTATAGCACTTTAAATTGGGGAAAGTTCATCATATAGCTGATCCATTAGCTTATTTTTTTTTACAACAGCCCTATGAGGCTAATAAAATAGGTATAATTTTCAATATTGTTGTTGTTCAATTATTCAGACATGTCCTATTCTATGTGACTCCATATACTTTTGTCCGAAAGGTTTTCTTGGCAAAGATATTGGAGTGATTTGTCATATCCATCTCTAGATTCTCACCATTTTACAGATAAGTATTTGAGGCAAATAGGAGTTAAGTGACTTAACTAGGGTCATAGAGCTGGAAAATGTCTGAGGCTGGATTTGAACTCAGGTATTCTTGACTCCAGACCCAGTGCTCTATCCAATGCGCTGCCTATCTGTCCACAATCTCTGTTGTACATAGGGGAAAACTGAGGCTTAAGAGAAATTATACATCTTGCTAGGCTCAAACAGCTAGTAAATTTCAGAAGTGGGTTTCAAACTTAGGTCTCTACTGACTACAAAAGTAATGATATTACCAACAAAAGGTATTGTTATAGCCTAATGATTTCTGAAAGGTGTCTGGCACTTAGAACTATCATTATGCAATGCTGTCACTTCCACTGTTTTAAGTTCTTCAACAAGTAAGTGATATAAGGTTGCTTCTCATAAGTAAAGGAAATTTACCAAGACAGTGCTATTTCTATATATTTTTATAGAGCAAATAGTTGACAGTATGTCCAAGTAAACAAATTATGCAATAATAATTTAGATAAATTACCTGAAACCTCTTGAAAATGTCATGACAGATAGAATTGCTTGAACTTTTATTAAATTAGAAATATCTTTGGAACTCCATATTATCCCACTGTACCCCAATTTTCCCTTTTATCTTCTTTTGGTGAAAGTAACCTACCTCTCTTCAAAGTTTTCCTAGCATACTTTAAACTCCCCTTTTCTTATAGGTTTTTACGTGTAACTTTTTTTTTCTGGGTAATGAGAGCTGTGACTTGCCCAGGGTCACACAGCTAGTAAGTGTCAAGTGTCGGATGCCAGGTTTGAACTCAGGTCCTCCTGGATCCAAGGCCGTTGCTTTATCTACAGCACCACCTAGCTGCCCCTATGTGTAACTTTTAAATTTGATAGTAAAATCTTTGTGAGCAACATCTGTGCTATTGTATCTCAGGAATTAGTATGGTTCTTTGAATATTTGGATCAGAACTGCACTTTCATTGGAATAGGGTATTTCTAGTAGGGGGGGAAAACAAAAACAAAAACAAACAAAAAAATTAAAAAATAAAAAACTTTTCCAATGCAGATCAGCACCTGTTCTTCAAGTTAGCATTTTAGAGTTGTTTCTGACACTGAGACTTTAATGAGTTGCCCAAGGGTTACATAGGGAAGCTAGTTGGCTCAGTAAATGAAGTGAAGCTCTGAAGGCAGGATGGGCTGAGTTTAAATATGGCCTCCAAAACTAACTTGCTATGTGACCCTAACCAATTCATTTAACTGTTTGCCACAGTAGCCTCATCTGTAAAATGAGCAAATCATTTTAGTATCTTTGTTAAGAAAACCACAGATGGGGTCAGAAAGAGTCAGACATGACTAAACTGACAAAACAGCAACAAAGGTTATCCATTCAGAATGCATGAGAAATAGGACTTAAGCCTAGGTCTGTATGTCTCTCAAGCATGTTCTCTATGATCTAGAAAGTTTGTTACTCTCATTGAACATAGTGGGCACATATTAAATGTTTATTTGTTTGAACCAAATGCAGTGGAAGCAAATAGAGAAGAAACTATATCTTCTAGGAAGCAAAAACTCAATTAAATTCAATACATTTTTATCAATCCCAAGTCTGTGCAAGGTGATATTTTTTCATAAATTCCCCCATAGTGAGTACACCAGATATTGGGAGCATTCTTCTATATCTTTTGACATGTCCTGGCTACTAAAAGAGCATATATGTTTTCCATGAGTCTTTCTCTATTCTCATGCCATATGACTGGCCCACCTTCTCTACCAGTAAGACATCTCTCTGATGACATCCTTTCTGCTACATTTCTTGTGTCATTCTTCATTGAACATTTACAGCAGTCTCCTCATGGACATCCCCATTGATATTTGGGTAACATAAAACTTCGGTTTCTTATAGACTGAACTACTCCATGACACATAGTCAAAAACATAAGATGACCATTTATTTCCAGTAGAAGCTGGGCATCTTAAAAAAAAAAAAAAAACAACCTTCCTATTTTCCAAAGAAAACAAAGCCTATTATCCTCTCCACCTTTGGGTGAATTATCTTCATGCAATGTCTCTCTAAGAAAATGTTCAAGTTGCTGATGGATGTTACTGCTGTTAAACACTTTAGTTTTTATAGTGATTTAAAGTTTGCATGATTCTTTCCTCAAATCTGGGACTTAAACCTGCCAAATATACAGTAACAATTATAAGCCACCAATATTTTGGAAGTATCTTATTTTTGTTGATGTGAGCTAGATATTCATTTGGCCTCAATTTACCCATCCTTTCTACATAGGCAATAGCAAAAGTTTTCCTGGACTTTTCACAGTGATAAACCCTCTTTGGATGCATGAGAAGCCATTGTATCTTCATAGGAGAGACTTGCACTTAGATAGCAAATCTTTTTGCATGATCATTTAGCACAAATTGCAGGGCAAACAGAGATTTTAGAGCCCTGTGGGAATCATTTGTCTGATTCATTGAAGATTAAACAGATGTCCTCCCATTTAGATTTCAGGGTCCATAAAGTGTGATAAGATTTGGGAAATGCATCTCAACAGGAAGATATAAAGACATTGTTTCCCCTCCTTTTAGGTCCTTTATGGACTACTTCCCCATTTAACTTCTTTTATCCACTCACATTTCTCAGGGATTGATTGTTGTTAATAGTGACCTTCAAAAAAACAAAACTAAACTAAACCAAACTACACCCCCCCCCCAACAACAACAACAACAAAACACAACCAAACAAATCAATTTATTTCTGGTGCAGATTTACAAAGCACTAACAGGCAATTGACTATGTGCTGTTAAATAATAAATGTAATGTTCACAAAGGAAATTTCATTTTATTTGACAACATTAATTTGATAAAAAAAATGCTAGGGGACAATTTTTTTTCCTGAACTAAGCTTCTTTGTTAAATATATCAAGATCATATATCAAAATGTTGGGAAGTATGAGGAAGAATCATATTGGAAATAATAAGAAGCTTTATTTTGGTAGGATCTTACTTTTTATTTGGATTTATTTGCTGCTGTCTTAATTTAAAAATATGTTTCTATTTTCCTTTTGTTTTCCTGTGAAATCTCTATATGATATTCGAACTTATTCTGTAAGGGAAGAAATGCATTGTTTTTACACCATTTCCATGGGATATAGCAACCTAGGTATGATATGATGAGGGGCCAGTGACACCTGTGACATTATCAGGGAGGCAGTGGGATATTTTCATTATTTGATAAAACTCTTGAGACTTTAGGCCAATGCAACCTTGGAATGTTGGACAAACTATAGGGGTATAGCCAGAATCTCAAGGAGATAAAGATATGTTAATTAATCCAACAGAATTTCCTGATACCTTCTCCTTAAGAAGTCACAATGAGGGGTGGCTAGGTGGCACAGTGGATAGAGCACTGGCCCTGGAGTCAGGAGTACCTGAGTTCAAATCCAGCCTCAGACACTTAACACTTACTAGCTGTGTGACCCTGGGCAAGTCACTTAACCTCAATTGCCTCACTAAAAAAAAAAAAAAAAGAAAGAAAAAAAAAAAAGAAGTCACAATGAAAACTTGATTGTGGTAGTGGTATCAGTGTATTAATCTAATCAATCTTGTTCAAGAATATTTTTTCACATAATCAGTTGTGGACTGTGGAAATAAATATGGACATATATTTATATGTCTACATATATATGATTATGTTTCACAAAATAAATTTATTTCAACCCATAATTAAAGACTTACCTTCTGCCATTAATACAAATGTTAAGATATAGAAGGAGATAAAGACAGAGACACAGAGAGAGAGAGAAACAGACACAGAGAGACAGAGACAGGACAGAGATATAGAAAGACAGTGATAAAGAGAGAAATAAAAACAGAGAATTACACAGAATTGGAAAGATAGAGGCACAAAGACAGAGGCAGAATAGAGATACAAAGAAATGGAACATCAGGGAAAGAGAAGAGGAGAAAGAAAGATAAGGAGTAAAGAGATAAAGGAAGAAGAGAGGAAAAAAGAGACAGAGCTAGAGACATAGTGAGACTGAGGGGAGAGAGACATAGAGGAGGCACAGAAGAAAAAGACAAAAAAAGAAGGGAGAGTAGGGAGAGGGACAGAAACAGATACAGAGAAACAGACACACAGATACAGAGGGATAGAGAGAGACAAAGAGTGCTCATTATTGCAGATAGAAATTTTTTCTCTTGTTCTCTTTTAACGTTTCAATAAAGCCACTCAATGAAAACATAAATTGTGTAGCTCAAGTCAGTAAAACCTTCTGACAAAACTAGGTTTTAATGTCATACCGATATGGGGCTAATAATTCTCTTGAGGCAAAGCCTTAGCATAGATTCAAGTTGATGTTTTTTCTTCTTTGGACCTATCATTTTCTTGTGGTTTTTAGTGACCTCTGATCCATCCATTGAAGAATTTCATACCTTTTGTTGTTAGTCAAAGCTACTTTCTTTTACTCCCCAAAGGTGTTTTCCCTGCTGCAGTGTTTTTGAAATATCATAAGCAGGTCTCTATGTTATATTTCATGAATACCAAATAGAGAAAGAAAGAAAAAGAGAAAGATACATCTCCCTCATCCCCAAATGTGGGGTAAAATTGTAATCAACCTTCCTTGGGACTTTTTACACATCTCATTTTTATTAATATCTAACAGTGTCTTACTTTCATCTCATTTTTTTTCACTAAATTATGGAGGGGAAATAATTTCCACATGAATTTTGCTTAGCATTTTCATTTTTTCTTTACTTTCAACTATATACAAAATGGAAAATCAATAAGAAGAAAATTCCTGACTGTAAGCATTGTTAAAGAACGAACTGTAGGATGGAAGCAGAAGGCAGAATATTGTTCCTTGAAGATTTTTGAAAACAAGCTCAGTTCTCATCATTAAGGTGTCCTTTTAAAATACTAGGCGGTCGGCCAGATGAATTCTCACAATCTACCCGTTGCCTATTATTCTATGGTATATTTCATTTTTTTTTTCAATTAGTCTTCAGCCTCATCCAAGCAAATTGGAGTAGCCTAGTGGATGTGGCAGAGTGCATTCAATGAATTCCTGGACTTTATATCTAAATTAAATTTCCTATGTTTAACAAGGGAGATACTTCATTGAACAAAGCTTGAGGAGACCTTAAGCATGGGAAAAAAAAATAAAACATGAAGAAAGATACACTAGGATGTATAACCCTGGTTTGGCTTGGGCCCAGGGGAAATATATCAAAGAAACCTTAATGATAAAAAAAAAATAGATTGGTTCCAGATTATGAATGTCAGGCCCAGGAGTCTGTCTTTTATTGGTTAGATAACAAGAAACCATTCAAAACATTTGAATAAATTGGCTATATAATAAAAATGGCACATTAAATTTTCTAAAGAAATCTAAAGGAACAGTGTTCAAAAACAGCTCATTGGAACTATTTTAAAGACCATATCAATGATGAAATTACTTAGATTTTTTATATCATTCTTCCTTTTAAATTTGTATTCGTGCTTTTGTTTAATTGTTTGTTTTGTTTTGTTTTGTTTTGTTTTGTTTTGACTTTTGTTTTGGCAACAGGACTGGAGAATGAGCCTGACTGATCCATTCTGCCATGAACAGAGATGATATATCTAACTATGGTTTTCAATTCATGTGATGAAGAGGAGCCTGTTTGATTATCTATAGACCAAGAAATGGAATGCATTCCATTGGCTCATGTCAAACAGGACAAGACTTTTTGTCCAGCTTTTGCTCTGATGGATTGTATTCTGGTAAAACAGTGATATATAGGGAGAAGCTTTGGACCTCCTCATTCTAGGGCTCTTTGGACTCTGATGGGGCAGAATCTGAGGTCTTTCCCCTTAGATCATCTTCTCACAATTATGTAACTCAAGGAAGTAAAAGACCATTCAAATGCCAAATCTTGGCTTTTAAAGGTCCTTTTAAAAGGACTCCAGCTCTGACTCTGTAGCTAATCAGAAAAAGCTTTTATTTCCCCACGTGTTTAAAAAGCTGACATCCCTTAAAGATGTCTGCACATACTTCAAATTCTAGGTGGGAGTTGCTTCAGCTGAACAATTGGTACATTCTCATAAGGTCTGAGCTTATTGGAAAAAACAATATTTATATTGCCACCACTTTCCAATACATTTCTTACCCCATTTCACATTCCTTTGTAATATGGGGTGGGGGGGGGGAAGATAAGCAACAATAATTAACAAAGCAATTCAGTCGGACATTGTATGTTACAATCATATTTTGGATGTTTTCTTTTTAAAGTTACTAGTTTTTTTTTTTTTATTGTAGTCATTGAGTTTATCAATGACATATCAACTTTCTTCCCTTTAAATTTTTTCATACATATCTTCCCAGGCTTCTCTGAAATCTTCACCACTGTTTCTTATGTTATAAAAATATACCATTATATTCATATGATCAAACTTCTTCAGCCATTCCCCATTGGATGAAAATTCTTTTCAGGTTTTTGTTTCCAGATCTTCACTAACCCAAAATGTTATTAATATTGTATTTTCTATGGGACTTCCTTTCTAACATTGGTTGTTTTGGAAATTGACTGTCCTATAATGGGATTGCTGGGTCAAAATATTTGAAAAAGTTAGTCACTTTTCTCACAGTCCGTTATTTTTCTAGAATAGGTAGCTAACTTCCTAGTGCTACCAACATTGTTTTAGCCTACCTATCTTCCCACACACAACCTATCAACTTTATCCTTTTTGAAAGATATTACAATTCCCTTTTTCTATAGTTCAATATATGGCAAAAATCTAGACTGACCATTGTCATTTATACACAGGTGGGAATTATTAAGTAAATTGGTAAAGGCATTGAAAAATGAAGAAAAATGATAAAATAAGGTACATGGTAAAAATAAGATGAACTGAAAAATGAGCACTGCTGATATGCGAAAATAGCTGTCTTGGGAGGGTAGCCAGGGAAGTTGTATATGCCAAGTAACAATTATCTGCCCAGTTATGAGGCTTAATGACTAGATCTAGTGTAAAAGTGACATATAGATCCATCAGGGATGATATGCATAGGTAATTAAGTCTGGAATAATAAATGTATAATTTCCACAGGATAGGGTAAACAGCCATTAAAATAAGATATGGTATACATTTTCTCTACTCATTAGTCAAAGTATAAAGCATTTTAACATTGCCTAAATAATTTACTTGTGTTAAAATAAAGGGAAATGCTTAAAACATTAATAGGTTGCTTTATAATCCTGTAGTCAATAAGTTGTAATATGACAGTTATGTGCGTAATTTATGGCCTCATTCAGCAGAAATGTGCTGCAGTATTACCCAATGAAGAAATACCATGTTTGGCCACAGGTTTCCCCATTTTGCCAGATTGAACCTGGTGAGAATCAAAATCCCAGCCATCTCTTCATTTGCCACTATCTGCTCTAATCGGATTCTATTCTACCATTATCATAATGACCCCCTTACCAGCCATTTTAGTTGGCTTTTGTGTGTTTTCTTCCCCCATTAGATTTTTTGGGGGGTGGGGTGGGGCAATGAGGGTTAAGGGACTTGTCCAGGGTCACACAGCTAGTAAATGTCAAGTGTCTGAGGCCGGAATTGAACTCTGGTCCTCCTGAATCCAGGGCAGGTGCTTTATCTACTTTGCCACCTAACTGCCCCTTCCCTCTTTAGATTTTAACTTCCTTGAGGGTAGAATCAGTCTTTTTTTCTTATTTGTATCTACAGTGAGCATTGTGACTGGCACAATAGTAGGTGCTTGATGCATCTTTATCTTGGTATATTAATATAGCATATATTATAACATAATAATATTTAATATATCAATATATTATACTGATATACCAACATATATTTATATATTAGGATAAAGATATATCAAGCACTTATACATACGTACACACCGACATATGTGTATACATACATATATGTGAATATATCTGTGTAAATATGTATATGTGTGTGTAATATGTGTGTATGTATGTAAATGAAACATTAGTTAGTCTTATACTGCTTGTTTCTATTGGAAATTTCCATTATATTACATACTACAGTGGGATAAGGGAAAGTATTCTTCCTTATTTTGCTATAAATTTAAAAAAATAAAAGTGAGTTCAGGGATTCTACATCACTGAAAGCATTAAAGCAAAGATGGGCTACCTTGTTATATACTGGAAGAAGAAAACTTGATCAAGTATAAGTGGTTGCTGAGATTCTTTCCAAATCTGTGGTTCTGTGATTTTTTGAGTGCTCTCCTTTTCCCTTGCCTCCTCTACATTCTCCTCCCTTCCCTTCTCCTCCCTTCCCTTCTCCTCCCCACTTACTAAAATATAATTGGTTATAACAGTATTAGTATTTATGGTTGTTATTGTTGTATTAAATAGACATGCTTTCCCTGATAAAGGGGAATACTGGTGAGGAAACTCTATCTATCAAAGTAAGTTAGAACTTACTTTGAAAATTTTAGTTTTAGAAAATTGCCTGACAGAGTCAGGGACTGAACCCAGTTCTTTCAGATCTGAGACTGATTTGTGGACTTTCTTCTTCTTTTTTTTTTTTTAATGTTGTGTGTGATCCTCATTCTCTATTCCATGCAGCCTCAATGTGTGCTACATCAATACTATGAATCAGTATCAGAAATGAAACAGAGCATGGTTGAATAGAGTTGGCCATGATTTCATGGAGCAAGTTGGACTTGAAATGGAACTCAATGATGGGCAGAACTTAGGTGGGTATAGAGGAGTTGTAAGCAGGTAAAATGCTAGCTATACTATCTAAGATCTAATCAGTGGTAACCAATTAATTATAAGCTTTAGCAAGAGTTAGACTTTTAAGCATTTATTAAGGAGAATAAGAATTTGGTGAAGAGAGAGAAAACGAGGCCTAGATTCATCTATCTATCAAAGGGAGAGCACATTTACCTCCACTCTCCCCGAGAGTCCAGATGACAGAGAGTGAGAGAGCCAGCCTCGCCCCTTCTTCTTCCCACCAGCAAATGTCACTTCCTGATGCCAAAGAAAAGCCACATGGTTTGCCCTCAGACACCTTCTCCTCATGGCTGAGCTTTCCTACAGTAGCTCTCCAGCAGGTGGCATCATTCCAATCATTATAGAGTAGAGAGGACACTACAACAAGGCAGACTAGCAAAGCTAAAGATCATAACATCACCAGGAAATAATAGCTAATGGCATTGCTTTTTGACTGGTGAGTATATAGGGCAGGACCCTAAATGGAAAAGGGCTTCTGCCTCTTGAGTTGATACCTTCATTTCTCTCTTTCATGGTCTTTAATGAGAACATATTAAAGGAATGGAGACATTTGTTTTAGAGAAAGGCTGAAATAGAGGATGCATGATGATTGGCCTCAAGTATTTGAATGACTCAATTTTGAGAGGTGTTGGAAAACATAAAGAGGGAGATTTAAGCTTAATATATGGAGAAACTTCTTTATAAATAGTTACCAAAACTACCTCAAGAAATATATAAATAGGCAACCAATTTAGTTCAGACAAAACAGGACTAGAAAAAAATTCATGTCAAAAATTCAGGAAATTGGAAGGTTTCTTGAATTCATACCAATATTTTGCCAGTGTTGTTCTATTAGTTTGAGTTATGTAGCATTCAAATCTCTGAACTCAAAATAAATATCAGAGGATAATGAAGAAGTTCCTGGGGTGGGGTGGGGAGGGTGATCAGAGCTGTAGAAAAGAATATTGTTTCTCAGTTGTTTCAGTCATGCATGTGTCTTAGTGACCCATTTGGGGTTTTCTTGGAAAACATAGTGTAGTATTTTGCCATTTCCTCCTCCACCTCATTTTTGCATGGGAGGAAACAGAGGTACCCATTGATCATTGCCTTGTTGTGGGAGAGGGGATTATATAGCTCAATAAAACTATGAGCTACACCATGCAGGATTGCCCAAGACCAGTAAATGCCCAATATGCCAGCAAATTTGAAAAACACAATGGTCATTGGATTGGAAAAGATCAGGTTATGTCCCAATCCTTAAAAAATGACAATGCCAAGGAATGTTCAAATTACCAAACAATTGTGCTTATTTCACTCACCAGCAAGGTTATGCTTAAGATTCTGTAACCTAGGTTTCAGCAATATATGAACTGAGAATTACCAGAAAAACAGGCTGGTTGTCAAAGAGGCAGAGGAACTAGAAAACAAATGGTGAACATTCATTGGATTATAGAAAAAGCAAGGAAGTTCCAGAGAAACAAAAGAACAAACAAAAAAACAAAAAAACACTTCTACTTCTATTTCATTGACTACACTAAAGCCTTTGACTATTCAGATCACAACAAAATGTGGTAAGTCCTTAAAACAAAGGGAGTACCAGATCATTTAATTGTCCCCTAAGGAACCTGCATGTGGGCCAAGAAGCATCAGTTTAAATTGAACATGGGACAATTGATTGGTTTAAGATACTAAAAGGACTACGAAAAGGCTAAATATTGTCACTTTATTTAACTTTTATGAGTATAATTAAATGTCAAACTGAATGAATTAAAAGCTATAAGTTTGCTGGAAGAAATATCAGTTTCAGATATGCAGACAATACCATTCTGATTGCAAAAAGTAAAGAGGAATTAAGAAGTTTCTTGATGAATGGGGCAAAGGATAGTATAAAAGCTGACAAAGCTAAACATTAAAAAAACAAAACAAAAAACCTAAACCCTTGACAACTGGATCTATCACTTCCTGGTAAATGGAAATGAAATGGAAGTAGTATCAAATTTTATACTCTTGGGCTCAAAGATCACTGCAGACAGTGATTGTAGCCATAAAAGATGCTTCCTATTTGGAAGGAAAACTATGGCAAAACTGGACAGCATACTAAAAAGCAGAGATATCACCTTGCCAACAAAGGTTTGTATAATCAAAGTTATGTTTTTTTCCAGTGGCAATGTATGGCTATGAGAGATGGACTATAAAGAAAGTTTAGCACTGCAGAATCGATGCTTTCAAACTGTGGTGCAGGAAAAAATTTTTTAGTCCCTTGAACAAGGAGGTCACATTGTTCAATACTTAAAGGCTAGTCACTGGAGGGTCAAATACTGAAGCAAAAGCTTCACGTTATAAGAAGACAGAACTAATAGGAAAAGACCCTGATGTTGGGCAAGGTTGAAGAAAAAAGGGGGAAAAAAGGTTGAAACAGGATGAGATGGATAGACAATATCATGGACACAACAGACTTGTATAAACTTTGAGAGATAGTGAAGGATAGAAGCATCTGGTGTGCTATGGTTCATGGGGTCATGAAGAGTTACACATGACTGAGTGACTTAATAACAACAACATTTAGCCAAATAATCTAATGCAACTTGTCTAGGGACACTCAGCTAGGGTCTGGGCCAAATTTGAAATCAAGTAGATGGATTTTCCTGTCTTCAGCCCTGAAAAAAAAAAGTGGGTAGAGTTACCCACTTTGATGCCTAGCTGCCCCATCATGCAAATAGAAAGGGGCAAATATGGTTGATCATATGAAGGGACATAGAGATAAATTCTGGATTGTCCAAATACTATGCTCTTTTTCTTATAACATCAATGGAACTGGAGAGCAGCTAAATGAATGAGGAGGGCCCTCAGGAAGTCTGAAGAAAAGAGTCATCTATAGTAGGTGGATATGAATAGGTTGCAATCTACATCAGTGGAGAAAATATCCACCTTAATGTGAACATAGATGACTGCTTACTTGAGAATGTTGTAGCCCCATACATCTCATCATGCTCTTCTCTGCTACCCTTTAGTAGAGCAACAAATTTAATTCTTTGGGATTGTAGTATTCCATTTAATTCACAGGCATATGATATGAACAAAACACTGATAAAAAAATTTCAGTCTTCATGTCAAGGGAAAATGACTTGAAGTCATTAAAAATGTTCAGTTTCTAAAATTCAAGACAGTCCATTTTTCTCCTCATATCCAATTCTGAAATCACTTCATTGTTCATCCAAAAGATTTATTCAAAACAAATGAAAGATGAACAAACTCTATTGATCACTCAACTATGTAGCATAGCCTTCTCAGTATCTGTTATTTATCCACTTGATTTTTCCTGGGTGGGTAGGTAGAACTAAACTTTTTTGAGTTCAGATCATAGTTATTTATGAAATTTAATAGTGCCTGGGTCCTTGATTCACTAGGCATAGTGTTATCAACTTCCAGGCTCATATGAAGTATTTTATCATCTATAAGAAATCCCACTTCCATTCGGAATCTCTGCTAGGCAGCCTTCATTATAGTTTCAAGAATATATTGACACTTTTTTAATCTGCTTTATACATAGATTAATGTTAACAATTGAAGAGACAATTATATTTGGTTCTATGCCAAGACGGCCAAATAAGGAAGCAACCCACTGCAGCTCTCCCAGATTTCCCCTCTAAACCAACAATAAACTGCCTCTGAACCTACCAGCCAATCAGGAAAGGTCTGTCTTACCTGGGTGGGAGGGAAATGAGGTCCATGGGCAGCAGCAACAGCTTCTTCTTAGCTCGCAGCAGGGGCATGTAACAGGCATCTGAGCCTGGAGTGAATCACCAGCTGCACTTCACTTAGAGCCCCACTGCTTAACTGTAGTGAAACCCCACCCAATAGGTCAATAGCAGATTCCCACCCCTGTGACCTCCTAAAAGAGAGACTATTTCCAGGGCAAACCAACCCCAGGGACTCAGGAGATTGCAACAAAATTACCCTTCTAGGGCCTGCTAGCAGAGTCACTGGTTACCATAGCAACCCAACAGCAAGGTACCACACCTGGGCCAGATGATCAACAAGATCATTCCTCCAGGGCCAACTACCAAAAAGACTTTGCTAACTTTGGCAGCTCAGTAAGCAGTTAAACCCTGAAGCCCAGTGAAAACCACCAATAAGACCCATAACCTCAGCAAAAACCTTGGGACACTTATAGGAAGTGAGCCCAAATTGATATAAAAATATCAAGGCACAAAATGAGCAAAATAAACAGTGAAAAAAAGCTTGAATATTGACAGTTCCTTTGGTAATAGGAAACATCAAGGCACAAACATAGAGGAGAACAGTACAAAATGGCTACAGGTGAACCTTCAAAGAAAAATACAAATTCATCTCATGCCCAAATTGAATTCCTGTAAGAGTTAAAAGGGATGTTAAAAGTCAAATTAGAGAAATAGAAGAAAAATTGGGGAAAGAAATACAGAAAATTACTGAGGAAAATAGCTCTGAAAAACAGATTTGGCCAAATGATAAAGGAAATACAAAAAGGTCAATGAAGAAATAATTAATTAAAAATTAAAATTGAAGAAATGGAAACTAATGATTCTATGAAATACCAAGATAACAATAAAACAAAATCCAAAAAGCAAAAAAGAAGAAAATATAAATTTCCTCATAGGAAAAACAACTGACCTAGAAAATAGATCCAGGAGAGAGAATATAAGAATCATTCGACCACTGGAAAGCCATGACCAAAAGAAAAAAAAGGAAAAAAAAAGCCTAGACAATATCTTTCAAGAAATTATCAAAGAAGGGGCAGCTAGGTGGCACAGTGGATAGAGCACTGGCCCTGGAGTCAGGAGGAGCTGAGTTCAAATCTGGCCTCAGACACTTAACACTTACTAGCTGTGTGACCCTAGGCAAGTCACTTAACCCCAATTGCCTCACCAAAAAAAAAAAAAAGACTCTAAGAAATTATCAAAGAAAATTCCCTGAAATATTAGAATCAGAGAGTAAAATGGAAATTGAAAGAATCCACTGATTGCTGCCTAAAAGACCCCAAAATGAAAAGTCCCCAGAGCATCTTAGCCAAATTTCAAAGCTCATAGATCAAATAAAAAGTATTGTGAGCAGCCAAAAAGAATCAATTAAAAGACTGTGGAACTACAGACAGAATAACACAGGATGTATCAGCTTCCACATTAAAGAATAGCAGGGCTTGGAATATACTATGCCGGAAGGCAAAGGAGTTAGGTTTACAATCAAGAATCACATATCCAGCAAAATTGAATATATTCTTTTGGGGGAAAATTGGACATTTAATGAAATAAAGGACTTTCAGTCATTTATGGTTAGAAGGCCAGAGTTTAATGAAAAATTTGAATTCCAAATACAAGGTTCAAGAGAAACTTTATAAAAAGATAAAAAAATAAGAAATATTGTATGAAATTTAATTTAAATAAGGTTAAGCTCTTTCTAGTTCTATATGATAAGATAATATTTGTCAGTCTCAATAACTCCATTATGAGAGCAATTATTAGAGCAATTAGGAATATATGTTGTAGGGGATGTGGGAAAGCTGGGACACTGTTCGTGGAGTTGCAAAAAGATCCATCTATTCTGGAGAGCAATTTGGAATTATGCCCAAAGGGCTATAGAATTGTGCATTCCCTTTGATCCAGCAATACCACTGCTAGGTTTATATTCCAAAGACATCCCAATAAAGAGAAAAAGACCTATTTGTACAAAAATATTTATAGCAGTTCTTTTTTGGTGGCTAAGAATTGGAAATCAAAGGAATGTCCATCAATTAGGGAATGGCTAAACAAATTGTGGTATATGATGGTGATCGAATATTATTGTACAATAAGAAATGACAAGTGGAATGACTTTAGAAAAGCTTGGAAAGATATGTATTAAAATGATGTATTGGGAAGTGAGCAGAACTAAAAGAACACTAGTGGTACACAGAAACAGCAATATTGTTTGATGAAGAACTGTGAATGTCTTGACTATTCTCAGCAATACAATGATCCAAGACAATCCCAATTGACTATTGATAAAACATACTACCCTTCTCCAGAGAAATAACTGATATTGATGTAACAGACGGAATCATGCTATTTTTCACATTCTAACATTTTTATGTTTTAATTTGCTTGTAAAAAGTGACAAATATGGTGATGTTTTGCATGATCATACACATATAACCCATATCAGATTGTTTGCAGCCTCAGGGAGGTGGTTTGGGAGGGAGGGAAGGAAGGCTAGATATTGGAACTGAAAACCATAAATAAATTAAAAAAAAAAAAGAATAGACAATAATAAGCAGGCCTGACATTTCTAATACCTTAGCAAAAAGATTAAATGTTAACGAACTAACATGGTGTCTAGGTTCCTTTGATCTCCTTACTGTGGTAATTCACTTAATAAATCTGTGTTCCTTTTTAAATGGTGACAGTCTGTTCTAATTTCTGTTCTTTTATCTATTTCCTATTGTTGGCATCAATTTGTCTTGTTTAAATAGTTTAGTTTGAAGTTTCCTTAATCATTTTTTTCATTTTCATTTGATAATAATTATAATATTCGGTTTTCATTGTCCTTAATGTTTATTTATGCAGATAATTCCCAAATTAATTTTCATGCCCCAATCTCTCCACTGACTTCCAATTTCACATCTCTAACTGTCTTTCAGACATTTTGAACTGGAAGTCCAAGAGACATCTTAAACTTTTTTTTTTCCCCAAACAGAATTTATTTTCTTTCCCCCTAAGCCCTCATCCTCTATGCATTTCCTATTACCATAGGGGATCACACCATCCTGATAGTTGATTATTCTCACAAACTAAAAATTATTCTCAACTCTCACCCTTGCTCAATGCTGTTAAAACTTGTCAACTTCATTTTTTTCAAAATGCCTTGAATATGCCCCCTTATCTTTTCTAACATTACCACCACTCTAGTGCAGGCCATAATCACTTCACATCTTGATTACTATAATAGGCTAGTGGAGGGTCTGCCTGCCTCAATTTTTTCCCCACTCCAATCCATCCTCTAAAGTGATTTTTGCTAAAACTCGGGTTTGATAATGTTACCACCCTTGTCAATAAACTTAACTGACTTCCTATTACCTCCCATAAGAGATATGAAATTCTCTGTTTCACATTCAAAGCCCTATATAATGTAAAACATTCCTACCATTTTAATCTTCTTAACCTTACTTCCTAACATATATTCTTCAATCCAGCAACATTTGCCTCCTGGCTGTTTCCCAAGCAAGACTTTGCATCTTTCAGCTCTGGCTGACGTCCATGCCTGGAATGTCCCTCCATCACTTTTCAGATTACTCACCTTCCTGTCTTTCTTTAATTACCAATGAAAATTTCAACTTCTACAGGAAGCCTTCCACAGCCCTTCTTAATTCCAGTGCTTTCCCTCTCTTAATTATTTCCAATTTATCTTGAATATAAGGTGATATATGGAAACACATACATATATGAATATATATATATTTGTATGTACATACATAAATACATATAAATACACATATATATGTATATACACACATTTATATATTTGGGTATTATCTCCCCATTAGATGGTAAGCTTCTTGAGAGCAGAGACTGTCATTTCCTTTTCTTTATTTCCCCAGCACTTGACAAAGTGTCTAATATGTAGTAAACAGTTAGTTAAAGATGGTTGATTGATTATTCCTAAAGAAAGTACATCCTTTCTAGTTTCTTAATAATTGAACCACATTTTCTAAAAAGTTTGCTGTCTTTTCCCATATTCTCTTATACATTCAAGTCACCAAAATACTGCGAGGTAATTTTTGTAGTATTATATATCTACTTCCTTATCTCATGGAACCAAGTATGGTGAGAACACCATGATTTTCTCAATTGTGGTCTTCTTGCAACACTTTTCATGAGTATTGCAAGGTAAGATGACAAAATATCTCATGAAATTCGAATACAAAGTAAAATCTAGTAAAACCAATTTTTCCAGTGATTGTGTCTGCCTGTGAACACTCTTTTCTGTTTACTGTAATTTTCTTTTATCTTTTCTATTCACTTATAGAAAGACTATAAGTATTGATATGAATAAATTTCTCCAATATTGTCTTCAGTCTCTAGCCATTTTACAAGGATTCATTAGAGTATCATTAAATAAGTTAATATTGTTAGATGATCTGAAAGCCATGTTATCCTTAGCATTTTCTGACTCCTACACCTGATACAATCACTGTAAAAGTGTCAATGGGGAGTCACAGAACTGAGGGTGATTGTATATTTTAATTTGTTTCAATTGCCATAGAAAAGGGCCAGTGCTAAGTGAACTGCAGTTGAGTTCCTATGCTTAGCTAGACTGACTACTAACTTAGTCGGCTACCAGTACTATACTTGAAGGCTTCCAGAATGCTAGAAGCTTCCAGAAATTGTAGTCCATTGGAATAGTCCTTGGAAATGCCCATCAAATGTCTTGCCTTATGAGTCATTTGAATCTGAATACTATGTTTTGGGGAAATATTAAAAATATATGCTTTATGCAATTTAAGTGTTTGTAAAGAGGGCATGGCATTAAAATTTGATTTTAAAGGATATTGTCCATTTTGAGAACTTAACATGTTAGTAACTTAAATGGGATGATATCTTTTAAATTCAACTTTCCTCTTTGTAAACATTTAAATAATTCATAAAATGTTGCTGTTATAAAATATAGTTTTTATGGATTTTTGTATATCTGAAGACAATTAAGGAAACAAAAATTAATTCATTTTCTGAGTCAACATTTCATGTACCTAAATGGTGGATGAGTTCTGTTGGCATGATTGATATAGTAATTTCTCTTCTTTATTTGGCCATAGGTTTCATTATTGTTTGGTGTCCTCTACTTTAGTGAGAATTTTTTCTTAGCTGGGAAGCAGCAAAATCCTTGATCCTGGGAGTATAAAAGGACATTTATCCCTCCCCTCTCCCCCATCAAAACAAAGGCCAAAGGAAAAGAGATCTTCAGGCTCCAGATCTTCCCATGCATCAATCTTCCCCAACTCTACCTATACTTGACCACTCATTTTCAATATGTCTCTTGTTCACCAACATGTATGGGTTTGTCTATAAGCTCTTTTAGGGCAGGGATAATTTCACTCTGCCTTTGTATCTTCAGTGCTTATCACAATATCTAAAACATATTAGACACTTACCTAATACTTTCTGATTGATTGATTGATCCAAAACATATCAAGCCTCTTCTTTCTATTGTAATCTCCCAAATACTCAAGATGAAGAATTGGGACTATCAACCACTCTTAATTTCAGTCATACTCCACAATATGAGTTCCATCAAAGAACTCCAGGAAAAGTCCCCCTGCAGTGCACAAGATTCTTCTTGCCTCTTCTGCTGCCTTTTCTACCCCCTCTCTACCATAGGAAAATACAGGGGAAGATCTTATAGATTAAGGGGGTTGCAACTGAGGGCACAACAAAATCATGAAATTTCTTTTTTTTTTCTATTTTCTAGATCCAGATACATATACAATTTTAGATCTTAATCCTATTGAATAAGCTTTTTAAAGATAAAAGACATAAAATTTCCAAGACAAAGAAACATCAGCTAAAAAAAATCTAACAAAAATATAAGACAATAACAAGCCAATGCTTTATCTATTGCATTTTTGCACTTCACCATCCAATCAGATTTATACTGTAATAAAGGCAAAAACATAATAGAAATAAATGTTAGTCTTCCTAAGTGATGTGCACATCATTATGTAGTACTTCCTCTGGGATATCCCCAAAACTTTCTCTTGCAGGTTTGGTTTTCCTAGTGATGGATACCTTAGGTTCAAGTTCCTCCATATAGTGTCTTCACTTTTAAAATGATATCTCACTAGCTTCCACTAGTATGTTCACCTTTGATAACATGTTTGTACAAATGACTTAAAGCAAAGACATTTCGTGAATTGGCCTAAGATGAAGAGTAGCAAACAAAATTTTCCACCTATGAATCCAGGGCATTCTTCCATAAATTTACATAGAATCCACAGGAAAAGTGGGAACCCAGGGCACCTAGATGGTGCAGTGGATAGAGCACCGGCCCTGGAGTCAGGAGGACCTGAGTTCAAATTCAGCCTCAGACACTTAATACTTACTGGTTGTGTGACCCTGGACAAGTCACTTAATCCCAATTGCCTCACCAGAAAAAAAAAAGTGGGAACCCACATAGGGTACACTATTTGAGAGACACACATTTTAGAAATATTGAGCTACTGCAACTTATATGTCTAAAGCCATAGGGACCTCATATCATTTTTCCTCTTGGGGTGTCCTTGCACTGTTCCCTCCTAGATACAGTATCTCAGATAAGCTCAGCTAGCCTTCCTGAACCTGTTCTATTCTACAGCTTAGGTTCTGACTGTTAGGAATAACTTACTATCACTGCAATGGGACTCTCTGTGTCTGTTCTCTGCTGGGCAAGACATCTACTGTAAAGCAGATTTATCTATGAGGTCAATTAGGCATGGGGAGGGGAGAAATATAAATCTCGCTCTTTTCTATGACAGGAACTCACAGTCCTCAGAGCTTTCTTCTGAGACCATGCATTACCTTTTACATGTGGCTAGGTTAATGCCTGATGCATACTTTGGTCAGTCCACAACTAGCTAGCTAGCTGCTCTAGAATTATATTAAATATCACTGTGGAACTTCTCATCTTTTGATGGACTAACAACACCCCAAACTCCTTCAAAACCTTAACCCTCTTTTGTCTCAGTTACATACCATTTTACTTTCAGAAATTTTAATACCACAATGTATCCATCTTTTGTCCAATGTCCTATGTAATTTCATCAAGTGAATTGGGAATGGGTCTCCATTGATGTAGGGAACTTTGATTAGCCTCAACCCCTAACTAATGTGATAAAATAATGGGATTTGGCAGCTGCCCATGGACCCCACCTGAAGATTGATTTGGAATTGATTGAATTGAGTGAGACTTAGAAACTGACTGAAAACCTACCTAAGAATGATTAAATCAAGACCACACCTGGCTGGCCCTGAGTGGGGTGTTGTTCTCAGAAGTTGAACCTACTTAAGGTTGATTAAATCGAGACCATGCCTTGGCAACCCTGAGTGGTGTGTTCTTCTCAGAGGCTGTGGATTATGTGATCAACAAGAGACTACTCTCATCCAATCAGCTTGAAGGACCTCCCCTTTTGGTGACAGAGACAGGAAGTAGGAAGTGGAGGCTGGCTCACTGGATCTTCCTCTTCTCTTCCTAGAACTGACTTGGTGGGGGCAGACAGAGAGAAAAGAGAGGGCTTTTTGTTGTTGTTGTTGTTGGGGATTTTGGCTTGGTGGGAGAAAGAGAAAAAGAGAGGAAAGTAGATAGAAAGTAGATAGACTTTTCTGGCGTTACGGGATCCCATGTGTTGTCTTTACTCTTTAATAAATCCTATAAGCCTAAACTCTTGCTGAATTTATCAGTAAATCTTAGCCAGTTTCCCCCCTAAAAAACTGGGGGGGGGCAGGTTAGGACCCACATTAGATTTTAAACATCACACTAAAACTGTTATGGTAGAAATTGTCTGGTTTTTGTTCTTCTTGTTATTTATTTCCTGTTGAGGCTTAATCTTTTGGGGGAATCAGAGGAGCTTTTTTGGAAATGGTGATCTTGCTGGCCAGTCATTTTCCTTATTGAATTAGATGATATCTAGGGTCAAAGCTGTCATTGGCCATTCTGATGTTAGAAACACAGCTAACAGCCCAAATAGTGTCGTGCAGCTCTAGTGTTGCAGCCCTAGTATTGCAGCTTGAGTTTTGGCAGTTCTATTGTTGCTAGCAGATCGCCACTCAAAGAATCCAATCAGGCAGCAGTCAGTGGGCGAAGGCTTCTTTAT
The DNA here is from genome assembly GCF_019393635.1 of Dromiciops gliroides. Lineage (NCBI taxonomy): Eukaryota > Metazoa > Chordata > Mammalia > Microbiotheria > Microbiotheriidae > Dromiciops > Dromiciops gliroides. Next base: position 719,783,400 of record NC_057861.1, read on the forward strand.
TCATCTTTGAGAAGATGGGCACTTTTCTGAATGTGCTAGAGAGTACACTGAAGTGAGGTCCTTCACCTCTATTTATACCCCTCAAGGAGTCCCCTCCGACCAATCACATTAAGGCATTTTACTATCCCTCATTTAAATACTTTCCCCCTATCAACATATGGCATAACAATAACAACCAATCAGATTGTACCAAGTGGACCAATTACAGTTGTAGAAACTAGTCAACCAATCAGATTTTACAAACCACGATACCAGGCCTTAACCTATTCTGGTCAAGAGTGTCATCTCCTCCTCAGAACAATGCTGTGTTAATGTACATAACTCTTCAAGAAAGAAAACCTGACTTGGGGTTTGACCAATAAGATTGCTCCATTTACCAACCAATCAGATTGCGGCGTTAGGCCCCCCAACCCTACGCAGGAGTAAGAATGTCCCCATTCCCCACTAAACAGTGCTTGTGTAAACATAACCTTTCCAAACAAAATTCAAGTTAGGGTTTGAGTTCCAAGTCACATGGGCATCACCTCGGGAGCCTAAAGGCAAACTCCCAGCCCAGCCTGACTCCCACAAAACCCAGGTCCCCTTCAGGTCCTGCTCAGGCCTAAGGCCTAGTAGCCTCAGTTCCTTGGAATCTAGTGTGCCAAGTGGCCCCTTGCTGGGAGGTTTGGGCCGCAAAGCTGTAGGGCCTGAAACCAGCCTCACTCTCTGCTTTAGGGCTCTGAGAAGAGTTCAGATATGATCTTTTCTCTCTCTGACACCAGGAAAAAGCACCAGAAAGCACATATGACCAAAGATTAGTTCAGGAGCTGGGGATGGGAACAACAAAAACAACTTGAAGGACAATTACAAAAGCCTTGGTATAGAAAAAGGCTTCCCATACCTTCTACCTCTCCACATATTCAGTGATGTAGCGATTCCATTCTTCTTGCTCTCCTTTGAAGATTTCATCTTCCAATACCATGCCTTTCTATAATCTGTGCCTTATGTCTAGAATGCACTTCTTTTTCACCTCCAACTCCTAGTTTCCCTTGCTTTTTTTCTGAAAACAGGTTAAATCACACATTCCCAAAGAGGTCTTTTCTGGCTAAGTAAAATTGTTTCTTCAACTTTTGGGACCCCTAAAATGTGGGTACTTGCAGCAAAGTGCTGTTTGCTGTTTCTTTGTTACTATTCCAGCTCAGATAACTTCAAAATCAATTATGTTTGTATTATTATTTATGATTATCATTGTTGTTTGTGTTGTTGCTATTATTATTCAAGTTATTACTAAAAGGAGGAGCACAAGGAGAAAGAAGTGCTATTATTGAGCAGTTATGCCGGAGTATAAACAGATAGGGAAATTCCAAATTCTTGGGGAAATACAGAAAAAGCTTAGCAAACCCAGATTAAAGTAAATATAATTTAATATATAGTGAAAGACAAAGCTCTACTACACATTTATCTTGATTTCTTGTCGTGAAATGTCTCTCTTTTCCTGGCAACTCCATCAGAGAGCCTTTCTTGGTTATTATTCATCCAGTGGTTTTTGTTTGCATGTTTTTGTTTTTAGAATCTTTTGTTTAGGCAAAGCAAAACTCTCTTCCTGGACTTACTATATCTGACTTCTTAGTTACACAAATGATGCATGGCCTGTGTCCCAGGAGAGTATTTTTACCAATATGGAATATGGGCATTCTCAAATTTAATTATTTTGTCTATGGAGTTTAAAAGTCATTTTGAGAGATTTAACATGCATACTTTAATCATAACTGCTTTTAATTTTGTGAAATATTACCAGAATAATTCTGATCTGGTTTTCCATGATGCCCTTTTTACAGATTGTCCTGATATTTTTAGCTGTTTTCCATACATGCCAATCAGTACTCCAAATCAGAACTCTTATGTTACAATTGTTTAAAAAGGACAAAAAAGAAAAAGCTTATGAAACTTACCTCTCAGTAGTTCTGCAAGTGAATTTGCCTTTTTATTATGTAGACATAGCTGTTCTTCTCCCTCTTGTCATTTCTTAGATATCTGAAAATTTTACTTTCTCAGATAATAAACTATCTGAAATAGATAGTGGTGTCAAGAAAAATCAATGTTTGTCTTCCACTTTTTAATATTTGTTGAAAATTTACTCAAAGGTTACAATACAAAATTCCCATTCTAGATTATATAAAGACAGCATTATTCAACTTTACTTAAGAATGTCACTTGACACTCAAATACTTATTCATCTACAAAATGTACATAACCAATAACCACTTGACATATTTAGTATGATTTTCAGTCTTTGAGAAGAAGTCTATTTTGTCAAATCCCCATCTAGGCTTCATTATCTGGGCTATCACTATTACTAATTCAAGGTGAGAGATACTTCATTCATTCATTTACTCAAAGCCATTATCAAAGTAGCCTTGTGTTTTTCTGTGGAGAATATAAGAACAATGACTCATCAGCTGTGATTAAGTCAGAGGTGTCAAACATGTGGTCCATGAGCCGTATGTGAACTACAACACTTCTGATTGTGGCCTAAACCATATTAAAATGTAATTTAAAAAAATTATAGTAAATTAAAATAGAATAAAACACATGTAAAATTACATTTGAAACTTAAGTGAATATACAGATTACAGGAACCTGTACACTGGGATTGGTAGTGGCCCTTGTTTCTATTTATGTCTGACAGCACAGATCTCCATTGTTACTGGAAAGCAAAGATTTTTGCCAATTAATATTCTAAAAGACATAGCATATGGACAGACCATGTGCTCTATTAGCATTCCTGTGATCTCAAGAGAAATTAAGAGAAGCTCCCTGAAAATTGTGGAAATCCTTTTGGAAAGCTAAAGGTGTCACACAACATGGACATGTGGGGATGGATTGCCATCCAAAAAATATAATGATATTGGTTAAATCACATATCTATTGGATTATTGCACTGTACCTCAATATAAATGAATGTGATTGATTATCCTAAGATATACTAGGGCAAGGACATTCTTATACATTGATCCAAGATATTGGTCAATGGCTATGGATATTTTTAAACTTGGAGACTTCATTATACTTGAACTTTTCCCAGTAATAATGAGCACAATGATGGAAGACTCAATGCTATAAGCTTACTTATTATATTAACTCCCTCACAGTAGAAAACATTTAATTATTTTAAAGCGCTTGATTATTGTTTTAAGTAATTATATAAAATATTATCTTGTTTTAAAAAACCTTATGATGTCAGAACCATATATGTAAAACATGTGGATGGCAAATAAAACAAATGGAAATATGGACAATTCATTGCTTAGTCCTTCCCACAACAGAACTACCTAAAGCCTTAAATTTTGTGGTTTAACTTTTTAGTAGCTATCAGATCCTTGATTCAGTGTTCCCTATTCAGGGACATGAATATCCTTTGGGACATTTTGTGCCTGAGATGACAAGGATGCTGTAGCCAAAATGAAATTTGGAATCTAATTTTAAATTGAATCTCAACCTCCAGAGTAAACAATAGATGGAGGCTGCCTATTAAATCATCAACTTTTAATTAAATCCTTTTCAGCTGTAAGTTCCCTATACTAAACTCAGTGATAAATACATTGTTTTTTAATGGGGTTGTATTTTGTACTAAACCCATATAAGAAAAGTTCCATATGTTATTTGCTAAGTTACTCAGAAAAGCGAAATTCTCAACTTTACTTTGGTGATCAGTTTTCAGTAAGTATATTGAATGATAATCTAATTAAGGTTTGGAGCCCCATAAGATTGCTGTTAAGTCTTGGGAATTATACAAATGGAATAAAATAAGTTGAATGATATAGGCTACTTTGAATATAAGCATGCACCAATCAGCAATTTGATTCAGAAAGTTCTTCTAGAATTACAACTTGCAACAAAATGTTGTCATAAGGCATACACTGTGTTTTGAACTTTACCAAAACTATTTTGGCAATGTCGGGGAGGGTTAGCAAACAATTCATTCAGGTTGGTTTCATGAAATCATTTTGGTAGAATTAGTCCTATCATAAAGTTATCAAGTCCATATCTTGGGGCTAGCTAGATGGCACAGTAGATAAAGCAAGAGACCTTGAGTGAGGAAGATCTGATTTCAGATATGGCCTCAAATGTTTACTAGATATCTGACACTGGGCAGACTTTCTTTCCTCATCTGTAAAATGTTGATAATTTTAGCACCTCCTCTCTGGGTCATTGTGAGGATCAAAAGGAGATAATATTTGGCGAATGATTATCACAATGCTTGACAGGTAGCAAATCCTATGTAACTCTATTACCGATAGCAAAAAACGACTGCTATTTATCATGTTATTATTATTACCTGAAATCAGATATAAATTATACTAGATAAATATAGCATGTATCCTAAAACAGAAGGAAAACAAAATGAAACAAACAAATAAAAAACTAAGAGGAAAGCTTTCTGGAGTACCACCTTTAGTCCTCAAGGTGGTAGAATATGCATCCATGAATAAAATCCACATTCAGTATCAACTTTAACAAACTAAATTTTTAAAATCATGTTACTTACAAATAGGATTAAGGTGCTAGGAATACAGAGAAAAAAATACATATTCCTTCATCTTAAGAACCTTAAAGTCTTATAGGGATCCAAATGTACAAATATAATTTTATAACCCCCCAAGTCAATTCATAGTGCAAATATATAAATCACAGTGTAACTAAAATATACAAATATATATGGTATGTATAATATATACATAAATAAAATAAATGTGCAAAACATATACAAACTATATAAATCTGATCAGAGGAAAAGGAGAAATAGAAAGTAAAGCTCTATCAAAAATTAGGGGAAGAAATTAACATTGCCAGGTAGCAGTGTGGAATAGGAGGTGGGCAGAGTTAGGGAAAAGTTAGAAGGCAACCTGAAGTTTGAAGAAACGGTGATATTTCAACACATGAAAGTGAGGAAGGAGCAAGACTAGTCTCTTCCAAACTTCAGGAAAGCAAAAACAAATTCAAAGAGGTGGGTAGAAAAATATGGAATAGAGAATATATAAATTTGGCTGAAATCTTTATTGCATGATATGGAATAGTGCTGAGAGGGGGGGAAAATACAGAGAGTGAGATGGTTAGTGTCTACTAATAAAAGAAGTTTAGGGAAAGTAAGGTTATGGAGCAGAAAGAGAGCTAGACTTGGAGACTTAAGGCCTAGATTACAGCCCAGAGAGTCACTAATTAACTCTGTGACCATGGCCTAATCACTATTATTCTCTCATCATACTATACAATGCAAAAAACTTGAACCAGCTATCTTACAGGATGGTGAAATATGCTGTGAAACTCGGAGCATTTAATAAATATGTTGTTACTAATTTTGCTTTATTTAGTATGGAATCTATTAATCAATATTCCTTTAAGATACAGAAGAAAGAACAGGATTCGAATCCTACCTATTGGTGTGACCTTGGGCAAATGATTTCTTGTATCTGGACCTCAGTTTCCTCTTCTGGAAAAGTGAGATACTTTGATGATACTTTTTGAAGTTTCTTCCAATGCTAGATCTACAAACCTATGAAATATGACCCAACCATGCTCTAGGTGCTTTAATATAGTTTAAAAAGAAAGTAACAAGACAGTTCCTGCCTTCAAATTCTTTACATCCCATCGAGGCACAATATCTGCACATTTAAGGAAACGCAAAATATATATAAGATAAATGTAAGAAGTTACCAGCAATGGGAAGATTAAGAAAGGTTTTATGTAGAAGGTAGCAATTATTTAAACTTTCCAGGAAAGGGGACATTCTATGAGGTAGAAATGAGGAGAAACATTCAATACATTCAATCCAGGCTGTTTAGCCTGAAAGAAAGAAAGAAAGAAAGAAAGAAAGAAAGAAAGAAAGAAAGAAAGAAAGAAAGAAAGAAAGAAAGAAAGAAAGAAAGAAAGAAAGAAAGAGAGAGAGAGACAGAGAGAGACAGAGAGAGACAGAGACAGAGAAAGAAAGAAAGAAAGAAAGAAAGAAAGAAAGAAAGAAAGAAAGAAAGAAAGAAAGAAAGAAAGAAAAGAAGGGAGGAAGGATGAAAAGAAAGAAAGAACTGAAAAAGAAAGAACAAAGGAAAGAAAGGAAGGGAGGAAGGAAAGAAGGAAGAAGAGCAAACACACAAAAGACAGGGATGATAAATGTATTGTTGCACATGAAGAACAGTCAAGTTAGGCAAAGGATAAACTATCGCTTGGAAGAGCAGTTACTAGTTCATTATTAATATCATTCAGGGTAGAAGACATTAGAATTCAAGAAGGGGAGTGAGCTATAAAAAATCTGCAAAGGTAGGTAGGAACCAATTGTGAAGAGTTAAAATGTCTAACAGTAAAGCCAATCTAATTTACCAAGGAGGGGAGTGACATGATTCGACCTGTACTTTAGGAATATCATGTGGGCACCTGTATGGAGGATGGATGAGAAGACAGAGACATGAGTCAAAATAAGAGGCTCTTTTAATAGATCCGAAAGGAAGTCATGAGGAAACTACAGGATTAACCAGGGAACTGATCATTTGTTTGTCTATACCTGTTTCCTCTAAGCTTCACCCCTTTTATTATAGCTGCTAACAAGAGGTGATCAGTAAGGGGCCTGTTATGACTTCTGGTGCAGAGATTTCAATAGGATAGTTGAACACAGTTTCTTATATTCAAGGTCTTCCTGGGATATTGTAGAAGTCTGTCCACTGATTGGATACTAGTTTGGTTGTTCACAGGGGGTGATTCAAGTGGAGGTGCCTTTCAAATTCCATCAGTTTCCAATGATAATTTTTAACAAAAGCAGCTTCTATTTTTGTAGTAGTTTAGAAAATGATTTCTTTAAGATGTCAGTGGATAACACTTCTTATTAACATTCACTGAACATGTGCATCTTCACTGAAGTTTGTGTGACACAGTGAAATCTTACCTTCTCTGTAGTCCATTATGTAACTAAAAATGGGTTCGCTACAGAATATAACTTGTAAATGCCCTTCTCTTCCGATATCATAGAGTAAAATGATCAAGGATGCCCTCGAGATATGCATTGACAGTTGTGATGAAGATTCTATACTCTGTCCCTTCCTCACTGCTGGTTATTTTAATAGATAATGCTTTTCATAATTTTCCACTCCTCTCCTCCCTAGTTCTATACAAACAAGTTTTTATTCTGAACCTCTATTGCCCTTGTTTGGCATTTATGTGCTGAAACTTGCCAAGAAGATCAAATGAACCATAGCACATGATCCACATGGGGACTTTGGCTAGTGGCAATGTTCAGAAGTTCTTCGGTAAGAGATAAATCAGATGATCATTATTTGTGTTAGTCTTTTATCTATGTGGAATTTTTCTATAGTACCTGATATGGTACCATGATAATTCAAAGTATATTTAAGAAATACTTTATGATATTAATGTGAATAAAAACTATAGTTGTCCATGTGACTTACTGAAAAGGACATTACCCTAAGAAACTAGGAAGTGGAACTCTAAACCCACCTATGATATTAATGACTTTTGCCATTTCTCATTTCTGGGTCTTGATTTTCTCATATGGAAGGTGATAGTTTTGAATTTGATGGTTTCTACATTCTCTCCTAGCTCTAAAACCAAATTATTTTTATTTCTACATGTTGATAAAATATTATTGATATGAAAGGACTATTGAAAGATATGCTCTGGAGAAAATTATTGGTTATATAATTCTGAGGACAAAGTACCCATTATCTTATTGTACCCAAATAAATCAATCTGATACCTAATTGAAAATAATAATATTTTCGCTCTAGGATAAATCCTAAGTTATACATATATTTCTGAGCAAAATAAAATTTCTTTCCTAACTTAACACGGTACTCCATTGAAAACCCACAGTCATTAAGTGTACCATCCATCCTGGGACATGTTGAATTACACTTGCAAAATGCAATTGATATTGACCTTACACTTCCAATTGCTCCCCATTAAGGGGTTTGCAATTTAACATAAGAGCTTAACTAAAGCAACAAAATGATAGCAAATAGTTTTGTCTTTTATAAGAATTTGGCTTGTGGATGTCAAGGACCCTGAAAGACATTACAAAAAAAAAAATCTTTAAAATACACTGTTGGGGCAGCTATGTGGCACAGTGGATAAAGCACTGGCCCTGTATTCAGGAGGACCTGAGTTCAAATCCAACCTCAGACACTTGACAATTACTAGCTTTATGATCCTGGGCAAGTCACTTAACCCTCATTGCTCTGTCCCCCCCCAAAAAAAATACATTGTTACTCAGAAACCCAAGAAATTCTTTAAAAAGATTAGAAAGACACTGTGATTATTCACTGATCTGTGTTGGGGAGCACTGAATGTTATACATAGAGTTTATAATTTATAAATGCTTATAATAATTAATGTAAGAGGCAGGTATGTGGTGCAATGGATAGAGCACTGGCCCTGTGTTCAGTAGGACCTGAGTTCAAATGTGGCCTCAGACTTACTAGCTGTGTGACCCTGGGCAAGTCACTTAATTTCGATTGCCTCAATTGCCTTAATACAAGAGCAAAAATGGAGGGGGAGGGGTGTGAAATATGTTGCAAGTGAAAACTGATGATGAACTACTTCACAATGGCAATGAATTTTAAGAGGAAGTTGCTTCTAAAAGTTGATGTTGATATAATTTCACTATTTTTCTCAGTTAATCAATAAACCTTTTTAAAGCTTCTCTTATGCCCCAACCACTGTGCTAAGCACTAGGGATACAATAAAGGTATAGTCTCTGATCTCAAAGAGTTCATAGTTTAATTAAAGGGAGATACAACATGAAAACTATTATGTTCAAAACAGTGACACAGGATAAACCAAAAATAAGCGATGGAGGGAAAACTGGCAAGACTGGCATTTGAAGGATCAGGAAAAAAAAATTTCTCATAGAGAGTGAAATTTTAGCTAGGATTTGAAGGAAACAAGAGAAGCCAAGAGGAAGAGAAGAGGAGGGGAAGAATTCGCGGCATGGGGGAAACCCAGTTAAAATACCTGGAGATAAGATTTCATTTTTGAGAAAAAGTTGAGACAAGTATCACTCGATTTCAAAATACAGGGTGGGAAGTAAAGTTTAAGAAGACTGGAAAGGAAGAGAGGCAGGTTATGAAAGACTTTTAACACCAGTCAGAGAATTTAATATTTGATCCTGGAGGAGAGGTGTTTACTGAAGATGATGTGGATAGACTTTTTAGGAATATCATTTTGAAAGCTGAGTGGAGAATGGACTTGAGTGTGGAGAGACGATCCAAGGAAACCAATCAGGCTCTTATTGTATTCTCTGAATGAGGCAATAAGGACCTGCACCAGGGTGGTGGCAGTGCCAGAGGAGAGAAAGGGGAATGTGAGAAAGATATTATTATCAAATGTTGTTGGTAGGGGGCATCTAGGTGGTGCAGTGGATAAAGCACCAGCCCTGGATTCATGAATACCTAAATTCAAATCATACTAGCTGTGTGACCCTGGGCAAGTCACTTAACCCCCATTGCTCTGCCAAAAAAAAAAATGTTGTTGGTATTCAGTCATTTCAGCTGTGTCCTACCCTTTGTGACCCCATTTGGGGTCTTATTGGCAGCAATAACAGGGCAGCTTGCCATTTCCTTCACCAGATTTTTACAGATGAGGAAACTGAGGCAAACAGGGCTAAATAACTTGCCCGGCATCACACAGCTCATCTGAGGGTATATTTTAACTCAGGTATTTCTGATTCCAGGCCTGGGACTCTATTTACTGTTACACTTAGTTGCCACAATTACCAAATGAGATAATATTTGTAAGGTGCTTAGGACAGGCATGTAGTCGGCACTTTATAAATATTTATTCCATCCCATCTATTCCAATTTATGAAGAGAAAATCTACAGGCCTTAGCAACAGATTGAATAGATGGAGTGAGCATGTGAGGACTGGCAGATGACGAAGTTGTGAGCTGGGTCACTGGAAGAGTTGTAGTACTTTTTTTTTTTTTTTTTTTGGTGAGGCAATTGGGGTTAAGTGACTTGCCAAGGGTCACACAGCTAGTAAGTGTCAAGTGTCTGAGGTTGGATTTGAACTCAGGTCCTCCTGAATCCAGGGCCGGTGCTCTGTCCACTGTGCCACCTAGCTGGCTTCAGTTGTAGTACTTTTAACAGTAATAAAGGAGAATAGGAGGAAAGATAAGTTCACTTGGGGGTGCAGGGTGAGTTTAAGATGTCTATGGGAAATACATGGAATATTTTCAACTATATCAGTTGCTTCATCCACTTGCATTATAAAATACACCTTCAATTTCTCAATTTGTTGATTGCAGAATTGCTCATACAAGTGGGACATTCTCATCCTACCATATTATCTACCTATGGAAATTTTACAACTTGATTTGCATATGATTCAGATAGCATCATTCTGAATGTAACAATAGATTCAGTCAGTCCCAGAGTTTCTCCAGCTGAAATGTTTTTGTTTCTTTTCTTTTCTCTCTTTTTTTTTTACTGTGAGTAATTATGGAAGCAATCTTATGTAATTCACTCAATCCTTTTAATGGCATATAGGGGTTTTCTGAAAAAAAAAAGATTTCTTCCTTATTAAAGTATCTAAAACAAAAGACAAATAAAATTTAAGACAAAGAACTAGTTTTCTCTGGAATATTTTTTTCTTGCCAATGTATTTGTGTGTATACTTCCAAAATATTTCTATTTATTAACTTCTTTGCTATCTGCAACTAAAACAGTCAAACCAAATGCAAGTCTTTTCTTTCCATTAATAGAAGCATTTGGGAACTTTTCATTCTGTATTCCTATAGTTTCACTCTTTAAAATATTTCTGTTTTCTTGACTCTTTCAGTGACTTTTCTGTTCAAACTGGCTTTCTATGTAACCATCATGAAATGATGTTTTTTCACTTAAAAAAAAATAAAGGAAAACTTTCCAATAAAACTCTTTGTAGTTTTTATTGATGTTTTTAACATCTAGGTTTCATCTCTTTTAAACAACTACACTTAAATTTAATTCTTGTGTACTTCAGATGTTTTCTATACATATCTATGAATTATTTCCATCTCCATAAATTAATTGTTGCCTTTTTCATAGTAGTAGATGAATCTTCACATACTATAATTATAAAACTGAATAGAATTGAGAAATAGAACAAATATTGTGTGAATTTTAATTTTCAAACAGGACTATTTAATCAATTTTCAGATATTTAATTTTTGAATGCAAAAGAGATATAATATCACAAGTAATCTGTATTATGGATCTCCATCTGCCTGTGGTGGTGACAGAGGCAAACAACGTCAGAGTCATGATTTGACATCCTCCAGTTCAAATTCATAAACACACAAATGCGTGCACACTTTCCTGACAGTGAATGTAACTCAATGATTATAAAAATGACATATAAAATATATGACTATATAATATTGTGTGCATATGAGTGTATATACATACTACATATAAACTGAGTTGCATTCACCATAAGAGGAATTTGTTGGATTAGTCTCACTTTTTTCAACTTTGGTTAGAATTTTGAAAAGTGGGGCAGCTAGGTGGTACAGCGGATAAAGCACCTGTCCTGGATTCAGGAGGACCTGAGTTCCAATCCGATCTCAGATACTTGACACTTACTAGCTGTGTGACCTTGAGGAAGTCACATAACCCTCATTGCCCCACCAAAACAAGACAAAACAAAACAAAACAAAACAAAACAAAACAAAACAAAACAAAACAAAACAATTTTTGAAAAGTGGATATATTTTTCTGGGAGTAGTATTTAGAAATATTGAATACTCTACAGCATGGTTTCATCCCTTAACTCACTTCTGGGTGCATATCTAAATATATGGCCCAAGTCAGGAAAACTGATTTAGGTTAAATGGAGATCATCACCATAGAAATCTATGTTGTTTCTCTTCATTCCTTAAGTAATGTAAGAGTTCCAAAAGGCGATCTCTGAATCAGCTTCCCCAAAGCTTTCCTAATTTAATCAGCACTGAGAGCCCATTGTCCCCAGCAGAATTGTTCATCTATGATACTGAAACATTTGGATGTAACTGATGGGATTTCCTCCCTTCCCTAATCCCTTTCATTTAGTGGCTTCATAGCCACTGCAGCAGACTTAGCAGTGTGATCAACCATCACTGTGCCAATGCCTGTGGTGCATTAAGACACCTGTAGTGAGTATAGAGGATGGCAAACATACAGCCTGCCACACATTTTTGCTCGTTGGGAATGTGGTGTGTTGGAAAATGTACCTGTTTACATTTTTTTCCTGATGCAAGCTTGTTTCTGTTTATCTAATTCCTCTCTACGGTTTTCACCTCATCCCACCAGGAAGGAGCAGGCCTGAGAAAGTAATATTGTGGAAACTTTTAAACAGACAATTAGTGTAGTGTTTGTAAATAACTTTTTTTTTTCAGTGAGGCAATTGGGGTTAAGTGACTTGTCCAGGGTCACACAGCTAGTGTCAAATGTCTGAGGTCAGATTTGAACTCAAGTCCTCCTGACTCCAGGGCTGGTGCTCTATCCACAGCACCACCTAGCTGTCCCAGTGTAGTGTTTTTAAAGTCTCTAGAGCAAACCACCCAGGTAAAGGGGAGCCCATTATAATCTAACCAATAAATGGCATTCTTCATTTCTTTACCTTTATGAATTTTTTCCCATTTCAGGTTTTTACTTTTCAGAATAACTGTTTATCTGATTCCTCCTTTTGAAGATAATTTTTAAATGAACAAACATATCAACTATCATATGTAGCTTTACTAATGGAGGGGGGAAGGAACTCCAGTGACCTGATTACATTAAAGTCTTGTTTTGTTTTGTTTTTTCCACCCTCCTCATTTTATCAATGAGGAAATGGAGGCCAAGACACAGAAAACAACTTTTTAACAGTCACAGAGGTGAGAAGTGGTAGAACTTTTAAATTCTTTTTTTTTTTTAAGGAGGCATAGCTATATATTAGCATCACAAGGTTATCTTTTCAGAACTGGAGAGAGACCCACCAGGTCGCTGAGCATAAGCTCTATTTTTGTGGATGATGAAACTGAGGCCTGCCAGGTTAAATGACTTGGGTAGCATCAAATATCCCACAGCAGCTCTGGCTTTGGTACAAACTTAGGTCTTCACCCATCTTATTCCTGTGCTCTATCTACCATGAAACATCTTTCTGGTTTTCTTTGTTTTCAATAACAGCTCTCATTTAAAAAATCTACCAGTAGTTATTGACAGCTCTGTTAATAAAGGTTTCTTTCCAAAACATGATCTTTTTTTTTTCTGAAAAAGCGGCTGTTAAACAAGTCAAATACCAAGGGTTTTGTTTGTTTGTTTGTTTTAAAGTAGACATTAGAAGTAATTTTTTTTTCAAAGTACAAATATGTAGAGATTTGGATAGGGAAAAAAGGCACCTTTAAAAGCTGGGCAGATAAAAGTAGTGTCAGAAACCACATTTTAAATTAGAGTCTTGGTGCTTTTTGAATGATTCTTAAAGATATTATCAAAATGTTTGCTTATAAATCTTTGTCCAAAGTTATGGTGATGACTGGGTTCACCTAGTTGACAGAGTAGATAGAGTGCCTGGCCTGGAGTCAGGAAGCCTGATTTCCTGAGTTCAAATGCAACCTAAGACACTTATTAGCTGTGTGACCCTGGGCACGTCACTTAATCCTGTTTCCCTCAGTTCCTCATCTGTAAAATGATCTGGGGAAGGAAATGGAAAAACACTCCAGCATCTTTGCCCAGAAAATTTCCAATAAGGTCATGAAGAGCTGTACATAACTGAAAAATTAATGAACTACAGAAAATCAGGAGAGCAGGTTTTCCTACCCAGTTTCAAACAGTGCTTTCACTTAACTCTATTTATATCTAGTGGGAGGGCTGATATAACACAGGGGATAGAAATTTGTCATTGGAATTGATATGAGTTCAAGTCTAAAGTTGACACAAATTACGTGTGTGGTACTAGGCAAGTCACATAACTTTTCAGTGCCACAGACAATTCTCTTACCTTTTAAATTACAAATTACTTACTCTTCTCATTTAGGAATTTCCATCTTGGGAGTTTGTTACATAAATGAAACCAAGGTCTGGGCCCACCATATCTAGGGAAGGAAATTTTTAAAGTTAGAATATGACATGATCATCATCAAGAATCAGAATTTAGGAATTTCTTCTTTAAATGTTGAAATGTTAGTTTGAAACAAATGCTTGGATAAAAATGTTTTCAGAGAAGAACTATGTATAGCCCAAGATTCAGAGACAGTACAGTAAAATGGATATAAATTAGGACCTGAAGTTATGAAAACCTGGGTTTAAAACCTATCTTGAATGTTTAGTAACTGCTAAACTCTGGTTAAGTCACTTAACATCTCTGAACATTGCATTTCTCCTCTGAAAATTTAGGATAACAGAAGAACAAGGAATTGTGAGAATCTACTGAGATAAATTAAGATCTTTGCTCAACTTTAAGTATAGATGAATGTCAAATGTTAATTTGTGTTGCTCACATAACATGTGGAACATTCGAGTTATTTTTGGATGCCATATTTGAGGAAAGACAGTGATCAACTAGAGCTATACAAAAAGAGGGCAACCAAGATGGTGAAGGTTAATGGACATATCTGATGAGCTTGGTTTAACAGAAATGGGGCTTGGGCAGCTAAGAGGCACATTGGATAAAGCACTGGCCCTGGATTCAGGAGGACCTGAGTTCAAATCCAGCCCCAGACACTTCACACTTATTACCTGTGTGACCTTGAGCAAGTCACTTAACCCTCATTGCCCAGCTTTAAAAAAAATAAAGGAAATGGGGCTATTAATTCTGGGGAAAAGCAAGCTCAGGAAAGACATAATGTCTTTAAATATATGAATTTTTGTTATGTAGATATAAAATGTATTATTATTATTATTATTATCTTCATCATCTTCAAGAGGGCTGAACTAGATGTAATGGGGCAAGTAGATTAATTTTATTTATATCTGAAGTAAGGAAAAAACATTTCCAAGAATGGGATGGATAAGTTTTAAGATATGGTTGGTTCCTTATCATTGGAGGTCTTCAAGAAGAGGCATCAAGTGAAATAAGATAGCAAGGTAAAACAAATAAATAAAACAAACATGACATTCAGTAAAGAAATATCTTTTCAACATATTGTAAACACTTTGATATTCCATGCCTCTAAAGTAGTGTTAGTTATATTTTTATTTAATGCCTCTGATATAGCATTAAGATTAATTTTAGGCAGAACCCACAAAAGAACAGGCTGAGATAATTTTCTAGCTAAAGATGGCTTAGAAGGTTAGTAGGAGGGGGCCACTGTGCCAGGGCAGGAATGGAGTCCAACCCACATTGTCATGCTGACACAGATCCAGTCCCAGGCAGGCCTCACCAGAGAAAGAGACCCCCTGGAGCCTCTGAATTAGCTGCAGCTCCAGTGTCTTCTGGAACTAAGCTCACAGTCTGGTGAGAGGTCTGAATGGTTGGGGGGGTGGGGAGGGAGGGGATTATAGGGGTCTATTTTGGCGCTGAGGCAGAAGACTAATTATAAATATATACACATATAAACATATATATATTTATATGTATACACACATATGTGTATACACATACATATTTGTGCCTAATGGTAGCCATCTCTAGCCAGGAGTAAAAAAGGGAAAAAGAGAAATTTACATGATGACTTCATTACATATTTAAAAGGAATTTCTATATACAACAATCTTTTCTTTAAAAATTTGGAAACACTGGCAAAAGAACACTGATGTCTTCGGGGCAAATGAACGCAGAATTCTCTTGTTCCAACTCCCTTATCTATCATAAAGTACATATAGGATGCCCAAATTTAATATTGCATTGTTTGATCTCCCTTTCTCTCCTCAGTTAGCTGTGTGTCATTTTTCTCTACTTTATTTTTTTGACTGCACATCAATGATGTGCACCTCTGTTTTCCATACCAGAAAAGGAAAAGAAAAAAAAAATTTGCCATAATGAAACCTGCTTCAACCAATCGGCTTCCATGCCAGAAGACATTAATTACCACACAGTGGCCTCATGCAGACTTTTGGGAAATGTAGTCCAGATAATTTACGGAAAAGAGTAAGACTTTCTTAGCCCCAAGCATGGTGCAAAATGAAGTTTCTCTAGAGATGCTTCATCTACATGAATTAAAGGTAACACAATTTATTTTTATTTATAGAAATTGTCAATAGCCCTTGAGATAACTGGGGATGTATAAGCAGGGTAGGGAACCATTGGCCCAGAGGGGAGGGATAATGTTGATTTTCTCTACTCTGTTTAGAAAAATGCCAAGAGCAAAGATACACTTAATAAACAGTATTTGTTGTTAACCATAAAAAACCCCCACTATAAGTAGAAACAAAATGACAGCAATATTCATAAGAAGAATACTCAAGGGGAAAAACACAACAAAATAGTGACACAGTATGATGCTCATTCTTCAATTCTAGAAACAGTGGAAGACCAAAATTAATAGGAATTTTTCATCCTGAAAAGAGATGGAATCAGACCCTGTAGCTATTTTTTCCTTAAGTGTGCAATAGAGTTTTGCTTTTGTTTAGCAACAAGCTTACATGAAACATTCAAATGTCACACTTAACAAAATCACATTTTAAATGGAAGTGGCCTTTTGAAAGAAAAGATTCTTTTTAACACAACACAAACTATTACTAGTACAATGGTAAATATGTTGAGTACAGTAATGTGAACATGGAAATAATAGTTAAATATAAGCATGTGTCAGAGAGAAAAAGTTGTTTAGAAAATTAAATATTGATATACTCATATAGGCAACGTAGTCTAATAAAAAGAACACTAGACTAAAAGCTTGAAGTCCTGAGTTCTAGTGTTGGATATGGCTATAACTTACTTCATGGATCATTTGATAATAGACCAATAACTAGAAGGGGCCTCAGATACTATCTAGTATAACCCCTCATTTTTCTGAACTGAGGTTCAGAAATTTGAGGCAGCTTGTATGGTATGATGGAACCTTAAATGAGGAAGTCTTGATTTAAAATTCAGCCTCAGATGCTTACTAGCTATTTGACTCTGGGAAAGTCACTTCAACTCCATCTGTCACAGTTTCCTCATCTCTAAAATGGGCACCTCTCCTCTATGGTTGTGAGGATAAAATGAGATAATCCTTGCATAGTATTTTGAAAAGCCTGATAAATAAAAGGCACCTATTATTATTTCCCAAAGTTACATGGATTTGCAGAAGCAAGATTTGAACCCACGTCTCCTTACTGAAAAATGACTCTTTCCTCTGATCCATTATTTACTTTTATTTCAATATCATAAGAATATGTGTTTCAAATATTCCTTTTACTGAAATAGGTCTTGAACCCACGTCTCCTTACTGAAAAATGACTCTTTCCTCTGATCCATTATTTACTTTTATTTCAATATCATAAGAATATGTGTTTCAAATATTCCTTTTACTGAAATAGGTCTCAACTACTCCAGAACTTAGGAAAGGCTGTTCATAAATAGCTATAGACTGAAAACATTTAGCACCTGGAGACCAACACTATGGTGATGAGTCTCTCATAACTTAGTTATTTCCTCTTATGACACAGTAATTACCTTTGGGGATTCTTAATTATTAGAATAGACACAGTTTACCAGAATGAACACTCTATCCCCATAACTTTTGAAAAGCCAAGTTCAACCTCAGCTACTATTAACCATCTGCTATCTATTTATGTAATATTGATCACATCATTTCTTGGGAAGACTTCTGAATTTGAATTCAGAACCTCTTTCTCCTCAACTGTGTTATGATGAATTAGACTAAATTATCTCTGAAGTTCCTTCCAATTCCAATGTGATTCTGTGCTTGGGAAACATTTTGGCTTCTTTTCCCTTTATTTTTAATTTGCATGTTTTCTCAAAACATCTGTTTTAGATATATGGCAAATAGAGAGCATTTTATTCTTTTTGTTGATTGCACTGATCTAGAACTGACTAGCCATTCCTGGGCTAGCCGATTTCTGCTCTAGAAATTCACTCATTTTGCCTGCTATTCTCCCTCCCCATCATTTATTTCAACTGAGATGAATCAACATCATCAGCAGTAGTAGCAGCTTCTTCTTCTTCTTCTTCTTCTTCTTCTTCTTCTTCTTCTTCTTCTTCTTCTCCTCCTTCATCATAGTTAACATCAATGTAGCACTTTAATATATGCCATCTTATTTGGAATTCACAACAACCATTCACAAACAAGGAGATGCAATTATTACTTTCCATTTATTTTTTTTGCAGGGCAATGAGGGTTAAGTGACTAGTCCAGGGTCACACAGCTAGGAAGTGTCAAGTGTCTGAATCCGAATTCGAACTCAGGTCTTCCTGAATCCAGGGCCGGTGCTTTATTCACTGTGCCACCTACCTGCCCCAGTTTCCATTTTTTAAATGAAGAAAGCAAAGTTGAATAAAATTAAGTGATTCCCTCACGGCCACCCCACTAGTAAGTATCTGGATCAATATTGAAATTTGCATTTTCCTGTCTCTGAGCCCAGCCCTATTTCCACCAAGCACTGGACATGGAGGAAATAAGAAAATGGGCTTCAATTCCTAGTTTCATTACTTTCTTTGTGCCCTTGGATAAATCATTTAGTTCACAATTTCCCATTTATGAATTGGGTGTAATAACATTTGCACTACTTATTTTTTGAAGTTCTGGGGATCAATTTATGTAATGAATTTCACATGCCTTTTATATAGAGTTTGATAAAAATGCAAGCTATTATTACAAAGTCTCAGAGAAGTAGTTCAACATTTTATGTCCTTTCCTTCTTTACACTGGAGAGGAGAGCTTAATAAAACACTAGGGTTAACCTTAGCATTTCAAAATATTCAGTATTTAAATGATGAACAGCTTTATAAGATGATAAACAACAACAAAATAGTGTTAAATCTGTTAAAGGTAGCAAAATTAAAAGTAGAAGACAGGTAAATATCAAATGTTACCAATACCAGATGGATCATTTGAAGAAAACAATATGGCATTTGTAGGGAGTTGCTACAGAAGTGAATTATGGTGTGGGTCTGTGTGTTTTAAAAAAGTGGAATTGAAAAGAGAAGTCATGTAGTCTCATTTTCCACTAGGACAATGACCAGTGCCTAAGTTTAAACTTAGTAATGTCCACATATGAAATCAGATTTTCAGAGTCATTGGAGGATAATGAGTGTGTATAAAAAATTCAATGCATTAATATATTCTTAACTTAGAAAATTAATTTATTAAATGGCTCCCAGGTGACTCTACATTTTGGAATTAGTTACCTTCTGAAATTGGCAAATACGCTTCTGTCCAATAAGTCACAAGGACTCTTTGCTGAAGTGTTCAAAAACTTCTATAATTATAAGAAAACCAGTGTTTGTCAGCTAAACGTACTAATATGCATTTTGCCAGAATTTTAAAATCATTGACCAGCCTATGTGGAAGAACAGTTCATTGTTGAAGTTGAAAGGCTTTCATGCTCCTCAAAAGGGATCTTTAGGCTATCTCCGAAAAGATATGCGTGATGAAACACACATCAAACCAGCATCTTGGATTGGGTTGACAAAACATTAAATTATGAAGGCTAGAAAGTTTGCCTTCAGTTTTAGCATCTATATGCTAGGCCTGAATGTGAATTTCCCAATTTTGGGGAAGTCAATACTTCCCATGCTATTTTCAATTATTATCTTTAAAATAGTGAGATTGGATTAGATCAGGGCTTCGTACCTTCAAGATTGTGAAATTTAAAATAAAATAGCTTGATAACTGCATTTCAATCTAATTTGTAATCCTATATGTTTTGAAGGAAGCATTTAAAAATCATTCTTATGAGAAGCAGTCCATATGCTTCACCAGCATATGGAATCTGTGACACACATGAGGAAAGTTAAAACCTCCAGGACTAGAGGACTCCATAGGGCTTTCAAATTCTGAATCTATATTGCATATGCATACTTGGTTTGCCTGTACCTGACATCTTTAAAGACTTTTGGAATATGACCTAGTTGGCCTTCTGCAAATTTGTGCTAACTCATTTGCATTGTGACTACTTTCCTCTGCTTTCTGATTCCATATTCATCTTACCCTTCCACCATCCTTCTCTGTAATGTTTTATAAGGGTTTATACTCTACTTTTATGCTGTACATAGTTGTCATGGCTCATATTGTCTGAACATATTCTTTTCTTTTCTTTTTTCCTTTTTTTTCAGGGCAATGAGGGTTAAGTGACTTGCCCAGAGTCACACAGCTAATAAGTGTGAAGTGTCTGAGGCCAGATTTGAATTCAGTTCTTCCTGAATCCAAGGCCAATGCTCTATCCACTATGCCACCTAGATGCCCCAGTACATAGTCTTTTCAATAACTCTCTCCTCATCCCCCAGAGATGCTAATTCCCTCCCCTCTACCCTAACTCCAAAGTACACTGTATCAATTATTGTACCTATTTATCCTTGAACATGTATCTTCCCAGGAATATATATGTTCCAGGGCTTGGCACAGCATTTGGCACATAGTGAAACCCTTAATAAATTTCTTGTTGACACATTAAATGGAACTATTGTCTTTAGAGCAGGACCACTTTGATTTTTATATTGCCAACTCCTATCTATCTATCTCATAGATAGAGAGATAGATACATACCTACACACATACACACATACGTGTGTATATACCCACCAACATACATATAATATGCACATACGCATGTACATATATACTCATATGTGTATATATACATATACACATATATGCATATAGACATACACATGCACATAGACATAGACATATACTTCTATGTGTATATATGTGTGTATCTTATTTAAAGGAAATGTTAAATTTTAGTTAGGGGACAATGAAAATAAACATGTAATTTTTTTTTTCCACATCAAAATTCTTGGATGATCAGAGTTCCTTCCATGGAACCCTTGGCAGTCTCTGAAACTATGCTTAAAAATTCCTATTCTAGAGGGAATGCCTTAACTCCAAGTATGGACTCTAATCATGGGGAGTTTAAAGGGAGGTGCTGTGGTTGACCAGAGGCTGACTTATCTGGGGCAAACTTAGACATTTCATTGATCTTAAATCATGCTGCATATGCTATTATCTTTACTGCCTAGGGCAATAGTTATCAACTTTTATTGAATTACAAAACCCTGTAGGGATTCCAGCTCAAAGTGCTGAGCCAAGCATTCAAAGGTCTCAACTCAAAGTTACCCATCTTCAACCTCAGCAGTAAGTCACACTCTCTCTGCATTGCTTCTCACTCAGACACAACAGAAACTGGCATAGACTAACCCATTTTCACTTTTCTGCACCTTTACAACTTTTAGTCTCATTAAATAGCACCCTATGCTATCACCATTGCACTGCAGGGGGCTTTCTGACCATTCCTACTTCACTGCCTTGAGAAATTCTGTTGTGTTTTTTTCCCCATTGCTTATTGGTATAGACCTGGGATTTCACTCTGGGAGCGAGATTTGGGTGAGGGAATTCCTGCTACCAACATATTTATGCAACTTGTTTTACAATTCAAGGTGTTAGAAAGTAGCCTATTGTAAGGACAAGTGATTTATCCAGGGCCACATGGTCAATGTGTGAAAGAGATAAGATTTCAAACTATAATATCTGGGCTGAACCTCAATGCTATCCACTCTATTTGCCATCCGTGCTGTTATATTGGATCCACTGAGAAATTGTCTTCTTCAAGGATGTGAATAAGGATGACTACTCCAATAGAAAGACAAAGACATAGACAACAAGAGATTGTTGTTGGTTTTTGTTCTTCATTCTTGAAGAGGACCATGACATCAAGAGGTAATATCATTACTTGAAGTGAATTGGATTTAAGAGAAGGCAAAATAAACATCAGGATAAATGGAGGTGGCCCCAGATATTTGAGGCAATTCCAATTAAATGACTTGCCCAGGGTCACACAGCTACTAAGTGTCAAAAATTTGAGGCTAGATTTGTATTCAGGGATTCTATTCACTGTGCCACCTAGCTGCTCCTACAATGAGAAATAGAGAGACAGTGACAGAAGGGGCAAAAGATAGAGACAGAGACAAAGACACAGAAAGCCAAAGAGAGATAGTTCAAGAGAAAGAGGCAGACAGAAAACAGAGAGACAGAGAGAGGAGGAGAGAATTATAGAGACAGAAAGAGAAAATGAGGCAGAGAGGCAGAGAAAGACAGAAATACAAAGAAAGAACAAAAGGGAAGAGACAGAGAAATAGAGACAGAAAAATAGAGTGAGAGAGAGAGACAGAGACAGAGGGAAAGAGAGAGAGCCTGAAATAGAAGGAAAGTGAGACAGAAAAGAGAGACACTAAGACAAAGACAGCATTTGAGAGACAGAGAGAGACAGACAGAGAGACAGAGACAAAGAAAGAAAAGAGACAGAGAGATGTTAGGTTATTAATTGCGATATTACTTGCCACAAGGGATTCTCAATCCTAAAATTCATGCTTTAATCACTCTTAACTGTTTTATGAAATTTGGGGATTGTCATATTACCAGCAAGTCTTTAGAGACTTAAAGTCTAATAACATTGATATTTTCAGCATACATGTCATGATTTTCCCCATGAAATAATTGAAAGAGCTATTGAAAACCAAGCATTGAGATATCCTACAGAATTATTTTAAATGCATATTGGCAAAAGGAATTCATTTTAATGGAGTTAATCCTTGCAGAAATGTATAACAAGAAGATATTTAATCAATGCATATCCAGTTTAATCACATTTAGTATCCATTGGGAATTAAGGCTCTGCAAGGACAGTGAAATTCCTGTCTCTAATCCCCTTATGGTGCATATTGAACTCTGGACTTTGGCAGTGTTTTCAGGATGGGCCTTGATTCTCTGCACTTCTCAGAATGTGCCCAACATTGTCAGTTTATGTAATTTATAACCAAACCAAGATCAGTAACATTTTTTTCTCCAAAAAGGAACATCAAATTCCTGACTTGGATATTTTTTAAATGAGCATTACTTAATTTTGTTTTCTTTCTGGCTGTTTGTTATTCAGCTTTCTAATTCTTATGCAGATTGAAGGAAGTTTAAGAACTGGGGTTAGGTACCCACAGGAAGCTCACATTGTAATTCGCCATTTCCCTGTATTCCTTTCTTGGTTTAGATTCTGAAGTACTCATTACTTATCCTAAAGGTAAAAAGTTATAGCATGTATCCAGTTTTATATATAGAAACCTTAGGGTTTGGATTTTTTAAATAAATGAAATTATAGTAGTAATCTTTAATCTAATAATAATGCATCTGTCCATCCATCCATCCATCCATCCATCCATCCATCCATCCATCCATCCATCCATCCATCCATCTACCTATCCATCTACCTGTCTGCATCTTCCTTCTCTGTCTCTCTGACTCTGTCTGTCTCTTTCTGTCTCTCTTTGACTCTCTGTGTCTGTCTCTGTTTCTGAGTGTCTGTCTCTCTCTTTCTCTGTCTCCTGTTTGCTTGTGGTCTGAAACTGGCATTACTTCACTGCAGAGAGTTTTCAATGAGGAATTTCTTTACCAATGCTGCTTAAAACCTTTTTTTGCAATTCCATGTCTTTAAGAGCAACCTGTACCACTGAGATTTTAAGTGACATGTCCAGGGTGACCCAGGCAATATAACTTAGAGTGGGCAGTTAGGTGGCACAGTAGATAAAGTACTGGCCCTGGAGTCAGGAGAACCTGAATTAAAATCTGGCCTCAGACACTTAGTAGCCATGTGACCTTGGGCAAGTCACTTAACCCTGTTTAGCTAAGTTTCTTCATCTGTAAAATGATCTAGAAAATGAAATGGCAAACCACTCCAATGTCTTTGCCAAGAAAACCCCAAATGGGGTCATTAAGAATCAGAAACAACTGAAATGATTCAACAATAACAAATAACTCAAAGTTGAAACCTGAACTCATTTCATCCCAACTCAAAAGCTCACTCTGTTTTCAGTATTCATGTTTCCTCTGTGATCTCTGTTATGCAAAAATTACAAAGCATTCCCCCATCAACAGCAGAGGAAATAAAATTGGAATCATAAATCTCATCCCCATTTCAGCAGGTGATATAGCTTTGATACGGAAATAAAACTCATGAGCAGGTTTTCAATTAAATATCTCATTGTATGGAAGTAAAATCATAGAAATAGTAAAATTTCTCATTTGACTTTCCACAAAAAAATGTATGGGTAGATTGCCAGCCTCATATGTACTTTTTTTGCTTAATAAATCCTCCCTCCCCCGTGAATAAACAACTTTATTGAATAAAAAGTATTTGTGGAAATGATGATTTACTGCATCTCATACCACACATACATTATGCCAATAAACATAAGTTACTTCTAAAGCTGTGGACTCCTGGATGCATTCTGGGATATAATAGGTGAGAAGCCGTTCATTGTGAAGGGTCCATTGAGCAACAACATGGAAACTGTATTACATTAATAGGGAAATTCATCAATAGAGAAAGATTCCCATCAAATTAAGATGTTGGGAGTATGTAATGTGGATCATTTAACTCAATAATTGGAGTAGACTGGAATACATATACCAGAATAGATGAAGCCAGGATGCATCAGAATTCCAGAAGGAAAAATGTCAAAGTTGGAAGGACCTTGAAGGCTGCTATTTGGTTTAGTCCACAGGCCGAGGGCCAAAGCTTCAACAAGTTCTCCTTTAGACTCTGTTTGAAACTCTCTGATGAAGAACAGACAAGTACGTCTGGAGAAAGAGCATTCTGCTTCCAGACAACTTTAACTGTTAAATGTATGAGAAGCAATGAATGGAGAGCTAGGCCTGGAGTCAGACAGACATGAATTCAAATTCAGTTTCAGGCATTTACTAATTGTGTGGCCTTGGGCAAGCTACTTAACATTTGTCTTGCTCAGCTTTCTGGACTCAAAAATGGGGGTCATAATAGCACCAATTTTGCATAATGCTGTGAGGATTTAATGAGATATTTGTAAAGCACTTAGAACATTGCATGGCCACAGTAGGTGCTATATGAATGCTAGCATTTGCCTTTTTGTTCTTTCTGCTCATGATGTGTTATTCTATTCTCCTCTGATTAGTCAAAGGAAACAACAACAATAAAAACCAGCATTTATATGGCACTTTAAATTTTGTAAAGAGTTGACAAATATTAATTGATCTGATCCTTAAAACAACTCTGGGAGGTAGGTGCTATTACTCTGTTTCACAGATGGTCAAAACTGATTGGTCCAGCACAACGTGGCTAGTAAGTGTCTGAAGTGGGATTTGATCTCTGTTCTTTCTGACTTCAATTCCAGAGCTCAATTGAGTCATCCCTTTTATACAGGAAAGTCTTTCCAATACTTATAAGACAGCAGACCGTGCTTCCTATTTCCTTTCTTCAATACCCTATTCTCTTCTCCAGGTTGAATATTTTCAATCCCATTAACATTTCCTCATATGACTTCATCTCCAGGTCTCTGTTGCTCATCTTGGTTGTCCACCTTTGAACAATATTTGGTCATTCAATATTATCATACCTCTCCAGCTTACTATAATTTCATATTTCACTCCTGAGTCAGATATGTCCTTCTTCCTGCATAAAAATAACACCCACTATCCAGAGGGAAAAAGGATAATGAGGTGAGTGGTTTTTAAATTCTTTTCCAGATTATGATAATCTAATTACTCAAAACATAATTTAAGGCGTATTTTATATATTTGAGAATAGGATTCACCACAAAATCCTTTTAAATTTCAAGTCCTCCTAGAAGTTAGAAATGAAATTTCATAGGATTTAAAGCTAGATGAAAACACAGAAATCATTTAGTCTATACTTTTCATATTACAGACAAGAAAATTGAGGCCCAAATACCCTAAATAGTTTTCCTAAGGTTTTACAGGTAGTACAGAAAATAATTGGAATGCAAAGTCAGGTTTTGTGACCTAAAATTCCAAGTTCTTCCAGCTACAAAACATTTGGAGACTTTGTTGTTTTGATCTTCTTGTTGTTGCTGTTCAGTTGTTTCAGTCCCACCTGACTTTGTGGTCCTATTTAGGATTTTTTGGAAAAGATACAAGAGAGGTTTGCCATTTGCTTCTACAGCTTATTTTATATATGAGAAAACTAGGGCAAAAAGGGTTAAGGGACTTGTCCAGGCTCATACATCTAGCAAATATCTAAGGCCAGATTTGCATGACTTATTGTTTTGTTTTGTTTTGGTTTTTTGTTTGTTTTTGTTGGGCAATGAGGGTTAAGTGACTTGCCCAGGGTCACATAGCTAGTAAGTGTCAAGTGTCTGAGGCTGGATTTGAACTCAGGTCCTCCTGAATCTAGGGCCAGTGCTTTATCTGCTGCACCACCTAGCTGCCCCCTAAGGCTAAAATGTCTTTCTGATTCGAGGCTCAGTGTTCTGAAATATGATACATAGTCAGTGTTGAATTTTTTATTTTTCTATAGCCCCCTTAGTAAATCAACAGGGTATGGTAATAATGACATTGGATTTGGAGTCAGCGATTGTGGGCTTCAATCTTGAATCTGATAATTCTGCTCTATGTGATCTTAGGTAAATAATTTCACTTCTCTGGTCTCCAGGTTTTTGTTCAATAAAATTGGTTATTTAAATATATGAACACTAAAACATCTCCTAGTTCCATTATCATGTGGTCCTATGGTCAAGAGGAAAAACATTCTCAAACACCCAAAAACTGCAAAGACAATTGACTAGAAGGAAAATTAAGGGATTTATGCAAATTTAGCCGTCTATTTGTCCTATTAGCTGTAAGCCCATTCCACCTAGTGCTTATATTTTCCTAAAGTAATCAGAGAACTGACCACTGACAGTTAAGGAAATAGGTTTTCCAAGATACTTCAACAATGTATTTAAAAGGGATCTGCCATGGGGGAAGGTTTATAGCAAGAGCACTGAACACCTAATTAAGCCATTTCTTTAATTTTCTCCATTTAGCTATACAATACCCAATCAATTCTAAAAAAGAAAAAAAAAGTAAAAGAAAAAAAAGTGATTGGATTGTGTGAGTGTGTGTGTGTGTGTGTGTGTGTGTGCGTGTGTGTGGGTGTGTGTTTGTTGGGGGGACATTGACCCCCACTACCATGTAGTAAGATAGTTGAGTTTTTGCTTTCTCAACTGTTTAAAATGGATAAACTTGTTTAAATGTTTTCAGAATAAAGCAGAAAGTCGAGAATTCCTAGTGATTTCCCCACCCAGTACCCAGAGCCAGTGCCTAAAAGAGAAGAAAGACAAATCTATATCACATGTAGAAGATAACAATCCATTTCTTCCCAAACCCTCTCTCTTTTTGATATATCAGTCTTTGGATAAGTAAAATGTTAGAAGAAATAGTTGTTTCAAATTCAATGGCATAACTATTGGAAATGGTCCATCTCATTTTGGAATAAAATTTAATATTTTTTCCAACTTATCTCCACCTGCTGGACCTCTCTATTCCTCATAGTTAATAGTCCTACAAATGTAGAGGTAATTGGTCTTATTTTACTGGTCAAGATCTGTTAAGCACAAAACATTATAGCCACATAATACCCTTTCCATAAACCTGCTTTTGCCAGAATATAATTACAGCTCCCAAATAGGAACTATGAATAGTTTGCTTATTAGTAGAACTCCAGGACATAAAAAAGTCATTGGACTAATAAGAACATTTGATCAACTAGATAAAATGCTGCCATGCTATGTAAAAGGTGTGGAAATTTGTTAACGTGATCATATTTTGGAAAGGTGGAATACTGTTTTCAGGACAATTTCTTTGGGGAAAAAAGAAAAAGAAAAAATATATGAAGATAAGAGAATAAATGTTAAGGCATTTTTTTTTTGTTTTTTTTTTTGTTTCATTTTGTTTTGTTTTGTTTTTGTTTTGTTTTGTGTAGGGATCACAAAAGTTAATTCAAATCACAGAACATATTCATCTCCACAGAATTAAAATTGAGTCTTATGGAGAAAGGAATAGAGGGGTGCATAATGAATATGTGTATATGTTTCCAATAAGAAATTCCAGAGGAAAAGCATAGTAAGTATATGACGAAAGATGTGTATGGTGAAAGAAGATGAAGTGATTATGTGTTAAGTAAAAGATAACCAGTAGACTGACAAACAGTTCATATGTTCCATACAGATCCTTGGTTCCATATATATCAATGAAAGGTGAGAAAAGCCTCTAGCTGATACACAGACACCCTCTGATGAATTTATGGGAAATCCTGAACAAACTTCGCATAGAGATGGCAATGGAGTGCTGGCACACCTATATCAAGGAGATGATGTAGCTACTGACATACTTGAAATCTCAAAATGGTTATCAAACTCATATGTGCTAATAATCACTTTCATAGTATTTTATAGATAGAGACCTTGATTTGGAGTTAGGAAAACCTGAGTTCAAATTTGAGCTTAGACATTTAATAGCTATGTGGTCCTTTCTGTGTCACTTAAACTCTCTCAGCCTCAGTTTTCATTTTTTGTAAAATAAAAATAGTTATTCTATGTACCTCACTGAGTTCTTGATTAATTGTAATGATAATACATATCAAGTGTTTTGCAAACTTTGAAGCTCTATATAAGTGTTAAAATCATGATGGATCTAGCACATGACTTATGTCTAGCCTATGCTTATAGACATTTTATGTTTTTATAGAAACATCATTTATGTTTTCTAGTTGTGCCTACATCAAAATTTAAAATTAGAAATTACTCAGTCAAATCAAAGGATTATATAGTATAGCATTTCTAAGACAATGGATTTTGTTTTTCTAGAGATTTTATTTCCAAGTAAGAACTAAAGGTTTCAATTAAAATTATTTTAATATATTTGTGAATCTGCTTATAAAGCTTCCAGAGTACTCACCAACTGCTGCAAGGAAAACTTTAGCTACAGAAGACTAATGCAAGAATGACCTTGCCTTGCTAAAGCTGTAAACCTGGATTACTTGATATGGCAAACCTATTTTTCCTGACTGATTTTTGGCTAAAATAAGCAAAAGTGTGACAAAAAATGCATTCCAATTCATACTTGACAATCTAAACAAACAAAAAAATATTTCATGAACTATTATGCATTAGGATAGATCATTTAAAATCACTTATTTCTCATTATTTTAAAAATATTTATCATGGTTGTCTTTATTGTTCTCACCTATAAGTGACATTCCCCCACCCCCCAAAAATTTAAATTTCTGGAAGACAGAGAACACATCTTATCCAAACTTTTAATCTCTCCAGAGCTAAGGCTGAGTTCTATGCACAGTAGGTATTTAGTAAATGTTTACTAAATTAAATTCACAGATTTTCTTAGCCTCTGCTATTTATACATAAGGGAATGCTTATACATTTTAAATATTTTTGAAAAGTATTGTATTCATGAATAAAATCTGGCATAGTGAATACGGAGATGGCTTTAGAACAAATATATTTAGGGTAAAAATTTTGTCCTGTCATGTCCTGGAAGTATGACCCTAGATAAGTCACCAACTCTCAGTACCCTAGGAAAAGCCCTGACACTATAATTCACTAAGTGGTTGTATATTAGCATTCCTAGGAGGAATTTCTTCATGAGTCACACAAAAATAATCAGGTTATTGAAAAAATAATAATCAGGTTAGCTCTTAATATTTTCTAAGCAGTTGGAGCTTTGATATTTTTTAAATCACTAATTATTATAAATAATGGTATTTGTTTTGTTCTGACCTGTGATTTCATAAGAATGTTTTTGTTCAGTCAGTTCAATCATATCCAACTATTTTTGACCATATTTACAATATTGTCAATGGGTTTTTCTTGGCAATGTTACTGGAGTGGTTTGACATTTCTTTCTTGTGTGGATTAAGGCAAAAATATGTTAAATGATTTGCCCAGGGTCACATGACTAATGAGTGTATAAGTTTGAATTTTCACTTGGGTATTCCTGACTTTAGGCCCACTACTCTATCTACTGTGTTATCTAGCAGCACCTACACTTCAAAAATATAGGATCCTCCAAATAAGGAACTTCCTTTTGTATATATAGATCTTCAATTCTTCTGAAATTCATAGCATTAGAGATACTCTAATATCTTAATGCAGGGAGCATAGAGAGGTTGAACAATTGACAATCTACCTAACTGATGTATTTGAGAAGCAAAACTTGAACCCAGGTATTCCAGACTCATCAAGCTTTGCTCTGCTATACTGTAACTACCACTTAGGAACATATTATAGGAAATTACTCTTTCTTTTTCTTTCTATACTTATTCAATGTAAACAAGTCAACAATAGACATGATGAGCTGGCAGATTTCAGAAGGACCTGGAAAGACTTGGATGGACTGATGCTGACTGGGGTGGGCAGAGCTGGGAGAATATTGTGCACAGTGACAGTAGCATTGTGCAATGATTAGCTGTGGTGGACTTGGCTCTTCTTGAAAATGCAATGGTCCAGGGCAATGGCAAGGTACTCATGGTGGAAAATGCCCTCCATGTCCAGAGAAAAGTACTGTGGGATCTGGATAGAGATTCAGCCACAAAGTTTCTACTCTTTTTTTTTTCATACACTAATTTGGCATTTATTTTGTTTTCCATTTACATGTAAGGGTAGTTTTCAACATTCATTTTCATATGATTTAGAGTTCCAAATTTTTCTACCCCCCTCCCTCCCTTTCCTCCCCCTTCCACAAGATCCCAATCAGATTATATATGTACAACCCACAAGTGTTCTTTTTATCAGTTCTTTCTATAGGGGTGCATAGTAAGCTTCCTCATTAGTTCCTTGGGATTGTCTTGGATCATTGTACTGCTGAGAGTAGGTAAGTCATTCACAATTACTCATTGAACAATACTGCTATCACTACGCACAATGTCCTCTCAGCTCTGCTCACTTCACTATACATTGATGTTCATTAGTTTTTCAAGGTTTTTCAGGGATCATCCTGTTTGTTATTTCCTATAGCACAAGTCCATTCCACTACAATAATATAACACAGCTTTTTCCATCATTCCTCAATTGATGGACATTCCCTTGACTCTCAATTCTTAGCCTCCACCAAGAGTTGCTGTAAATATTTTTTGTACAATTTTTCCCCTTTTCTCTTTTTCATTATTACTATTGTTAACTGTTTCCCTTCTATCCTATTCCCTTCCCCATGATATTTATTCTATTATCTATCTTCTTTCATCCTATCACTCTTCAAAAGGGATTTGTTTCTGTCTGTTCCCTCCTCCACTCTGCCCTTCCTTCTTTTGCCCCTCTCTCTTTATCCCTTTCCCCTCCTATTTTCCTGCAGGGTTATAGAGATTACTCCACCCAACTGAGTGTGTACATTATCCCCTCCTTGAGCCAATTCTAATGAGATTGAGGTCTTTGAGCCAATTTTGATGAATGTTAGACTCATTTACTGACCAGATTAAATAGATAATTCCACCCAGTTGGGTGTGTCTATTAGTCCCTCCTTGATGAGTTTAAGATCTTTGAGCCTTTTCTGATGAGTGTAAAATTCATTTACTGCCCTGCTCCTCTCCCATCTCTTTCCCCATTCCATAAGCCTTTTCCTGTTACTTTCATGTAGGATTTCGCTTCTGCCCTTCCCCCTCCACCAATGAATTCCCTTCACCCCTCAATTTAACCCTAAAGATGTCATCACCTAGCTAAGTGACACAGTGGACAAATCATCACCCCTGGACCCAGGGGGATCCCAGCCAAAACCTGGCATCAGACACAAGACAGTTGCCCACTGTATGACCCCAGGTATGTCCCCCCAGCTCCATTTTTTTTTTTTTATGGTTCTCTAGGGTCTTGTATTTGAAAGTCAAATTTGCCATTCAGTTCAGGTCTTTTCATCACAGATATCTGAGAGTCTTCTTTTTCATTAAAGTCCCATTTTTTTCCACTGAAAGATAATGCTGAGTTTTGCTGTGTAGGTGATTCTTGGTTGTAATCCCATTTCCTTTGCCCTTTGGAATATCATATTCCATGCCCTCCGGTCCCTTAATGTAGAAGCTGCTAGATCTTGTGCTATCCTGACTGGGACTCCACAGTACGTGAATTCTTTCTTTTTGGTAGCTTGCAATATTTTCTCCTTGACCTGAGAGCTCTGGAATTTGGCTATAATATTCCTAGCAGGTTTTTTTTGGGGGGGGGGATCTCTTTCTGGAGGTGATCGGTGGATTCTTTCAATTTCTATTTTAGCGTCTTCTTCTAGAATTTCAGGGCAATTTTCCCTGAGAATATCTTGGAAGATGATGTCTAAGCTCTTTCCTTGATCATGGTTTTCAGGTAGACCAATAATTTTCAAATTATCTCTCCTGGACCTATTTTCCAGGTCGGCAGTTTTTCCGAGAAGATATTTCACATTGCCCTCTATTTTTTTTATTCATTTGGATTTGCTTTATTTTGTCTTGGTTTCTCATAAAGTCACTGGCTTCCATTTGTTCAATCCTAATTCTTAGGCAATTATTTTCATCAGAGAGCTTTTGTACCTCCTTTTCCATTTGACTTTTCAAGGTGTTGACTTTTTTCTCATGCCTTTCCTGCATCACCCTCATTTCTCTTTCCATTTTTTCCTCTACCTCTCTAATTTTATCTTCAAAGTCCTTTTTGAGCACTTCTATGGCCTGAGACCAATTCATATTTTTCTTGAAAGCTTTAGCTATAGGGGCCCTGATGTTGACATCTTCCTCTGAGGGTGCCCCTTGGTCTTCCTTGTTACTGAAGAAACTTTCTATAGTCCTCACCTTTCTCTGTCGGTTCATCTTGCCTTTCTTTTACTAGACTTTTAGCTCCTTAAAGAGGGTCACTGTTTCCAGGCTGCAGTATCCCAAGCTTAAGAAGCCCCAGGTGGTATGATTTAAGGAGAATCAGGTTCTTCCCTTGCCCGGCCAGTTTCCTGGTCCTAGATGACTCCAGACCAACTTGCCAATCAAACAGCTTTGTGTGTTGTGGTTGTTAGCTCTGACGAGCCTGTGCTCCTCCCCCACCTGGGCCACTTCCACTGGAGCCTACCACCTGGCTCTCAGTAGGGGCGTAAAATCCAAGTTCTGCCTTAGCACCAGAATAGACCCCTGTAATCTCTCCCCTGCGCAGGGTTCAGTCCACTCACCAGACTGTGAGCTTAGTTCCAGATGACACTGGTGCTTCAGCTGATTCAGAGGCTCTGGGGGTCTCCTTCTCTGGTGAGGATTTCCTGAGACTGGATCTGTCAGGGTGACTGTGGGGTTGGGTCGACTCCTGTATCAGCACAGCAGCTCCCTCCTTCTGACCTTCCAAGCCGTTCTTGGTTAGAAGATGATTTGAGCACATTCTTCTGTGAGTTTTGCTACTCTGGGCATTTTCCTATGACCTTATTTGGATGTTTTTTGGAGTGATCATGTCATGAGTTCTGGAGCTCACTCATGTCTCTACTCTTTTTGAGGGTTTTCCTTTTTGTTCTGATTCTTCTTTCACAACATGACTAATGCAGAAATATATTTGATATAATTATACATGTATAACCTATATT
The DNA here is from genome assembly GCF_019393635.1 of Dromiciops gliroides. NCBI lineage: Eukaryota > Metazoa > Chordata > Mammalia > Microbiotheria > Microbiotheriidae > Dromiciops > Dromiciops gliroides. The sequence continues at coordinate 719,816,855 of NC_057861.1, forward strand.
AGATTGCTTTCTGTCTTGCAGAAGGGGGAGGGAAGGGAGTGAGAGAGAAAAATTTGGAACTAAAAATCTTATAAAAATGTTTAAAGAAATTTAAAAAATGTAAACAAGCCAATGAGAATGTGATGTTTACAATCTAAATTGTGGTCACCTTAAATTAGAAGCTTTAGCACCAGTCCTTGGGCATTAAACATTTATTAAAGCATACAGATATTCCCATGGAGTTCATAAAGTTAAGAAAAAAGCCTATTTAGCCTTGAGTTCCAGCCTGGTGTGGTTCTTCCTTAAGTCCTCTGCCACAAGCTTGTTTCAGTCATGAACTCTCTCTAGCAAACTGACTGTGGAAGCTTTTTATAGGTCTGGAACAGAGGCGGTCCTTACACACTGCTTCAAGCTGATTGGTTGTAATCATCCAAATCCATTGGTTCTGAAAGTGTTCTCAAGGTGTGATTACAATCCAGTTAACTTGAAGTAGGCTAATCAGCAGTTAATCACTCTCACTTGATTTAATCAGTCTAGATTAATCTCCAGGTGGGTCTTTGAGTATCTGCTAAATCTCATTATTTCATCACAAGAAGCTGGTATAAAGGGATTTTTTCAATTAAACATGGAATGATATTAGGTATTACATCACAAAATACAGGGACAGTTAGGTGGTACAATGGATAGAACACTAGGCTTGGAATCAGAAAGACTCATCTTCATGAGTTTGAATACAGCCATAGATACATCCTGGCTGCGTGACCCTGTGCAAATCACTTAACCGTGTTTACCTCATTTCCTCATTTGTAAAATGAGCTGGAGAAGGAACGGGCAAACCACTCCTATATCTTTGCTAAGAAACTCCAGATGGGTTCACCCAGAGTTGGAAGTCACTGAAATGACTGGATAAAATCATTACATAAGCTAGAATCACAGGTTCTCTTAGTTGGAAGGAACCTGAGAAGTCAGCTAGTGTAAAACAAACTTGAAAAGAAATATTTAACCCCCAATATATGCCACCATAATGCTTTTGCAAACATTACTCTTTTAATGATGCTTATACTCTAGTCATCCTGAATGACCCTTTATTCCTTAAACATATCCAATACATGCTTACCTCTCTGTCTTCTTTCTTGCCGCCCTCCCTATCTTTAAACACCCTTACGAAATCTCCCAAGCCCTCATTTTATTTTGTTTTGAATTGAAAGGATTGAATATGAATGTTTCTAAAATTTCTGCCTGTTTAAATCTACAACCTCCCACCACTGTTTGTTTATTCCCTGTCAGTCCTCCTAACCTTAACTTTGTTTTTGTCTCTTGATAAGGGAAAGGCAGCTTGATAAAATGAAAAGAACACTAAACAAAGAATCAGAGAACTGAGTTCTAATTCTACAATAAAGGCTGAAACCAAATTTAATATGCTTCAGCTAAAGTAAAACAGGCAGGAGTAGCAATTATGATCTCAAACAAAACAAAAGCAAAAATAGACCTAATTAAGAGATAATCAAGAAAACTACATTTATTAAAAGGTACCATAGATAATGAAATAATGTCAAAATACAGCAAGTTTTTCTGGTGAAGGCCTCACTTCTCAAATACATAGAGAACTGCATCAAAATGATAAAAAAAAGGACCATTGTCCAATTGATAAATGGTCAAAGGATATGAACAGTTAGTTGTCAGAAGATTGTGATGGATTGCTATCAGAAATGACAGAGTGGAGAAAACAAAAACAAAAAAACATGGCATGATCCATATGAACTGATGCAAAGTAAAGTGAGAAGAATTGGGAGATCATTATACATAGTTACAGCAATGTTGCAATGATGATCAACTAAAAAAGACTTGGTTAATTTGATTTAAAAAATTATCTAAGACAATTCCAAAAGGACTCATGAAGAAAAAAAAAATGCTCCAGAAAGAGAACTGATGAATTTTGAATACAAATTGAAGTCTACCTTTCTCAATTTCTTATTTTTTTTTGCTTTTTTCCAAAAAAAAGATAAAATGGAAATAGATTTTATATGATTTATTATCTATAATTGATATAAACTTGCTTGCCTTCTCAGTGTGTTGGTGAAAGGGTGGGCAGGAGGAAGATAATTTGAAACTCAAAATTTTAAAAAGAATATTAAAAATAAATGAATTATAACTTTTTAGCAAGTAAAAAATACAATTAATTGAATCTAAAGTTAAAAAGACTGTAATATGTAAGAAAGCTATTAACATACACTTGTAGGAGTTTCCTCACCTGAGACATTTCTGTACCAATGAAACATAGGTTCCCTAACCTTTACCCATAGCACCTAATATTCACCTTATCTTGCATACAGCAACAATAACTATACCTATATGCATACATGCACACATATGTATATTGCACATTTGTATATATACACGCACAATACATGAGCACACACATGCATGCATATATACATGCATATACATATACACATAATTTACATCTACTATGTGCCAAGCACTGTGCTAAGCCCTTTAAAAATATCATCTCATTTGATTCTTAAAACAATTCTGAGAGGAAGGTGCTATTATCATCCTCCTTTCAAAAATCAGGAAACTGGGGCAGCTAGGTCGTGCGGTAGATGGATCACCAGCCCTGGATTCGGGAGGACCTGAGTTCAAGTCCAGTCTCAGACACTTGACACTTACTAGCTTTGTGACTCTGGGCAAGTCACTTAATTCCAATTGCCTCATCAAAAAAAATAAAATAAAATAAAAATCAGGAAACTGAGGATAACAGAAATTAAGTGACTTGCCCAATGTCACACAGCTAACAAGTATCTGAGATAGGATTAAACCCCTATCTTCCTAATTCCAGGCTCAGCTCCCTATCGACTGCACCACATAGTGGGTGCTCATTAAATATTTACTAAATGAATTAATGAACTAATGGTTATACTAGTGTCTGAAGATTTGTCCTTGACCTTCTGTGGCCATTAAGTCAAAGCAGCATCCAATAAAAACTAACTTTAAGTAATTAGGGCAAATGAACTCCCCATCATCTGATGTATGAAACTGCCTCTCATTGAGATTTATGTTCTAAACTGCGTTTGTAAAGTCAATAGGTGGTGAATATCTAATGAGAGTAGTTATTCTGCCCTGTGATATGTGGCTCTTCACCATGCCCCACACCCAACTCCTACCAGCTAATGAGCTTGGGAGAAAATGTTAGGAATAGTGAAAACAAACTATTCACCCTAAGATGGGTTGAATGACCCTTTCCTTCCTTCAAGCAAGATATTTTCAATTGGTCACAATATCCATTCAGAATGACTATATATGTCTGTGTAGAAATCAACTACAGAAAAGAAGTAGATTGACTAAAATATTAAAATGCCTGGCCACATATAACTAAAAATACAAAATAGATACACATTATACTATATAGCACTGATTTCCATAAATATCCTGGCCACAAATGCTAACACCACCTAGTATCAAACTCATATAATGGTGCCAAAAAACTCCATGCTATTGCAAAGCAGGAGAGAACTTATAGCATCTGTTGTTAGTTAGTTATGATTTGAAACTGGGCAACCAGAAGCTCAGTGAGATTGTCAAAGGCCCCATCTATACTATGTTAATAAACTAGTTGAAAAAGTGAAATATTCAGTCAGTCTTCAAGGGATTTTCAAAGTCTGACATCAGGTAAACGAATTCCATGGACAATTGACTGATTTTCTTTCACTTTTCCATTTGGATACTTGGTAAGTGGAAAAGATAGAGCTTGTTGCTCATGGTATTGTTGGCAGGATAGAAATAGCTGCATACAAGTCTCAAACAAGTAGTTCAATTATCTGTGTGGTGCTTATTTCCTTAAAGTTCATAAGACGCCTTATATGTGCTGGCCTGGGATATTCCAGAGAACGATGATTGAGAACTTTGGTGTTTATGATAGGAAGGATATAAACTGTGGTAAGCATTAAGATGGAGAGAAAACAGAAACCACAGGAGAGCCCCAATATTCTTTTTATCCCACTGAGCACTTTAATGAATATATTTAAATGCTTGGAATAAATCTTCCTGTTTATTTCAACAAAAGTCAATAACATTGCAATTCCTAAGGGGCTGCAATACTAAGCATTTCCATTTTCATTGCCTCACTTTAGAGTTCAATGAGACTAACTAATCAACATTGGAAACATTATGATAGTGATGGCCTTGGGAAGCATTCCACCTAACCCATTTACCAGACAAGTGGACTAAAGTCACAGTAATGAAACACACACACACACACACACACACACACACACACACACAAGGGGGTGGGGGGGGACAGAGCCAAGATGGCAGAGAGAAGCCAGCGCGAGCTGCCTGAGCTCTCCTTCGGTTCCCTCAAAAAGAACATTAAATCAAGTCTCTGGATGGGTTCTGAAACTACAGAACTTGCAAAGAGACAGAGAGACACAGTCTTCCAACCAGCAATAATTTAGAAGACTTCAGGAAAGTTCAGTCTCACTCAGACAAAAGGGAGACATAGCACAGCAGCGTGGAGGGGGGTGGGGCAAGTCAGCAGGAATCTATAAGCCACAGCCGAGCAACTGAGGCCCCTAGATTCTGGGTCAACAAGCTGGTGGCACAGCATGCCAGTGGTGAAACCCACCAGCAAAAGACGAGAGGGCAGGCTGCCAGCTAGAGGGCCACCCACAGGACAGGTGTGACCAGGCCTGGCCATTCATCCCAGTGTGCTGGGAGTGAGCCCAGGGCAGTGAGAAATCCACAAGCCATAGGGGCCTTAGTGTAGAAAGCCAGTGACACAGCCCCAGCACAAGAAGCTTGAAACAGGGACCCTGTTGCCCCTAGAGCATACCTCAACTTAAAAAAAATTAAACACACACGCACATAAAACAACTCTTTTATTTTACATATTTTTGTCTCTATTTTCATGTATCATCAGCTCTTTCTGATTTTGAAAGCAGCTATCACATAAAAACAAATACTATTTTGAGTACATTTAAAGAAAAATAACATGAAAAATATGTTATTACTGATACAACTTTTTTCAAAATTCAGCTTCTTGTTGTTACATTTTACATTTTTATCCCTTCCAACTATCATCTTGTACCCCTGAACACACCATCTTTTAGAATCCTTAGCTCATTATTTCCCTCACTGGAGGATAGAGGTATATTTCTTCATCTTATATGGTCAAAACATCATTACAGTAATCTAAAATCAAACATCTCTTGGTGTTAGACATTGAACAATTAAATATAAAATATAACTTTTGAATCATAATTATATCATCACCCTCACACACATAACGAGAAGTAACAAATAGGATTGGTTTCTCATCTATTGGAAAGTCAGGTTAATTTTCTGTCTACTTTAAAAATAAACAATTATAACAATAAAGTACATCCTTCAAATGGAAGTAGATTCATCACTTTTGCAATTTAATATCATTTGATAACATCTACTCTTCTTTATAGCTCCACATGAACTTAGAGTGCAGAACAAATTGGCCTTTCCCAACTGATCACACCTTCAAGTGATGTCTTTCATTGTTCAACAGTGGCCACTGGCTTTGGGATGATCAAATTAAAGACAATTTCTACCTCAAATTGACCACTACACTATTTCTCTAACATATATTTTACTTCCATGCTCTCCAAGTAGTCTACCATGCAAGACTGTGTGAACATGCAATTCACTAAGTTGCTAATTTTGAATGAAGAAAATGCACTACAGCCATTCCCAACTCTCTTGAATTTATCATCTTACCAAGGTGGCTCAGACTCAGAGATAGTAGGTATTTTGTCTGCTGCCACATGGCTATAGACATGGTCTACTGGTCTTCTTGACTCTTGGATCCAGAAATCTATCCTCTCCAGTTCAAAGTGTCAAGTGGGCAAAACTTTAGAGTGCTTCACAAAGTAGATTAAAATGTAATTGGGAAATGTTTAACAAAATGCATAAAAAGCACAATAGAACATAAGTAATGTAAAATTTGCATTTTCTAAGTCAATGTTTAGCTAATAAGTATGACATTGTTTTTGTTTTTTTTTTGTTTTTAGTGAGGCAATTGGGGTTAAGTGACTTGCCCAGGGTCACACAGCTAGTAAGTGTTAAGTGTCTGAGGCCAGATTTGAACTCAGGTACTCCTGACTCCAGGGCCGGTGCTCTATCCACTGCACCACCTAGCTGCCCCAATCCCATTGTTTTTGAGTTTGACACCACACCCTATGCCATGCTGCCCATACAGTGAGGAGGTCATTTATGGCCCTTAATCTAGTCTGTACAATTGCTTTTGCTGAGTTAACTTATCATCAGTAAATGAGTCAAAAACATGTATTGCATGATTTCTTTGTGTCATGTACTAAGTCAAAGGTTAGGGACACAGAAAAGGACAAAAACAGTGTCCCTGCCCCTCATGGGGATCAAATTCTAATAGGGAAGCCACTATGAAAACAATTATGTGCATACAAATTATGCTCAATTTGAATAAATAGTCTTAGAGAGGAAATACTAGCAGTGGGGGAGAGGTGAGTCACCCTGCAGAAAGTGATGTGATCTAACACTAATGATGTGTAACACCTGATGTGTAAAACCCTAATTTCTTACCTATAGTAGGTGCTAATCAATATATAAAAATGAATTTATTGATGCATAGGTCTGGCTTAGGCAGAGAATAAACATAAAATTCAGTATTCACCCTGATGGATAGGATAAGTAGTTTGAATCATCACCAATGATAAAATAATTCAAATAGCAATTATATTTGAATTTGAAATGCAACATTCTGTAGTACATTTTTCTCCTTATGTTTTACTAGGACACATATTTAAATTAGCAACTACTGATGTCACAAACAACTTACAAAAAGTATGATGAGTTTATAACCTGGTTCAGTATTTTCATTTGTGTAATTGGAAATATTTGACAACTTAAAGCGTATAAAAAATTCTGGAAGTTGTTTTCCTCTGTCTGCTTTTAGCATTCCAGTGTCACATCAATCCATGCTGCTTCTCAAATGTGGGAGAAAATGTATAGCAGTAGATAAATCTTTAACCCACTCCACTGGTGAAATTGGTAGTATACCATGCCATTGGCATACCTGGGACTGATATAAAATTCCCTGATACAGTAACTATACATAAAATTATAATTTGTATACGGATGATAAAATATAACATATTTATATGAGAGTTTTCTATTAAAACAAAAAGGCATTCCTGGGAAGAACCTAATAATCAGTGCTTCCAAACTAGGTAGGGCAAAAGATAGAGCAGTGGATATGGAGTCAGGAAGACCCAGGTTGAAATCCAGGCCCAGATGTTTTCTGGTTGAATGATTCTAGGAAAGTCTCCTAACCTCTACCTGCATCAGTTTCTTCATAGGCAATTTGGAAATAATAATACCAACTATGGACTCTACAAAATGGGAATAATAATAGAAATGACCAGAGGTGTTGGGAGGACAAAAAGAGATAATATTTTTAAAGTATTGTATAAATGCTGTTGCTGCTGCTGTCGCTGTAGTTATTGATATATTGGTCAATTAAGATACTTGGAGTCCAAGTGAATTTGCTCAATACAATAAGGCTTTTTTGACTTCTTAGCCACAAAAGGAATAGAGTGATACATTATGGCTAAGTTTTGTGAATTGAATCAAATAGAACTAATACTTTGTTCTTAAGAACCTTACAACAGAAAGAAGAAAATAAAACACATTTTAAAAGTGGAAAAATAAAAGACGTACAATATGTTCAGAAATTTCAAAAAAGTGAGGGATCACTTTTAGGACATGCGAGTGGAAATGCATTCATAGGCACTTTCATGGAAAGCATGATGAGTAACCTGTTATTTAAAGAGGTAAAATTAAAAGTTGATAGAGATTAGAAGGGCAGTGAGGAAGCTCAGTAGATAGAAATCTCATCTTAATGAGTTGAAATATGGCCTCAGACACTAGCTGTGTGACTGGACCAATCACTTAACTCTGTTTCCCTGAGTTTCCAAAGCTGAAAAAAGAAAATGGCAAACCACTCTAATATCTTTGCCAAGAATACTCCAAATGGGGTCATAGAGACATAACTGAAAGTACAGAACAACAACTGCAATTCGAAGCAATGAACAAAGAAATACGAGAGGGAAATTGTATTATTTACTTTGGCATAAAGAATCTGGACATTTTTTCATTGGAAATTTAGTATCCTGAAGATTTTTTCTTTTTTTTTTTATAAATGTATTTTATTATTTTTCAGGTAAATGTAAGGATAGTTTTCAACATTTGTTTTCATAGGATTTTTGCTTCTGAAGATTTCTATGTGGGCAAATGCATGAGCCAAGTTTTATGTTTGGGAGCTGAATCTGGCAGTGTGGTATATAGTTAATTGTAATTGAGGTAGAAACACTAGCTAGGAGAGAAATGCACCAATTAGAGTTAAAAACAGTAAGATACTGAATAAAAGTGATGGCAGCAGAAATATGAAGATTAGGATGCAGGTTAGATGCCCTGTGGAAGTAAATTCACAGGAAATTTTGAATGACTGACTGATAGTAGAGGTGATGGAGAGTTTGGAGCAGTGGGTATCTATAAGGAATCAAGCCTGAGCAACTAAAAACATGGGAAACTCAGTCTTTTTATTTTTATTTATTGCATTTATTTTTATATGTGTTCTGTCCACACATGATTATAATTCAGGAGTCACTGAAAGATATAACAAAATAACTTTTTCAATGTCTCAGAAGAGAAAGTTTATGCAGGCTTGCTAAATTTATTCATCTCTCTGATGAAGATCTAGCATAACCCTGAAGTTAAGAAAGCTTCTCTGTGTGTGGTAGAGTCTTACAAATGTTTGTGTTTCTTGATTACATTGCACTGATTGAGTCAATAACTAAGATAATGTAGAAGCTCCTAGAAGATATTTGAAATCAAATAATTTGACCCATCCATCCACATAGAAAAGACCAAATGGATGAATAATATTTAGTGTCCAGATTTAAACATTCATTTGATAGACCTTATAGAACTTTGTGTGTGTGTGTGTGTGTGTGTGTGTGTGTGTATGTGATAAACAATTTTGTTAATCTGGTGGAATCCTATGACTTCCTTTTCAGTGTAATGCTTTTATATAATTAAATTCACACTGAAGTGGTACAGTAGAGTACTGGACCTGTAGTCAGGAAGACCTGAGTTTAAATCTTACTGGCTTAAAATCTTACTGTTTATGGCAGTAAAATTTTAGTGGCTGAGGAAAACCATTTAATAGCAACTATAAATAGGGGTTAATAATAGCACCTGCCTCTTAGGATGGTTGTTAAGATCATGTGAGATAACATTTGTAAAACATTTAGCATAGTGTCTGGCACATAGTAGGCTCTTAATAAATGCTTGTTTCCTTTCCTACTTTCAGTTAGAGTTTAATAGAAAAAAAAGTTTTCCTCTCTCCACATTCATGGATCTTCTAAAATATTTACAATAAATCTTTGGGGGTTCATTGTCTCCAGCTTAAAATACATATACTAGAGAGCCCCTTAAACAATGATATCTAATTGAGACAGTCACTTGCCTAGATGGACAATCAGCTGGGATTCCTGTTGAGAGGGTGGAGTCTGAATTGCTTTCATAATTGCAAAAGTTTTTACTGAACCCATGCTTCAGATGAAAGGAAAGTAAAACCCTTGTCATTGCATTTTGACACTGTTGTCTTATGTTTCCATATGTATTTCACAGCATGACAAATACCTAAACAAAACATGGAATACTATTGCAAAGAAATAAGGATGAAGTTCACCCAGAGTGCAGTAGAGAGGTCTATGGTGAGGACCAGGCTGGATATATTTCATGGAGGAAAAATCTAAAGGAGAGGCTAAAGGAGATCTTTAAGGAAATTCATGAGAGGAAAATAAGATGAGTTGGTCACATGACAAGAGCAAGTAATGATCAAGGGAAAGTCAGAGAGCTCCAGTAGTACATTCTCAATACCCAGCGAAACCAGGAAGTATTCCAGTATGGTGCAAGCTTTTGAGAGTATGAAAAATAATTTCGCAGCATGAACAAACATGGTTTGTGACATGCAACATCAGTGGAATTTCAAGTCACTGAGGTCATGTCATAATTCAGAATTTTGTCCTACTCTAGTCCTTTAACTGAACCATAATCCCAAAACAATAAGTGGCCTTTGTAGGTCTCAAACTGCATGTACAATATGCATAAAAATTCAGCATATCTAAAACAGAATTAATTATCTTTTACCCACATGCCTCCAAATAAATTAAGTTACTTCAACCTTCACAACACCTATCATATGTGCCCATTACACAATAATAATAATAATGACAATAATAAAAGAAATAACAATTATTACTGTTGTTATTTATGTAGTACTTACTATGTACTATATACCCAGAACATTTCTAAATGTTTTACAATTATTGTCTCATTTGACCCTCACAGCAACTCTGGGAGGAAGATGCTATTATTATCCCCACTATGCAGAAAAGAAAACTGTGACAGATAAAGATGAAGTGAAATTCTCAGCTAGTAAGAGTCTGAGGTTAGATTTGAATTCAGGTCTTTATGACTCCAGGCCTGGTGCTTTGGTCACTACACTGCCTAGCTGCTAAACCTCATCCCTGGCCTTTTGAAATATAAATATAATTGGTATCCCTATATCATGTCTCTTTATAATTCAATCTGTCATCTCATTCAGCTGACGATTTGATTCTCCTAAAGGACAGGTCTGACCATATCACCCTCCTACACAATAAACTACAACAGTTCCCCTTTATCTCTAGGATCAAATATTATGTTCTCTGTTTGGCATTTAAAGCACATCCTAGGCTGCCCCCTTCCTGCTTTTGGTGTTCCCTTATACTTTAGTCCTCTACATGAACTCTATGATACCACTATAATGGACTATTTGCTAGTCTTTGCACCTAATACTCTCTCTCCTATTTTCATGATTCATGATTCACTTCTGTCTCCCAGAGATAGAAAACACTCCTTCATCACCTCTGCCCAGCAGCTTCCCTGCTATCCTTCTAATTTCATCGAATATTCTCTGCCAAATTCTGTACAAAGGCCTTTCTCCATTCTATCAGTCTTTACTGAACATCTATTCAGGTTATATCTTACATTGATCTACTTTTTACATACTGTCTCACATTAGAATGTGACTTATTATACCCCTATTGATAAATGGTCAAAGGATACAAACAGGCAGTTTTCAGACAAATAAATCAAACCTATACATAATCATATTAAAATGCTTTAAATCACTATTGATCAGAGAAATGCAAATTAAAACAACTCCTACATATCACCTCATGCCTATCAGTGTTACAAATATAACAAAAAAGGAAAATATTGGATGTTGGAGGGGATGTGCAAAAACTGGGACACTAATACACTGTTGGTGGAGTTGTGAACAGGTCTAACCATTCTGGAGAGCAATTTGGAATTATGACCAAAGGACAATAGAATTGTGTATTCTCTTTGATCCAGCAATACCACTGCTAGGTCTATATCCAAAAGACATCCCCAAAAAGAGAAAAAAGCTATTTGTATAAAAATATTTATAGCAGCTCTTTTTGTAGTGGCTAAGAATTAGAAATCAAAGGAATGCCCATATAGGAATGTCTAAACAAGCTATGGTATATGATGGTGATGAAATATTATTGTGTTATAAGAGATGACAAGCAGGATGATTTCAGAAAGGCCTGGACAGACGTGTATGAACTGGTGTATAATGAAGTGAGCAGAACCAGGAGAAGGTTATGCACAGTGACAGCAATACTGTTGGATGAAGAACTGTTAATGACTTAACTGTTCTCAATGATATAATAATCCAGGGCAATCCCAAAGGACTAATAATGAAGCATACTATCCATCTCCAAAGAAGGACTGATATTGGTTGAACACAGACTGAAAGCATGCTATTTTTCACTTTCTTTCATTTTTTTCTTTTATTCAAGTTTTTTTATACAAAATTACTAATGTGGTATTTTTTTTTTACCTATATCTGTTTGCTCACCACCTCAGAATAGTAAGGGGAGGGAGGGAAAGAGGGAGAGAATTTGGAATTTAGGGGGAAGCTAGGTGGCACAGTAATAAAGCACTGGCCTTGGATTCAGGAGTTCAAATTTGGCCTCAGACCCTTGACACTTATTAGCTGTATGATCCTAGGCAAGTCACTTAACCATTATTGCCCTGCCCCCCCCCAAAAAAAAGAATTTGGAATTCAAAACTTTAAATAAAAATTTTTATTTAAAAAAAAAGAATGCAATTCATTAGAAAGCAGGGACTACTATTGCTTCTGGTTGCATCCCCTTCACTTAGCATAGTGATTAACCTATTACAAGGCCCTAATAAATTATTTTTGATTGACTGATTCTGCATATACTAATAGGTGCTTTTGTTTTCTCCCTGAATAGAATGTAAACTTATGGCAAGTAGGGATTATTTTATTATTTTTCTTTGTACTCCCAGTGTTCAGCTAAGTATTTGATATAGGTGCTTAATAACTTTGTCATTGTTTATTGATTGAATGTTCCCTCAGATAATGAATGTTCCAACCTAAAAATGTCTATTTATCCTGTGTATTCTTTTTTTTTTTTTTTTTGGTGAGGCAATTGGGGTTAAGTGACTTGCCTAGGGTCACACAGGTAGTGTTAAGTATCTGAGGCAAGATTTGAACTCAGGTACTCCTGACTCCAGGGCCGGTGCTCTATCCACTGTGTCACCTAGCTGCCCCTATCCTGTGTATTCTTTGCCATAGCCTCCCATGAATCCTTGGGAAGACCGAGTGTGTGTGTGTGTGTGTGTGTGTGTGTGTGTGTGTGTGTGTGTGTGTGTGTGGTGTGTGTATTCTTATGGTTTTCATGTTTCATGGGTAGCACAGGAGCATGTGTGCTGCCAATTAGCTATCCCTTGCTGATTCGAAAGGCGATAAAAATGATATTGTTAGGCAGTGATAAGTGTCAGGCAGGCCTTTAGTGGGTATTGTCAGAGTTCCTACCATTTGCCTTGGACATGAAGAGAAAGTAGAAATAATAAAAGATGGAGTTCAAGCCCTTAGGTTCAGAAAGCCATAGCATACACATGAAATGTCCAAAGAAAAAAAAAAGTTTTATTAACTGACCAAAGACTGAAAAATGATATGCCCTACTAATGGATTATATTCAAGCTAAAGGCAGTAATATTCTGAGCCATATGTAGTTAACTGGGGAAATCTTCCTTTATGGGGTATATGAAGTCACACTTTTAAAAAGGTGAAGACAGAGTCAGAGAAAAGGACGTGTGTTTTTTAAGATGGGGAACATAATATAAACAGAGAAAGAAATAGATATTAAGACAAACTGGTAAGAGAAAGTATCCTGCCTCAGCATCATTAATTTGTATCCAACAATGAGATAGTTATCAAAGATTAACCACTGTAAAGAATTAATTGTTATTTGAGGTTTTTATGCCTCAGCGCGCACTGGCCTGGGGCTCCGCAAACCACATGGTGCTCCACCCACTAGTTGTAGCCCTTGCCAGGGCTCTGGCACCTCATGTCATCACCACTCGCCTACATGGGCCTGGCAAAATTATAATGATTGGAAACCTAGTGAGGGCAGTCATGTGACTGTCAGAGTGGCCATCCCATTGGCTGGGGCTGTGTGGGGAGTTTCTAGGTTTGGGGGAGGGGAATTTGGCATTCTGGGTGGAAGCTGGAGAGTGACAGGCATTCTGCTGCGTATTTTCAGCTGATTCCTGGGAGGTGCTATTTTTTCAGGTATTATAATTTCCCTTTCCCCATTTTATTTCCTTTCCCTTGATCCTACTGATCCTATTTGTGTTTTTTTTTTTAAGTTCATTCTTGTTAAAATAAATCTTGTTCTGTTTTGAGGGAGGCTGCCTATCTCTTTTCTTGCCCCAATATTGCAGCGAGCCGCTTAGCTAGCACTCCCCAATTAAAAATTAGTCCCCACACCATGTGATAAGGGCATTAGGGTGAAAATAGTGTGTAAATGCTGCAACATAGGAGTAATCACAAACATAAAAAGGGATTGATATTAGTATCAGCCAACCAAACACCCCGCCCCATTATGCCATGTTACCTTCTCCTGTCCTTATCTAAGAGTATAATTCTTTCAGTTCCTGATTGAGGCCCTCTCTCCATTAGCATACCCCTTCTTTTTGTTTCTCACCTTCTGTGTAAACTAAGCTGCAAAGGGACAATTTTAACATATGAATAAACATATATACTTACATATGTACATATGTGCATATATATGCTGATATATTAATTGTGTGTAACATAGTCTGTGCATCTCATTCAATCTAAAGTTCTTTATTACAGGCAGGAGGAAAAATGGATTGCTTTTTCTTTCCTTTTGCCACAATTTTCCCAACAAGTTCTGTACCAAGTAGACATGAGAATAAATATTTTAGCTTACTTTTCGGAGGGAATCAGTTGCCTAGGGTCACACAGCTAGTGTCTTAGCCTGGATTTGAACTCAGATCCTTTTGACTCCATGGACTGTGTCTATCTACTGTGCCATCTAGCTGTCCCTGAATAAATATTTTATAATAAACATCTTGCCTTTAAGTTGTAGCATCAGCCATAGGTAGATACAGTTTATAGAACCTCTACGTAGGTGCAGTGGCTTGAAGTCCAGAAGACCCCCTTTATTCTCATCCAGCCAATCTGCTGCTTCCTTCCCAAATAGCAAGCTGAAAGTCCTTTTTGCCCTTACTAAGGAAAATAGGAATCCCTTCCCTCTGCTTCTCAGTTACTTTCCTGTGGCTTAAATATATTTAATAATTAAATAAATTAAATATAAACATTAAGCTATTGATTGTGACTAATTTCCAGAAGAAGCATAAACTGTCGTTAACGTAATTTTTACTATCCTCAAATAGAATAAAAATGTCTTGAGGAGATAGTGAGTCCCACTGAAATGGAGGTTCCATCAGAGTCTGTAGGACCTTTTGCCAAAGATAGTGAGCAGAGAGTAGTATTACATGCTATGATTGCACTAGGTGATCCTATATTTTTTCCACATATGATTGAACTTTAAATATTTTCTTACTGCCATTTTCATTTTAAAATCAAAGAATGCTTAGATCAAAAGGAACCTTACACATGAATCTAACTCCATCTCTTTTATTTTAAGAATAATAAAAAAAGAAACTGAGGCAAAGAAATATGAAGTGAAAACCCACAATCACATAGCTAGTAGACAGATAAGCCAAGACAAAGACCTAGATTTCTGACTTAAAATTATTTGTTCTCATCACTAAACGACCATTCCCTGGTATTTGGGCAGACCATTATTTATCTCTAACTCACTTCCCCCTAGAATGTTTAAAAGTATATTTTCCCTTTTATTATATATTTATCCCCATCTACATATCCATTTCCATCCCTATTCCCCACCCTCACCTGCGTCCACATCCGCATCCATATATCTATGTCCACATCTCTATCTACATCTAACTCCCCATCTCTATCATCTAAGTTTCCCTATTCCCTTGCTTACAGGTTTTTTGGGGGTAGCTAGGTACCATAGCGGATAGAGCACTGGTCTTGAAGTTCGAGGACCTAAGTTCACATCTCACCTCACACACTAGTTGTGTGACCTTAGGCAAGTCACAGCCCCATTTGCCTTAAACATCAGGGTCCAGCTCCAGTTGTCCTTATGAATGTATTGCCACTGGACCCAGATGGCTCTGGAGGAGAAAGAGATCTTAGTGACCTTGCATAGCCCTCCTTCACTTAAATCCAATTCACTACAAATCATGACATCACCCTGACATCACGATCCTCTTTAAGAAAGGACAAACAATAACTGTAGGTTTGGACATTTTTTCCTATTAATCAGTTGCCAAAAACTGAAAAAAAATATCTGTTTTTCACATTAATGGGAGTAAGGAAGGGTACTTACTGTAAGGAGAAATTATCACTTCTTTGCCTTTCTCAGTTAACCTTTCCCTAGACCCTGCTTTTGATCCTTGTTTTTATAGTCAAGATATTTATTGTGTTGCTAACAACTTCAGTTGTTTTCATCTGGACTAGTTTTGTGATTATGCAATTCTGATGCCATGAGACCATCTTTTACAATTCAATCCAGTTTTTGGAGTTTGAATTTGAGTAGTTTGATGAGGAGACTTAATATGTAGTATAAAAGTACTCATCTCCTGCCATATTGACTTTCTTCCATCTGTAGTACCACTAGTGGAGGCTGTGGGGGATGGAGAGATACAATGAAGAGGAAAATATTGCATGATAAGAGGAGAAAAATATGAACTAAAGATAGAATTAGGCAGCATCCAGAATGATTTAGGTCTAATAAAAGGTAGAACTATAGATTTAGAAGTACCAAAAGAGTTGGCTTGATAATTATACACACATACATGTTACCAATGGTTCAATCTCACTGGTTATAAGAAAGCACAGAAGTCTAAAGATGGAAGGCTCAGAGTTCATATGGATATAAATCACATACTTTGAGAGAGAGAAAAAAAAAAACTCTTAGAAATAACACAGTATAATCAATAGAATTTGGAATCCAAAAGATTTGGGTTTTAATCCTGCCTCAATTACATACTTGTCTGAGAAAAAATTCACAAGGTCCTGGAAGAAGGGTCCATCTCAAATAATGAGGAAGATCTGAAGTCCCCTTCAATAGAGGAGACCATGGATCGTTTATTAAAGAGCTATTGGGTCAGAGCTCTACCTCAATCTCTTTTGTTTTAGGTCAGACAATTTTAATCCCCACACTTGTATGACAGTCATCTCTTAATAGTCAGCTCTTAATGAATGTTTGTGGGTTGATTGTCCACGGGCACGTCATTTAAACTTTTGGAACTTAGTTTCCTCACATGTAAATTAGATGTTAGAATAGATGCCCATTTAAATTCCTTTCAAGCTCTAAATCTGTGATGCTCTGATCTAATCTAGGCACATAATTTTACAAGTGCACAAACTAAAATCCACAGAGAAGTGATTTCTTCACAAAGATTAGAAGAGATGCCAAGTCTTCTGGCGATCATTCTTGAAGATTCTTTTAATCCTACCAGACAATTACAAATGGGAATATAACTTAAATTTGTAAAAAGAAGATTTTACCTTACCTATTCTAAATCAGTCGAAATTTCCATAGGTTTGTAAATTTATAGATAGAAGACACCTTAGTGGTCATTAAGTCTAATAATTTCATTTTCTAGATAAGGAATTCAAAAGAGAAGGGCTATTGGCCCTGTGTAAAAACCATTCAGTCAGACAATAAACATTCATTAAGTGGCTCTTGTCTTCTAGACAATGTTATCTAATTTATCTAATGGTGCTGTAACAATTGGAATGACGCCACCTGCTGGAGATTTACTGTAGAAAAGCTCCGCCATGAGGTGAAGGTCTCTGAGGGCAAGACCATGCGTCCTTTCTTTGGCATCAGGAAGTGATGTTTGCTAGTGGGAGGAAGAAGGGGGAGCCTGGCACTCTGACTAGCTCTCTTTCCTGAGGACTCTGGCAGAGAAGGGAGCTAGAAATGCGTTCTCCCTTTAATAGATAGATGAATCTAGGCCTTTCTCTCTCTCTGGCTTTTCAACTTAGCCATGGTGGTGCATGCGTTTTGTGTGCAGCTTTTGGGTGTGCTGGTTCTCGGCCTGGCAGGCAGTTTGAGATTCGGTGAGTTTTATAAAGGAATATAGACTAAGCTTAGATCTAAGATTATTCATTTGTATTTCTACTTTCCTATTTCCCTAATTGGTATCACCTTTTGTTGTCTAATTAATTCCCAAGCAATAAAAACTAATCCCTCACTGATTAAAGCTCAGAGGCTTCTTTTTCTTAGTGGTCTGGGAGATATTTATATATATATATATGTATATGTATATATATGTATATATATATGTATATACATATGTATATACATGTATATGTATATATGTATATGTGTGTGTGTGTATATATATATATATATATATATATATATATATATATATATATGGAAAAAGTTAAAAGGGGGAGTTTAATGCTCGTATATCCAATTTTAAATCTCACAGTTTTGGCAACCACAAAGGGATTTTAAATCTCACAGTGCAAATCCCACCCACCAAAAAAAACCCCAAAAAACAAAACCTGTCCCTGCCTTCAAGGAATTCACAGTCTAGTGGTATAAGCAAGCAAGCAAATGTGTAAAAAAA
This sequence comes from Dromiciops gliroides, assembly GCF_019393635.1. Taxonomy (NCBI): domain Eukaryota; kingdom Metazoa; phylum Chordata; class Mammalia; order Microbiotheria; family Microbiotheriidae; genus Dromiciops; species Dromiciops gliroides. The sequence continues at coordinate 719,834,990 of NC_057861.1, forward strand.
AAAGTTATTAGGGGGCAGCTAGGTGGCACAGTGGATAAAGCACTGGCTTTGGATTCAGGAGTACCTGAGTTCAAATCCAGCCTCAGACACTTGACACTAGCAGTGTGACCCTAGGCAAGTAAGTCACTTAACCCTCATTGCCCTGCAAAAAAAAAATGTTCTTGTATATCAAATAAGAAAATAAATAAGAAAGGAAGGCACTAGAACTAAGAAGGTTGGGACAGGCTTCCTGCAAAATAAAGGATGTTAGTTGGAATGTAAAGGAAACTAGAGAAACCAGTAGGCAGAAATGAAACAAGACAGCATTTCAGCTATGGGGAACAGGAAAATAAAATGGTTGAAGATATAAAGTGGAGTGTCTTGTTCTTGAACAGAAAGTAGGCTTGTGTCACTGGATCAAAGAATAGATGGTGGGGAGTAAGGTGAAGGAAAGGTAGGAGAAGGCTAGATTCTTAAAAGATTTAAATACCAGTTAGAAGATCCTGCATTTGATCCTGGAGATGATAGGGATACATTAGAATTTATCGAGTAGGAGAATAACATGGTTGGATTTCTACTTTAGGAAATTAACTTTGTTAACTGAAAGCAGGATGGATGGGAATGGGGTGAAATTTGAGGCAAGCAGACACACCAATAGGCTACTGTGAAAATCAGACATGAGGTGATGAGGGCCTTACCTAGAGTAGCAGCAGTGTCAGAGGAGGGAAGGTAGGCAATTCAAGAGATGTTGCAAAGGTAAAACTTCTAATCCATAGCTATGAATTAGACTAGAAATACAAAGGAGTCAAGGAAGACAATTTCAAAGCATAGAGGAATGGCAAGATTGGTGTTTCTCCTTATTGTGATAGGGACATTAAGAGGGAGGTGCATTTGAAGAGATATATAATCTGGTTTGAGTTTGGATAGCTGAAAGCAAGTTGGAGATTTGATATTAAAGGTCAACCAAGAGGTTAGGGCAGGAGGGGTAGATTTAAAAATGTTAAGCAGAGATAGAAATTAGAACCACAGGAGCTGATGAGATCATTAAGGGATATAGTATAGATCAAGAAGAAAAAAGGCCTTAGAACAGAACAGTCTGGGACACATGTGAATAAATGGTAGGATCTGGGTGAGGATACAGCAAAAGAGAATGAAAAGTTGTGTTCTGATGGGCAGGAGAATCAGGAGAGAATGGTTTCCTGAAAAGGGAAAGAGAAGAGAATATTAAAGACAAGAAGGTCATCACAAGTTTCACAGGCTGCAGAGAAGTCAAGGAAACTGAGAACTAAAAGAAGTCCGGGGGATTTGCCAAATAAGAGAGCACTCATAACTTTGGGGAAAGAAGTTTAATTGGAATGATGAGATTAGAAGATAGATTGTAAAGGATTAAGAAGAAAGTATATGGTTAACTTCCTTTTGAAAAGTTTGGCCACAAAAAAACAGAAGAGATGTAGGATGATATTTAGTAGAGAGGGAAGAATCAAGTGAGGGTATTTTGAGATTGAGGGAGACATGGAAGTATTTAAGGCAGAAGGGAAGGAGCTAGCAGAGATTGGCATTAACTAATAATGACAGACAATGTAATTCATTGGAGGAAAGAGGATGGAATGGGGTCACTTATGCATTTAAAAGGGTTAGTCTTGGTAAGAAGTGAGGCAATCTCTTCAGGTGAGATAAGAGTGAAGGAAGAGATATTGACAGAAGGTAAATAATTGATAGAATATAGGGAAGAGGGGAAAAGGGGAAACAGTGTAAATGGCCTCATTTGTCTGTGTAAAATGTGATACAAGGTTCTCAGTTGAGAGGGTAGGAGAAGGGGAACCATGGGAAGTTTGAGGAGTGAGTGAGTTGATAAATGAAGTAAAATAGGGTTGCCTGGAAACAGTGAGGATCCAGTTGAAGTTCTGTGATATTAATTTGTAGTAGAACCAATCAGAATATTTGTGTGATTTTTCTCCACTTTTAGCAGGATGTGAGTAGGATTAAAGATGGTGGTAGGTATATGGTGATGGGTGGATGTGGGGAGTGGTCCAAGGCTGAGGCTTGGTCAGGTGTATTTAGCAAAATAAAAGGAAGGCTAGGAACTCAAGAGATAACACTTTAGATTTTAATTGGTTCACTAAGGAGTTAAGTTGGGGAAGGGAAGATTGATCAGTAGAAGAGTGATAGCTTGGGAGAGACATGAGGAGTGGAGGGATTGAAGGTCATTGTGTGGACAAAGAGCAGGGCTTGGTAATGGAAAGCAGAAGAAACATATATGATTATAACTATATGAACCCATATCTTTCTAATTCCCAAATCATTACTTTATCTATTATATCACCTTGATTCATACTGCCATACTCTCATTGAAGAAGCTTCTTTAAGAAATGATCACATACCATTTTACTAACAGACATTCATTTGTTATCCTAGATTATCTGCATTCAGGAAATAGATTAAGTCTAAGGTCCCTTCCTTAATCTAGAGACTTTCAGCTGGAAAATGACATCTATTGGGGCTGAAAAAGAACTAAGATATCTTCTTGTCACTAAAATCATCACAAAGATTGGGGTGGGGATGAAACAAAAGAGTTTAAGTGATTAGCATATAGTTGTAAAGCTGATAAGTAATGGAGTAAGGATTTGAACAAATTCCTTACCTATGTATCTGATATTCTTCCCATTTCATTATGGTGCCTCCAAAATTCTAGAGTACTTGAACACATCACCATTCAGATACATTTAAAAAATTTTTAACTTGAATTCATGATTTTGCATGTGTATGGGTGTGTGTGTGTGTATGTGTATGTGAGAGAGACAGAGAGAGACAGAGACAGAGAGACAGAGACAGAGAGAATTGGTCATATCTTGATAACTAAGTAGTGAATTTGTGTAGTTAATGATGATGTAGGAACTTAAAAAAACCCACATGATATAAATCAAAAGTATATTGAGAAATCTTTAAATTTTCCCCCAAACCAATGTTAGCATTTACTTTGATTTCCCTGTTTTACCCATTTTAAATATTGCCTTTACTAAAACAATTTTCTTTTTGTATTCTAGCTATAGCCCAGCTCCTGCATGATTTATACAGTCTTTAATCTTTAGGAACAGACCCGTACATAAAACGTACATTATTAATGTCTTTCTATCTCTTCCAAAAATTTATATTGATTATACCATATGTTGTGGAGAATCATCGATCACTTAACATATCAATTCTTTATGCAGAGTGATGAAGTCCAGTCTATAAATCTATGGCAGTAAATTTGTTAGCCCAATTTTTCTTCACCGAAACTTTCCAGCTTTCTAGTTAATGAGGACCTTTATTGTGCCTGTTTGCCAGCACCATCCCATATGCTGACAGCCGGGCATTGATTTGGTGTATGCCCCTTTAAATCTTTGGCTCGCCTGGAGTTGAACAGTTTCAGCATCAGCCCAATGCACTTTAATTAGCCCTGAGGAAATCACAGTGGGGATGAAACAAGTTGGCTTGTTATTCTTCTGTTTGTACTAACAGCAAATAAAAGCATGTAATTGGATTTTTTTTAAAGCATTGTCAGGTCACTTGAGTCCAGACTGTTTACAGTTATGATAGCCTCATCTTATATGAGTGTCACACTTCCCCAAAAAGCATCTTTTTTAATGTCTAAAACATGCCACTCCAGAAGGGGTCAGTATTTAGATGGGATACCTGCTGTTCAGGTGTAAATCGGATGTATTTAAAGTAGGGACCTGATACATCTTTTGGTGTCACTATCTGGTAGCAGCTGCCCAGTCACCCCTCCAAGTATGTCACATTGAGGAGGGAGGCAGAACCGTGGGTTTTTTTTTTGTTTAAATATGTAAAAATAAATGATATATAAAAGTATCAGGACTCAAGTTAATAAAGAACTGTAGATTCTTGTTACCTTTCGCTCCTCAGAAAAGAATATAAACATATTCTTTTATAAAATACATGAAATTTTATTTTATAAAATGTATAAGCACTGTTGATGTGTTAATGCCATGATCTCAAATAGTAGGACTTCTTCCTTTATTCACAGTTAATAGGAGTTAGTTTTAGAGTTGAAAGGGACTTGGGAGGCCAGTTAGTCCAATGATGTCAAATTAAAATCAAATCAGGGGCTATTAAACCATACAGGAGCTTCCCTGAAAAATGCATATTTATTTAGTTTCAAAATGTAATATTAACTATGTTTTACTGTATTTTTATTTGTTCTGTTAAATATTTCACAATTACATTTTAATGTGGTTTGGGCCATATTTGGGAGTATTGTGGGCCACATAGCTGTTTGACACGTCCAATCTAGTCCAAGCCTTGCACTTTCCAATGAAAATCATAGTTCTGGTACTGAAAAGAACCCTAGAAGTCATCCACACCAAACCTCTTTTTTTCTTGATGAGGGAACTGGGGTCTGTAAAGAAATGACTTATCCAAGTAAATCGGGGTCCCTGGGTTCAAACACCAGTGCTCTGCTTCCAGATCCATCACTCTTTCCCCTGGATCACTTTTCTCATGAGACACATGATTTCAAATAGAGAGTGGATATAAAGAAAATCAAGTAATCAAAGGGTAAAAATGAAATAGTAATGATAAAAGGAGAAATGAGAGAAAACGCTTAGAAAACTGTCATCCTTTTTTGGAAAGAGATAGCCTTCAAATTATTTTGCAGCTCCCTTCTGAAAGAATACAATATTTTTTTTTCAAAACATCAAGCTTAGACACAGCTCTAATATGGTGGGCACAAAGCAGGTGGGTGCTTACATTTGAGTTAATGTTTCAAAGAGAAGCTTCTTTTTTAGTGCTAGCTGTCATGACTTAAAGATATCCTAAGGCTTTCAAAAAAAGAAGCTGAAATTTGAACAGAAAGGGGGTCTTTGACGAATAAATGGATTTTTTTTCTTTAGAAAAAGTCTCCCAATGTGGGTCATAAAGTTGAATTACAAATGTTCTGGCTTTTTCCCTTGGCCTAGGTCAGCACTATCACAATGAAATACAACCTCTCATCTCTCTCTCTCTCTCTCTCTCTCTCTCTCTCTCTCTCTCTCTCTCTCTCTCTCTCTCTCTCTCTTTCTCTCTGCAAATTCTCTCTCTGTTTCTGTCTCTGTCTCTCTATTTCTTTGGATTTCTCTCTGTCTCTCTCACACACATCCCAAGAACTATGAATATTATTTGTGTAAGAATAATAGTAATTAATAAAATCATCCCTCCACAATCATAACATATTAGAGAGCTGGAAAGTTCTTTTGATATTAATTACATCATTCAGCCCTGACATTATGCATAATGGGAAACTGATTCCTAAAGACGTGATTTGTCCAAAATCACAGAATCCCAAAGTTATTACTAGAACCTATGTTTCCTCTCTGCTAGTCTCATGCTGTTTTCATTATACTAGTTTGTGGACAAGAGTCTTTCAAATAATCATTCATTCTTTTGGATGAAATTCTGTCTGCAATCTTCCTAGAAGTAGCCATTTCAGGCTCTTGATTTTTCTGTAGTACATTTAATACCAGTGCCATTAATTTTTTAAAGGCACATTTATGTCTAAAAACAATATATTTTTTTCAAAAATAAATTTTTTTCTGGGATAGGTGAGTGAATGGGGTGTGTAATACTAAAATACTGAATAGACCAATACTATACACATAGAGAAAAGAGAGGGCAGAGATTAAGCTTAAGTCAACAGCAGAGAGCACAAGAACCAGCACTTACAAAGGACTTTATTGCAGATTGGCTTCCCAGACAAGAGCTACCACCATCTGGGTACAACTGGCAGATTTCCCTCTGGCCTCTAACACAAGGGAACTCATAAGCAGGTGGTCACAGATCAAAAAGCCTAAATTCCTCAGGTCTTTAATCCCTTTGAGGGCTCCATGACAATATATTTTACTCCAGCCTTATAAATCCCTGAAGTAGCTCAGACCACAAATTTAAAGGGGGAAAAAAAAGAACCTTCTCTTACAAGCTAGAGCATCCAGAGCAGGGCTCTACTCAGAATGGTCATATAGGTGATTATTGCCAGCTGACCAATTGTGGCCAGAATTAGTGAAGATTTGAGACACTCAAGCAGTCATTTTACAAACACATAGAAGTACAGACATCCAAAGTACCAACTACCTATATACCAACAATGAGGGAGTTAAGAGGATCCAAGTCAAGTGCAACAACTTAGATAACTGAAAATATTTTCCTCAGACTTCAGTTTTGTCCCAAAACACATTTCAGAATTTTGAAGTATAATAGCATACTTAGGTTCAGTAACTTTATGTGAAAGAAAAATAAGATGCATTATCTGTTTTCAAAAGAATTATAATCTAATTTTAAAATAGTTTTGCTCATTGGCTAGAAAGCCAGCCTTGAAGGCAGGAAGATTTGGGTTCAAATCTGACTTCTGAACTCTCTCTTCCAATAATCTTATCCCACTCTCTTATAGTCTGTGTGACTCTATAAGTCAATTAACATACCAGTTTTCTAAGTAGTTCTCTAAGTCAATTGGTCATGGAGAAAACACAATCCTGCATTGGTAGACAGAGGTTTCTTATCCAGAGTTTGCTAAATTACAAGTTCAGTCCCTTAAAAAGATATATTATATACATGGTAAGTCTTGATGGAGGGAGGTTGGTTCATTTAGTACATTCATTTGACTAGATAATAATAGCAGGCATTTATATGGCACCTCAAGATATACACAGCACTTTACATGCAATATATAATTTGAGCCTCACTACAGCCATATGAAAAGGGTACTATGGTTATTATTACTTCACTTATAGATAAAGAAAATGGGTCTTAATGGGGTTCCCTGATGATTATGGTCACACTACTAAGTACTGATAAAAGGCAGAAAATTAGTTCAGGATTCTAACTTAATTCATGTATATTTTGTACTATATCACAATACCTCTGTTATTATTGAAACTAAAGTTTGAGATAGAATACTAATAATTACCAGTCCTGCTGCAAAAAGTAGTAGTAGTCAATTTCTCATTGGCTCTCAGAATACCTCTTAAACCTGTGGCTTCACTTTCATATGAAAAACTAGGAGCATGTGATGTTGGTGATATGAAATGTTGTGATAACGCCTTTCTTTCCTTCTAATGGGTTTTTAACAGTGGGTTCTCTCAAGATGGTCCTTTTTCTTGCTGAAGATATAATGTGTCCTTTAATCTATGAATTACACACTGATGTCCATAGTGGATAAGTTTGGGCTGCTACAAGTAATGCGTGTATTTACTGTATTTTGCTTGATATAGTGACAAGAACTCTCTGCTTGTGTGGTATAGACAAAAATGAACTTCCAGATGAGGAAACTCCCTCTACCAATACTGATCAGCACCTTCTCTGAGATTTGTAATCTTAGGTGTCTAGACCACTAAGATGTTCATTGGCATCCACAGGGTCACAATTAGTAGGGACTTTTTATTTGGTGCAATAAGGGGAATAACAACAACAATAAAATATATCTTTAATATTTGGAAAACTTTTATGTACTGTATCTCGGGTAAATGGGAGAAGCCTCAGGACTAGGATTATAAGAAGGACTGACAAAGGTGGCAGCTGATAACCTTAAATTAATTCAGCAGCTGACATTTCAAAAACATAAAAGGGGTAAAGAGTAAATGTCTAGAACTAGGTATATGTTTGGACTTTCTTGTACGATGATCAGAAAACCATGGGAAGAGGAAGGCATCAATAATAGTCCTGCAAGAGGTTGTATCTAGGACCTGGCAAATCATTATACCAATCTCTGACGGGTTTGCTGGGTGGACCACCTTGATCTATGTTAACTCCATGCATTTGATCATATCTAGAATGCTGGATATATCGAGATGTTTTATGGGACAGGATGGGGAGGCTCACTTAGTTATATCTATTATACCTCATAATTTTTCTCCTAATTCTCAGCCAATTATCACCTTGAATAGCAGACATTTATATGGCACTTCAAAGTATACCAAACACTTGTAATATATGATTTATTCCTCACTATAGTCATGTGAAAAAGGTACTGTGATTATTATCTCATTTGTAGATAACGAAAATGAGTGATAGTGGGGTTCCCTGGTGACTACATAAAGGGCAGGAAATTAGAAGCAAGGTGCCAATAATGTAAGAAGGTGTGAATTTCTACCATGGAGATTACTGTAATATTATACGTGTCAGTCAAGAGAAGAGGGCCTACCTAGGACATAAACAGCTGGTCAGAAAATGACCAAGCATGAAAAACCAGAGTTTTCCTTTACAATCTCAATCAATGTTCAGGAGCATCACTCATTCTCTGAGAAGATAATGATAGAAGAGTTAAAGACAGGTGTGTGTGTGTGTGTGTGTGTGTGTGTGTGTGTGTGTGTGTGTGTGTGATATGAGGACAAGATACGAGGGAAGTTAGAATGGAAGGACTGGGTGAAGTCAAATTTGAGCTTATCTACGAAGGCAGAATGTGTTGGGAGGAATTGAGAACATGACTATAGGCAAAGAAAAGTTTAGGAATGGCTACTGTGGAGAGCATGGTAGAAACTCAATTAAAGCTGAATAGGAGGGCAGCTAGATGGCGCAGTGGTTAAAAGCACCGGCCCTGGATTCAGGAGGACCTGAGTTCAAATCCGGCCTCCGACACTTGACACTTACTAGCTGTGTGACCCTGGGCAAGTCACTTAACCCTAATTGCCTCACTAAAAAAAAAAAAAAAAAAAAAAAAAAAAAAAAAAAAAAGCTGAATAGGAACATTGTTAGGCAGCCATAATGGGCTAATTGAAGTTAGACTCTACAGGTTTATTGTAGATTCTTCAGCACTTCTCCTTGGATCCATGGAACCCTCTGTATTACCAAGCCCCAGGTCAACTGTTGCTGTGACTTTAAGATCATCCTCCTCTTTCCAGCAGTATCTCATGGACCTGAACTGTAACTTGCAGGCTAAATAATGAGAACACTTGCCCCCACTTAATCTGTGGTTTTACTTCAGCTGAAGCTACTACATGAACTTAATGTCTTTCTTCATTCTGCTACACAGAGGTCACCACTGTGAGATTTATTTGATTTCACAGTCTGCTTAATTAATTTGTTCATTCTGTGCATTTACTGTCAGCATTGCTTTCTGGAGCAGTGCTACCAAAGCAATAGATTAATTTGCATGGTACAATGCATCTGGAATAATTATTACCCCATAGAATTGTTATTGCTCAACTTTTAAAGGAGAGGATGTTCCCCCCCACTGTGATAAAAGGGTTCTGCTGGGGGCTCTCAAGTGGGTTCAAAATGGAGAGGAATAAATGACATGGCATAAACTTCAAAAAAAGGAATGTTTTAAAATTGTAATTTTCATCATACATATCGCATTCTTGAATTCTGATTTCAGTGATCCCTCTTGCTTGTCAAATTTTCTCAACCTTACCTTGAAAGCTTTGGGAAAATGAAAACTCTTTATTGCTTTACCTAGTTTGAGCAGCAATCATTACCTAAGTTTATAGTATCCAATTAAGGGTTGTTATTGAACCTATACAGGGGAGCAATACTAATGACAATCTTGACTTAATGACAATGGGATGTTTGCACAGATATTGCTCTCTATTTTATACAGCTACTCTTTGCTTAGAAGCAAATCAATTTTTAAAAGGAATATTTTGTTCATCTGAATGCCATGAAGTAAAAAAAAAAAGCTTAAGAAATTAATGGAAAATAGTCTTACATTACCATGAAGTACACATATGAAGAACATACAGAAATTTGGTAAATCTTATTAGAAAATAGGCAACTTGATGGAAGTAGAAAAAAGGTGGGCTATGCATAATACCTGTTACTATGAATGTCTTCATCTGTGTTTGTTAGGGACATATTGAGACAGAGAAAAGAAAAAGAGTGAGGGGGAATAAGAAAGAGAAAAAGAGAGGGAAGAAGGAGGAGAGGAGAGAGAGAAAGAGGGGGGTGGGAAAGAGTTTAGGGGGGGCAGGCTCAGTGAGGGAGGAGGGAGGGAGAGAGAAATGTGATTCTAGGTAGATCACTTAAAGTCAATTGCCTTAACACAATTTTGATTCAAAGTATCAAGCATCTACTTTGTGCCAAGCCCTATGCTGGAGACATAAAGACAAAAATAAAATCTCTTCCCTACGATAGTTTATAATCTACTGAATGAAATCTAGTAGAGAACTAATTACAAAATGTACACAAAACCATTTCAGTTGGAATGGAGTAAGCACTAACAACTGCCTGAATCAGGAAAGGTTTCACATGAACTAAGCCTGAATGAAACAAGATGTTCATAGTGACAGAGATGAGAAAGAAGTGAATTCCAGCAATGGGGACAGTCTGTGTGTGACCCAGAGAGATCCAATGGAATATCATATATGTGAAGCATTAAATAGGTCAGTTTTATTGGAATTTAGAATGTGTGAGGCTGATTAATGTGCCTAATACTTCTATGATTTACTTACATAGTTGTTGTAACGAGGTATTTCATTTAAAGTCCTCTGCTTATTGAAAACACTATATGGGATGTGTACACATGTGTAATGATTAGAGTAACGCCACCTGCTGGAGAGTTACTGTAGAAAAGTTCTGCCATGAGGAAAAGGCACCTGAGAGTAAGCCATGCTGTTTTCCTTGGCATCAGGAAGTGATGTTTGCTCGTGGATACTGTCTATCAAAGCTACCAGCCAGTTATCTTGGAGCTCTGTGTGTGTGTGTGTGTGTGTGTGGATGGGTGATGTTCCCAGTTTCACAGGAGGCTTCTGGGAGGAAGGAGGAAGCGTTGGGTCCTTTTTGTTCCTGACCTTGCCATGGCAGGTCGGATGATGTGGTCTCTTAGAAATAGTTAGATTTTTACATTTATCTCTGATCCTAATGCTCTTTAATAAATACTTAAACACTTGAATACCCTTGTTAAAGCTTATAATTTATTGGCGACCGCTCATTAGCTATTTTAGACAAACTAGCTAGAATTTTAGCCCTTACACATCTGTGTGCATAGATAAACATACACATAATAAATATATGATATACTATAGTACAATGCAATATGATATACTAAAATACAATATATGATGTGTTATAATTTAATATAATATGCATATGTACAATGAATAATTATATTCATCAACATAGGTTCTAATCTTAGTTATTGCTAAGACAATATTCATATTCCATATGCATGGTAGCACAGAAGAACCTGATCCTGGCCTTTTCTAGTAACAGACTCTGAGTAGTAGAAGTGACGACTTCTTGCTGATAGCCTTTCTTGCCCCATTTTTGTCATCTCCCTCCAACCTCTCATACTTGGAATTCCCTTTTTTTTTTCTTGAAAGCAGCATATACCATACAACCTTGTTAACTGCTCCCTTTCTGTTTGGGTATAAAACCATTCACATATTTCCAAGTGGCACATTAGCTTTCTCTACAAAACACCTGCTCCTCTACCATATTAAGGTATGAGGTTGTCATGAACAACAGTTAGTGTGCTAATAATAATCAATGAAATAAACCATTGATCTAGAGTCTGGCATAATTAGGTGGTCAAGGTTAGAGGATGTCTCTCCCTTGGATCATCAATGTCCTCCATCCTCCTGTCAGACCTGAACACCATTGACTCCAAGGCCAAGATCTTAATAGGACCACGTCCAGAAAGTTAGTTGTCTTTTTATCTTTCATGAACAGAGTTCACAATGTATCTCTGTTCTCTTTCCTTTATATTTTTGTATCCCTGTTTTGTTTTCTTTTGCTCCTTTTTCATACCCCTTGGGTAGCTAAAATTAGGGGTCTTCCCCTATTAATGAATGAATGAATGAATGAATGAATGAATGAAAAAATCATTACAGATCAGTGATTTGGGAGTGTTAGGGAAGGAATAACCAGGAAAATGCAATAGGGTTGAATTGAATCATAGGGCAGTCAATTGATTCCCTTTCTTGACAAAATGGCAGTATAGATTTGATTGCCATGACAAGAGCAAAATGATAATGGGGTAGTGGTGCTTCACAGCATGATCACTGTCCAGTGCTCTATGGAATATGAAATGATTCCATAAGAAAAGTCTGTTATCTTTAGTAGAACTGGTTGGTTTGCTTCTTCTATGTAAATTTCCAAAACATTTAACATGTACTGAGATAAGAAGTGTAAATTTATTTTTGTTGAAAAGTTGAAAGAATTAAAATAAACTAAAATGAAAACACTCTAGATAATTAAAGAGGATAAATAAACATTTGTTGAATAATGAGTGAAAAATGTTAAAGACATAAAGGCATTCTGGAATGCTGGCCACCATCTGCGATAGAGCAGTACTTAAGAATAAAAAAAAAATGAATCATTTCTTTAAATGTATCATTTCTTTAAATGTATCTTGGAAACATTTTTTTTTTAATGAGACAATTGGGGTTAAGTGACTTGCCCAGGGTCACACAGCTAGTAAGTGTTAAGTGTCTGAGGCCGGATTTGAACTCAGGTACTCCTGACTCCAGGGCCAGTGCTCTATCTACTGCGCCATCTAGCTGCCCCTGGAAACACTTTTAATATCTTACTAACAATAGAGACTATTTTCAAGTACTATTTTGTTTCCAAGCATGCTTTTATAGCCCATGACCATTATTAGAACATCTTTAATTATAATATGGAAAAAAAACAACTTGCAGGAATGTTCATTGGGATCACTCAGTAAGAGTCACAACCAGGATTCTCTTCTGGGTTAGGCTCCCCTTATTCCAGGTCTTATTTCCTTTATACTGAAAAATGTTATATCCATGAATTGTAGAGAGGAATGGGAAGTCTGGTTTCTAGTTTGCATTTGGGAAAGTAGTACTTCTCTTTTCTTTTTCTGTATTACCTTCTCAAGAAAAATCTATTCATGCTACAAGAAGACAGAGTTAAGGGCAATAGATGAAAGGTATAAAGAAGAAAATTTAGCTTTAGTGACTGACAAACACTTCTTAGCTACTGAATGATACCATGTTAGAATGAGCTACCTTGGGTTTATTGATATGTTCTAAACAGATTCCTAGAAAAGATTCCCACCTAATTCATATATTTGATTGATAATGTAACTCAATCAAGAGATCCTATGGTAGAGTATATGATTAATTAATTTTATAGTGGTTGATGATCATGGGACACCTTTTTAGGTACACAAGTTTATAGTAGGGAATGGCAGTCACTCATAGTGAGATATCTACATTTCAATTTCCTTACAAGTTATTATTTTTATAATAGTTTTACTTCCATCAATTTTACATTAGAAAGTTGGATAACCTTAAAGAATATGATGAGCCACACATAGTATCAAAAGTATTACCTGTATATTCCATATTATGCATAGTTTTTTGTGTTATGATTAACTAACAACAGTATTTCCATATTATTATAAATCAATACATGGCCTTCATATTAAATATTCATTATAGACTTCTCAAAGCTATGGAAATTTGGCTGGAGATATTTGAATTAGAGACTATAGACTATAATAAAACAACATTTATCTTCTTTCAATTTGTCAGAAGATAATTGGGCATAGTCTGAGTTCTTTCATGAAGGACTAACTCCTGGAAAGCTAGTTTGACTATTTGAAGGGTAGAGACCGATTGAATGGTGATATTGTCTTCTTAGTAGGAGAAAAATTCCTGGCAGATTTTGAGGTTCTCCATATGCTCTTACTTGGTTGATTAGGATTCTGAATGAGACATTTACCATAGGTATACAGGAAACAATTGGTAGATATATGTCTATAATGATTTTACATATGTGTATATGTATGTACCTATGCATGTGTGTATATATAACATAAGATATAATGAAAATGTTCATCATATACTTGAAAACATTTAATTTCTATGCACATTGAACTTTTATTTCATGTTGACAGTAAGCTTCAAATTTTGGAACGTTTTGAAATAGTTCTGGCATTCTTCTTTTGAGTGTCTCAGAATATCAGCTTTTTATGAAATTAGAGCAGGTTATTCCAAAGGTCTTTTCTAGGTCTAAAATTCTGAGATTTCGTGTTGGTATTGTATCAGTTTGTAATATAAACAAAAAATATTTTAATCTATTTTTTTCTGAGTGGAAACAATCTTCATTAAATGATCATCAATCTCCCAGGGGAAGTTATATAATGTTTGGGGGCTTGACATAATCAGAACTAAAATGAGTAGGATTTTTAGAATTTTGGGGGAGTAATTTGTAATTATGTATTAAAATTACCAACATAATCATAAATTTTATATAGTAATTTCTGTGTTAAGAATAGACCTTGATAGTATTATGAATCAGCAACAAAGAATATATATTTTAAGGTTTGAATTGAGTAATAAAAATGAATCAGTTCATTGTTCTAGGACTGATGAGGGAGTGTCCTCATATAAGAAATAGGAAAGTATGGCTATAGGAATGGGTAGGATTCTGAATGAGACATTTACCATAGGTACAAAGGAAACAATTAAGTATCTAGATTCTCAATTGGAAAATCACTGGTGATGGTGTGTGTCATGTTTTGGAGGGGATGGGAGAATGAGACTTTCTGATTAACCTGCCATTTGTCTACAATATCCAAATAGTTTTTGCCATTTTGTTATCATTACATAAAGGGAAATTTTAACAGTATCATTACTCAAATCAAGAATGGAAAATAATGAAAGCCTCCTTTTCTGGTACCTCAAGTACTATAAAAGAATGAAGATGGACAAATAAGCATATTACAATGAAGCCTGTAAAGACATTTACTGAACAGTGAAAAATTAGGGTACAAAAAGCATAGCCAAGGACATTGTGCATGAATAATCACATAAATAAAAATAAACGACAAAGAAAACTTAAGTGACCTAGATCACATAAGATTGGGATAAAAATTAAACCTGTCGTATTGGTATAGGGAAATTCTGGATCAGGTAACTTCTCTACCAAAGCAAGTCAGCGTAGAGAACTGATGACAGCACTTAGAAATTGATTGAGCTTTTCCAAAATCACACAGTGTCTCTTAGAGGCAGGTATTAATTCCAGGTTTTCCTGGCTTGTAAGTGACATTTTTATCAACTAAGATAATTGATTACCTGGAGGTAGAAATTGAAAAAAATAGTGTTTTGATATTTTATACATCCACATCAAATATGCAAACATTGAGGTGAGTCAATGTAAAAAAAATAGAAAAAAGAAAATAATAAAAGATGATTTTTGCTACCAACTGTTGCCACTAAGGAACTCTCAAGTCCTCTTCCAGATAAAGCATTCTAGGAGCAAATGAAGGTTTCATAATATGACAACTTTTTTCAAAGTCACTTAGAAAAATATTTTTTCCATCCAAATATATAGCCATGTGTTCCATTCAAACTCTGCCTGAGTATGAATTTAATTTAACAAAAAAGAATAAATTATACATCAAGAAACCTTTACCTTAAGCTACTAAATTTTAGTCAAAAATTGTTTCCCCTCAATATGCTGTAACCCTACAATGTATGCATCCAACTTCATTTCCTGAGAGCTTTCTAATTAGCTTCCTGGGCAATTGCTCTATTTTTGCAACCTTATTAATCTACTGGATTCATCTCAATAAAGTATTTATTCAGTCTTGACTTTTTTCTTTTGCTTCCTATTTGTCTTTGAGAAATTGGCATTTATCTTCCTCAGTTCTTAGAGTTAATCATAAAATCATGGAAATTAGTCATGCAAAAGGCCTCACTATTCTCTCTTTCAAAGCTACTGCTGTTTGCTTCATTATTTGGTACTAATTTAGCCTTATCTGATGATTTATGAAACAAACTCAATTTGCAAGATTTCCTACTGCCTCAGTATAGAGTATGTATGTGTGAGTGTGTGTGTGTGTATGTGTGTGTGTTGTGGTGTGGTTTTTATCACTCCAAAGTCATGTCTGTTTTACAAAAAATCACTATTTATGCAAAGTTTGTTCAAGATATAGTAAAAAGTTGTCTCCCTACAAAAATGTTTATAGCAGCTCTCTTTGTGGTGGCAAAGAATTGGAAATTGAGTGAATGCTCATTAATTGGGGAATGGCTGAGCACGTTGTGGTATATGAATGTAATATAATACTATTTTGCTATAAGAAATGAAGACCAGGCAGATTTCAGAAAAACCTTGAAAGACTTAAGTGGACTGATGCTGAGTGAAGTGAGCAGAACATTGTTCACAGTAACTGAAACATTGTGTGATGATCAACTGTGATAGACTTAACTCTTCTCTGTAGTACAATGATCCAAGACAATTTAAAATGATTCATGATGGAAAATGCTTTACATATCCCGAAAAAAGAACTTTGGAATCTGGATGCAGATTGAACTATATTATTTCTACTTTCTCATTTTAACTTTTTGAGATTTTCCTCTTTTGTTTTGATTGTTCTTTCATGACATGACTAATGCAGAAATGTGTTTATTATGATCATGCATAAATAACCTATATCAGATTGCTTTATGTGTTGAGGAGGGTGGAGAGGGAGGGAGAAAATTTTGAAACCTAAAATCATATAAAAACAAATGCTGAAAGCAATCTTGACATGGAACTGGAAAATAAATACTTTTATGATTAAAAAAAAAGGAGGCTATCTCCCTATAATTCTTTAATGAAAAATTGATTAAATTGAATTCACTTCAACAATCAGTCATGTATATGAAAAGACAACAATCGAACTGGTCTGTTGATGAAAGAAAATAGTAAACTCTGTCAAACCTCTGACTAATATTTTTTATTAATCACTATATCTTTCTGCGAATTTAAAAAGGAAATGATTATATATAAGCCTCCTTAAAACTTTGATGAATCTGGGCTCTGATCAGTTAAGGTCATTTATCTAGTGGGATAGAAACAGCTTGATGTCTTCTAACATTCTAGTACTCTTGCCCTTAAATCGTCCATTGGCAGTCTATCTGACCTAAGGACCTTGTTCTTAATATTATGACTATTAGTGCAGTATACATGTCTAGCTATTATCTTTGCTCTTGGTTAATGATTTCTCATACACTAAAATATAGTACTATCTTAATAATTTTCCCTTACTTTGACAAATGCATCCTTTTCTTCCTTCCTTCCTTCCTTCCTTCCTCCCTTCCTTCCTTCCTTCCTTCCTTCCTTCCTTCCTTCTCTTCTCTCTCTCTCTCTCTCTCTTTCTCTCTCTCTCTCTCATATCAGACCAGCTTCATGGTTTTTTTACCTGCATAAATTCCCTTTTCATCCCCTCTCAAAAAATCTAGGGGCAACGGTTAGAATGAAACACAGGGATGTGTCTCACAAAGGGCATTGGTGTTAGAGGAATGTCATTAAGGCAGTAAAATATTCTGTGCAAAATGTTTAATGATTTGGTAAAAGTGGGATGTATATGTAGTATCATGTTCTCCCTCCTGCCTTGTGATGCTATCACTAGCCAAAGTGATTCTTATTTCTGTAGGGAAGGGAAATGATAGCTGTTTTTTCATCTCTATTGGTTCTGCACACAGTCCCTTCATTGATCAATATGGATTCCCTTCACCAGCTGTCTGTATGTGTGTTGCAGAACTTAGAAGGTGGAGGCTTGTTTGCAGGATTTGAATGTCAGGATTTCCAGTAACAGCTGTGCTATATGTCCCTTCAGTAAAGGATGGGAACTTCAAGGAACCATCATATTCTGCCAAGAGCCCAATCAGTTCAAAGGTTTTGTTCAACTGGTCAGCTTCAGAGTTTTCACAGAAGACATACTTCCTATGGAACATCTTTGAAGATGCAGCCAACACCCCACATGTCTACAGGTATTGCATGTGTTGTCTTGAGGAGAACTTCAGGGGACTAGTAACAAAGACTGACTACCACAGGTGTGAGTGCCATCTGCAGCTGAAGATCCAAGCCAAAGTAAGCCAGCCACACTGTCCACTACTGATTTCAAGTATCTTTTCTGCCTTTAGTTCATGGTGGACTATGCAGTTGGCATGAAGAAAGACTATGTTTCTTTAAAACCTTCTAATTAGGTCTTTAATGCACTCAAAGGGCAGCCCTGGTTAATGGGCCTTGTCCAGAAACATCCTTAATTCCTCATCCACATGCTCCAATCCCATAGTTACTTGGTCTCTTGGTCAGTTCAGCAGTTGAAAAGACATCCATCAGAAGGACAACACTGGAATGCTCAAAGACTTCTAGCATGTCACAATCTTGAGTGCCATGAAGTGGCTGCTGTGGGGTCACAGGCCTCATACATCATCCCATAGGCATTAACCCCAATCTTAGCCCTTGTTTTTTTACTGATGAATGTCCATCCTGGGCCTCCTTTGATGCTGGGGGCCACACTTCATGAAGCAGGTATAATTATTAAGGCACTAGAACTTTCCTGGAATATCAATGTTGGATAATTCAATCATGAGGGTTCAGAGGGGGCAGGTATCACCGTAGACTTTCATGGTTGAGAGCAGATCCCTTTCCCACAAGAGGTTCTTTTCTAAACATTTTATTACTCTATTATAAAATCCCACTCTAATCTTATGGTTTGATATAAAAGGATTCTCATTGATGAGTGACATTGCAAATTCAATTTGGACTGCTGAGAAAAGAAGAAACTGAAGCTGATAAACATCAATCATATTCAAATGCCATATTATTCCATTTGAGCATAACTTACTTATACTGTCTCCATTCATTCTCCTGGATGTAATATGCTAAGCTATTTATTTTTCCTAAAACATTTAGAAATTTCCAACAAAGTGTATTGATGTGATTGCTATTAGCAATGAGTGAGTTGCATGAGGTGTCAATACGAAGAAGTCTTCCTGGCAGGGAGAAGAATAACAGATGGAGAGGTAAGATCCTTATAATTACAGCTGAGTAGTCAGCCCAAGGGAAGGTTTATTTAGGCACACTTTGTTAGACAAGACAAGATCCAAATCTGAATCCTGGAGAAAACTGGTAAGAATCATTTCAGTCTGACTAATGCCTTGCTTGCTTAATATGTAATCAAGTTCTTCAGGTCTAAAACCAAATATAGGAAAGGATATATATCTATATATCAATAACTGTATTATATATTATATATGATATAAATATAGATATATATCTTGTCCTATACAAAATTATAAATAATAGTATATATAATATATAATCTATCTATTTATGTATTTATCTATCATCTATCTATCAACTTTCTACTTCTATACTAGGTTTTAGACCTCTCTCTCTCCCTCTCTCTATCTCTCTATATATACATATATATATATATACATATATATATATATATATATATATATATATATATACACAAACATATACATATGCATTTTATAGCTAGCTATCTAGAGATGGACATCATTTAGAATGTGAAACTTTAATCATGATGATCCTTGGAGGTGATACTCTAAAACTACATAATGCTACAATTCAGAGACTAATGTAGAAATCAAACAAGGATCAAGATGCATGTATTACATACCTGCAATATACCAGTTACAAAGGATATAAAAAAAAAAGAAATAAAAGCCTCTGTCCTAAAGGATATCTCTTTATATATTTATTTATATATTTTTATAGAGATCTAGATCTAGATATCCAGAGATCTATCTACATGAATATCTAAATCAATATATATATATATATGTCCATAAAGATCTCTCTATAAATACTGATGTATAGATAGATATGAAATTACATGTACACATAGTAGTATATACAGGTATAAATGCAGTGAATACAAGTTGCGATGTTTGAAATCTAATGTGGGTCCTAACCTGCCCTCAATGTGGGGGAGAAACTAGCTAAGATTTACCAACAAATTCAGCAAGAGTTTAGACTTTTAAGGATTTATTAAAGAGTAAAGACAACACATAGGATACCATAACACCAGAAAAGTCTATCTACTTTCCTCTCTTTTTCTCTGTCCACATTTTCTCTGTCTCCCACCAAGCCAAAGTCCTAGATGAAAAGAGGGACCCTCCTTTTTCTCCTGTCTGCTGCCACATGCCTATTCCTCATGAAAAAAAAAATCTAGCAAGATAACCTCTGCTTCCTAGTTCCTGTCTCCCTCCCCAAAAGGGGAGGTCCTTCAGTCTAATTTGTTGAGAGTGGTCTCCTGCTGATGTCAGTAGTCCATAGCCTCTGAGAACAACATGTCACTCAGGGCCAGCCAGGTGTTGTCTCCATCCAATCACCCTTAAGTAGTTTCTCACCCAATTAAAT
This sequence comes from Dromiciops gliroides, assembly GCF_019393635.1. Classification (NCBI taxonomy): domain Eukaryota; kingdom Metazoa; phylum Chordata; class Mammalia; order Microbiotheria; family Microbiotheriidae; genus Dromiciops; species Dromiciops gliroides. The sequence goes on from NC_057861.1 coordinate 719,855,066, forward strand.
CAATTCCAAGTGAATCCTCAGGTGGGACTCCTGGGTATCTGCCAAATCCCATTATTTTATCACAAAAGAAAAGTCTTATGAGGAAGGAAGTTGGAATAGCTGACATCTAAGATCCTACCCAGATCTAAGTCTATGAATCTTTAATGATAGGGAAAAGGAATGGAGACACAGCATGTTCCACTGATTACATAGTTCCATTGGATGTCAATCCAGTTCTCCAGGGCCTGATTCCCTATGGACCAACCAATCTTCTCTACATTGGATCACCAACTGTGGGCAAGTGGTTCCTTCCTAGACAAAATAAATTTTTCTTCCTTCCTTCCTTCCTTCTTTTCTTTTTCTTTCTTTCTTCCCTTCCTCCTCCTCCTCCTCCTCCTCCTCCTCCTTCTTCTTCTTCTTCTTCTTCTTCTTCTTCTCTCTCTCTCTCTCTCTCTCTCTCTCTCTCTCTCAATATTCTTGATTCACCAAGTCACCAACTCCTATATTAGGTTACAGGCAGAAACTGTGATCTAAATTGGCCAGCCATCCTACTAAAAAACTTTGGTTTCTTTATTATAATACATGACATTAACACAGATAATTCCACAAACCATTATATTGTAACACATCTAAAAGATACATATGACTCCCAAACAAGGTGAGCCATGAGATTTTCAAATTAAATAAGCAGCCCCCCAAAAATCTATCTTTGGATGAACAAATTCCTCTTTTATTCCTGCTCCAAATCATATAGTATTTGTTTTGCCCTTGACTAAATGTATAAACATAACAACCCCAGATTGTTCTTGATGTTGTTGTTAGTCATTTTTTTCTCAAAGAGGACCATGGCATTAGAAGGTGATGTTATGAGGTGCAATGAATTGGATTTTAGTGAGGCAGGGCTGTGCAACATCACCAACCACACTCCCTTTTCCACAGTCATCTGAATCCAGTGGCAAGATATCCATCAGGGTGACTGGAGATGGACCTGGATGTTCAAGGCAATAAGGTTAAGTGGCTTACCCAAGATCATATAGCTACTAGTGTCAAATGCCTGAGGCTGGATTTGAACTCAGTTCCTCTTGACTCTAGGACCTATGCTCTATCTACTGTGCCATTTAGCTGCCCCAATTATCCCAGATAGACTTTAGGGCAAGCCAAAATGCCTTTATTCCCATATTTCTGTTATGGGCCTAGCAACCCAGAAGTTCTCTGGGGTACATCAAAAAAACCCCTTCTCCTTGAGAAACTAAACCAAAGGACAGACACACCTAAAGAGATAAGTGGCACCAGATATTAGGACTGGGTTAGTTCCAGAACCACCACGCTTCATTCCAGTCTTCCCTACCACTGGGGAGATAAGGTGTGGCTGCTGCCTTTGTGGTGGGAGGAGGAGAGAGATGGCTTGAGAGACCCTCAGTCATCCCTCATCCAACTACCCCATCCACCACCAGTGGGGGATGGTCCTCCCCAATAAGGGAACTTTCCACAGTCAGATGATCACCCCCATCAGTCCTCTATAAAAGTATCTTCCTGTTTCCTGATCAAGGAGATAAGTATCTCAGAGCCATGCCTCTGTGCTATCTATGCCTTCTCCCCATGAGAAGAACTCTAAAGATTTCTCTCTTGGTTTCCTTTCCCCAGCCCCTGAATGAACTATTATTTTATTCTACTGGATTTGTGTGCAAGAGGGTATAATTCTTTTTTTTTTTTTTTTTTTTTTTTTTTTTTGGGGGGCAATGGGGGTTAAGTGACTTGCTCAGGGTCACACAGCTGGGAAGTTTCAAGTGTCTGAGGCCAGATTTGAACTCAGGTACTCCAGAATCCAAGGCCAGTGCTTTATCCACTGCGCTACCTAGCTACCCCTGGGTATAATTCTTTAAAGAGGAATTCCTAAGAACCCCAAACTCTGTCCCAACCCCCCTAACTCTATTTTTCCCATAAAAACAAACAAAAACATTTCTAACCCCAGCCCCTAAGCTCAGTGCCTAGTACATATATCAAACATTTAGAAAACCCTCATTTATTGATTGATTAATATGTAACGTGCCTTATCAACACAAAACATTATAAAATGTAAGCTATAATTACCATATGCCAAGAAAATTTCAGTGTTAAAGAATGGAATGCTCAAGATGAAAGTAGTGTATAGCCAGCTACATGTTTGTGTCCTAATGTCCCTATGGCTAGTCAAAAAACAGTCTAAACACATTAAATACTTAACTTCAAAGCAAGTCCTGTATACTAGATAATAGTTTAAGGACGTCTGGCTTATATCTATCTTATCTCCTTAATGAGCGATAAAGAATCTGCAATTCATGGAAGCATAAATCTTCTAAGGTAAATATAAATGAAATATAGAATATTTGTTTAGAAGAATATGGACATTTACCTTGGATCCAGAAATTAAGTCGCCATTGTGACATGCATTGGTTATGTTAGCTTGTTCCACAAAATATGAAATTTTGTTCATTCTCAAGGGGGAAAAAATCATTTTTTCTGTTTTCAAAACGTCAAAGGTTTTAAGGCAGTTGTTGGCAGCTAAAGACTGCATATTTCATTTGTTCTGTATAGGGACACAAGGCAGAATATGGCCTCAAGCATTCTAGGTAGAATTATACATCATTATCTCTATTTGGCCCTGAAAACTTTCAGAAAGACTGTGTTAAGTATGTAGAGCACCGAGGATCTTGTGACTTTAGTGACTTTCTAGACAATTGAGCCTTATATTAACATTTTGTGGTTCAGAGAAAGCACATCTATACATTGTTTTTCCCTTTATATCAACAAAAGAATTTTGAATGAAGAAATCACTTTAAGAATCACCAATTTAAATATGGTAGCTGTCTCTATATAAAAAGGCCTTTGTTCCTGACTTTTTTTTTTTACCTTTAAATGGGATTGTAAATTCCATTCTTCTCTATACTGTCCTTCAACCCCTACAATAATTATACATTGAAATATATAGTAGGGGTTACTATGTTTATTGTTTTTAGATTTGTTTTCTTTTATATACTGAGGGTAAGGGGAGAGAGGAAAATCAAATCACAATCTCCTGCCTACCATTTTTTATAGATATTAAAACCATGGTTAATGGCATTCACATTTTAGTTGCTGCAAGTAGTTACAAAACCATTTTTATTTATTGTGTATAATTTTAAAGGACTAATAATGTGCTTATTTAAATTGTTAGCCTAATTTTCCTCAAGATGAGGGGGTGGGCTAGATGGAACTAAGTTTCCATTCCTGTATTCAAGTCAATTCCATGATTATAGCACACACACACACACACACACACACACACACACACACACACACACTTTTAGAACCAACAAAGTAGGCACTTCTGTCATAGATATTACCTTCATATAATCCCAGAACATTAAGTGGACTCAATGTATTTATCAAAATTATTTTTCTCAATTACGTTTAGTTTTTTAACCTTCCTTTAAAAAAATGATTTTCAAAATCTCTCCTTCAATACCTTCCATCTAACCTCAATAAGAAGGCTAGCAATTTGATATTGATTATACATATTTAGTCATGAAAAATATTTCCATTTTAGCCATGTTGCAAAAGAAAATGTAAATCAAAACAAAAATAGAATAAAAATAATATTTAAAAATATGCTTTGGGGCAGCTAGGTGGTGCAGTGGATAAAGCACTAGGTCTGGATTCAGGAAGATGTGAGTTCAAATCTGGCCTCAGACACTTGACACTTACTAGCTGTGTGACCCTGGGCAAGTCACTTGACCCTCATTGCCCAGCAAAAAGAAAAAAAAATGTATGCTTCCATCTGCATTTGGAATCTGTCAATTCTTTCACTGGAGGTGGATAGCATTTTTCAGTTTAAATGCTTTAGAGTGACAGCTAGGTGGCACAGTGGATAGAGCACTGGCCCTGGATTCAGGAGGATCTGAGTTCAAATCCGGCCTCAGACACTTGACACTTACTAGCTGTGTGACCCTGGGCAAGTCACTTAACCCTCATTACCCCACCAAAAAACCAAAACAAAACAAAACCATATATTGCTGCAATCTCCTAGCTAATATTTCATTTATTCATTTTTATTTGTTTATTCCTTTATTTGTTCATTTGTCATTTATTTATTTATTGTATCAATATTTATTAGGAAAATTGGTCTATAGTTTCCTCTCTCTGATTTTGCTCTTCCTGGTTTAGGTCTAAGCACCATATTTGTGTCATCAAAAGAATTTGGAACGATTCTTTCTTTGCTTATTTTTCCAAATAGTTTTAAAATGAATTGTTCTTTAAAAATTTGGTAGAATTTATTTGTGAATCCATTTGGTCCTGGGTATATTTTTTTCTTAGAGTGCTTATTTATGGCTTACTCAATTTCTTTTTCTAAAATTGATTATTTAAATATTATATTCCCTCGTATGTTGATCAGGGCAATTTATATTTTTGTAAATATTCATTTATGTCAAATTGATATGTTTATTAGTATATAATTTGGTAAAATAACTTCTAATAATTGCTTTAATTTTATCTTCATTGGTGGTGAATTAACCATTTTCATTTTTATGCTAATAATTTGGGTTTCTTCTCTTTATTTTAAAAATCAAATTAACCAATAACTTATTTATTTTATTTATTTTTTCATGGAAATAATTCCCAGTTTTATTTAATAAGTCAATGCTTTTTTCTTATTTTCAATTTTTATTAATATTTCATTTGATTTTTTCAGGATTTTAGGTTGGTGTTTAAATGGGGATATTTAATTTTTTGGGGGGGGTTTCTTCTCTCTATTTTAAAAATCACATTAACCAATAACTTATGTATTTTTTCATGGTAATAATTCCCAGTTTTATTTAAAAAGTCAACGTTTATTATTCTCAATTTTTATTAATATTTCATTTGATTTTTTCAGGATTTTCAGTTGGTGTTTAAATGGGGATATTTAATTTTTTCTTTTTCTATCTTTTTTAGCTGCAGGTCCAATTAATTGACCTACTTTTTTCACCATTTTGTTGATGAAAGCATCTAGAGATATATATTAAGTACTGCTTTCACTGTATTCTGATTGGGATGTTGTCTCATTATTGACATTTTTAATGAAATTATGGTTCCTATTATTTTTTTTGACCCACTCATTCTTTTTTTCCTAATAAAAGTATTTTACTTTTTTTCCAGTTACATATAAAGATAGTTCTCAACATTTGTTTATACAAGCTTTCCAATTTCAGATTTTTCTCCCTCCCTCCCCCCTCCCCTAGAAAGCAGGCAATCATATATATATATATATATATATATATATATATATATATATATATATACATTAAACATATTTCTGTATTAGTCATGTTATAAGAGAAGAATCAGAGCAATGAGGAAAAACCTCAAAATAGACAAACAATAGGACCAGAAACAAAAGAAATACTATGGTTCAATCAGTATCTATACTCCACAGTTTTGTTTTTTTCTCGATTTGGAGATCCCCTTCCATCATGAGTCCCCCAGAACTCTCCTGTACCATTGCATCATTGAGAAGAATCTAGTCCATCACAGTAGATCAACACACAATGCTGATGATACTGTGTGCAGTGTTCTTCTGGTTCTGCTTATCTCACTCATCATTATTTCATGCAAGTCCTCCCAGGTTTCTCTGAACTCCTACTGCTCATCTTTTCTTACAGAACAATAGAATTCCATTACATTCATATACCACAACTTGTTCAGCCATTGCCCAATTGATGGGCAACACCTCAATTTCCAATTCCTTGCCACCACAAAAAGAGCAGCTATAAATATTTTTGTACATGTAGGTCCTTTCCCCCTTTTTATGATCTCTTTTGGAAAAAGACCCAAAAGTGGTATTGCTGGGTCAAAGGATATGCACAGCTTTATAGCCCTTTGGGCATAATTACAAATTGCTCTCCAGAATGGTTGGATCAGTTCACAGCTCCACCAACAATGCATTAGTGTTCCAATTTTTCCACAGCTTCTCCAACATTTATTATTTTCTGTTTTTGTCATTTTAGCCAATCTGATAGGTGTCAGGTGGTACCTCAGAGTTGTTTTAATTTGCATTTCTCTAATCATTAGAGATTTAGAGCATTTTTTCATATGGGAATAGATAACTTTCGTTTCTTCATCAGAAAACTGCCTATTCATATCCTTTGACCATTTCTCAATTGGGCAATGACTTGAATTCTTATAAATTTGATTTAGTTCCCTATATATTTTAGAAATGAGACCTTCATCAGAAGTATTGGCCACAAAAATTGTTTCCCAGCTTTTGGGATCCATTCTAATTTTGGATGCATTGCTTCTGTCTGTACAAAACCTTTTTAATTTAATGTAATCAAAATCATTCCTTTTGCATTTCATAATGTTCTCTATCTCTTCTTTGGTCATAAACTGTTCTCCTTTCCCAAGAACTGAAAGGTAGACTATTCCTTCTTCTCCTAATTTACCTATGGTATCACCACTTATTTCTAAATCATGTACCCATTTTGACCTTATTTTAGCATAAGGTTTAAGATGTTGGTCTATGCCTAATTTCTGCCATACTATCTTCCAGTTTTCCCAGCAGTTTTTGTCAAAGGCTGAGTTCCTATCCCAGAAGCTGGAGTCTTTGGGTTTATCAAACACTACATTACTAATGTCATTTACTACTGTGTGTCCTGTGCCTAGCCTATTCCATTGATCCTCCACTCTATTTCTTAGCCAGTACCACATAGTTTTGATGACTGTTACTTTATAGTAAAGCTCCAGGTTTGGTAGAGCTAACCCACACTCCTGTGCATTTTTTTCTATTATTTCCCTGGATATTCTTGAATTTTTGTTTTTCCAGATGAATTTTGTTATTATTTTTTCTAGTTCTATAAAATCATTTTTAGGTAGTCTGATTGGTATGACACTGAATAAGTAAATTAATTTAGGTAGTATTTTCATTTTTACTATATTAGCTCTTCCTATCCATGAGCAATTGATATCTTTCCAATTATTTAGATCTGATTTGATTTGTGTGAAAAGTGTTTGTAATTGTGTTCATAGAGTTACTGGGTTTGTCTTGGCAAGTAGACGCCCAAGTATTTTATATTATCTACCGTTACTTTAAATGAAATTTCTCTTTCTATCTCTTGCTGCTGGACTTTGTTGGTCATGTATAGAAATGCTGATGATTTATTTGGATTTATTTTATAACCCGCTACTTTGCTAAAGTTGTTTATTATTTCAAGTAATTTTAGGATTCTTTAAGTATACCATCATATCATCTGCAAAAAGTGATAGTTTTGTTTCCTCCTTGCCTATTAGAATTCCTTTAATTCCTTTTTCTTCTCTGATTGCTAATGCTAACATTTCTAGTACAATAACATTAATGAACTACCTAAGAAAAAATCCCCAGGGCCAAATGGGTTTACAGGTAAATTCTACCAAACATTTAAAGAAAAATTAATTCCAATATTATACAAATTATTTGGAAAAATAGCTGAAGAAGGAGTTCTACCAAATTTGTTTTATGACACAATATATGGTGGTGATACCAAAACCAGGCAGAGCCAAAACAGAGAAAGAGAATTATAGACCAATTTCCCTAATGAATATTGATGTTAAAATCTTACATAACATATTAGCAAGAAGATTACAGCAAGTGATCACCAGGATAATACATTATGACCAGGTGGGATTTCTACCAGGAACACAGGGCTGGTTCAACATTAGGAAAACTATTAACATAATCAACCACATCAATAAGCAAACTAGCCAAAATCATATGATTACCTCAATAGATGCAGAGAAAGCTTTTGACAAAATACAGCACCCATTCCTAATAAAAACACTAGAGAGCTTAGGAATAGGTGGAGCTTTCCTTAAAATAATAAACAGTATTTACCTAAAACCATCAGCAAGCATTATATGTAATGGAGATAAGTTAGAGGCCTTCCCAGTAAGATCAGGGGTGAAACAGGGATGTCCATTATCACCCACTTGTTCTTTACAATAACATTATTTAATTTCCAAATGTTTTTTAATGTTTCCACAAGCTTTAATTTAATATTTTAGTGTGTTATGATCTGAAAAGGATACATTTAAGATTTCTGTGTTTTTTTGGCAGATTTTATGCCCTAATATGTGGCATATTCTACAGTTAGATTTACCTAGTTCTGAGTAGAAATTCGATTTCTCCCACTATTTTAGTTTTCATGTCTATTTCTTCCTGTAACTCATTTAACATTTATTTTAAGAATTTTCATGCCATGACATTTGGTGTATATATGTTAATGTTGATATTACTTCATTCTCTGTGGTGGTGGTGATCATATATTCAATACTATATGACTCCTTGTGATCTCATGGACTATAGTATAATAATGCTTTCCAAGAGGTTTTCTTGGCAAAGATACTTCAGTGATTTGTCATGTCCTTTTCCATGGGATTAAGGCAAATGGCTTAACTTCTTTGCCCAAGGTCACAAAACTACTAAGTATCTGAGATTGGTTTTGAACTTTTCTTCCCTATTCCAGCCTTGTCCTGCTGTCTTTTCAGCCACCTAGCTGCCTATTGTCTATAAGAATCTTTTAGCAAGATGTAATTTCCTGCCTTTTCTTTTTTTAATGAGATATATTTTTTCTTTTGCTTTGTCCAAGATCATGATTCATACTCCAGCTTTTTTTAACTATTGTCAACTGAACAAAAATAGATTCTGCTCCAGTCCCTTATTTTACTCATGTTTCTCTGTTTCACATATATTTCTTTAAACAAAATATTGCTGGATTCTGTTTTATAATCCATTCTGATGTTTGCTTCCATTTTACAGGTGAGTTCATTTGAATCATATATACATGATTTGTGATGTTTAAAATCTATATTGTGTGATCGCCTTAAATTAGAAGCTTCAGCACCAGTCTCTGGGCATTAAACATTTATTAAAGCATACAAGTATGAACATGGAGTTCAGAAAGTTAAGAAAAGGTCTATCTAGCCTAGAGTTCCAGCCTGGTTGGGTTCTTCCTCAAGTTCTCCTCCACAAGCCTGCTTCAATCACAAACTCCCCAGCAAGCTGATTGGAGAAGCTTTTTATAGGTCTGGAACAGAGGTGGTCCTTACACACTGCTTCAAGCTGATTGGTTGGCATCATTGAGTTCACAGTTGAGCTTCTGAGAACAACACCTTCTTAAGGGCTAGCCAGGTGTGATTACAATCCAGTTAATTTTAAGTAGGCTAATCAGCAGTCAATCACTCTCACTTGATTCAATCAGTCTAGAATATTCTCCAGGTGGGTCTTTGAGTATCTGCTAAATCCCATTATTTCATCACAGATTACTGTGAATTTCCCTCCACACATTTTTCCTTCTTTATCCTTCCTCTCTTTCTTTTTACCCTTTTGCCCCATCAAAAGTCTGTTTTGCTTCTGACCACTTCTTCCATTTATCTGACCTTCTTTCTATACCTCCTACCCCTTTTTTATCCCCTTTGATTCCTACTTTCCTATACGGTAAGAAAGCTTTCCATATTGAACTAAGTGCTTATGTCACTTACTTTTTGATCTAATTCTGATGAGAGTAGGATTCAAGCATTTTTTCCAGTCATATCTTCCCTATCGACTGTAAAAGGTATTCCTTTTGTGCATGATTTATATGAGAAATTTTTTCTCATTTATCTTCTCCCTTCCCCCTTCTCTCCTTTCATCCTTCTTTCTCACCCCTTCATTTGATTCTATCTGCTCTTATTCAATTCACACCCCTTCTTTCTGTCTATACTCCTTCTAACTGCCCTAATAATGATATACATTAGGAATTACAATTATCATCCTCCCATATATGAATATAAAACATTTAACCTTATTGAATCCCTTATGATTTTTCTTTCATTATACCTTTTTTGGTGCCTGAGACAATTGGGGTTAAGTGACTTTCACAGGGTCACTGAGCTAGTTAGTGTCAAGGGTCTGAGGCTGGATTTGAACTCAGGTCTTCCTGAATCCAAGGCCAGTGCTCTATCCACTGTACCACCTAGTTGCCCCTCATTATACCTTCTTATCCTTCTCTTAAGCCTTATATCTGAAAGTCAAATTTTCTATTCAGCTCTGGTCTTTTCCTCAAGAATGCCTGAAATTTCTGTATTTCATTAGAATGCCTGAAATTACTCTATTTCATTAAATACCATTTTTTAATTTGAAGGTTTATACTCAGTTTTTCTGGGTTATTCTTGGTTGTTATCCAACACCTTTGCCTTCTAGAATATTATATTCCAAGCCCTCTGATGATTTAATATGGAAGTTGCCAAATCTTGTGTGATTCTTACTGTGGCTCCCCAATATTTATATTATTTCTTTTTGGCTGCTTGCAATATTTTTTCCTTGACCTGGAGACTATGGAATTTCGCTATAATATTCCTGGGAGTTTCTATTTTGTAATCTCTCTCAGGAAGTGATCAGTGGATTCTTTCAATTTCTAATTTACATGCTAGTTCTAGGATTTGAGGCAGTTTTCTTTGATAATTGCCTTGAAATATGATGTCTTTGCTCCTCTTTGATCATGTCTTTCAGGTAGTCCAATAATATTTAAGTGATCTCTTCTCAATATATTTTCCAGGTCAGTTAATTTTTCCAATGAAATATTTCACATTTTCCTCCACTTTTTCACTTTTGATTTGTTTCAATGACTCTTAGACTCATTAGCTTCCACTAGTTTAATTCTAACATGTAAGGAATTATTTTTTTCAGTGAAGATTTCTTCCCCTTTTCTTATTTTATCAATCCTGTTTTTAAAGGAGTTCTCTTCAGTGTATTTTTGTGCCTTTTTCACCAGGCTGTAGAATGTCTCTTCATCATTATCTTGCATCTCTCTCATAAAAAAAAAAATTCTCCATGTATCTTATTTGAGTTTTAAAATCCTTTTTGAGTGTCTCCAGGAATTCTTATTGGAATTGTGTCGAATTTACATTTTTTTCTTTGATGTTTTTATTGACAGTATTGTCTTCTGGGTTTGTGGTCTTCCCTGTCACCATAGTAACTTCTTTTAGGTAAATTATTTTTCCTGTCTTTTACCCATTTTCAGCCTATTTCTTGACTTTTAATTTAATGTTAAAGTTGTGTTTTATTCTTTATAGAAGGAACAATGTTCCAAGCTGTAGGTTCTTAACAATCGCTGTTTTCAAGAACTAATTTTGCACACCTTTATGTTTTGGAGGCTTCTAAGATGGTATGATCTAAGAAAAGGTGGGGTCACTGCTCTCCTGGCCTGTGCTCTGATCTTTACAGAGGAAGTGACTTTCTTCCCCTATAGTTTCAAGTACTAGAATTTCTTTTGGTCCTGTAACTCTTACCAGGTCCCTGTTCTTCTGTAGCCACAGTAGCTACTACTCCTTTATGCCTTGTAATTGAGTCAAGGGTCCCTGTTCCCCTGTTTTAATTCACTTCTTCCCCCTAAAACTAGGATCTGGATTTACTAATGGGCAAGGCAACAGGGTCCTGAACCCAGCATCAGCAAAGTATCTCTTCTCATCTTTTTATGATCAGTTTCTGATCTTTGGGCTAAGAGCTACCAAAGCTGTTTTGCTGCTTATACAGATGTCCCCAAGGCCTAATGCTTCCAATGCAATTTGGGACACCAACCACTCTGGTTGGATAGACCTTTCTTGCTGACCTCCTAAGTTATCTTAGGCTAGAAAATTGTTTCAAGTGTGTTTTTCTTTAATTATTCACTGATAGTGTATTTTATAAATTAATTTATTGCTATTTATAAATTAATTACTATAATACCTATTTTACTAGTAAGCATTTATTATTAATTAATATTATATGTCAGTATAGAATTGACCACATCTCCTGAAATTCTCATGGTCTCATGCCTTCATACCTACATTGTCCTGAATGGAAGAGCACACACCAAGACACAGTGTTCAGGGCCAAGAGAGTGTGTAAAGAGAGGGCCAAGAGTGCAATCCTTGCATGGTTGATAGAGGAAGGTAAATTATACATTGAGCAATTGCTTATTATCATTCAATTCCATTGGTTGACATGTCCTGAGGTTAGTCCAAATTATAATGAACTCTACCAATGTCATAAGGGAAGAATATGCAAATAAACTCTCACTGAAGGGCAAAGGCAAAGTCCAGTATTTGGGTGTGGTTTAATCCCATTAGTCATTGAACTACACAAAACAATCAATCTCCATTTCTCTTGTTTCCTTGGACTCTATGTGGGAAGAGGGGGAGAAGGACAAACTGATCTTTTGATGCCCCCAGGAAATTCATTACTAATAATTATTTTTTCACACACTCAAATTTTTTGTTCTTGTTCTGCTTCTCCATAATTTGATTTGAAGTGTTATTTTAAAATTGTTTGGAGGAGAATTTGCGAGAGTTCATTTGAGTGCCTGTTACAATTCCAACATCTTGACTTCACCCCAAAATGTTAATTTATTCAGAAAATGTATAGTTCTTCAAATGTTTTAGCCTCACAGTTAAAAATAGTGTAGGTCACAATCTCCTCTTTTCTTTACTTCTTGAACCACCATGTTACATGAGTAAACATTCTTACTATTATTTTTTTTTCTCTTGAGAGCATTTTATTGTCTATACTTGAAAAGATATAATAGGTCTTTTCTAATGCAGTGACTGGGCCTACCTGTGGTAGTGGCTAGAAAGGCCCTTGGAAGAAGAAAGGTGAAACCTATTTGAACTGATGAGGTAGGGTATGAGTTAGTCAAATAATAATTATAAACTATAAGCAAGACTGGATTGACATCATGGTATTTCTACTAATCTGAAAATTAAGGTCAGAGAATAAAATTTCAATCAAGAACAGAGGTTTAGGGCTTGGGATGTTTATAGAGCCAGAATCTTGTAGTGGAAAAAGTATTGGTTTGGGACATTGGAAGATGGGTTCAAATCCTATATTAGACATTTAACAGTGTGATAAAACAATGGAACTTGGCAGATGCCCAGGAGCCCCCACCTGATGTTTGATTGGGTGAGACTGAAAGACTAAGTACCTACTTGTGATGATTAAATTGGGACCACACCTGGCCAACTCTGAGTAGGGTATTGTTCTTAGAAGTTGAGATCACACATGGCAAACCCTGAGGAGTGTGTGTTCTCAGAGGCTAAGGACTGAGACATCAACAGGAGACCACTCTTGACCAATCAACTTGAATAACCTCCCATTTCAGGGAGGAGGAGAGGAAGTAGGAAGCAGAGCCTGGTGGAGCTAGCTCTTTTGGTTTTGAGACATCAGCTTGGTGGGAGGACTTCAATTAAGCTGTTAGGAAAGCTAGGATTTCCATGCTATAAGGAATCTGTTTTCAATCTTTCTCTCTCTTCACTATCTTATATCTTTTAATAAACCCTTAAAAGCCTAAACTCTTGGTGAATATATGAGTGATTTTAGCCAGTTTTCCCCCAAAACTGGGGGGGGGGACAGATTAGAACCCACATTTAGATTTTTAAACAACACAGTAGCAATATGATTGTAGACAAGTCAAGTTACCTTAATAAGATTCCATTCCTTCATATGTATGATGAGGCAATGGATTTCAATGACCTTTAAATCCTTTCTAGTTCTAAATTTATCATTTTTATTATGAAAGAATTTACTCTCTCCTTTTATTTGCAGTATAGAATGCCCAGCTTTTTTTTTTTAGCTCAAATATTGCCTCTTATAAAGTTCTACCCCTTGGAAATTATTATGTATTTACTTTCAATAATTTTATATTTCATTATTTTCTTATAAATTAAAGAGAAAAGATAACTTTTGGAACACATTATTCAAATCCCAACTCCAAAAATTTTTCTATCTACCTATCTACCTATCTATCTATCTTTCTATCTATCTATCCATCTATCCATCCATTCATCCATCCATCCATCCATTTAACTATCTATCTGACTATGGACAAGTCACTTAACCTTTCAGCTCCTGGCATTTTCTTTCTTTACCACATGAAGGATTTGGAAAAAGATGGCACAGGAGTGCCTTCCAGTACTATATCTATTAATGTCAACTTCCTGGGAGAAAGTGCTCTTTTTTTTTTTGTTTTGGTTTGGTTTTGTATCATTTAAGAACTAGACACATGTTGGGCACATGGATGGTTAAATGAATGGATGGATGGATGGATAAATGAAAGAATGAAAATAAATGCAGGGCTTGAAGTTGAATATTTGTAAGGATCTCTCTGACTCTGCAAGCTTTGATCATCTTATTGTTGATTTTCCCCAGTATTGATAGGACAGATGTAGCTGTGCATTGAGTCTCCTTCTGAATTAGCTGCCCAATGAAACATGTGCGTATGGATATGTAATAGGGGTTTGGGAATTTGCTGGCATATTGGTATTTGTTGTGCAGAGGAATAAACATTCACTTAGCCCAGAGAATAATTAATCCCCTTTTGTTCTTTGAGCTACAAGGCATATTTGAGTATGCTTGGGAGTTTTAAGGGAGAGATATACAATATGCAAGAGAGCAGACTGAGAGAAAGGAGCAGGGACTCCAATATCTAAGAAGCTGAAGCAGTGAGGGATTTAATAAGCTCAGCTGTAAAGATTTGGGAGAATAGTGCCAGCAGTAGGTTAAAAGAATAATAGAAAGGAGGGCTGATCTGTGACCTACCAGTAGGATATTGAGATGGTTCTTTGGGTCCTTATAGACATCTCATAAAAGAAGCTTCACACTAAAACTACTTGTTTTACCCACCTCTTCTAGGAGTTAGGAAAGTTTGAAAAGCTATTCCCTGACTTTAATATGCCCCTCACTACATCTGTCTAGTAGCTGGTACTCTGCTTGATTCTCTTTACTGATTTTATGTAAGCATTGACTATAGCAATTTTACCTTATTTATATAGAATATATTGCTTAGCTGGAAATATGTAAAATTGAATTTAGGTTAGAGATAAACTTCCTGGGATGAAAGAAATTTTCCTGAATGGATGACTGAGTTATGATAATTATATTAATAATTTGGTATCTATTATCAACTCTATAAAAAGCAGGAAAGGTTACCCTAAGAACCTGATATAAATTGTAATGACCCTAAACTAAAAGAGAGATAATTCCTGTAACTGGGCTTGGCTGTTAATTCTCTAGAGAGGAGATGGAGAACCAAGAGAAGGAAGTGACCACAGAAAAGATCACATCTTAAACTGCCAGCATATGGAGAAAATATGGAAGACCTGGGAACAATTCTGTTGGACAGTCTTATATTAGGGAGCAGTAAGAACTTTGGAATGCCCACTGGCCAAATTTACTCCACAAAGAAATCCATGGATATTACATATAACACTCTTACAGTGATGACTGCATTTTCACACATAATTTTTTTAAAAAGGCAAAAAGAGGTTATGATTAGGCTTGTTCTCAGCCTGCCTGACCTGTAAGTAACCATGGTCTGCTTTCTCTTTAACCTGGGAAGAAGATGTCTGATTGAAATCTCATTCTCTATGTTTAGAAGCTTGGCATGCCTGAGACACTCCCGCACTGGGCCACTGTGGCTTTAGTCTGCTTTCTGGTTCAGAATTTGGGTTCTTAACCTTAGCTCTAGTCGAGACCTCAGCTATTCCCATTCTGGCCAACAGCTGGACCCCCTCACCGGCCCATTAGCCAAGTATCAGAAGTAGCTGCTGAAGATTCCAAGGCTCTGGAGGCCTGGCCTGCCTGGGGCTGGATCAGCAGTCTATGTTGAGCTCCTCTTTCATCCTGAACAGCAGATTATTCCAGTTGTCTAATTAAGCCATATTTGGCTGGAGAATATTCTCACTCTGTACTTTTGTGGGTTATGCTGCTCTAGGAGTTGTCTTATGGCATTGTTTTTGGTGGTATGTAGATGGATTTGTTGGGAGCACTGGAAGGTCACAGCCTTTCCTCTGCCATATAGACTTCACCCACCCCAATTATTTAATTTGAACCCAGACTGTTGCAGTAATGAATACTTTAGTATGTGTTTTTGATTTTGGTTTGTTTGCTTTTAGCAAAACATAACTTATTTCAGGGAAAGAAAAAAAAATCTAGCTAGGAATGACCTTTCCCCTATATCATGGAGGCACTATAGGATGGTTGAAGTAGTAACAGATATGAGGTCAGATTGGGCCTGAAATCCTAACCCTGACACTTCATCAGGCAATAATATTTATTAGGCATCTATTACATGCCAGCAACTGTGCTAAGCATTGGGGATACAGAGAGGTAATAATTTAACAGGGGAGATAACATGTGAACAAGTATAAACAAATGTGATATAAACAGCATAAATTGGAGATAAACAATAGAGAGAAAACACTAACATTAGGGGGAACAGGAAAGGCATCTCATAGAAAGTGGGATTTTTTATGACACTTGAAGGAAAGCTAAGATTCCAGAAGGTCAAAATGAAGCCAGAGAGTAGTCTAGGCATAGAGAAAGGCCAATAAAAATAAAAATGTCTGGAGTTGGGAGACAGAGTTTTGTTTGAGGAATAGCCAGCAGACCAATGGCAGAGCATTAAAGAGAATGTGAGGGGGAAATAAAGAACAGGAATCCTGGGAAAGTAGGAGAAGGGCAAGTTGTGAAAGGTTTTGGATGTTAAAGAGTTTTAAAATATAAGTATTTAGCTGACAGTGGACTACTCTAATTTACTGAATAGGGGTGTCATGG
The DNA here is from genome assembly GCF_019393635.1 of Dromiciops gliroides. NCBI lineage: Eukaryota > Metazoa > Chordata > Mammalia > Microbiotheria > Microbiotheriidae > Dromiciops > Dromiciops gliroides. Next base: position 719,871,639 of record NC_057861.1, read on the forward strand.
TCTGATCTAAACTTTAGGAATAATAATTTGATAGCCAAGTGGATGATGGAGTGGGAACAGGTTTTAGGCAGGGTGATCAACCAACAATTACAGTAGTCATATTGTGAAGTGACGAAGTCTTGCACCAGGTTGCTTGTCTGTATCAGAACAGGGAAGGAGGCATCCATTAAAACAAATCTGACAGAGGTAAAACTGATAGGACTTGGCAACAGATTGGATATGGGAGGATTAGAGAGAGAGAGAGAAGAGTCAGGTATGACACCTAGGTTTTGAACCTGGCTAATTAGGAGATGGCAGTGTCCTACAAAATAACAAGGATGGTCCAAAGAGCAGGTTGGTCTGGATAATATCTAATGGAACTTCCAACTTTAATAATATCATCCAATTAAAAATACTGTTACATCTAATGTATTGAGAGGTCTTTAATTTCATTTTTTGAGTTGATGAAAAATCTGATATGTCAGTTTTTCCTCTTCAGTTTTTCCTCTCCTGTCTCACCCTCCACTATGTTTGTGATGTTTATAGAGTTGCAATCAAACAGTGTAGAAGAGGGTAGAAGGAATAATAGGATTGAAAAAAAAATGAAAGAAATGGCCAGAGATCATTTTTGTTCATATCTTAAAGGAAACTCCTTAATTAAAATATCCTGAGATTTGAGAGTAATATACAGTTGAAGAATTTTAATACTACCTATGAATACAAAGGAGCATTCTTACAAAGAATAATTTATGAGTGAGACACTAAGGAATATATCTCATAATTTATTTTATATCATGATCTTCATTCAAACCACTGCAAAACCCTCTTTGGAGAGAATGCATCAATTATGAGCCAGAAAGAAAAAGACGACTGCTTGACTAGAATATATCTTCCATAGTTACATATGTGCTCTCTGCATATGTCCTTGTAATAGATACTTTGTTGCCTCAAATCATTACAAGCTGTGAACCATGAAGAGAAACCAACAATAAATAAAGTACCTGGCTTCTTTTTAATAAAATGTCCTCTCTGTCAGAGCCAAGGAAAAGCTTGGTAATAATAATGAGGAAATACATGCTCTACTTACACCCTGAAATTTAAATGCTCACTTTCTCAACTTAATCTAGGGATGGTTTTCAAAATACACTACAACATTCTGAAACCAGAAAATCTTTATTATAATCACATAAGCAAAGAGAAGTAAGGCTTCTGGAGGCAAAGGATGACTTCCTTGGCCTACATTATCTACACTCATGGTCTGTCTTGTTTATAGAGTTAGATATTTGGTCAGCATTGTGCATTGGGAAGAGTGCTGACATTGCCTTCAATTTCTGCCCTTTCCACTTGGTACTTGTATGACTTTAGGCAAGTTACTTTACCTGCTGAGGATTCATTTTTCTCTACAATAAAATGATGGGTTGGACTGGATGTCCTCTGTGATTTCTTCTAGTTCTCAAAGCCCCATCCTAAGAGGCTACATTGAATTTGGCACAATGTCTAGAAGTCAGGGGATCAGAGGAGGAGGGATTTAAAACCTCATAAAAATAGAATCACGGAACTTAAGAATTGGCAAAAAAAAACCTCAGAGGTTATCTCAAACCTTTCAAAACCTGAAAATAAATTTCTTCTGTATCTTCAGTAAGTGGCTAGCTGACTTAAACACCCAGTGAAACATTTTGGCTATTTGTTAGAAATTTCTCTACCAAATTAAGCTGAAATCTCTCTCTATAGTTACTGTGCCTTGCTCCAAGTATTGCTGTTTGGAGGTAAGCAGAAATAAAGTCTTATCTGTCTTCAGTATGACAGTAATTTTAATACTGGAACACAATTATGTCTTTTATTTACCAGATGTAAGAACATCCTTATATATTTTGATTGATCTTAATATGTCATTGTTTGGGATCTTACTAGTGCCCTGATCACTTATTCTTGAATATACTCAGGCATGTCAATTTTTAGAAAATATGACACTCACAATTGAAAACATCATCCCTAAAGTGATCTGACTCAAGCATTATTACCTCTATTATTTTGGAGGTATTTTTATTAATTCATCATTAGTTTACATGACTTATTTTTCACTTCTATGTCACATTATTGATTTGCATTGAGTTTGTATTCCATGAAAACCTCAAAGTTTTTTTACATGAATTATTATTAGCTATATATCTCCTGTCATGTCCCCATGGCATTTTAATCCAAAGGAATTGTATCTGGATTCACTTTTAGATTATTTGATTAAGTTAACCATTCTTATCTGATACTTTTGATTCCTCATTCTATCAACTATTTAAATTACTTTCCATTTTTCATGCAATTTGAATTTTTGGTGGTGGGGGAAATATATTTGGGTTAGTTGATGCATTGTGTTCTTTAAATAACACTCTTAGTTTAAGGTAGATACTGTTTATTATTTTAAGGAAACCTCCACCTATTCCTAAGATCTCTAGTGTTTTTATTAGGAATGGGTGCTGTATTTTGTCAAAAGCTTTCTTTGCATCTATTGAGGTAATCATGATTTTAGTTAGTTTTCTTATTGACTTATTGATGTGGTTGATTATGTTAATAGTTTTCCTAATGTTAAACCAGCCCTGAATTCCTGGTATAAATCCCACCTGGTCAGAGTGTATTATCCTGGTGATCACTTGTTGTAATCTCCTTGCCAATATCTTATTTAAGATTTTAGCATCAATATTCATTAGCAAAATTGGTCTATAATTTTCTTTCTTTGTTTTTGCTTTGCCTGGTTTTGGTATCACCACCATATTTGTGTCATAAAACAAATTTGGTACAACTCCTTCTTCACTTATTTTTCCAAATAATTTGCATAATATTGGAATTAATTGTTCTTTAAATGTTTGGTAGAATTTACCTGTAAACCCATCTGGCCCTGGGGATTTTTTCTTAGGTAATTCATTAATGGCTTGTATTGTACTAGAAATATTAGCATTAGAAATCAGAGAAGAAAAAGGAATTAAAGAATTATAATCGTCAAGGAGGAAACAAAAGTATCAGTCTTTGCAGATGATATGATGGTATACTTAAAGAATCCTAGAGAATCAACTCAAAAATTACTTGAAACAATTAAAAACTTCAGCAAAGTATCAGGATATAAAATAAATCCACATAAATCATCAGCGTTTCTATACATGACCAACAAAGTCCAGCAGCAAGAGATAGAAAGAGAAATTCCATTTAAAGTAACGGTAGATAATATAAAATACTTGGGAGTCTACTTGCCAAGACAAATCCAGGAACTCTATGAACACAACTACCAAACACTCTTCACACAAATCAAATCAGATCTAAATAATTGGAAAGAACTATCTTTACATGTTATGGGGAAAAAATACTTTATTAAAAAACACACACACATTCTTTCCCCTACATCCTAACTCCATTTAATTCTTCTTTAAGACAAAGAAAAAGAGAGAATGAAAATCAAGTAACAAAGTAAATGTCTCTGGAAAAATAAGGGAGGATTCAGTCCCCATATATATATCAAGAAGAGAAAAATGGATTTCTTCATAACTTTTTGGAACCAAGATTGGTCATGAAATTTGATCAATGTGATTATATTGTAGTATTGTTTGGCTATATATTATTGTAATCATTACATATACTATAGTCTGCTCTCTTTAAATTACATCATTGAATATAAGCTTTCCCATGTTCTGAATTCCTTATATTTGCCATTTTTATACTGTACTCATATTCCTATATGTATTTTATACGCACCAACATGTATAAATATATGCCTATGCATACAATCATGTATATAATCATGCAGGTATATATATATTATACATGTGTGTATGTCTACATGCATACAACATATATAGTTACATGCAATTGTGTGTATATCCTTATGCTGTATATGGTAATATATACATATGGTAGATATATGACTACATATTTGGATATGCCTTGCATATATATGTGTGTAAATGTTTGTATGTGCACATTAATGGACATATGTATATTCCCTTGATATATGTGTATATATGGGTACACACATACATGAACTTTACATTCAAACATATATACATCTAAATGTATGTGGCCAGCCAATCATTGGACTTTCACTTTCTTTCTTTCTTTTTTTTGGTCAATGTAAAGAATATTTTCTTATATAGCATGAACATTTTATCAGCATACTATCTATGTTTTCAACTAAGTATTTTTAAAAAATCTTGAACAGAACAAGGCCAATGACAGGTCACTATGGCATTCCACTATATGCCTCTCTCCAGTTAACATTGATCCATACTGCTCTGCTCTTTGGATATATTCAATCAACCAGTTCTAAATCTATAACTTAATCCTGATCCTTCCATTTTTTTCACAAAGCTATCAAGAAAAACTTTTTCAAAGTGTCATAGAAAAAAAAAGTGTATTGTTCACAGAATTATAATGGTTGAATAGTCAAGTCAAACAACCGAACTTGTTGAATAACAGAATGAAGATAGTTTGCATAACTTCTTATTACTCAATACATAGTAATTTTTAGTGATCACCACTTCCCTTCCTAAGTGCTCAAAACACAGGCTTGTAATAATACAGCAGCAGCAGCAGTTGTGTTGGTAGTAGTGGTAGTGCCAGTAGTCATAGTTGGTAGCCGTAGTCGTAGTCGTAGTAGTAGTAATAGTAGTAGTGGTGGTGATAGTGGTTGTGATAGTAGTAGTAGTAGTAGTAGTAGTAGTAGTAGTAGTAGTAGTAGTAGTACTGGTTGTGGTAAAAATAATAACAGGGGGCAGCTAGGTGGTACAGTAGATAAAGCATCAGCCTTGGACTCAGGAAAACCTGAGTTCAAATCTGACCTCAGACACTTGACACTTACTAGCTATATGACCCTGGGCAAGTCACTTAACCCTTATTGCCCCATAAAAAGAAAAAAAGAAAGAGGCCATCTATCATGGTAAGATACATAGTAGGACTGGACTATACAGCCCTCATAAGGTGACTCACCTGCTTGAATTTTGGCCTTTGTGATCATGACTATTGTTTTTCTTAACTCATTGGAATCTGCTTTAAAATATAAAGAGCATTACCATAATCACATTTTCCTCATTTATCATAAGTTTTAAGATGAACGTTTACTCCCAGACTTTCTATCATTAACAGACCATGTCTTATTGGTCGGAAAATTTAAGACTCATCAATTTATGTCCCTGATACTTCTCTATGTTGTGCATTCAAATCAAAATTTGTGGACTAAGCTCTGGTGTTTTGAATTTTATGTAGCAAATAAATTTGGAATATGGATGAGATACAGTCAAGTGGTATCTGAATAAGTATTTTTAGTGGATTAGAACATTTTGTAGCTTTGAAGAAAATTATTCAGTTGCTGTTGTTCAGATCTCCAGTCATTTCTGACTCTTCAAAATCCCTTGCCAAACATGCTGAACTGATTTACCATTTCTTTCTCTAGTGGATTAGACAAACAGAGGTTACTAATCTTGCCTGAAATCAAACAGCTAAGATGTGTTTAAGGCCAGAATTGACCACAGGTCTTCCTTATTCCAGGCATAGCTCCTTATCCACTGAGACATCTAGAGTTGCCTCAGTATTAGATATGAGATATTACATAATATATCATATCTATTATACATATACATAAATAGACACACATTTTGCATGTGGGGAGAGAGAGAGAGATAGAGAGATAGAGAGAATTTTGAGATGAAAAGAATGTTCAGGATCCATCTAGTCTAGTACCCTTCATATATGAGGAACCTGAGGCAAGGGAGGTTAAAGGGCTTGCTGAAGAATACCCATATGTATGTGACATAGACTGGATCTAAACCTTGGTATACCTTTCTTGTTCCAGTACACCTGTCAACCTGTACTGTGTTGTCAATATAAAGTACAGTAGAAGTATAAGTGAATTTGGAGTCAGAAGACCTAGATTAAAATCCTGTCTCTGCTGTTTATGGTTTATATGATTATTTTGAAGTCCATTGAAACTATCTACATCAATTTTGTTACCTGTAAAATGAGGAGGCTAGATTAGATGACTTCTAAATTCCTTCTGGCTAATAGTCTATGACCCTTTGCAAGTCAGTTTATATATAATTCAGCAAACTTTGAGTAACAGCTACCAGTTACCTTCCCCATTTGGTGAAGGAGGAACCACTGTCCACCCTAATCAGAGAAAAGGCAAGAAAGATGGTGGTAATTTACAGATGGAGAATTTGCTGAACCAGAGGTCTTCAGATTAATGGCTTCTGCTCTAAAGCCAGGATCCACAAAGAAAATCATAGAAATGGGGAGGAAGGGGAAACTTCTGACTTCTTTTACCTAAGGCTTTAACTAGAGAGAGATACAAAGGGGGAAAATTGAGAGTTTGAGAGTTTCATCATTCTGATACAATGAAAACTAATGAATTTAGTTATAATTGTCAGCAGGCTGTAAATTAGTTATAGAAGACCTGGAACCACATATTGCCAAACATATTTAATACCTGTCTGTCTCAGGACAAATGATTTAAACTCCAAGGGTCTCTGTTTAGATGTCTGTAAAATAAGAGGGTAATTTCAGGCCCATTCTTCTACCCAGTGAGCCACCTAGCTGTGCCCCCCCCATTAAAAAACAAAAGAACTAAAAGGGAACAAAATAATTTCCTATCCCTGGATGTCTAGGCATAGCTCTGGGAAGAAAAAGATGGAAGCTATGAGAAAAGAGTGGCCCAATTCATCACTAGGACTAGTTGGGTGGAACTTTGAAGTCATTTCTCTCATTTTACATATGAATAAAACAAGGCTCAAAGAGGTTTTGACTTGTCCAAGGATAAAGGGACAATAAGAGTTGGAGGCAAGAATTGAAACTTAGTCTTGTGACCCCAGCTCCAGTGCTTCTTCAACCAGAATGTGTTCAATTTTGGTAAGAGATGCTCAACTCTGATGCTTCCTAGAAGATAAATTACATATTTCATAGGAATTAACATATGTGGTTGAGAAATCTCTAGGCTTTCTAATTAAAAATATAAAAGCAAATATTCTTGTAATAATTTTTGATCATTATTATTATTTCTCATTAAATTCTCATAATTAATTGGTCTCCTCTACCATTAAAGTGGTCAGATTATTTGCCAATATGGGAATATAGTTTTGATTATGTGTTGCTAAGGAATCCATACAAATATTTAATTAGGAATTTTTTTGAATGTTGTTAGCTCTTTTTTCATCAGATCTGAGAATAAGAAAGAACTTGATAAGAACTATTTTGGAATTCCAAATGAGAAGCCAAATCATTTGTTGCAGTTCAGGACTTCTTCCAGATATGAATGTGCCACATCAGATTACATGCCTTCAATTTACAATAGGCATATCTCTATTTAATTTTATGATGTACTTCTTAGTTCCATAATGATTTGTCCAATGGTATACTATTTTATCATTTAAAGCACCATTTCGAGGTAAATGGCTCAATATTCACTTTATTAAAATATTTACAGCAATGGGCTATATTTCATTAAAATAACATAGGCACAACAAGTGCCTCAAATTATGAAGCTGGAATTTTATTTCTCTTATGAAGTGAGGCATTCTTTAAAGATAGATATAAAATATTATATTTATTAATCTGCATTCTGAGATTTTTATGAATATAAATTAAATATGATTTCCAATTTGGTAATAAATCCTCTTTGTATTTTACATTTTAAAAAAATCAATGTAATGGATTAAAATAATATTTACAAGGGGGAATAGGGAATACTATTCATTACACAGCTGCTTTACATGCAAATTAGTTTTATTCAATGATTTTTAAAGTAGTATATTCAGATGCAAAATGAGAGCTAGGGTATAGACCTTCACACATTTTGATACCAGTTAAATAACCTCTATTTAAAAATATAGAACTATTATGTGTATTAAAATAACATTTGTGTTATATGTAAAGTATATTAGATTTACAACATTAAAAGAATTTATAGGTCATTTATTGCATACCCCTCATTTAATAGCTGGAAGAATGAGATGTGGAAAGGTTAAATTTCATTTTGAATATATGCAAAAACAATTCCTTCTGAAAATTTGATATGAGATGGAATTATGGCAAAACAACAACAACAACAACAACAACAACAACAACAACAACAACAACAACAACAACAAAATCCAGCAAAAATCCAGCAATTCCTTTCGGAGGCTGAAAGTGCCAAGAAATACAGCAAAGTAATTTTTTTGTTTTCCTCTTTTTTTAAAGGAGAAAATAGGAAAGCAATACTCATGTGGATATTCTTGCAGAAAATTCACCAAAATAAGGAAAAGTGGTAAATAAAAATAAAGCCATAGTAAAATCAAAAAATGATATCAGGTTAAAAATTCAAGGACATATACAATAATTATATAATATGTATGTAGGAATGCATGTATATGTATATGAGTGCATGTTTATATTTATGTGTATATAATTAAATATAATAATTAAACTAGTCCTCCAGAATTGAGAATGGAACTCCCAAAGTTGTCTAAAACCTTCATTAAAAAAGAAGTTAAGAAAAGATGATTTAGATTAAATGAGCTTCAATTAGATTAAATTAAATGAAGCAGTTATGATTTTCTAAGAACTTTACTAAGCATTGGGATTAAGGGTGCAAGAAAAACAAAAACTAAATCTAGTTTATATCCTCAAATAACCTACAATCTAATGGGAGTAGGGAGAAATACCAATTAATGTGAGAAATTAGTCCATAGAAGGAGCTGAGATGAGTTACAGGTAAGACTGACTGTTCAGATTGAATTTGTCAAGAGAACCTCATCCACGAGAAGAAGTGGCTGCAGGAATTGAGGCATCTCCAACATCAGAAAGTCTCTGCGGTGCTTGTGGAAAATAAACTGGGGAGTCAGGAGATGAATCAAATTAAAGATGAGCATGACCAGAATGGCTATCTTCAAGACAATTGTTTAACAATGTATAAAAATGATTCAGAATGTAAAGAAATGTTAATAACATCATGAAGCCACCAAAAATAAGAAAGCAAGTAATGACACGTTAAAAAGCAAAGTTATCATAAGAAAAATAAAGCAAAATTAAAAGATAAGAAGGAGAAGAAAAATTGATTTCACTACAAACAAAAACAATTGACCTTGAAGACAGAACTCTGTGACAGAATATGAAAATCATTGGCTGCCCAGAAAATATGGTTGCCAGGAAGTTATGAAGTTAGAGAGCAAAGTACAGATCAATATAATCCACAGGGCTTCAGCAGAGACAAAACCTAATTTTGACTCACCTATAAAAGGTGATACATAACTTCAGAGTTTTGTAGTCATAGATATACTTTTACTGGTCAGTAAAGGTGATTGATATATCAAAGAAGACCAGTTCAAATCAAATAAAACCCTTCACTAAGTATGGTAAAAGAACAAAAAGCTGAAATAATATATTCAAAAGTAAAGAAAAATAGCTTAAGATGGATCTTGCATATCCTTTTACTTCATGAAATAAAATATACTTTAAAAGAGGCTCTCTCTCATACACACACACACATATTCTTCTGGAGACAGAGATGATCAAGATCTTTAAAGTGTAAACTTGGCAGACAAAAGAACTTATGAAAGGATAAACACATCTATATGGAATGAAAAGGTTAGGTGATGATGTAATGTATCCATGTGGTAAGAAGAAAAAAAAACTGCTATTCATTACAATTCCTACCCTATTATATGGATGATATAAGAAAGAAAAATGGTTAAAAGCTAAACCCAGTTAGTTGATCCTTCATTGTCTTAGAAAGAAAGAAAACGATGGGAGAGATGAGGGGAAAAAAGACAGTATTTATAACTTAGAGGGTTAAATGATAAAATTCTGCCATAAAATAAGAGTTGCAGAATGGACTTATACGCCCCCCCCCAATTTTCTATTCATAAGAAACAAACTTTAAATATAAAGATATGTGTCCTTTGATGGAATTTAGTTGCATTAGTTTTGATACTCTTTTAAATGGAGCTGATTGTAACACATACATATCTCCTCATCCTCTGGGAATCTTAGCCATTTCCTCCCCCAAATCTTTCCCAGAGATCCACTCAGTTTGTTGGGATATTTCTTTCAGCCCTTTGAAATTTCATGTAGAATACGGAAGTATATTCTTTATCTATCTGTTATGCTTTGTTCTCACAAAAACAAAAACAACCTTTCTTTTTCAATTACATATTACTTGACAAAATCCTTTGGAATATTTATCCATGTTTGTGAGCATGTCCAGTGAAGAGTCTGATTAAAAAAAAATTCAAGAAAATTCCTTACCCAGGATGAGCACTTTCAGATACTTCTGGTTGCTAATGACTTTTGTTGATTTCATTAATTCTTGGAGCATCATATATCTATATTCACTCGATATAGGTCAGTTTACTAATCTACATGTGGAAAATCAAGAACATATAAGAGAACATACAAATTATAATTTAATCCCTCTCATTTTAGTCAAAGAAGCTGAGTCTAAGAAGGTATTGCTTGCCTAAGTTCACACAAGTACAATGTGATAGAAATAGGATTTGAACCTTCTCTCTCTCTCTCTCTCTCTCTCTCTCTCTCTCTCTCTCTCTCTCTCTCTCCATCTACCACTTTACCCACTGCACCATGATATTATGCAATGCTTAACCATGACTAGCAATTTTGCTACCTATGCCAAATGTCACAAAATGTTACTTTAAATCACATTTCCAAAACAAATTAAATTTGAAAGTGGAGAAATTCTGGGACATTATCATTGAAGGGAATCAAAACAGAGACTGAAGGACACTAGTCCCCCATGTGCAAATATTTGGAGATATAGTGATGGAACTATTAGCGAAGTTATGGGATTTAAGATTGTTGTAAAATAGAAATTTGATTTTGTTTCCATTTTGGTAAGACTTAAACAAGTTGGATTTACTATTCCCTTTCATGGTTCCTTCCCCTTGTACATTTTACCTAACATCCACATCCCAGAGAAACTTGCCTAAATGTGCAGCTTTTGTCTCATAATTACCTCCAACTTTGCAGCTCCAGGTGTTGCTCACTTTCCATAGGAACTTTCAGAGAAAGTTTTTCTCTTAAGGGCTTCCATTTAAGGAGTACTTAGAGAAATATGGAGAAACTTTTCCCTGAGGAATTTTTCCCAAGGAGGATTACAAAGGAGACTAGATTCACCTCCTCAGTCCTAGTGCAGTTCTAATTCCACTTAGTTAATTTAAACCCCTCCATTGGTGGGGTATTACAATTTGCTTGTTTGTCTTGCTTTACTTTCTGTATTTAGTGCAATTGGTTTGCACAATATCAAGCCCAGAAAATTCCCCCTATTGTGATTAAACCCTTGAAAATTTGTTTCCTTCTTCAAGTGGAGCTCTTGGCTTTTGACAAGAGGCATTACTACCCATTCAGGAAGTTTTGACATGTTAGAAAATATATTTTCTCTAAGGTGGTACCTGGCTCAAGCCAAGTGGGGGTAGACTTAAACATTGAAAAATTCTTCTTTATTAAAGAAGGATGTTTGTCTTGAAACCAGGAAGGTTGTATACTTCCCATTTAAGAAAACGGTGAGAAAGAGAGGACAACCAAAATATATATATATATATATATATATATATATGACACAACTAGCCTAAAATATGTAAGTCCCAAAACTATCCAGAAAATGGGAATTCTTAGCTAAACAAACTGTGGCATATGATGGTGATAGAATATTATTGTGCCATAAGAAATGACAAGCAGGATGATTTCAGAAAGGCCTGGAAAGACTTGTATAAACTGATATATAATGAAGTGAGCAGAACCAGGAGAAGGTTGTACATAGTGACAGCATATTGTTCTAAGAATAATAACTGTGAATGACTTAACTATTCTCAGCAATACAATGATCTAAGACAATCTTAAAGGACTAATGATGTAGTATGCTATCCATTTCCAAAGAAAGAACTTATATTGATTGAACACAGACTGAAACATCCTATGTTTCACTTTCTTTCATTGTTTTCTTTGTATTCAAGTTTATATATATATATACACACACATATATATACATATATATGTATGTATGTATGTATGTATTTATGTATATATAATGACTAATATGGTAATATTTTACATAATTGCACATGTCCATCCTATATCTGATTGCTTGACACCTCAAGGTGGGGGGAGGGGAAGGAGGGATAAAAATTAGAATTCAAAATTTTAAATAAAAAAGTTTATTTAAAAATAAATAACATTGATTAAGACCAAAAAGGTGGGCATTCTTGTCTGAAAATCTGTCTTGTGATACCCATTTCATCATATTTAAATTACTGATAAGAGAGACATGGTCTCCATATTTCATTCTAAATATGTCCACCATTAGCTCATAAGCTGGTTCCCCAGAAAAAAAAAAAGGACTCAAAATATGCTGGAGGAATATGGCACTATGAACTCAGTCATAAAAATCAAAGAGGAACCCTACATCTTTCCAGGAGGAATATACTTGTGCCAGAAGGAGCAGCATCTCGGGCCTCTAGTAGTTTTTCCTTAGCCATAAACTGACTAAATATTCTGGTACTAAAGCTGTCTACCAGTTTAATGCCATGAATTGACAGAAGGTCTCCTGCTAAGGATTCCTCTATTAGGTCAATGAACCAAGGACAAGACTACTAAGTTGAACCATCCCTCAGGTACGGACTCCTGAAAAAAAAATACACCTGAAATGGGGGTGGGGGGGTTGGGGGGGAAGGAGAGAGAGAGAGAGAGAGAAAGAGAGAGAGAGAGAGAGAGAGAGAGAGAGAGAGAGAGAGAGAGAGAGAGAGAGAGAGAGATGGGTAGATGAATGGATGGATGGAAGGATGGGTGGATGGATAGATTTCCAAACTGAAAATGTACCATACTTGACAAAAAAGGTAAAATTCATAAAGGAAAAGAAGAGACTTCTATCAAAGCTTTAAAGTAACCCAAATGAGGAATCTTCATAGTAATTGACTTAGCTGATACTCATAGGAGATATTCCATAAGAATCCTTTAGTTTTATGCCTGTTTATTTGTGCTTCTGCATCTGTGTCTGCATCTTTTTGATTTTTTGTGTTTTGATAAAGTAAGCTAACTTTTCTTGTAGCAATGAAAAGTAAGCATAGGTATATGCATATAATAAATCATCCTTAAACATAAACTGGACATGGATTGAACATGTTTGTGTATGTTATGCCTTTTTGATACCTCAAAACTGTAGACTTTGTTTTAGAGGAGGAAAAGATTACATACAGATTGCTTTTATTGCTTTAGATGGAGTGTTTTTTTCACTCTAGTTTTAAAAGTGTCAGACCACCAGAAGTCAGCTTCAGTAAAAATTTCAGATAATTTATAATTTCAACTTCTTTTTTACTCAGAAAGGAGTTTGTTTAAATCAAGCAGTGACTTGAGTATGAGTGAAACTTAATTATTACTTTTAAGTAGTTATCCAAAATTGATTATACAATTAGTAATTAGAAATCCATGTTTAATTGGATTCTGAAAATAAATTTTGTCGATTGTGGCCACTTGTGCTGTCTATCCAAGAATTTGTAGTGTTTTTATTTTTTATTTTTTTTAGAAGAACCTTCCAAATTTTTTAAATGATTGTGTTAAAATATTAAGCATTAAACAAGTGTAAATTTGAGTGACTCACATGATAGTTAAATTACTAATGTAGCTTTGTTAAATGGTCCCAAACAGAAATTTGGAGAATTTTTTTTTAATTGCCCAAGATGACATGAAAAAGAAATTGATGAGTTTAAAGATACAGCCAAATGTGACCATGAGGGGAAAAGATAAGGAAAAAGAAAAATTTAAGCATAGGAACCAGGCTCAATATTTCTACACTCTGAAAGGAGATCATGTTGTTAAAAATTGTAAGAGAAGAGGTGGGGATATTAGTGGAATAGGTATTGCATAATGAACAATTTGAGAAATAAAAATAAACTTTAAGATAGAACTAACCTAAGTAAATATTAGATAAAGATTATTGCTGTTGAGCTTAGTTTTCATGTTCTCACCCAATATTTGACACCAGGACAATGTATTTATAAACTGAGAAAATAAGGGATTTTTTAATTTAAAATATACTTTGATCAAGATTTCTCTATATTGGCTTTAAATGTCAAAAATTTAGATTACCAAAACTAATATGTGAAAACACATGCTACTACTATAAAACTATTATATAAGAAATGTTAGGAATTGAAGAAAATAAATCTCTCTATTTGGAAATTATAGAACTCATGTGGATATTTTGAAGAAAGAAGAAAATATATTATATTAGGGAAAGCTCTATTTAGATTCTTACATAGGAAAAGTTGTATCAATGAGATTATTTTTGTTTTGTTTTGTTTTTGGTGAGGGAATTGGGGTTAAGTGATTTGGCCAGGGTCACAGAGCTAGTAAGTGTCAAGTGTCTGAGGCCATATTTGAACTCAGGTACTCCTGAATCCAGGGAAGGTGCTTTATCCACTGCACCACCTAGCTGCCCCTGAGATTAATTTTTAATAGGTGTGCCATTTAGGAACTACCTAATATAAACTTTTTCCTGATTCATAAGAAAAGACAAAAGTTTGTGTAAATCAGGGAGCAACTAAAGAGTAAGTACTTTGGGGGGAAATGCTAAGTTTTACTTCTAACAAAAAAAAATATTGCTATTTGAATAGATCAGGAATTTATAAGCTATTAACAAAGTATGAGAGAACTGAAACCTACTCTCCTGATCTTACCAGGGGTAAGGTAGGATCTTTTTGACTCAGTTTCCTAAACAAGACATTTTCCTATCTAGTCCACCATAATCCTGTCACGCATACTCTGAAAAATGTGACACTTTCCTACATTATTGGCTGTTAATTCACACATCCCTGAAATCAAAGAGAGTTAGGAGAGGATTTTCTCCTTACTATAACTATGTCCCTCTTTTTTTTTTTTCTTTATACCAAGTTTCTCTGTCAGAACAGGTGGCAGGTAAGTTTATCTGAGTTACTGCTGGTTTGTATTAAAACATTCAGATGCCTATAGGGAGTATCCATTTCCAAAACTACTAAATCTAGAGTTTTAAAACTTGTCACCTCTTTAAGAATTGTGTGTTCATGTTATCATAACAGATTTTTTTATTTATATACTATTTTTATATTTTCCCAATTATATGCAAAAAACAGTTTTTTATTTTTGTTTCCAAATTTTTTCATTTCCAAATTCTCTCCCTCCCTTCCTCTTCACTCACATTGAGAAGGCAAACAATTAGACAAATGTTATATATGTTCTGCCAGGCAAAATATATTTACATGTTAGTCATGTGGTGAAATAAAAGAAACCAAAAAGAAAAAGAAAAAAAGAAAGTTAAAAAGTATGTTTCAATTTGCATTCTGACTCCATAATTTCTTTCTCTGGAGATGGACTACTGCCCAGCATTGCAACCTGAATCCAAGTATGGACAACACAACAGAGTTCTGTCACCAGTGCCAGTTGTCCAACTCCCTTACCATCTGAAGGTTGAGAGCTTTGGAAGCTGCCACTGCCACTTCTGATTCCATCACTCCCCAGGCCTATTCCTGGTTTATTGGTGCCCTGTTTGTACTGGAATAGCCTACATTGAATTGCACTCCCCCTCACCCTAGTGTGACAGACTTGATCACCTTCTATGTTTTGGGCTAAAACATTGTTTTACTCTATCCATTTGTGGGTTTGGCTACTCCAGATGTTGTTTTGAGACATTATTTAAAGTTATTTGGAGGGAAATTTGGGAAAGCACAGGTGACTCCCTGCCTTTTCTCTGCCATCATGACTTTGCCACCTTTTCTTTCAAGTTGATATACTGATATTTCATTCTATTAAGGGGTAAATTAGCTAAAGTGGGAAATTTTGAGAAAGCAACAGGATCAGACAATTTTATATGTCACATAAAAATGATTCTAATGGGATAGAAAAGACTTGAGCTTGTTTTAATAATATGTTTTGAGGGGCAGCTAGGTGGCACAGTGGATAGAGCACTGACCCTGGAGTCAGGAGGACCTGAGTTCAAATCCGGCCCCAGATACTTGACACTTACTAGCTGTGTGACCCTGAGCAAATCACTTAACCCCAACTGCCTTGCAAAATAATAATAGTAGTAGTAGTAGTAGTAGTAAGTTCTAACAATTGAGTTCAGGACTTTATATATAAAATTGTTCCATTAATTCTCTACACATTCTGGTAATCTAGAATGTTTAGGGTTTTTTTTTTTTTAGTTCTTAGTCATTGTTTAAGACTTTTAAAAATATATCAACATAACAGTTTGCATCACAGGGCAGTTATAAGTCATAAAACTGAAACTGTTTTGTTGGTCCCTTTCTGAGGCTTAACTCTGAAATAAAGAATAAAATAAATGAACTCCAGTCTTAAACAGTTATATGCCAATTGAGTCAATTACAATTAAGAACAATATTCTTAACCTTAACTTACATGTCTACTTCAGTAAATATTCAATCTTTCACCTGATGGGTTCATTTTACAAGTAAGATCCTCATAGATTCTTTTCAATAGTCTTCTTTTGGCCTGTTATTGGTAGTTTCTATATCATGTACAGCATTTAGATAAAATAGAAACAGCAAGAGTTATGTAAAAACTTAAATTCTCTGAAGTTTCATATGAAGTTTGAGTTCCTAATGATGTAATTCTTATAAATCTTTTGTTAACAGGATTAGAGCCAAAAAAGTTTGAGTTGTTTTCCACCACATGAAATAGTTACTGAAAAAGAAAACTTTAAGAGGCTGTGCTATGTCGTAGTGAGTTTTAAAACTTCTGATTTCAGAAGAATTATCTAAAAGTATCTACACATAACCTGAAAGAGAGAAACAGATTTTCTATTAGAATTCCCTCCCTTCGGAACTTTTCTGTGAACAGGCCTATTGCATAATGCTTTTAGAGGGGGTTTTAGAAGGGGAGGTTCAAATGATGTAATCTCATTTCTGACTGTGTCATTGATAACTAATCAGAAGGAAACACCTATGTTGCTTGCTATTGTTCTTTCTTATCTTACTAATTCTTATAAAAGACCCTGTCAGCCCTCACTCAAGGACTTTGGTCATTGAGTAAGGTTGTTAACACAATTTATTAGTTACTGCTAGCCTAAGATAAATTGATCATGCACAGAACCTTGCCTCTCAGTTTACCTTAATTTCTATCATAACATTAATACAGAATTTTATGTGATATGATGCTTGAAGAAATAAAAAAAAAAAACTTGGTCATCTGGTACTTTCTCAAATAAAATAATTATTCATATGAAATAGGTTAGCTCAAGGGTTAATATTGTTTAAGAAAGGGGCAGCTAGGTGGCACAGTGGATAGAGCACTGACCCTGGAGTCAGGAAGAATTGAGTTCAAATCTGGCCTCAGACACTTGACATGTACTAGCTGTGTGACCCTGGGCAAGTCACTTAACCCCAATCACCTCACCCCCCAAAAACCAAAAACATATATTGCTTAAGAAAAGAGTAAGTAAAGTCCTAATCTTCAAAATTTCTGTTCTCTCAGGTATAACTGTGATAGTCACATGTTTATTTTGGCATTCACATAATAAGGTTTTTTTCTGTCCTTTGTTCTTGAAAAGGACCTTGGCATTAGGGTGATGTCCTGACTTTCAGTGAATTATATTTCAGTGAGGGAGGGCTGTGCAAGGTCACCATCCTCACTTTATCTTCTAGAGCCATCTGGGTCCAGTGGCATGATATCCATTCATTCATCCATTCATCCATTCATCCATATATCCATCCTTCCATCCCTCAATCCACCCATCTATATGTATACGTGTGTGTGTGTGTGTGTGTGTGTATGAGGACTACGTGAGATTGTACCTGATGTTTAAGGCCTTTGGGGTTAAATTGTTTGCCCAGGATTACACAGCTATTAAATGTCTGAGGTGATATTTGAACTCATATCCTCCCATCTTCAGGGTAAGTTCTCTATCCAGTGTGCCACCTGACCACATTCAAATGTCTAAATGACCATCAACCACCCAATCAACTGGTGAGAGTGACTGAAGCAGAATAGTAATCATTCATACTTTTATGATATTATTCTTCTACAGGGAAGAAAATGCTTTACATCAATCTTCTTTGCCTTTGATTTGCGATTGATCCCCATAGAATTCTTCTGAGACAGGTAAAATATTGTTGAGAGTTCAGCAAATATGGGTGGGGCTTTGAAATGTTGGCTATAACATGTCTTATCATACCCAAACAGGGTGATTTGTGTGTCATTTATGTTGGCAGTAAGAAGAGAAGCATCTAATGAAAAGGATGATCACTTATTGTTTAAAAGGTCTGTGGGGGGTGGAGCAGCTAGGTGGCACAATGGATAGAGCACCAGCCCTGGAGTCAGGAGGACCTGAGTTCAAATCCGGCCTTAGACACTTAACACTTACTAGCTGTGTGACCCTAGGCAAGTCACTTAACCCCAATTGCCTAAAAAAAAAAAAAAAGGTCTGTGGATACTCAGTTTTTATCACTTAAAGGGTTCTGACTAACCTAGTTCTTTTAAAAGGAAGTTCCTGCCTTAGACGTTTCTCTTCTTAGAAAATATAGTGATTTCTATGACTGCAAAAACCCTGAGAGATTATGTATAAATAGCTTCTATTTCTTTCCTTTCTTTTTAATTTCCATTTTCAAAATACTGAAATTAGTGCTATTTTATGAGTGCTATGATGCTAACTTGAAATTTGTCTTTATTCCTTTCAAACATCATTCATTGGAATGAAAATATTTTATGTAATAGTGCTAAGAATGATTTGAACTTGACCTCTTAAGACCTGATTTTATATTCTAGCATTGCCTGTGTGACCTTGGTCAAATAATTTACTATCACTTGACCTCAAATTCATTTACTATAAAATAATGAAACTTGGCTCTTTTATCTTGGAATTAAGTCAAAGCATGTCTCTTCAAGATCTAGCATTTTTTTGGTGAGGCAATTGGGGTTAAGTGACTTGCTCAGGGTCACACAGCTAGTAAGTGTCAAGGGTCTGAGGCCAAATTTGAATTCAGGTCCTCCTGAATCCAGGGCCAGTGCTCTATCCACTGTGCTACCTAGCTGCCCCTAAGACCTACTATTTTGATCATATATTGCATTGAAATATATTTCTTGTTGTTCTTGAATCATTTCAGTCATGTCTGACTCTTCATGACACCATTAAGGCTTTTTCTTGACAAAGATACTTGAGTGGTTTGACTTTTCCTTCTCCAGCACATTTTACAGATGAGGACACTAGGGCAAAAAGCGTTAAGAGACTAGCCCAACATCACACAGCTAGCAAGTGTCTAAGGCTGGATTTGAACTCAGGTCTTCCTGACTCCTGGCCCAGTTATTTATCCATTGTGACATATAGCTGCCCATTGACCTATATTGTCCCAGATGCCTAGCAACCAAAGAAAAAAAATTACTAAGATTTTTTTTTCCAGGGCAAGGAACACGCATTTACCATAAAGAGAAAAAGGAAATACATTTTCAGTCAGTGATGAGTGATTTTGAAGAGATTCTAGGGCACTAGATTATATTTGGTTGGTGGCTACAGCAGTGAGTTTGAAGAGTTTCCTTTTGTAAATTTGTTCTTGTCAGATGACTAAAAATGGAGCCATTCATGTGGGAAATATTGATGATTTACTTTTAGGAGAAGATCTTATTTGTGACCCTAGAGAAGTCACTTAATCTCTGTTTGCCTAAGTTACCTTAACTGTAAAATGAGTATCATAATAACACCTACCTTCCAGAGTTATTGTGAGGAACAAATAAGATAACATTTGTAAAGCACTTACCACAGTGCCTGGCATATAGTACACACTTATATGTTTATTCCTTTTCCTCCCTTCCCTTCTCTTCTTGCTATACCTTTGAATGAAATATTCCTTTATGAAATTTTATCGATACATTAAGTGGTTGAATGAAACCAGAGGACCCCTACAATTAAGGAAACACCATTAATAAGGGCTCAAACCAAGAATGCTGGAGGAAGGGTGAAATATAACATAATTGACCTGCAGGCAGTGGGGGACAGGATAATCACTTTTACTCTATTTTATCAAATTATTGTTACTGATCGAATTACTAAGAGCTGAAGTCATTATTCTTTAAAGGTAAAGTATGATTTCAATACCCACTCAGTCTCCTGAAATCACTAGCTTTAAATGTAGAGGATAGTCCCTTTTATCTATATACTGCCACTTACATGAGATCCAAACATAGATGAGGTAAGATAGCAACATTTGTAAATAAACAAAAACAAAAGCAAAACAATATAATAAAAACTGAATTTGGAAAAAGAGAATTTGAGTTCAAATCCCAGCAGTGCTATTTAATACCTGTGCAATGCTGGGCAACTCTAATACTCTGATAATCACATTTCCTTTTTCAGATGATTACAGACAAAAACACATCAGAATGAATGAAAACTTGGGGAATTCCTTCAGACAAAATACTTACTCTGTGACCACCTGCCAACTGACTGCCTCTTCACCCACAACAGGGGCTGTCATGCTTTGTTTTTTTTTTTAACCAATTAACAGAAGTCCTGTTTTCTTTTCCTGAAGCAACCCAGTCAATAAAAGTGCCATATAAACAAAATAGGAGTAATTAGTTTAAAGAGCTAGTAATTGTGGTAATTATGCCATTGCCTCTTTTATTTAATCAGGAAGGGGTGTATTTTCAGGCTCCTGTACTGGGATGCAGAACTGTGACTCATATTAATGTTCATCAGAACAGCCTAGTTGAACCATAAACTTTCACCCTAACATTTGTTCCATATGAATCAATTACTTTGTAGTTTAGAAAAAATCATCTTGGTGGGATTTTAAAGCCAATTAATTCATTAGACTAGAGAGAGAGAAAAACAAAACAAAACATTTTACCTTGGATTCCATTCCCAAATATGATAAAGGCTACATATGATTTAAAACATTTCTTATCCTTATTCCATAAAGAATATAGTTTCATTTTTTTAAAAAGCAAAGTGAAACAATGGATGCTTCAAATTGAGTGTTTTCCATTGGAAAGATGAATCTGATATTTTCTAGAATAGGAAAAAAAATGTTGATGAAAATAGTTGATCAGAAGTCTGTCAGGAATTTCAGCATAAATAACCAACAAGGTCATTAAAATGTGAGTAGGGGAGAGGCAAGATATTTAAAAGAGGCAGAGAGAGGAATAGGGGTTTAAGTATCTCAGGAGAGCCTCTAGTAAAACTGCCAGCTTCCTTGAAAAGAGGAAAGATCAAACAGGAAATAAAATGTTGCGTGTTAAAATATAAATAGAGTATGAATTGTTAGGAATTGAATATTTACACACATGGAGCTGGAGTCTCCCTTTGCTTAACAACTCCCTAGTCAGGAACATTTGGAAATTCAATTAACTTTGTGAGTTTCAAGGGTGACTAATAACCAGGGAGGTACTTGGGCCCTGAAGGAGAGCCTCAGTATGGCTGAAGGATATTATATGTGGAGTTGATGTGTGCTGGACATATATTTTTATTCCTTTGAAGAAAAAGGCAATATATAAACACACACATATATATTCTAGGTATAATTACTTCTTCTGTTGTAATTTTTCATTCCTCTCCACAACTACTCTATTCAACTACAATGGAAATCTGATCATTCTCAAAAACACAAAGTGTAGTTATGATGAGAGGCAAGACAACATTAAAAGGTCCTAGAAAGTTAATTTAATGGGGAAAATTGTTTCCTAAGATGGCAGGAGGGTCAGACTGCTTTTCCTCATTCATTTTCTTGAAATCCCCCTTAGAAGATGAAATGAGAGAAGCTTTCTCAGTCATATTTGCATGAATAGTAAACAAGAATCAGCTAATGCCAGCCTTGCTTATTAAATTTGCAATGTCTTTTATGAACCTATTCATCCATTGTCTATCTTAAATGGCTCTGCATTTCCTGTAAAGGATGGAATAATAAATATAACAGTGAACTCTTTTTTTTAATGTTTGAAGTTCATGACACCAGTAAATAGCTGCTTTCATTCCTACTGGAATGGTTTGCAATTAGTAAGCAGATTACAGAGCTGGCTGGAGGTGCCAGTTGAAAGTGAATCTACTGGGATAATGTTTTGACTGGGCCTGAGAACTGAAAATAAATTTGTAATAGAAACCATTTTTTCCCTTCTATATTCTTACTTCCCAAAGAATGTCTTTAGAATTGACCATTGGGAGCCATTATGACAGAGAGAAGCCAGGAAGTTGCCTGAGCTCACCCAAATTTCCCTCAGAAACATTAAATCAATTCTCTAAATGGGTTCTGGAATTACAAAACCTAAAAAAGAAAGACAGAGTGAAACAATCTTATGCCTTAAGACAACTTGGAAGGACTTCAGAAAAGGTCTCTCTCATCTGGATAAAAGGGGAGCAGAGCACAGAGTAGAGGATGTCTGTGCAAGCCAGCTCAGGGTTCTTAGCCATAGCACAAATCAGCAGCTGAAGACCATCAATCTGGGCTCAGAAGGCTAATGGCACAGCAGGACAATTGTGAGTCATGAAGTAGGCTAATACATGAGTGAAAAACAACAAAAAAGAATTCTCACCATAGAATATTAGTGTGGTTACAGAGAAAAGCAAAATACAGATGCAGAATACGATAACATATCAAAATGCTTACATATGAAGCCTCAAAGAAGAAGGTGAATTGGTCTGAAGACCAAAAAGCTTTCTTGGAAGAGTTCAAAATGGATATTAAAAATAAAATAAGTGAATAAGAAGAAAAAGTGGGACAAATGAAAGATAAGCAAGAGAGAGTCAATAACTTGTAGAAAAATAAGACAAAAATTGGCTGAGGAAAACAATTCCTTAAAAATATAATTAGTCAAATGGGGGAAAACCCACTGAATGGAAAAGGATGTGAAGTAGCTGATTGAAAAGAGTAATTCTTTAAAAATTAGAATTCAGCAGAGGAAAGCTAATGACTCTATGATACATAAGGAATCAAAGAGAATCAAAAGAATGTAAAAATAGAAAAAATATATAAAATACCTCATCAGAAAACAAAACAAAACAAAACAAAACAAAAAAACAACTGACATGGAAAAGAGATCCAGGAGAGACAATTTCAGAGATATTGGACTGCATGAAAGTTGATTAAAAAAAAAAGAGTCTGCACAAAATATTTCAGAAATTTATCAAAAAGAACTGTCCTGATGCCTAGAACCAGAGGGTAAAATAGTAATTGAAATAATAATGCAAGAGTAGCTAGGTGGCACAGAGCACATCGGTCCTGGATTCAGGAGGACCTGAGTTCATATACAATCTCAGACACTTGACACTTACTCACTGTGTGACCCTGAGCAAGTCACTTAACCCTCATTGCCTCACAAACAAAAAATAATAAGAAAAAAATTTAATTTTTTTTAAAATTTATGTCAAAATTTGTTTTTGTATATAATTTGGAAAATTCTAAACAGAAAAAAAGAATAGTTCACCAATCACCTCCTGAAAGAGACCCCAAAAAGAAAACTTCATGGAATATCATAGCTAAATTCCAGGATTGTCAGGTGCAGGAGAAACTACTTGTAAGGAGCCTGAAAGAAACAATTTAAACATAATGGAGCTACAGTCAGGATCACTCAGAACATGGCTGCTTCAACATTCAAGGATCAAAAGGCTTATAATATGATATTCCATAAGGCAAAGGAACTTAAATTGCAACCAAGAATTAACTGCCCAGCAAAAGAGAACATTATTTTTCAGGGGGAAAAAAAGATGTACTTTCAATGAAATATGGGACTTTCAAATTTTCCATGAAAAACCAGCTTGATCAGTAAATTCCATCTCTAAACAAGACTTCAGAGAAGCATAGAAAGGTAACACTGGGGAAAACATGCAATTAAATAAGGTAGAATTGTTTACATCCCTACTTGGGAACATGATACTTATAACTCTTCAGAAATGTAATTATTCTAGGGCAGATAGAAGTAGTATACATAGACAGAGGATGTGGGTATAAGTTGGTTTTGATGTGATACTATGAAAAAAAAACTTAAGGGGTGAAAAATATAGTAATATACTGGGAGTAGAGGAAAGAGGAGACAGAATTGGGTAAATTGCATCATAGAAAGAGGCACAAAAGACCTATTACAGTAGAGAGAAAGAGGGGAGGAGATAAGCATCATATGAACCTTACTCTCATAAGATTTGGCTCAAAGCAAAAAAAAATATCACACACTCAGTTGGATATAGAAATTTATCTTACTCTATAAGGAAATGGGAGGGGAAAGGGGAAAGAAAGGGGAGGCACTAAAAGAAGGGAGGGCGGAGGTAGGAGGGGAAAGGGGAAAGAAAAAGAAGCGGGACCTGACAGAAGGGAGGTCATATTGCTGCAGGTAGTTGTCAAAAACAAAACATTTTTGAGGGGGGACAGGTTGAAAGGAGAGAGAAAAGTATAAAGAAGAGGGGGGGATAGGATAGAGGGAAATACAGAGTTGTAATCATAACTGTGAATGTGAATGTGAATGGGATGAACTCTCCCATAAAATGGAAGCAGAAACAGAGTGAATTAAAAACCAGAATCTTACAATATGTTGATTACAAGAAACATATTGGGAGCAGAGAGATATACACAGAGTAAAGTTAAAAGCCTGGAGTAGAATATGTTATGCCTCAGCTGGTATAAAAACAACAACAACAACTACACAGGGCTAGCAATCCTTATCTCAGAGAAATCAAAAGTAAAAATAGATTTAATCAAAAGAGATAAGGAAGTAAACTAAATCTTGCTAAAAGGTACCAAAGACAATGAAGTCATATCAGTACAAAACGTATATGCACCACGTGGTATAATATCTGAATTTTTTGAGGAGAAGTTAAGTGGCTTAAAGGAAGCAATAGACAGCAAAACTATAGTAGTGGAGGACCTTAACCTTCCCCACTCAGAAATAGATAACTAGATTTGTTATTCCCTCTTTGAGCTAAATCAGCTGAGAGTAAGGTCAAAACGTTGCTTGCCCCTCCCTTCTTTACCTCTACTGTAATAGGTCTTTTGTATCTCTTCATATGATCTTATTTATCCCATTCTGCCTTCCATTTCCTCTTCTTCCAGTATAATCCTTTTCCCCCTTAGTTTTGTAATATCATTACAACAGAATCCACTTATACCCACACCATCTGTCTGAGTGTATTCCTCACTCCACTCCCCCCCCCCCCTTTTTAAAACCTTATCATGTGTCTCTTGTGTCTTGTGTTTGTAGAATGAATTTTCTGTTCTCTTCTGGGCTTTTCATTAGGAAAGTTTTAAAGTCTCCTATTTCATTAAATATCCATATTTTCCCCTGAAAGATTACGATTAATTTTGCTGGTTGGTACATTCTTGATTGTAATCCCAGTTCCTTTGCCTTCCAGAATATGATATTCCAAGCCCTCTGATCTTTTAATGTTGAAGCTGCCAGGTCCTGTGTAATTCTTATTTTTTCTTTGTTAATATTTAAATTGTTATAAAATAAATTATTTCTTTCTGGATGCTTGTACTATAGTCTCCTTTACTTGATAGTTCTGGAATTTAGTTATGTTATTCCTTGGCATTTCCTTTTGGGGCTCTCTTTCAGGAGATGATCCATAGATTCTTTCAATGACTATTTTTTCCTCTGATTGTAAGACATTGAGGCAATTCTCCTTAATAATGTTCTGTCGAGGCTTTTTTTTTTTTTAAATCATGGTCCTCAGGTAGTCTGATTATTCTTATATTGTCTTCCCTGGATCTATTTTCCAGTTCTGTTGTTTTTTCTGAAGATGTATTTTACATTTTCTTCTACTTTTATATTCTTTTGATTTTGCTTAACATCCTCCTGTTGTCTTATAGAGTCATTAGCTTCCATCAGTTCAGTTCTGATTCTTATGGAATTAATTTCCTTTTCTAATTTTCCAATTGCATTTTTAAGGCATTATTTTCTTTTTTGAAGCTATTGACTTTCTTTTGCATAGCTCTCATTTCTATTTCCCATTTTTTCTTCTACTTCTATTATTTGGTTTATAAAATCATTTTTGAGCTCTTTCAAGAGGACTTTTCTTGAGATCGATTCTTCTTCTCTATTAAGGCTTTACATGTAGGAGTTTTATCACTGTTGTCTTCCTCTGAGTTTATGTTTTGAGTCTCTCTGTACCTATAGTAACTGTCAATGGTAAGGGTTCTTTTTTGTTTCTTACTCATATTTTCTTTTTACTTTAGCCTCTTTTGTACCTTTTCAGGTTGAGTTCTGCTCCTGGTATACAGGGTGCACTGTCTGGAGCTTCTTTTGCTGGAGGCTGGGGGCCAAGTCAGTCACCAGCTTTCTGATTGGGACTGGAGGTCTCTTTTTTTTTTTTTTTTTTTTTGCGGGGCAATGGGGGTTAAGTGACTTGCCCAGGGTCACACAGCCAGTAAGTGTCAAGTGTCTGAGGCCGGATTTGAACTCAGGAACTCCTGAATCCAGGGCCGGTGCTTTATCCACTGCGCCACCTAGCCACCCCGTAGGACTAAAGGTCTCTTAATTGGTCTACTGTGCCACTAGCTTGTAGAGCTAGGACCTTGGGTCCTCAGCTGCTGATCTCTGCTGTGACTAAGAGTCTTTTCTTGTCTTGCCCAGACACCCTTTGTGCTCAGCTGTGCTCCCCTTTTGCCCAGATGAAAAAGCTCTTTCCTGAACATCTTCTAGTTATTTTAAAGTTGGATTTTTTCACTCAGTTTTTTTTTGGGGGGCCAGGTTTTACAACTCCAGAATCTGTTGAGAGGTTTAATTTAACATTGTTTCTGAGGGACATTTGGGAGAGCTCAGGGAGCTTCCTGGTTTTCCTCCACCATCTGGGCTCTGCCTCAGGTGCTATCAAATGGGGATAAATTAGAAGCATTCCCAATAAGATCAGGGGTGAAACGAGGATGCCCTTCATCACCACTGTTATTTAATATTGTATTAGAAATGTTAGTATTAGCAATAAGAGAAGACAATGAAATTGAAAGAATTAGAATAGGTGAAGAGGAAACAAAACAATCATTCTTTGCAAATATGATGGTATACATAGAGAATCCAAAAAAATCAACTAAAAATACTTGAAACAATAAACAAATTTGGCAAGGTTTTAGCATATAAAATAAATTCACATAAATCATCAGCATTCCTATACATGACCAACAAAGCTCAGCAGTGAGAGAAAGAGAAATTCCATTTAAAATGACTTTAGACAGTGAAGCTAGGTGGCACAGTGGATAAAGCACTGGGCATGGATTCAGGAAGACCTGAGTTCAAATCTGGCCTCAGACACTTGACACTTACTAGCTGTGTGACCCTGGGCAAGTCACTTAACCCTTGTTGCCCCACAAAAAAAATTACTCGAGACAATATAAAATATGTTTGAGTCTACCTGCCAAGAGAAATCCAGGAACTATAGTAATATAATTATAAATCACTGGTCGCATAAATAAAATTAGATCCAAGCAAATGGAAAAATATTAATTGTTCATATATTGTTCATATATTGTTCATGCTAGTACAATAAAAATGACAATTCTACCTAATTACTTTACTTATTCAGAGCCATACCAATCAAACTACAGAAAATATTTCATACAGCTAGAATAAATAATAATCAAATTCATCTGCCAGAACAAAAAATCAAGAATATCAAGGGAATTAATAGAAAAAATGCAAATAATTGTGGCCTTACCATACCAGATCTAAAACTATATTATAAAGCAGCAATCAAAAAAACTGTTACTTTATAAGAAATAGAGTGATGGCAGTGGAATAGGTTAGGCATATGAGACAAAGTAGTAAATGACTATGGTAATCTACTGTTTTATAAACCCAAAGACTCCAGCTTCTGGGATCAGAACTCACTATTTGACATGAACTTCTGGGAAAACTGGAAGATAGTATAGCAAAACCTAGATACAGATCAACAACTTACACCATATACCAAAATAAGGTCAACATGGGATACCATAGGCAAATTAGGAGAGGAAAGAATAATTTACCTCTAACATCTCTGGAGAGCAGAAAAACTTATGATCAAATAAGATGTAGAAAACATCACAAATTGTAAAATGGAGCAATTTGATTACATTAAATTAAAAAGTATACAAATAAAAATATGCAAACAAAATTAGAAGGAAAACAGAAAACTAGGAAACAACTCTTACAGCCAGTATTTCTGATAAAGTCCTCATTTCTAAAATATATAGAGAACTGAATAAAATATATAAGAATAGAAGTCATTCACTGATTGAGAAATTGTAAAAAAGATATGAACAAGCAGTTTTCAGATAAAGAAATTAAAGCTATCTATAGCCAGATTAAAATGTTCTCAATCATGCTTTATTAGAGATATGCAAATGAAAACTAATCTGAAGTACCACCTAACACCTATAAGATTGGCTAATATGACAAAAAAAAAAAAGGAAAATGATAAATGTTGGATATGTGGGGAAACTCGAACACATACATTGTTCATGGAGTTGGGAACAGATTCAACCATTCTGGAGAACAATTTGGATATATGCCCAAAGGGTGATAAAACTCTGCATAACTGTTGACCTAGCAGTAGTACTGCTAGGTCTGTATCCCAAAGAGATCATACAAAGGGAAAAGGACCTACATGTACAAAAATATTTATAGTTCCTTTTTGTGGTTGAAAGGAATTGGAAATTGATGGGATTCTCCTCAATTGGGGAATGGCTGAACAAGTTGTGTTACATAAATGTGTTGGAATGCTATTGTGCTAGGAGAATGATGAGCAGGCAGGTTTCCGAAAAACCTAGAAAGATGTAAGTGCACTTAATCTGAGTGAAATTAGCAGAACCAGAACTTCATACACAGGAATAGCAACATGGTGTGATTATCAACTATGAAATGAAAGAATTAGCTCTTCTCAGCAATACAATGGTCCATGATAATTCCAAAAGATTTATGATGGAAAATGCTCTCCATATCCATAAAAAGAACTATGGAATTTGAATGCAGATCAAATTATACTATTTCGCTGTTTAGCTGTTATTGTTTTCTTTCTTTCTTGTGGTTTTTCGCTTGTGTTCTGATTCTTCTTTTACAACATGGCTAATATGGGAATAAGTATAACATGATTGTATGTATATTTATATATACATATATATATATATATATATCAATCATATTATGTATGTGTGTACACTTAACATGTATTTATATGCACATAACATAGAGCTGTTTGCCTTCCCTCTTAGGAAGGGGGGAGGGAAGGGAAAAAGATTGGAACTCAAAATCTTACAAAAATGAATGTTGAAAATAATCTTTATATGTATTTGGAAAATAAAATAAAATACTGGCAAGAAAAAAAACTGACCCAGTGGCTAAGCCAATCTCACGCATTTAAAAATTCATATTTATTGAAAAGGAAAATTGAGTAGAATTCCTCCAAAAGTTGTAAGTAAGTTGCCGATCATTTCCTGATGTGTGAGGTCCTTTTGAAAAGAAGGGCACTTGACTTTTCTTGGACATTAATGATATAATTCAGGAAATGTTATCTTCAATGTACAAAACAGTTCACATAGAGTTCATGTAAAGCTGTTTCCAAATTAACAGACATTTTACCCATTATGTTGGGAGAATCTGAGTTCCAAGGACTAAGAGAATTTGATTCTAGAAGCCTAATTTTCCCTCCTTGGTAGGAGAACATGCATCTGTATAATTACTCAGTGCCAAAAGGAAGGTTGGAGATTATTGTTCTCATAACTCTGAGGAGACACATGGCTCTTGCTAGAATATAAGAGCTTTCCTTTTCCAACCACAATACATAATGCCTTATGAAAAGGTTTTGCTCTCCAAATGGGTTAGAGTGCAGGATGGTGCAAGAGAGTGAGCCAGTGTGTGAAGGAAATGACTCACATACTTTTTTAAAAAAATCATATAAGTTATTATAAATGACTTTTGCTTTCCTGCACATTAATTTCAACTATATTGCTTTCTTCTCCTGCATTCAGACGTGCATCTTTTAACACAGATTAAAAAACCCCAAAAGTTGGGGAAGAAAAGGAATTCAACAAAACTAACTGATATATTCACCACATTTGACACTTTCTGTAATACATTACATCCATAATTCCCCATTTCTGCAATGAATGGAAGAGGGTGAAGTTTTCTATATCTTTTCTCAGACTATGGTTCATCAGTGAAATTTCTCCCTCTCTTGAATACTTCTACAAATCATTCTTGCACTTCTAGTTTGGGTCCCAGAGGGGCTACTATTTTCAGAGTTCAGGGACGTATACTGCAGCACCATCTCTGTAAAACTAAAATTCATGTCCCATTCACCTTCCCAATTTCAATAAAATAGTATAGTCAAGTAGTTCTTACCAAGGGCTAGCAACCCCACCCCACCCCACCCCCCTTTCTCTTCCCCCCAACACACATACACACATCTACATAAATGCTTCGTACTTCCAGAACAATTATCAGATTCACTCTTTCTGTTGGTGCTCGAAAGTCTATCAGCTTAAGACCCAATGAACCCACTTTCTGTCCCTAGACCAAATGATTCTAGCAACTCCTTCCCTAAATTTGTCCTCTCAGGGGCAGCTAAGTGGCACAGTAAATAAAGCACTGGCCCTGGATTCAGGAGGACCTGAGTTCAAATCCAGCCTCAGACATTTGACACTTACTAGCTGTGTGACCCTGGGCAAGTAACTTAACTCTCATTGTCCTGCAAAATAAAACACACAAAAAATAACCCAAAACCAAATTTGTCCTCTCTTCCTATTGTAACTTGTGTTATAAAGGCACAGGTTGCCTATTTCCAGCACTAGCATAGTGCTTGGCACAAAGTAAGTCCTTAAAATATTTTCTCCTTCCCTCTATTACTTCCTTCCTTCCTTCCTTCCTTCCTTCCTTCCTTCCTTCCTTCCTTCCTTCCTTCCTTCCTTCCTTCCTTCCTTCCTTCCTTCTTTCCTTCTTTCCTTCATTCCTTTCTTTTTTACTTCTTGCTTAATTTCATTCATTTTTTTCTGTGTATAGTTTTTCTTTGCTAGTGATTCAGAATTTATATAATCTAATCCAGCCTACTCAAATCAGCAATGAAAACAGTGGGATCAAGTGAATTTAAATGGCTGGTTCAACATCACCTATATAATACATAGAAGAGCTTGAATTTCTTATAATAGAAGACTCCAAATTTCCCTAATTCCAAGAATGAATTATATATGCTATCTTCATATGGTCCCCAATAGAATAGAATTATTATTTTATATTGGTCTTATTTTTCAGTGCGTGTATTGATGTATGCCATATATGGATATCCTAATGTCCTGTCGTAGGGTATAGCTGAAATTTTGTGCTGGATGTCAATTCAGTAAATACTTGTTAAGTCATTCAGTCTTGTCAATTTCTTCACAATCACATGGACCATTGAAAACTAGGTCTTTCTATCCTCTCCTATCTCCCAAAGTCTGTCCAAGCTCACATACATGGTTTCCATGTCACCATCCATCTCATCCCCTATCATTCCCTTTTCCTTTTCCTTTCAATCTTTCAAAATATCAGGGGATTATCCATTGAGTCTTGTTTTCTCAACATGTGGCCAAAAGTTTTAGACTTATGCTTCAATCTTTGACCTTCCAATGAATAGCCTGAATTATTTCCTTTAAATATTGACTGATTTTATCTCCTTTCTGTGTTAGGGACTTTCAAATGTCTTCTCTCACACCATAATTTGAAAGTATCATTTCTGTTTTTTATCAGCTTTCCTTATAGGCCATCTCTCACAGCCATACATTGCTACTGAAACAAAACAAAATAAAACATTGCTTTGACTATTCAGACCTTTATAAGCAAGGTGATGTCTCTGTTTTTAAGTATGCTGTCCAGATTTCCATAGCTTTCCTTTGAATTAGAAAGCATCCTTTAATTTCATGACTATAGTCACTATTTGCAGTGGTCTTTGAGCCCAAGAATATGAAATCTGACACTGCCTCCACTTCTTCTTCCTCTATTTTCTAGGTTTTCATTTTTATAATGCTAAGCTTCAAGCCAGATTTTATATTCTCCTCTTTCACTCTCATCAAGAGGTTTCTTAATTTTTCTTTGCTTTCTGTCATCAGAATGGGATTGTGTACATATTTGAGATTGCTATTTCTCCCAGAAACCTTAATTCTAGCTTTTGATCCATCCAGCCTGATATTTTGTATGCTGCATTCTGAATATAAATTAAATAAGTAAGATGACAATATACAGCTGTGTCATCCTCCTTGTCCAATATTAAACCAGTCAATTGTTCCACATTTTGGTATAACTGTTGCTTCTTGATCTGCATACTGGTTCCTCTGTAGACAGATAAGATGACCTGGTACTGTTATTTCTTTGAGGATTTGATACATTTTGTTGTGATCTACACAGTAAAAGGCTTTAATATAGTAAATGAAGCACAAGTAGATTTTTTTCCCCCTGGAATTCCTTTGCTTTCTTCACAATTCAGTGAACGTTTGCAATTTGGTCTCGAGTTCTTCTGTCTCTTTGAAAACCAGCCTTTACTTCTGGTAATTCTTTGTTTACAAAATGCTGAAGCCTGCTTGAAGAATCTTAAGCATAAGCTTTCTGGTTTATGAAAAGGATGTAATTGTTCAGTCATTTGAACATGTTTTGGTACTGCCCTTCTTTAATTTTCGGTCCTAGACTAATTTTTTCTAATCCAGTGGCCACTATTGAGTTTTCCAAATTTGCTAGCATATTCAGTAGAACACTTTAACAGCATCATATTCTTACTATGTTAAAAAGCTAGGGGGCACAGTGGATAAAGCACTGGCCCTGGATTCAAGAGGACCTGTGTTCAAATTCAGCCTCAGACACTTGACACTAAATAGCTGTGTGACCCTGGGCAAGTCACTTAGCCCTCATTGACCCAGGAAAATAAACAAAGAAACAAACAAATAAATAGCTCAGATGGAATTCTGTCTCTTTTACTAGCTTTATTGTTAATAGTTCAGGTAGACCAAGATCAAATATCATTTCTAATACTTCCTGGGTATTAAACTGTGAATAGGTCTCATCTTTTCTAAGTTCCATTTTCTAACATTGAAGAATAGAGGTAGTAATATCTTTGGAATTATTGCTCATAGTTATTTTGGGGGTTAAATAATATTTGTAAACTACTGTGCAAGTCTTTATGCCTATACAATGGACAGTGGGATGGAATGAATAGACTGGTAACTTGAATCAGGAAGAACTTGGGCTGAAGTTATATATCTGAAATAAGCACATTATGTATGATTGTGGAGAAAAAAAGAGCACTTAAACTCTCAGTGCTCATTCATTGCTGAAACTAAATATCACACAGAATTTTCCATCTTGCATAACTAAAGGAGCTTACCATGCCTTCCCATATTCCCCATACCAATGAAACCATTTGTTCTGATGAAAAGAAGTGCAATAATGTCAATGTCAATAGACTTCAGTGAGTTACTTTTCATGAGTTCTGTTAGAATACTAGTTAATATAAATAATTATTGTGAAGTACTGTATTAGTAATAGTGCAAAGTAAAAATAAAGCATCAGACATGGTCTTCTCCATCAATAACACGACCTCTTATTGAGAAACTGGACCTAATATTTTATGTATGTTTTTTGTTTGTTTGTTTGCCTTTTTTTGTTTTGTTTTGTTTTGGGTTTTTTTGCTGGGCAATGAGGGTTAAGTGACTTGCCCAGAATCACACAGCTAGTGAACCTCAAGTGTCTGAGGCTGGATTTGAACTCAGGTACTCCTGGATCCAGGGCTGGTGCTTATCCACTGTGCCACCTAGCTGCCCTGAACCTAGTACTTTATTGGAGTTCAGTTATTTCAATCATGTCCAATTCATTGTGACTTCATTTAGAGTCTTCTTGACAAAGATATTTTAGTGGCTTGCCACTTCCTTCTCCAACTCATTTTACAGATGAGGAAACTGAGGCAAATGGGGATAAATGACTTCTCTAGGGTCATAAAGCAATAAGTGTTTGAGGCCTGATTTGAATTCAGGTTTTCCTGACTTCAGGCCTTGTATTTTTTCTATAGTTTCATCTTGCTGATATATAATGAAACTTGGTCTGCATGAATTCTCCTTTGGAGAATACCTGAGACAAAATGTGTTATGTTTTCCAAGGACCCACCCAGCAAAATAGAATCTTATTTCCAGTAGTTTTGTCACTAAGAGATAGATTATTTTGCTAGAATGATCTATGCTAGAAAGAAAAATAGAAAATGGAATTGTCTATTGTGGCTTCCTTATCCCCTGACAATATTACAGCAGAAAATAGGCTGCTAAGATTCATATAATGTGAGGAGAAGAGCAAAGATGGTGGAGGAAAGGCAGTGACTTGCCTGAGCTCTCTCCAAGATCCCTCCAAACACCATCAAATAATGACATGAGATAATTCCTGGAGCAGCAGAACCCATAAAAAGAGAGGATGAAATAATTTTCCTGACAAAGACAACTTAGAAGATCGGCAGGAAAGGTCTTTTTTGTTGGGGTGATACTGGAGTGCAGTCCACTACAGGCCATGGCAGCACAGACCTAGCCTCAGTGTAGCCCCAACCTCAGCCCCAGCAAACCAGGAGCAGTCCTTGGGAGCCTCAGAATCAGCAGCAGCAGCAATTGCTTCTGGAACTGAGACCACAGAAGGTAAGGTGGTTGAAGGATTAGCCAGAAGGAGACTACAGGGATCTCTTTGCTACCAGTGTGTCAGGACTCTGTTGTTGTTCCCAAACTCTGATCCAGATCACAGTCTTGAGTGGAAGTCCTAGGCAGGGGAAGAGCATAAGCACATGAGAGCTTGCAATCACAGTGGAGAAACATTCTGTTCATACTTCCAGAGCAGAAACGCAGGCCTGTAGTTGCTTGAAGACCAGAACAGAGGCCAGGAGAGGAGTAAACATACCTCTCCTTAAATAATAGAACCTTGGAAGAAATAAAAACTTTCAAATTCCTAGAAGAACCTCTGAAAACATCTGCATAAACCCCCTGAAGTGCCAGAGTACCCTCCACCCTGGAAACAGGGTCCCACTTTAACTAAGAGTTAAAAGTCAAGAAACAGGCTAGGAAAATGAGCAATCAGGAAAAAAAAAAATGCCAACCCTAGAAAGGAAGAACAAAGTACTCCCTCAGAAGAAGATAACAAAGTCAAAGCTCCTACATCCAAAGCTTCCAAGAAAAATATGACTTGGTCTCAGGCCATAGAAGGGCTCACAAAGGACTTTGAAAATAAAGAGAGGTAGAGTAAAATTTGGAAAGAGAAATGAGAGTAATGGAAGAATACTATGAAAAAAGTCAACATATTGGTGAAGGAGACACACAAAATATACTGAAAAAATAACACCTTAAAAACAAACTAGGCCAAAATGTAAAAGAGGTACACAATGTCAATTAGGCAAATAATGCCTTGAAAAGCCAAATTGGCCAAATGGAAAAGGATGTAAAAATGATCTATGAAGAAAATAACTCCTTAAAAATTAGGATTGAGCAAATGGAAGATAATGACTCAATGAGAAATCAAGAAACAAGAAAACAAAACCAAAAGAATGAAAAAAAAATAGAAGGCAACATTAAATATCTACTTAGAAAAACAACTGACTTGGAAAATAAAACCAGGAGAGATAATTTGAAAATTTTTGGATTACCTGAAAGCCATAATCAAAAAATAAAGAACTTAGACATCATCTTCCAAGAAATTGTCAGAGAAAATTTCCCTGATATTCTAGAACCAGAAAGTAAAATAGAAATTGAAAGAATCCACCAATCAACTCTGGAAAGAGATCCTAAAATGTAAACTCCCAGGAATATTATAGTCAAATTCCATAGCTCCCAGGCCAAGGAGAAAATATTGCAAGCAGACAGGAAGAAACAATTAAAATATTGTGGAGTAATAGGATAACAATCTAGCGGCTTCCATTTTAAAGAATTGCAGGGCTTGGAATATAATATTCCAGAGGGCAAAGGAACTGGAATTATAGCCAAAAGTCACCTTCCCAGCAAAACTGAATATAATCCTTCAGGGGGAAAAGGGAATTCAATGAAAGAGAGGACTTTCAGGCATTCTTGAAGAAAAGACCTGAACTGAATAGAAAATTTCACTTTGAAATACACAACTCTAGAGAAGAATAAAAAGGTAAATAGGAAAAAGAAATCACAAGGGATATTAAAAGTTTTAACTATTTACATTCCTACATGGAAAGATGATACTTGCAACTCTTAAAAACTTTCCCATTATTAGGGCAGGTGGTAGGAGTATACTTAGACAGAGGACACAGGTATGAGTTGAATATGAAGGAATGATATCTTTAAAAAAAAAGTAAAATTAAGGGTTGAGAGGGGAATTCATTGAGAGAAATGGAAAAGGAGAAATGGAATGGCATAAAGTATCTCACATAATGAGGGTTAAGTGACTAATGTCCTGTCGTAGGGTAAATAAGCAATATTTTTTTTTTACAGTGAAGGAGAAGCTGGGGGAGGTGCTGGGAAGTGAGTGAACCTTACTCTCATCAGAATTGGCTCAAAGAGGGAATAACATACACACTGAATTGTGTATATTAATCTATCACACTGCAGGAAATTAGAGGGGAAAGTGGTTAGGAGTAGAAGGTGATAGAAGTGAGGGCAGATTGGGGGAGGGAGAAGACAGAAGCAAAACACCTTTGAGGAAGTAAAGGATGTAAAGGAGATAGGGTAAATGGCAGGGGGATGGAGTAGGATCAAGGGAAATTCAGTTAGCAATGAGAAAAAATTTTGAATCATTTGTATGTTAAAGAACTCATTTCCCAAGCACATAGAGTACTGAGTCAAAGTTTTTAAAATAAGAGCCATTCCCCAATTGATAAATTATCAAAGGATATGAACATTTTTAAGATGAAATAATAAAAGCTATCTATAGTCATATTTTTAAAAAATGCTCTATGTATTGATTAGAAAGCTTCATGTCAAAACAATTCTAGGGTACTACCTTATACCTATTGAATTGGATAATAGGGCAGCAGAGGAAAATGAGAAATGTAGGGGATATAGGGAAAATGAGACAATAATACACTATTTGTGGAGTTGTAAACTGATTCAAACTCTGTGTAGAGCAATTTGGAATTATGCCCAAAGGGTTATAAAACCATGAATACACTTTGACCTAGCAAAACTATTACTAGGTCAGTTTCCCAAGAGATAAAAAAAGTTAAAGGACCTATATGTATAAAAAATATTATGCCAGCCCTTTTCTGGTAGAAAGAATTAAGAATTGAAGAGATACCTATCAATTGGGGAATGACTGAAAAAATTATGGGATAAGCAGGATGCTCTCAGAAAAACCTGGACTTACATAAAATCTTACATAAGCTGATGCAAAGTAAAATGTACTGTATACAAAGTAACAACAATATTGTAAGATGATCAGCTGTGAAAGACTTGGCTATTCTCAGCAATACAATGATCCAAAACAACTCTGAAGGACTTATGAAAAATAAGATCCATCTCCAGAGAAAGAAGTGATGGTGTCTGAATACAGATTGAAGCATTGTTTATAGTTTCTTTTTCTTTAAGTTTTTTTCATCTGTTTTCTTTTACAACCTGACTAATTTGGAAATGTTTTGCATGACTACATATGTATGACTTATAATGAATTGTTTGCATTCTTATGGTGGGGGGTGGGGTGGGGAGGGAGCAAGATAATTTGGAACACAAAATTTTTTAAATAGATATTAAAATTGTTTTTACATGTAATTGGGTGAAATGCAATTCTTAACAAAATAGATTTATATAATATTTAAACTATCTTAAACATTAACTTCGTTATTAGTATTCTAAATGTGACATCAATTAATTAATCAGTCAATAACTATTAGGCACCTATTTTGTTCCCAGAATTTTTTTAGCTCTGGGTTAGAGATAGAAAGAATAAAATAATACCTATTCTCCAGGAGCTTTTATTATATAGGAGAACACAAAATGTACATATATTCTGAATAAATATATAGAGGATAAATATAAATAATCATAAGGTAATTAGGAAAGGAGGGCACCAGCTGTTGGGGTGAACTTTGAACAGTGAACAATTAGACTTCCTGTAGAGCTTCATTAGGAAACAGGGACAAAATTTACCCAAGATGAAAAAAAAAAAGAATATGTTCCTCAAAAGTACCAAAAATGTATGAGCTCATTGATATCTGAATTAATTAACTTTACGGTTAATATCTAAAAACAGTTGTAGTTAGGAGTTACTTTCACTGGGTTTCAACATAGTGAAAGTATCAAATTTAGTTTAAATGAAGCTCTATACAAAAATAATAGTGGTGGAACTATTAAATAAATTTCTTATGTGATACTTTTGAGGAGTTATTGGCATTATGGCACACTGGATTCTATGGTAGCATATTTGCATCGGTCAAATAGTTTACTGGTAATTCTTTGAACTGACTTCATCAAAGCAGTTTTAGAATCTATAAGAATTCATCTCTTTCTTTTGACTTTGGGGCCAGTATTTTAATTAGCACTAGTGAAAATGACCCAGTGACAATCAGTCAATAAAGAAATTAATTATTCATTTCTTTATTTATTTATTGCAAATTATCACATTACCATTATCTTCATCTACATTTTTTTTAAAGATAAATGACAGTAAGGTGCTACATCTTACTTCAAAACTACCCTTATAGGCAGCTAAGTGGCGCAGTGGATAAAGCACTGGCCCTGGATTCAGGAGAACCTGAGTTCAAATCCAGCCTCAGACACTTGATACTTACTAGCTGTGTGACCCTAGGCAAGTCACTTAACCCTCATTGCCCTGAGGGGGAAAAAAAAAACTAGCCTCATGTATTTACTATTTGTATGACCCTAATCAAATCACTTAACTTCTGTCTGCTTCAGTGTCTTCCACTCTAAATTATGGATAATAATTGTTCCTACTTTCCATTATTTGGAGGATCAAATGATATATTATTTAACAACTTAGCACAGTGTCTGGCACATAGTAGATGCTTAATAAATGCTTATTCCCACCCTCCCCTACTCTTGGTATAGAGTTTTAGTTTGGTTGGAATCTTATAAATGTATTTCAACCATTCAATATTAGCAGCAATGCATCAGACTTACCTTATACTTAGGTGAAATAACTGATTTCTTAAACTGTGTAGTTTAAGAACAGGAAAGTGGCCTTGCCAGGCATAGTTCTTCAGACACCAATTGTTAAACTCCATTTTTTTGGATGAAAACCTTTTTCATCTGGGATCTCCTGCTTAAATAGATGTTATCCTGGGAAATATTTAAAAAAAATTTTTTTTTCACTGAAACATTGTTGTTCATTGATATGTTCACTTGAAAATTTCCTAAAGGATTAGGACAAATTTTATAAGAAGTAGAGAAGAAAACAGTATGTGTTGGGAGCATGAGGTGAAGAATTTCAGTTCTTTGGCTCCAAGAGTACAATTCCAGAGGTGAACAGGTGTCAAAGAATTCATTTTAATGTATTTATTATATACATGCACATATTCTCTCTTTATGCATAGGTATATGCATATATACTTATATGTATCTGTATATACATGTTATATATATGCATGTATATATATATACATATATATGCATGTATATACATCTATACAGAGAGAGAGAGAGAGAGAGAGAGAGAGAGAGAGAGAGAGAGAGAGAGAGAAAAGTTAGGTGGCACAATGGATAGAGTGATAGAGGTGATAGAGGGCTAGGCCTTAGGTCAGGAAGACTCATCTTCTTGAGTTCAAATATGGCTTCAGACAATTACTAGATATATGACCCTAGGCAAGTTATTGAGCCCTGTTTGCCTCAGTTTCTGCATCTGTAAAATGACTTGGAGTGGGAAATAGAAAACTACTCTGGTACCTTGGTCAAGGAAACTTTGATAAGTCCTGTCCAACTAAAACAACTTAATGACCACAGTATGTTTGCATGCATCCCCACCCATCCATCCACCCACCCACATACACAAATATATGTATATAAGCACATATATGATTATATGTATGGATACATACAAAATATATTATTCTATTATATATGTATGTACACATACATGCGTATCTATTTATCTATCTATATCTAATTTGAAATTAACAGCACCAAATTTAGACAAAGAATCACCATCTTTTGTTGCACTCAAATGGAGATGACCTTTTCTTTTGGTGACTTTTTGGGTCTAAATGCAAAGAAGTTTTATTTTATGTTTTATATTTATTTATGTGTGTGTGCTGTCAACAAGAAATCACAACTTCATGAAACTCCTTTGAAAACTAGCTTTATTACAAGAGAAGTGAACCTTCATGTGGAACCCAGAGCCAGAGAAATGAGGTCAAAGTCCTTATAGAGGCTGATCTATTCATGACAGCAGGACAAAGAAAGGATGAAATAGCAGAATCTCCACCTAAAGAGGCATGGTACAGGAGTGGAAAGGGCCAGGAAAGGTGGGAAAAAGGCAAAACCCCTCCCAAAGGGGGAGGAGCAAGGTGACAGCATAAACTACATTCTTTTCCCTTAGGAAGTGCTAGACCATGAAGATATGATGTTCTCCTTATTGACAAGGAACCCAGCTGCCCAAGCCTAGTGCAGACTCTCTGGTATACTCTCAAGGACTCACCAGGAGTCCAGTTCAGGATGCAAACAATACATTATGTCAGCTCAGGTTGGGCGGAGAGGGCTTCATCCTTGATACATTCAGTGTCTCTTGCATGTTCTAGGTCCACTGTTTCTGGAAAATATGACAACTCAAGAAGGTAAGTTCAGGGTGCCTCTTAACATTCCTTAAGAGTACATTCTGACTATTGTGCTGTAAGAAATGATGAGCAGGAGGAGTTCAGAGAAACCTGGAGGGTCTTACGTGAGCTGATGATGAGTGAGATGAGCAGAACCAGAAGAACATTGTACACAGTATCATCAACATTGAGTGTTGACCTACTGTAATGGACTATATTCTTCTCACCAATGCAATGGTACAGAAGAGTTCCAGGGAACTCATGATAGAAGAGGATCTCCAAATCCAAGAAAAAAAAGAAAGAAAGAACTGTGGAGTATAGATGCTGATTGAACCATATTATTTCTTTTGTTTTGGGTGCTGTTTTTTTTTTTTTTCTATTTTGAGGTTTTGCATCACTGCTCTGATTTTTTCACTTGTAACAGGATTAATGCAGAAATAGGATTAAGGTTATTATGTGTATATATATATGTGTGTGTGTATATATATATATGTATATGTATATGTATATAGATATATAGATATATAGATATAACCTATATCAGATTACCTGCTGTCTAGGGGAGGGGGGAGGGAGGGGAGGGAGGGAGAAAAATCTGAAATTGTAAAGCTTGTAAAAACAAAAGTTGAGAACTATCTTTACATGTAACAGAAAAAATAAAATACCTTATATGTAAAAAAAAAAAAAAAAAAAAAGAGTACATTCTGGCTGTGTGATACCAAGGCTAGGTCACTTTTAGGGAAATGCCCTAGGGACAGAATCCTGTAAGTCTTCAAGATGCAGATGAATTGCCAATATGCTTCTGTGAAGGAAGTTTCCATACTGGGAGTTCGGAAACTACTATTATATGCAATCTAAGGCACAATTTTACCTGAAGGTGAAGATAAGATTACTTTAGAGGCAATTTGGTACAGGGGATGGATCACTGGGTGTGAAATCAGCAGGCTGGGCTTTGTATCCTGGTTGCAGCATTTTAACTATGTGAGTCAGTTAACCCTTCTGAGTATCATTTACCTGACACACAAAATGAAGATCATAAAAATTACACTACTTATTTCACTGGTTGGTTGTGAGGATTAAAAATATATATATATATATATATATATATATATATATATATATGTCAAAGTTTTTTGTTACCATAAAGTGCTAGAAAAAGCAAGCTATTAGTAACTTTTTTATTGATTTAAAATAAACAATTGTTACCAAGACCACATGGCAAAACAGGCTGCTCTGGATAAAAATAATAGGCAAATTTGATATGCCACTTTAAGCTTTGCAAAGCACCTTAATTATTATCTCATTTAGTCTTCATAAAAATCTTGAGAGGAAGGTAGTATTGGTATTAGCCCTAGTTTTTAGATGAGCTAAATGAGGCCTATAAGGATTAAGTGATTTTCCCATGATCATAAAGCAATTAAATATCTGGGACAGGACTTGAACTCTGGATGCCTGAATCCAAGGATATCATACCATCACCTGCACTGGAGGTAGTATCCCCTCACTTCCCACCCCTCAATTCCCAAGGAGGAGATCTTAGACATTTAGTCA
The DNA here is from genome assembly GCF_019393635.1 of Dromiciops gliroides. Taxonomy (NCBI): domain Eukaryota; kingdom Metazoa; phylum Chordata; class Mammalia; order Microbiotheria; family Microbiotheriidae; genus Dromiciops; species Dromiciops gliroides. The sequence continues at coordinate 719,913,826 of NC_057861.1, forward strand.
ATGTTCTCAAAATTACAGGTAAGGGATACATTTGTGTTATTTAGCACAATTTCCCGGCCCTGGGTGAAGCTCCTCTAAATAGAACCCAAATAGATGATAAGAGGGAAAGAATGTTTTATGTGGGAGGTCTTGTGTATTACCTACACATTTCCTGGATACAGACTTTTTATAAACTCCTTGCTTCTCTAAGAGAATACAAAGAGAGCTAGAGAGACCTAGCTCCAGGCAAGGCTTAAAATTTAACTCTGCACCACAGAAATTAGGATTTGGAGATAAAGTACTGTCATTCCTAAGGGCTTTATCTTCCAGGTCAAAAGTTTTTGATGCACATATCAGCTCCAAGGAATAATTTATTACAAGTCCCTTATGTTTAGAAATCTTTCATTATAATCCATAAACACAAAAGTCAGGATATCTTTGGATCCTTCAGACAAAGCTCAGTGTTTCTAAACATTTCTGGGAATCAAGACAGACATAGCTATAGACTCTGCTTTGTAATCCACTGCAGGATAACAGGCATCAAAGGGTGAATTTTGCACTTTCTACTTCCTTTCTCACAGAATATTCTTTGTTGAGTTTTCAGAAAAAAACACATGAAGGCAAGTGATTGAACTAATGCAGCTTTGGTCTTGCGAATCAAACCCTAACCAGTAAGAGCTGAAAAGGGTTTAACATATCGACCAAGAATAGCTAGGGTGTCAGCAAAATGATGGCTCAGAGTTGAATGCAGCAATGAGTGAACTAATTAATACATTGCTGTATTCCATCTCTTGGATGTGGATGCAAACAGGGCGCAGGTTGAAACCAGGAAAAATTCCCAGTAAATATTCAATGCGATGAAATTGGATAAGAGATCCCATGATGGTAGTTTGGTCATTCTTTGAGACTGTATTGATTTCCTTCCTCAAAAGGAATCTGGAATATTATCCCATTTTGTTGAAGACAGTTTCAGGTGAAGGAATTATTAACTGTAGGAGAAATGCATGAAATGTGAAGCTGAGCAGCAAACAAAAAATCAGTTCATGCAAGGTAACCATTACAGAAATACAATGAGGAATGAAAAGAACTAGGTCAGCAAAAGGGAGAAGACATTTTCTTACCTATCCAAGCTCACACTCATGTCATTCCCCACTCAGACCTTTCTTTCCTATTCATTTTTTCCTTCACCTTATGTAAAACCATTTCAATTGACCTTCCCACAAGGACTGTGGATATTGTTACACTATCTTTAAGTAGGGATAGAATCATGAGGAGTTATTTAAGCTGCCAGTCTTCTAGGAGAGGTTCATTTGTTCGGAATATGTGAAAAGGCTGAGATTTAACTCTATCTCCTCAAGCTTTCATTCCATCTTAAAGATAAGGTATCATTAGCCTTATAGTAATAGTATGTTAAAGAGAGAGTAGAAGTTTATGGGATTTTAATTAAAACTACAATCCCCAGTAAGAGGATTGCTGCACACACCTGGTACAGGATTAGAAATAAAATTCGTGATAGAGTGCAAGTACTATAAGCCATAGAGTAGTAGAAAGTGTGAAGGGAATATGTAGAGAAATATGGTAAAATACTATATATAGTGTGGATATAGTGTGGAGTAAGTAGTGTAAGTAAAGTAAGTAGAGCCAAGAGAGAAAAATTTAGTCACAACAATACCGTAAGGGGAAAAATGAATTAATAGACATTAGAATTCAAATTAATGTACAACCAATTTTATCCCATTAGAATGATAATGAACTATAACTCCATCTAGTACAGATATGATGCACTATAAGTAAGATAACAACTCTGTATGGTAGATGCTATTATTAATTGGTATTTCAAAGATGAGCAAAGAGATATTGATAGATGCTAAGTGATATAAGTGAGGGGAAAATGATACTTTAACTATGTTGCCGTCTTGAAGACAACATGCAAAAATGAAAGTTTATACAAATAATTGTACCTGCTCAGTACTGAATTAACATTGGTAATTCTGTGATCTAATTAATGTAGGTATTTCTTTAACATGAATTCTTTGCCAAGAAAACACCAAATGGGGTGACAACTGAAAATGATTGAACAACAACAAAGATACTTTTATATTCATCAACAGACATAAATATGCTATGTACTGTATTACTTCAACAATGTAAACTTTAGTTACCTGACAACCTCATTACTCCAGAACAGAGTTCTTAAACTTTTTCCAATCATGACTCGTTTTGACTCAAGAAATTTTTATGTGACCACAGGGTATATAGGTAAATAAAATAGATATATCTAACCTTTTATCTGTTGTCACAATTTTCATGACCCTCACATTCATTTATTCAACTACTTATGGGGTAATGACCCACAGTTTGTAAGAAGTAACAAATAGCATAAGTGGCCAAGGAGTAGACAAACTACATCAAAAGACTTTCAATTTAGTTGTTTAATATGACTAGATTTAGTAAGCATTTATTAAACACCGAGAAAATGTTAACTACTCTCCTGGATGTTGGCTGAAAAAAAAAAGACAATGATGATAACAACAGCAATAATTACAACAAAAATGTCCTGCTCTGACATTTTTACTGACAATATTACTTAGCTTTAAGGTTGCTGATTTCTAAATTTTATTCAATTTGTTGTTCTTTATTCTTAAATAATCTTCTCAGAACATTTTCTTAACCTATTTACTGTAATTTACTGTAATTCAATACATATGTCTATCATGACCATAGTAACCAAGTTGATATTTATATAATGAAGTTTACATGAAACCATAGGGCCTTGGGTGGCCCATCTTGGAGAGGTTTATTTTGATTGGTTAACTCAATGATATAAAACGTTTTGTTTTGGTTTTTGGTGGGGCAATGAGGGTTAATTGACTTGCCCAAGGTCACACAGCTAGTATGTGTCAAGTTTCTGAGGCCGAATTTGAACTCAGGTCCTCCTTAATTCAGAGCTGGTGTTTTATCCACTGCACCACCTAGCTGCCGAGATATCAAATGCTTCTTACACATGAGATAATAATACATCATGAGAAAATGTTTTTATACAAGTGAGTAGTACAATAGAAATTAGGGAAGGTATATTGATTAACTTGGATCAAAGTTTCTTAAACTTTGCTTACCACCACATGTTGGGTCCCATAACTTAAAGTGTGGGTCAAAAAACCTTGCCAACAGTAAAAGGTTATGTATACCTATTTATATACCTATATACCCTAAGGGTCGCATGGGACATGGAGTGGCAGCTTTCCCCACATTCCTACAGCTTCGTTGACTTTTGTTAGGTATTTTCAAGGTTGCTTCTTTTTTTACCTCTCTCTGTAACTTATCTCTCCCCACTCTCTTCTCCCCCTGTCTTTTTCCATTCTCCTTAAAGACTCTCTCCCTCACACAAGGTATATAAACTGTCAAACTCTTAAAATCAGGAGTCCCAGAGTTGTTTTTAATGGAACCACCCAGCCTGCCTTTGTTAGAGTGGAAAACCTATAAACACAAAAGCTCAAAACCTATAGACATAAAAGATCAAAAGGCATAGTAATAAGGGACTGTTTTATATAGGGCAAACCATCTCCAAAAACTCTGATGAAATGTTATAGTATTCAAGAGCTGGAGTTGGAAGGAACTCCAGAGAATATTGACTATTAAAATTCCCCTGAAAATGAATCTGAAGCACCTAAAATATAAGGTTAAATAATTTGCCCAAATTCACACATGTTGTAATCAGCCAGAATCAGAATTGAAAAAGAAAATCCTTCTGGCTACATTACTGATATTCTATCTACTAACACACTAGTTCAGCATTCTTATTTTCTAAAAGAAGAAACTGAATGCAAAACTGATTCAATGGCTTGCCTAGAAAAATGAATAGTGAATATGAAAAAAAAATCCACAGAATTTGACCCAATTATTTCTAAGTCCACAGACCACTGTCTTGTCTTGTTCCAGTTACCTGTTCCCATCATACTATCACTGTGGTCTTGGGCAATGAAATTTTCCTCTCTAGGCTCCAGTTTCCTCCTTTAAAAAGTGAGGATTATAATTTTGCTTGCCTCTCTCAATGTACTGTTGATCAAAGTAGGTGTTTTTTGTAAATACTATGTAAATGTATCCTCTCAGACATAATAAAATTATTATAATAATTATCAATATATAAAAACTATATCTTTTAGATCCATAAAATGTCACCTTAAGAAATATTAGATGAAAAATGAAGATTTGGAGACAACATAATTTTTTTAAGTATCACACTTCTGTATTTGAAAATATGCTTATAGAAAATGAGCACTCTTTGGCAGGGGAAAATAAAAAATTTAAAATTATAATCTTTAAATTTTATGGGGAAAAATATTATGGGCAAAAATTCATGTTTTGAGCAATGAAAAAGAGACAAAGGTCATGGTGTTATTTCCAAATATTGTTTTTCCTTGAATTGTGATCTATTTCTATTTGTTCCCAGCATTGAACTATATGTGTGCATGTCAATGTTAATAAAACTCATAACTCCAAAAGGAACCAATTCCTTCCCCAAATCTCCACAATATTATTTTCCCTTTTCTTAGCATTATGACTAAATAATGATGGCAAAACTAATGAGGCTATTACCCCTGTAATTGGGAATGTAGGCTGTTTAGCAATGATAAAGCTTACACTAAGCAGAGTTAATGGGCCAACCAGTCAGTCCCAGTGGGTTGCTAGTCTATAGAGAAAGAAGATAGAATGTTTGAAAGGGAGGACGTTGTTCATAGAAGACAGCTATTTTTTGTTGTTTGTTTTGTCTCTTGATTAGTGTCCACTGGAATCCACTCAGGAACAATTTAGAAAGCCCAGATGAGGAAATCTAACAATTCCTCATATCAGAGGTAAAATAAATGGCTTACCTCTTCTTGTTTCTGTTTTGGAAGTACACTAAGAATGTTTTCTTTCAATAATAAACTTAAATATGTGGACCCTGTTTCACCTTTGGACATGACTTTCCTCAACTAACTAACAGGATTGGAGAAGAAGAACAATAGGTACAAAACAATTTAGGCAAGTTGATCAATGTAAAAGTCCAATTTTCTCTGCCTAGCCCAGTTGGTAGAATCACCAAGAAGATGAAAAGATGTACAGAGAAGCATGGGGATGGAGGTAAGAAAGGGAAGGTCACTAAGCCTGTAGGAATATAAATATGTCAATTTAGTATTATCTTCCCAGTGATTAAGGAGGTAAGGGAGAGTTAGAAAAATCACTTCATTAAAGTACATAACATAGGAATTTAGATGGCTCATGTAAGTCTCCTGTGATCTATTCAATTTTTTTATTCATCCATTTGTTATCTATTTAATTATTATAAAAGTATTTTTTACTTTCTAGTTATATGTAAAGATCATTTTCTTTTTTTTTGTGGGGCAATAGGGGTTAAGTGACTTGCCCAGGGTCACACAGCTAGTAAGTGTCAAGTGTCTGAGGCCGGATTTGAACTCAGGTACTCCGGAATCCAGGGCCAATGCTTTATCCACTGCACCACCTAGCCGCCCCCCTGTGAAGATCATTTTCAACATTTGTTTTTACAAGATTTCTGGTTCCAAATTTTTCTCCCTCCCTCCCATCTCCCTTTCCCAAGACAGCTAGCAGTCTGATATAGGTTATTTATGTACAATCACATTAAACATATTTCTGCAAAAGTCGTTTTGTGAAAGAAGAATCAGAACAAAAGGGAAAAACCTCAAACAACAACAACTATGAAAACAAAACAAAACAAAAAAGTAGAAACAGTATAGTTCAATCTGCATCTAGATTCCATAGTTCTTTTTTCCGGATGTGGAGAGCATTTTCCATCATGAGTCCTTTGGAATTAGACCATTGTATTGCTGAGAAGAGTTAAGTCTATCGCAGTTGATCATAACACAGTGTTGTTGATGCTATGTAAAATGTTCTCCTGGTTCTCCTCATCTCACTCAGCATCAATTCATGTAAGTCCTTCCAGTTTTCTGTGAAATCCACTTCCTTATCATTTCTTATAGCACAATAGCATTCCATTACATTCATATACCACAACTTGTTTAGCTATTCCCCAGTTAATGGACATCCCCTCAATTTCTAATTCCTTGCCACCACAAAAAGAGCAACTATAATTATTTTTATACATGTGAGTCCTTTTCCCTTTTTATGATATCTTCTGGATAAAGACCTAGTAGTGGTATTGCTGAATCAAAGGGCATGCCAACTATATAGCCCTTTAGGCATAGTTCCAAATTGCTCTCCAGAATGGTTGCATCAGTTCACAACTACACCAACAGTGGATTAGTGTTACAATTTTTCCACAGTTTTTCCAACATTTATTATTTTCCTTTTCTGTCATATTAGCCAATGTGATAGGTGTGAGGTAGTACCTCAGAGTTGTTTTAATTTGCATTTTCTAATCAATAGTGATTTAGAGCATTTTTAAAATGGCAATAGATAGCTTTGATTTATTCATCTGAAAACTGCCTGTTCATATCCTTTGACCATTTCTCAATTGGGCAATGGCTTGCATTCTTATAAATTTGATTTAGTTCCCTATATATTTTAGAAATGAGGCCTTTATCAGAAATATTGGCTGTAAAATTGTTTGCCAGCTTTCTAATTCCCTTCTAATTTTGGATACATTGCTTCTGTTTTGTACAAAAACTTTTTAATTTAATGTAATAAAAACCTTCCCTACTCAAATATTTTTCACAACATACTACTACAGAAGAATACAAGTCCTAGAGAAGACAAAATGCAAGGACATTTCTCCATAAATTCCTGAATTCAATTCAATTCAACAATGATGTATACCTTCATTAAGAAAAAAAAAGTTGAACAATGTACATGCAGATATACAGATAAAAAAAAGGACATTCCTTATTATGAAAAGCTTTACCATGTTGATAGGCAAAGGTGTTGAAAACACCTCACTGGTTTTATATTTAATATCTTAACTAGTTGAGAATGTTTTAATAAATCAATTAATAAAATAACTTGGGCTTAAGTATGAAAAGTCTTTGAATAATTGTGGGAAGGTGTTTCACAGTTGTTGGGGGAATCTGTCTTTTTTACCAACTATTCTTATTTTTTTTCTTATTATATACACTAAAAAGATTTTTAAGAGTGGCTAAATGATTATTAGATAGTTATCATTAATGGAACTTAACAGCAGGGCTCAAAACGATGGCATTAGAGAATCACCACTGATGTCTCAATTGTAACTCTATAACTCTAGGAGTAAACATAACCAAGTTCTGTTGATCCAACTAATTTGTGAGAATAGGGATTGTGATAGTGATCTTTAGAGTTTAAATGAGCAACACATTGTGGTAAAAATTATTTGTGGCAAAGACATGTATATATATATATATATATATATATATATATATATGTTTTAGCTGAATCATTTGAGAGATTGCGCATGCTACTGCAGCAGCTTTTGAAGGACCTCCTTTTTTGGGGAGGAGAACACGAGGAACTTCCAGTACACAGACTTAAAAGTGAGGGCAGGAATGAAAGTCGCTCTCTCTGGTGGTTAACAGCAGCAGAGCGGGATTGAAAGGAGTGTACATGGTTTGGTGTTTGGTCTTTTCAGAGATTCACAGTCTGGTGGGCAGGTTGGGATTCGGTGAGTTTTATAAAGGGATAGGCTAAGCTTAGATCTCCGATTATTCATTTGTTTTTCTCCTTCCTTATTTCCCTAATTGGTTTCAACTCTTGTTGTCTAATTAATTCCCAAGCAATAAATTAAAAAAAAAAAAACTGATCCATCATACATTAAAGCTCAGTGGCTCCTTTTTTCTTAAGGAAAGTTAAAGAGGGAGATTAATGCTCACAACATATTTAAAGAATATGGGCTGGACTTGTGATATCAAGAGAAGAAGGAAACTCTTTATGAGGAAAATCCCTTTACCAATGTATTTTAGCTCCTTTTCTGTAATGTATTTGTCTTTCAAAATTGCCATTAGCACTAGGGAGTTAAAAGACTTGTCCAATGTCATGGAGTCAGTATGCGTTAAGAATTAAGACTCCATTTTGGCTATTCCTGGTTTCAAGAACAGTTCTTTGCCTGCTATACTGTGTTGCCTCTCTTGTACACATATAATAAATAATAAAATTAATAATTTAAATACAAATTCATTGCTTGTTGGAGGAGGGTACTAATAATGGGACAGTATGTATTAGGTGGATGGAAAGAACTATTGGAGAATGTAAAAAAGAGTTGAAGGACTCTAGAGATTCTAAATGAAGAAATAAGGACTTTTTAAAAGAATTTTATTATTTTCTCAGTTACATATAAGGATAGTTGTCCACATTTTTTTCCATCGGATGTTTAGTTCCAAATTTTTCCCCCATCCTACCTTCCCTCCCCCCTCCCCAAGAGAGAAAGCAATCTGATATAGGTTATATATGTGCAATCACATTGAACATATTTCTGCATTCATATTGTGAAAGAAGAATCAGAGCACAAGGGAAAAACCTCAAAAAATAAGGAAAAAATAGCCCCAAAGTAGAAACATGGTTCAATCTACATTCATAATCCACAGTTCTTTTTTTTTCTGGATGTCTAGAACATTCTCTATCGTTAGTTATTTGAAATTGTCTTGGATCATTGCACTCCTGAGAGGAGCCAAGTCTATCACAGTTGATCAACACATAGTGTTGTTGATACTATGTACATTGTTCTCCTGGTTCTGTTCATCTCACTCAGCATCAGTTCATGTAAGTCCTTCCAGGTTTCTCTGAACTCCTCCTGCTCATCGTTTCTTAAAGCACAATAGTATTCCATTACATACATATACCACATCTTGTTTAGCCATTTCCCTTTTGATGGACATTCCCTCAATTTCCAATTATTTGCCACCACAAAGAGAGCTACATTAAATAGTTTTGTGCATGTGGTGCCCTTTCCCTTTTCTGTGATCTCTTTGGGATATAGACCTAGCAGTGGTACCACTGGGTCAAAAGGGTATGAACAGTGAAATGAGGAATTTAAAAAAAATCTCCCAAATCACTTGGGGTGTGCTCTCAGCTTGTAGATGCAAGTTCTATGGTAATACTGAGTTAAGTTTCACAAAGCACATGTAGTCAAAGTATGAATGCACATCTCTTGGGCACTGGAAATCCTTTTCTCCCTTCATGTAGTCCTCCAAAGCTTTTCTTATGGATACTTCTCTTCTGGGTCTTGGATCTTCTTGCATTTTATTGCTATCTTTCTGTATTTTTGTTGTTGATGCAATAATTGGGCACTCCAATAGAAACAATTATTTATGTCACTCCTGATCCTTGCTAATCCTGGAATATTTCTCTGCAAGGCCTATCCACACCCTTTCTCCAAATGGTTAGTTCTTCACAGGCTTGCTGCTTTCATTCTCATTCTGACACTGTTCCTGACTTTCTGAACTTCAAAATTATACCTTTAAGCCAGAGACATTCCTGTCCACACTCTTTCAACCACACTTCATGTCTTTTGTGTGTTCTCTTTCCCCATTAGAATATAAACTCCTTAAAGGTAGGAACTGTCTTTATTTTCATGTGTATTTGTATCCCCAGCATGAGGTGTTTTTTAAGTATTTTATTATTTTCCAGTTACATGCAAGGATAGTTTTTGATATTTGTTTTCATAGGATGTTTAGTTCCAAAGGAAAATGGCATATGAATGGACAAATACACAGGGGACAGAGATATATGTAGAAAGACAGAGGAAAAATAAGAGAGACAGTAAAAGAGGAAGAAAGACAGAAAAATAATATCGATTGAAGAAATAAGGAGGGAGTAGGGGAGAGAGATTTAACTACTAGAGACTAAAAAACTGGCACTGGCAGCAAGCCCCTGGCAAACTCTAGAAAATTCTGTACTTACTAAACACTTTGTCTACATTTCTAATGACTAAGGCAAGCAAAAAATCTGTGATGAATGAAAGTTGCACAAACGCCATGTTAATGTTAATTTAAGGTCAACATTACTTTTTCAGTCTTCTGGTCTTTTCCCCCTGAATTTTCTGGGAACTTACTTCACCACTCATTGTCTATTTTTTTTCTTTGTTTTATGTCATTTAAAAATATTGGGGCAGCTAGGTGGTGCAGTGGATATAGCACCTGCCCTGGAGTCAGGAGTACCTGAGTTCAAATCTGGCCTCAGACACTTGACACTTACTAGCTGTGTGACCCTGGGCAAGTCACTTAACCCCAACTGCCTCACTAAAAAAAAATTGAAAAAAATATTAGCCATATTCTTGGTTCTGCAATATATGTTGACATGGACTTCTCATCCCAACAGCCCTTACTGGATATATCACAGTACCATACAGTAATATTGTTTTCAAACTGTGGTCTAGCATCTCCTGATGAACTTTAAGAACACTATGGCAGAAAAGCCAATGAAATACTCTTTAAAAATTCATGGTTATGTTGACAACATCTATATGAGAGTTAGATAAGGTACAATCAAGAGATAATTAATAGCTCCAAGCTTCCTTACAATTTAACAAGTTCATGGGAAGTGGAATGGGCTGATTTAGGAAATAGTTAAGTTCCCTCTTATAGAAGGTCTTTGGGCACAAGGCATATAACCATATATTGGTTAAGGTTTAGAGATTCAGGTATGTTTTGTAAGGAAGATTTGAACTAATCATTATCTATTGGCTGCCTGATAAAGGTAAACTCACTCCGGAGGGCTCATGAGGCATGTTTTTATGAAGGCAAATGTGCAGACTACACTTGATCCTTAAAGTAGCTATTTCCCTCTGGTGAATCACACCTGCAATATTACAGCTCCAAGTCCAACTTGGGAACAAAAGGCTAGAGGAGGTGCTTGCTGTTGTTGTTTTTGTTTGTCCTTTGTTCTCAAAGAAGACTAAGGCATCAAGGTGATGTCATCACTCACAGTGAATTGGATTTGATCGAGAGAGGGCCATGCATCAACCTCATTTTCTCCTCCAAAGATATTTTGATCCAGTGAAGATATACAGTACATCAGGATGATTGGAGATGGTCCTGGATGTTTAAGGCAATTGGGGTTAAGTGACTTGCCCAGCATCACATAGCTACTAAGCATCTGAGGTTAGATTTGAACCCAGGTCCTCCCAACTACAGAGCCATTGTGCCACCTAGCTGCTGTAGGGAGTGTTTTACCTATTTGAATGAGTGATTTAAAAAAAAGTATTTTAAAAGTGCATACTATGTGCCAGGTACTGCAAAAAGACAGTATCTCTTTCCAAGGAGTTTCTGTTCTAATAAAAAGAAAACATAGGAATTTTAGCTGTAAGTTCCTCCTTTTGCCTACTTTCATCTCAATTCATTGCACCATTTGATGGTGTATGGTACTTTGGTATTTTGATGGTGAAATCATTGTTTTCAGATTTTTCAGGAGTTATGGCAGCTGAGGAGGTAGAGTCTATAAAACCAAAAGTCATACATATGTTCACTAGATTGTAAACTATGGCCCTTGGGGCTAGTTTGATTCAGGGCCTCTTATCTAGGAGGGAGATAGTATATCTGTTCTCAGGGAACATGGGACACCTCCCCATAAGTGGTAACTGTTTTGGTGGTAACTGAGATGTTAGTTCCCTTTTCTCCAAAGTTTATTGCTGGGGATGATGTTTGTTGGAAATAGCTTAAAACAGGCTAGGTGGTCTAGTAATCATTGTTTGTCTTGAGTCTTTGGGGCATAGAGTTATGGACTACCTACATTATGGTTGGAGGGGAAATTATTTTAGTGCAATGCTACCCCCTCTATATTCTTTAAGATGCTTTTTTCTTTTCTTTTCTTTTTTTTCTAGCCTGACTTTCTTGCCTATTTGGTGGCAGGTGGTCTGGAGTTGGTGCTAGTGTTAGGCGTGGTAGAAACAGTAGGCTTCTCCACAGGAGTTAATTCATTTTATGATGTCCATAGGGACAGCCTGGAAGTTGTTCTAGTGATTTAGAAATTGGAGTGTGGAACGGAATGCTATTCCTAATGAGTGTATCATTGCCTTGATATAGATGCTCAGAAGTAGAAGTAGAAAGAGCAGCAATCCCTTCTCCACAAATGTCTTTCCCCTTCCTATAACAACTAAACTGGGAGCTTGTGTGATAGTAGTGGTTTCTTTCCTTTTCTAATGTTTCTCCAAAGACTGGACACTGCCATTGAAAAATGTCCCAGAATGCCTTACAGAACATTTTCAAGGAAAAGATGGGTATTATCCTCTATGTTGTTGCTTCGTTTTCCAGGTCAAATGATACTGAATTTCTACTGATCAATAATCTCTATCTTTGTTAATGGAGAACACTAAGACATGTGACCCTGTGGCAAGTTACTTATGATCAATACATATTGCGTGTTGAAGAATTTGTTTCAAACTTCCTTTCATTGCTTTTCAATATAACCAGGTAACATGGATGAATTCTATTAACCAAAGAATGTATTATTCTAAATTATCAAAAACATGTAAGAATGAAAGTGGGAGAATGGATAGAATAGTAGGCTTGAAGTAATGCATATCTGGTTTTTAATATTGTCTCTGACACTGTGTGACGTTGGGAATGTCCTTTAACATCTCTAATCTTCAATTTACTCACTTGTAAAAAGGTGATAGGAATAAAATATATAGATGGATGGATGGATGGATGGATGGATGGATGGATGGATGGATGGACTTAGAATTTAATCATTTAATGAGCTTTGGGGGTGGAGGTGGGGACAGAAACTCCCTTTATCTATAAAGTCTGGGAATAGTTAAACCAATTATAATCTTAGAAAGTTTCCTGAGGCACTATGAATTGAAGTCACTTCCCTGATTCTGTATGTTTTTGAATTTTCAAACCAGGATGTCCTGACTGTCCCTGGTTCATGAGTTACTGAACAATGCTTCTTATCACAGTATAGTGATAAATCAAATTAAATCAAATTTGAAACTGGTAGCTAAAGTAATAAAACTTGGTTTCTCAAATGAGATTTTATTACAAGTTCCTGTGATTATAGATTCAGAAAAAAATGAAAATACAGCATCCTAAAAGGGCATATGTTTCAGCACCCCAGCAATTGTTGTTTAGGAAAGGTATTTGGGAAATGGGATTCTTTTCAAAATTGTTTCTATTTATTCATTCTTTTGTAAAGAAAAAAAAGGCGTGGATTTTTGTTAACACCATATGAAAATGTACAGAGGTAGCTTTGGTATTCATACCAGCCTTAACATATGAATCTCTGCAACATTTAAAAGATAAGACTTGGAGAATTTCATTAAAAGCCACACTGTAAACTCCAAATGACACTTCATGTATTTGAGAGTGAATTGCAAGTTGGATGTTACTGAAGTGCAAAATCATTCCATAAATTATCTATGGAAGTGGAAAAGCAGATGAATTTTCAGCCATGAGTTATTTTTAGAAGCTCTGACTATACACAATCTTGTGTATCTCCCTGCCTGAAACAATGAATGTAAGGTAGCCTCTTACATTAAATCCAAGTGTATTTATTTGTGTTTTCTAATAGCTATCTGACAGTAGAATTTTATGTTTAACATTCTTTTTCCAAAGTGAAATCTTTGTACTTCTAACCCTAACATTTTCTTGGACTTGAAATGCCATTTTTATTTAAATAATGGGGATGTCAGAATTTGATTTGATTTGAATTGTGCAATTTCTCATAAATACACACTTTTAATCTATAGTTTATATCTCATTGGAATCATATAGTCAAAGAAAAACTTTGGAAACTAAGTACAACCTTGTGTGTATATGGGTATTTTTAAAAAGCGGTTTATAAACTCACTTGCACATGATTTTACAGTTTAACAGATTGAACCAATAAATTCAAGGTAGACTTAGGATTCTTATTGTATTTATTACTCTCCAAGGACACCAAAATACAATGCAATTATGGAAGAAAATGTTTGCACATGAAAGTACATTCTCATTTAAAAGCTAATTTTTCTTTCTTCCTTTGCCTTCATCATAAGATCTAGAAGTGAGTGAAATGGATTTTACATGACCAAATAACCATTCCTTGCCTATTCCCTATGAGAGAGTCCTCTCTCCAACTTTCTCCTGGCTCTCATTGTAAAATAAGAGGAAGAATAAATTATCCTCTAAAAACCTTAGGCATTGAGCCAGTAACAGGACTGAAGATTCATCTGGGGTGGGGGATAATAGCAGTGTGAGAATTAGAGCTTTCTGACCTTGAAAGTGCTATACAGCTAGGCAGATTTCACCAGAAACCACCTTATAAGTCTAGATGATAAAACTTGTAACATTATATCTGATGGCATGTAGTATCCTCCCAGTAGAATGTTCACTCTCTGAGGGCAAGGATCATTATTACTATTAATGTTATTGTTAACGTATTATTGTTATTAATCTGATATAACCTACCACTGAGGAAAATGTAAATCATTTACATTAAAATGTATGTTGAATTAATTTGGAGGGGTGGGGCAATAAGGATTAAGTGACTTGCTCATGGTCACACAGCTAGTGTCAAGTGTCTGAAGCCTGATTTGAACTCAGTTCCTCCTGAATCCAGGGTCAGTGCTTTATCCACTGCACCACCTAGCTGCCCCTGAATTAAGTTGAAATAAAATAAATGAGGGATAACACTGGGTTATAGCCAGGAGGACTTGAGTTTAATGCTACCTCAGATTGTTGTTGTTTGTCCTTTGTTCCCAAAGAGAACCATGACATCAGAATAATGCCAGGATTTGCACTGAATTGGATTTAAGTGAGGGAGTGCTGTACAAGGTAAGTAATCTCACTCATATGGGTCCAGTGTCTACATATATATCAGTATGACTGTAGATAACCTTAGATGTTTTATGGAAATTGGGGTTAAGTGACTTTCCCAGGGTCACAAAGCTAGTAAGTGTCCAAGGTGAGATATGAACTCAGGTACTCACAGGCTTCAAGGCCAGTGCTATTTTCACTGAACCACCGAGCTGCCCCCCTGCCTCCGATATTTATTGGTTGGTTGATCCAATTTAAACCACTTAACATCTATGTTGCTATTTCCTCATTTAGAATATGTAAAAAAAAACAAAAAAAATAAACAATAGCACTCAAATCATAGGCTTGTTGGGTGGATCAATAGACATAATATTTGCAAAGGGTTTTGCAAAACCTGAAAGAATTATATAAACGTTAGTTATTTAGAAGTAGCTAGATGGCATAGTGCATACAGATTAGCCATGCTGTTAGATAGACCTATAAGCAAATTTTGTTTCACACTTTTACCAACTGTGTGATATTGGGAAAGTCACTGAACTGTTGTCTGCCTCAATTTCCTGATTTAAAAATGAGTATGCTAAAAGCACCTTCCTTTCAAGAT
Organism: Dromiciops gliroides; assembly: GCF_019393635.1. Taxonomy (NCBI): domain Eukaryota; kingdom Metazoa; phylum Chordata; class Mammalia; order Microbiotheria; family Microbiotheriidae; genus Dromiciops; species Dromiciops gliroides. Next base: position 719,929,084 of record NC_057861.1, read on the forward strand.
TGTTGTGAAGTTAAAATGAGTTAGTATTTACAAATCTCGTCAAACCTTAAAGTGTTTTATATATTTATATATATATATATATATATATATATATATATATAAATGTGAGATAATAATTGCTATTTTTCTTAGGATAGCAATCACACAACTAAATATAGACTGCAAATAATTAAAAGAAACTTCATATACTCACAAAAATTGCAGCACAATTTTTGTATTAATAAAAAAACTGGAAGTAGAGTGGGTGGCAATAAATTTTGATATGGCTAAACAAATGGTGATGAATTTGAATTAATGGAATGTTAGAGTGCCATAACTAATTAGGGAAATGAGGAATTCAGAGAAACATTCAGTGATTTCAATGGGGTAATGGAGAGGTAAATAAGCAGAAGCAGCAGAATGTTATGCATAATCATTGCATTTATACCTGTAAAATATTTTTTTTAAATATATCAGCGGGGCAGCTAGGTGGCACAGTGGATAAAGCACTGGCCATGGATTTATGGGGTACCTGAGTTCAAATTTGGCCTCAGACACTTGACACATACTAGCTGTGTGACGCTGGGCAAGTCACTTAACCCCCATTGCCCCGCAAAATATATCTATATCTATATCTATATCTATATCTATATCTATATCTATATCTATATCTATATCTATATCTATATCTATATCTATATCTATATCTATATCTATATCTATATCTATATCTATATCTATATCTATATCTATATCTATATCTATATCTATATCTATATCTATATCTATATCTATATCTATATCTATATCTATATCTATATCTATATCTATATCTATATCTATATCTATATCTATATCTATATCATCAGCTATCATTTCCTAAACAGAAACAAATGGGATCCTTTGCTCCAGATGAAATAATAGATGCCAAACATAATGTAAATTTAAACAACTATAAAAGGCAGCTGAATGTAGATTGAGCAAATCAAACAATATTGATTCCAGAGGAGAGAATATGAAATACTCGCCTCTCCCTGTGGAAGAGAGGTGGATGACTATGGGGATAGAATGACATATATGCTGTCAGAAACTTTTGGGGGCAAGCTGATTTTGTTTAAGTGGCTTTCTTTGTTACAAAGAAAAAATTAATTAACGGCTGGGGGGACAAAATCTGAGGTATAAAAATTCATCAATAAAACTATTAAAATAAAGGGAAATAAATTTAAAATAAAAGAAATAGGTTTGACAAATATTAATGAGAATATTCTATTTTTTCAATTCTTTATCATCATAATTATCTATTCCTTCCTAGTACTATAAGTAGATCAAGTGTTATACTAAACTCAGCATGTTTCCATACTCTCTAAGCTTGGACAAATTATTAAATGTTACCTAAAAGTATTTATGTTTATAGTTACTGAGTTCCAATATACTTCCTACCTCAGGAATGAAAAGATGACACTTCTTGCACATTAAAATAAACAGTGCATTTCTTCAATCACTTCAGGGAATATGTTCGTCAAGTATGATGTTTTTGCAGTTCACTGTTTATAATATTAATAGCTGAGCAATAAGAAGGGTACTATTGAACTGTCAGGAATGATTTGTTACCAGATGTTAGCATAATTTGCCAGCTGTCAAATTTTAATAATTTTTATTTGCCTAAAATGTGACATTCAACTTTCATGGTAAATCAAGACATAGAGCAGAACTTATTTGATGTTACAGCAACTAAGTGAAAGCATGTATGGGTTGTGATTGATCTCCAGGTTTGAGATCAGTATGCATTTGACACACTCATTTTCAACAATGTAGTTTTTCAATGAGGTTGATTGGTAAATAGATATTGTCTTGGTGTCTGGTAGAATTCTACGAGCAATTTGTGATCTCCTGGTAGTTGTATACTGCTTGAAAAAATTCAAGTATAATCTTAATTTGTTTGGGGGCTTCTGTTTCAATTTATTTATCCCTTAAAAAGCGCTAGTAAAAAAGAGAATCATAAATCTATTTAAAGAATAATGGTGTCCAAATTGATATTTCAATAATGAACCTAGTTTCTTATCAATGTTTGTATTCCTTTCAATAATAGACGGCAACCTATCCATGAGATATCATCCAGTATGATTCATCCTGAAACTCCCCCAAATACTACATTGTTGTTTTACCCAATCTTTATGTGTCTTAATCTAGTTCTCTTGATAATTCATAGATACCAGATGAACAAAAGTATTGTTACTTCTTTCTGTTGGCATACAACTGGCTTACTTTCATTTCCTATTAATCATATTTGTGATGGCATCCATTATTTCATTTGGCAAAAAGGATCAGATTCATTTCTTGTTAGGGAATGGATAACTGATATATTTTTTAAAATACTCCCCAGGGATAAAGTATGCAACTCACTTTGATCTCATGTCAATTTCAGAATTTTCGTTAACTTGAACTCTATCACCACCACCATTTATCCCCTCTCTTTATGGTTTATTAATCTTAAAATCCAATGTAAAAAAGTTCATGTTCTTGCACTTTTTTATCAAAGTGTAAAAATTAGAACCTTAGGTAATGTTTCATAACCCCAGGAATTTAGTAGAAGAAAAAAGGAATATCATAGCACCAAAAGTCAACCTAGATTCATTAATAGAGATCTGGCCTCAAAATTAACAAGACCTGAGTTTAAGTCTGAACTCTGATATATGCTGACTGTATGAACCTTTTTCTATGCTTTTTTTTTCCTTCCTGAACTTTATCCATAGTGGTTAATAAAAAAAAACATACATGCAAAAGCCCACCTTGAGAGATGTCAGGTGGTCAAGTATCTTTGTAGCCAGGAGTATTATCCTTGGGAACTCTATCAGAAAACTGACTTTGAGTTTTATGGAAGAGGTGTTGATATTGAGAATAAGGGAGATCAAGCTGTGGTATATGATGGCAGTGGAATATTATTGTGACAAGCAGTATGATTTCAGAAAATCCTATAAAAACTCCTATGAACTGATATATAGTGAAGTGAGCAGAACCAGGAGAACATTGTGCACAGTGACAGCATTATGGCTCTTTGAGAAATTGTGGATGACAATTACTCTCAGCAACGCAATGATCCAAGACAGTCCCAAAAGACTAATTATGAAGCATACTATCCACCTCCAGAGAAAAAAAACCTGATAATTAATTGTACACAAACTGAAGCATGCTATTTTGTGCTTTCTCTCTTTTTTTGTACTTGAGTCTTTTTGTGTAAAATGACTAATATGGTAATGTTTTACATAATTACACATGTAAACCTTTGGGAGGGGGAAGGGTAGGGAGAGAGGGAATGAGAGAGGGATAGAATTTTGAACTCAAAACTTTAAAGAAAGAAATAAATAATTTAAACCCTGCTTACAATAAAAAAGATAATAATGGAGATCATAATTAACAAAAAAAAATAAGGTAGTCAATAGCTATTCCAACTCTGAATCTTTATTCTGAGTTCAAAAATCCACTCCCCCCCCATAATTTGGCAAAGCAAATACAAATGTTGACTACTATGCATGTTTATTTCTGCTCTTTCACAACAAAATGATGCATTTGACCATTCAATATTCTTTTTTACAAATTCTTTTTAGAATTTTCCCCAAGTTATATGTATTTTTTTGCATAGATTTTTCAAAACTTTGTGTTCTTAATTTTCTTCCTTACTCCCTCCTCAACACTCCCTATGAAATCAAGGAATTCAATATTTCATACATGTGCAGTTATGAAAAAAATCTTCACATTTACTCAGGTTGTGAAAGAAAACAGACAAAATTAACTTTAGAAAGAGGAACTAACAAATACAATTACACTTCAATGTGTATTCAGATACCATCAGTTCTTCCTCTCTTGATGGTTTACATTTTTCAAATATCCTTCTGATATCATCATTTTTTCACAGTTACTATTGATAATATATTACCCTCCATCCTATTTCCTCCCCCTTGATCTTTACTCTATTTTCTATCTTCCTTCACCCTTTCTCTCCTAGAAAGTGTTTTGCTTCTTATTGCCCTCTCCCCCAATCTGCCCTCCCTTTCTTTACCTCTCCCCACCTTTTCCCCTTCCCCTCCCACTTTCCTTCAGGGAAAAATATATTGCTAAACGCACTTGATTGTGTATGTTATTTGCTCTTTGAGCCAATTTTGATGAAAGTAAGGTTCATTCACTCCCCCGCTCCTCCCCCATCTTCCCCTGTAATCCATAAGCTTTTTCTTGTTTCTTTTATGTGAGTTACTTTACCCAAGTCCACCTCTCCCTTTCCCTTTCTTGTAGGGCATTCCTCTTACCCTTAACTTTATTTATTTATTTATTTATTTTTTGGTAAGGCAATTGGGGTTAAGTGACTTTCCCAGGGTAACACAACTAGTCAATGTCAAATGTCTAAGGCCAGATTTGAACTCAGGTCTTCCTGACTCCAGGGCCAGTGCTCTATCCACTATGCCACCTACCTGCCCCACCCTTAACTTTATTTTTAAGCTGTCATTATGGGTCAACTAGGTGACACAGTGGACAAAGAACCAGCCTTTGATGCAGGAGGTTCCAAGCCCAAATCTAGCCCCAGACATAAGCCACCCCAACCTGCCTGCCCCACAAAAAACAAGGATAAGCAAAAAAAAAATGCTTTACAGATATCCCTTCATATTCAATTCACACCTGTGCCCTCTCTCTAAGTATAGTCCTTTCAGCAGCCCTAATACTGAGAAAGTTCTTATAAGTTGGAAATATTATCTTCTCATGTAGGAATGTAAATAGTTTAATTTTTAAATATCCCTTATGATTTCTTTTTCTATTTACCTTTTTATGCTTCTCTAGGATCTTGTATTTGAAAGTCAAATTTTCTTTTCATTTCAGGTCTTTTCATCACTAATACCTAAAAGCCCTCTTTTTCATTAAAATCCCATTTTCACCATGAAAGATTATACTCAGTTTTTCTGAGTAGGTGATTTTTGATTGTAATTGCAGTTCCTTTGCTCTCTGGACCATCATATTCCATGGCCTTTGGTCTTTAATGTAGATGTTCCTAGATCCTGTGCTCTCCTGACAATGGCTCCACGGTATTTGAATTCTTTTTTTTCTGGTTGCTTGCAATATTTTCTCCTTGACCTAGGATCTTTAGAATTTGGCTATAACATTCCTGGAAATTTTCTTTGTGGGATCTCTTTCTGGAGGTCAATGGTGGATTCTTTCAATTTCTATTTTAACTTCTGCTTCTAGAATATCAGGGCAATTTTCCCTGATAATCTCTTGGAAGATGATGTCTAAACTCTTATTTTATTCATGGTTTTCAGGTAGTCCAATGATTTTCAAATTATCTCTCCTTGATCTATTTTCCAGGTCAGCTGTTTTTCCAAGGAGATATTTCATATTGCCCCCTATTTTTTATTCATTTGGATTTGCTTTATTGCGTCTTGTTTTCTCATAAATTCAATAGCTTCCATTCATTCAATCCTAATTCTTAGGCAATTATTTCCTTCAGAGAGCTTTTGTATCTCCTTTTCCATTTGGATTTTCAAGTGGTTGACTTTTTTCTCATGACTTTCCTGCATTGTTCTCATCTCTCTTTCCATTTTTCCTCTTCCTCTTTAAATATTCCTTCTCTCTCTTACTTTCCCTTCAAAGTCCTTTTTGAGCACTTCCATGGCCTGAGATCAATTCATATTTTTCTTGGAAGCTTTGGATGTTGGAGCTTTGACTTTGTTATTATCTCCTTCCCCAGGGTATATTCTGATCTTCCTTTTCTCCAAAGCTTTCTATGGTCTGCTGCTTTCTCTACCTACTCATCTTGACCTGGAAGCAGATATCTGATTGAAATCTGATTCCCTAAGGCCAGAAGCTTGGTGTGCCTGTTCTCCTCCCACACTGGGCCACTGGCACTTGAGTCATCTTACTGGGTCTGATTATGGGTGCTCTACCTTAACTCCAGCAGAGACCAAAGTTATTTCACCCTTGCCAACTTCTGAACCCCCTCACTGTTCTGTGAGCTGAGTTTCAAAAGAAGCCACTTGCACTGAAGATTCTGAGGCTCTGCAGGCAAGCCTTATCCTGAGCTTCTCTCTCAGCCCGAACAGCAGGTGATTCCAGTCTCCCATCTCTGACTGGAAAATAGTCTCATTCTGTTCTTTTTTGTGTTAGGCTTCTCCAGGAGTTGTCTTATGGCATTATTTTTGGAGTGTGTGGACAGGTTTTTCAGTAACTCAGTGGACTCACAGCCTTTCTTCTTCCATCTTGGCTCTGCCCCTGACCATTCAATTTTCATTGTTTCTTCTAAATGAGATAGCTAGTTCCCTAGATCTGAAGGCATATAAATAGAACTTACTTCTCTCCTCCACACTATTTTTGTTTGAAATATTTTGTGGAGAGGCATATCCCAAGCTCATAGACTGCACTGTTATGTCAGTCTTATCATTAACTTGCTTAATGAGCAAGTCAAGTAACCTGCCTGAGATTCTATTTCCCTATTAATAAAATGAATAGGATATATATGACAGATGCCTTTTAATGACCTATCATGTATTAGCATATATTAATAGTGATAATAATAATAATAATAGCAGTAATAATCACAACACTATAGATAATGTGTGAGTCTAAGGAAGAATTCATACACTGGTCTTTTTACATCTAAATATAACACTTTTCTCCATGTCACTTGATTTTAGAAGATTGAATAGAAATCATGATAGGTCCAATTTTTAAGTGAATATTGTGATTGTGAGAGAATGGAGATCCTGCATCTCTTTGTCAGAAGTAACTGGTGGCAAGAGAAAATTTTGCTACAGAAAATGACCACTGAAAAAAGGATGAACCCAAGTCCTGGATTGACTTGGCAAAAGATGTGTAACTGGCATAAAGTGTTGTGATAAAATATAAAATGTCTATTCTCAGTCTCTGGAAATATGTTTTATTTTCATGATTTGAAGTCTCTTCTTCATTAAAAGGACAAGATAAAAGTAATGCAAGTTATTGTATCCTTTTTTAAAGTTATTGTGTTAATTGTAGTTATGAATACCTTGAAAGTAAGCATTCCTTTTGTGTGAGGTGTATGGGGCTAAAATTCTAGCTAGTCTGTCTAAAATATCTAATGAGTAGTCACCAATAAATTATAAGCTTTAGCAAGAGTTAGACTTTTAAGCATTTATTAAGGAGAATAAGAATTTGGTAAAGAGAGAGAGAAAGGCCTAGATTCATCTTTCTATTAAAGGGAGTAAGCATTCCTAGCTCTGCTCTCCACCAGAGTCCATACAGAAGAGAGAGAGAGAGAGAGAGAGAGAGAGAGAGAGAGAGAGAGAGAGAGAAAGAGAGAGAGAGAGAGAGAGAAAGAGAGAGCCAGCCTCACCCCTCTTCCTCCCACAAGCAAACGTCATTTCCTGACGACAAAGAAAAGCCACATGGCCTTGCCCTCAGAGGCTTTCTCCTCATGGCGGAGGTTTCCTATAGAAAGTCTCCAACAGGTGGCATCATTCCAATCATTACAGAGGAAAGCAATAGCTGCCTGTCCATCCCTGAGTGACTTTATGAATTTAGTGTTTATTTACTCTCATTTTTGAGGAGACCTCATGACCCAAATTACACACATACATATACACATAAAAATATACACAGATATACATATACACGCATGTAAATTATACATATATATGCATCTATATGTATATGTGTACACACATACACAAAAACCCATATACACACCCACACCGATATATATATATATGTGTGTGTGTGTGTATACATATGTATATGTATATGTATATGTATATGTATATGTATATGTATATGTATATGTATATGTATATGTATATGTATATGTATATGTATATGTATATGTATATGTATCCCCTGAAATATTAGGGAATTGATATGATTAGCCCAAGAATGCTAGGTAAAGAGAATAACAATTTTTAAGATGACAAGCTTCCTCATGATTTAAACCAATCACCACATGTATGTGCAAAACTCAGCATAGTGACCCAAGACAGTGGTTCTTATCATTAGAAATAAAGGCACCTGGGGGCAGCTAGGTAGCACAGTGGATAAAGCACCAGCCCTGGATTCAGGAGAACCTGAGTTCAAATCCAGCCTCAGAGACTTGACACTTACTAGCTGTGTGACCCTGGGCAAGTCACTTAACCCCCATTGCCCCGCAAAAAAAAAAAGGAAAAAAAAAAGAAATACAGGCACCAGGGCAGCTAGGTGGTGCAGTGGAGAGAGCACTGGCCTTGGATTCAGGAGGACCTGAGTTCAAATATGGCCTCAGACACTTGACACTTACTAGCTGTGTGACCCTGGGTGAGTCACTTAACCCTCATTGCCCTGCAAAAACAAAAAAGGAATACAGGCACTATGGTTTTATTGGAAAAAAACAATTGGCACAGGTAGCCCCCAAATCTAGATTGGTGCCTTAGCTCTGCAATTAACTAGATGTTTGATATTTTATTACAGACTTCTAGATTTAGAGTTTAGAAAGATCTTATATTTTTTCTTACCTGATATTCCTCCTCCTTTATCAGATGTGGGGATGAGGAGGTCTAGAGAACCAAGTGTCTTTTTCAATATCAGACAAGAAGTGGATCCCCTCACTAAGCCATGATGCTGCTGAGTTATCATACCCCTCATTGCCTTGTTGTGTTTCAGTCTTAGAATGTAAGTTCTTTAAAGATGGACTTTTTTGGCTTGTGTTTCTATTCCCCAAACTTAATTCAGAATCTGGTTCATAGTAAATGCTTAATAAATGTTATTATTTATTCATATATTGATCTTTCTCAGCTAGTGTTTTTCATATGTAATCAAAAGGGTTATAGTAAATAGTTTCTATCTTCCCTTCCCTTCCCTTCCCTGCCCTGCCCTGCCCTGCCCTTCCCTGCCCTGCCCTGCCCTGCCCTTCCCTGCCCTTCCCTTCCCTTCCCTCCCTTCCCTTCCCTGCCCTGCCCTCCCCTCCCCTCTCCTCTCCTCTTCCATTCCGTTCAGTTCAGTTCCATTCCATTGTCTCATCCTCTGGTTTATGAGTAAAGGCAAGAGAAAGGAGTTAGGCTTGTATAGATTTTAGAAAAGGAAAATCTTACTTTCTCATTTTCCCCTTTAGACAAGAACTATAGATATAGATTTTGTTCCTTTAGATAGCTTCAAATAATAAACTCTGTAGATGTGCATTGAAGTATATTGAATGGTTTTGTATTTAAGCACATATTATGACCAGTTTATAATTATATGCACAACTAAATGTATTTTTAAAAGGCCAAATTAATTCTAACAAAGTTATTATATACTTATGTGTATGTGTAATTTCTCTTCCCTATAATATTCTCTCCTGGAGGAGAGATTATTTCTTTTTGTCTTTGTGTCCTTGCACCTATAACAGTAAATAACTCTGTCTTAGAAAATGAAATTGAAAAAGTCACTAGTGAACTCCCTAAAAAATATTAACTGACCAGATGGATTCACAAGTGAATTCCACCAAACTTTTTTTTTTTTTTTGCAGGGCAATGGGGGTTAAGTGACTTGCCCAAGGTCACACAGCCAGTAAGTGTCAAGGGTCTGAGGCCGGATTTGAACTCAGGAACTCCTGAATCCAGGGCTGGTGTTTTATCCACTGCGCCACCTAGCCGCCCCCACCAAACTTTTAAAGAATAATTAATTCTTATATTATATTAACTATTTGTAAAAAATGGGAAAAGAAGAGGTTCTACAAAATTCCTTTTATGACACAAACATGGTGTTAATACCTAAACATGGAAGAACTAAAACAGAGAAATAATATTATAGATCAATTTCTCTAATAAATATTGATAAGAAAAATTGCAATAAAATACTATCAAATATTTTACATCAATATATCACCAAAAAATCCTACACTATAACCAAGTGGAATTTATACCAAGAATGCTGGACTGGTTTAAGATTAGGAAAACTATAGAAATAATTGACCTATCAATAGCAAAAGGAAGAAAAAACATCATATGATTATTTCAACAGATGTAGACAAATCCTCAGATAAAATACAATATCTATTCCTATTATAAACACTATTAAGCATAGGAGTCTTTCTTAAAATAATAAGTAGTTTCTATCTAAAAACAAGAGAAACCATTATTTGAAATGGGGATAAACTTGAAGATTTCTCAACAAGACAAGGGGTGAAACAAAGATATCCATTATCACCACAAAAATTTGATATTTTACTACAAATTCTAGTGATAGCAATAAATCAAGAAAAATAAATTGAAGGAATAAAAATTAGCATTGTGGAAATTAAAATTCCACTCTGCAGATGATATGATGCTATAATTAGAGAATCACTAAAAAAAAAAAACACTTGAAACAATTATTGACTTTAGCAAAGATGCAAGATATAAAATAAATCAATAGGAATCATTATCATTTCTATATACTATCAAATTCAACCCAGAAATGTGACTGGAAATGAATGCAAACAATATAAAATGCTTGAGAGTATACTTGCCAAGAATAAAAAAAAACAACATGGATTATACCAACACAGAAAACTTTCCACACAAATAAAGACATCTAAACAAAAGGAAAATATTAATTGCTCATGTTTATCTGGGTCAAAATAATAAGAAAATGAAAAATTTACCTGTTAATTTACTTATTCAGTACCACACCAATCAAACTACCAAATAATTATTTTATAGAACTTGAATAAACATAACATAATTCATCAGGAAGGATAAAAGGTGAAGAACATATGGGAAGTCAATGAAAAAATGTGAATGGAGGTGGCCTTGCAATACCAGATTTGAAACTATATTACAAAGTGACAATGATGAAAGCCATCTAGTAATGTCTAAGAAATATCCAGTGGTGGATCAAGGTAAGAAATTAAGTACACAATGCATGGGAGTAATGGCCAGAGTAATCTAGTAGTTGATAAATCCAAAGATCCACATTTTGGGGTGAGAACTCACTGTTTTGTATACCTTCATATGTGAAATTGATACCAAATTGTTTGCTTTTTCAAGAATGGGAGCTAGGAAGGAGAGAAAGAAATAATTTGGAACTCAACATTTTTTAAAAAATGATATTCAATTTTTTAACACGTGTGAAATATTTTATGTGAAATCAAAATATATTTTCAAAAACTGCAGAACAATGGGAAGATTTTTGTGGTATAATTTCAGTATTCAATAGTTTAAAATGCCATTTGATCTCAACAAATGTAAAATTTCTGTGGTATGCCAAGAGATCTAATAAATAGAGAGATTTAAGGTATCATGCTTGAATCTGGAGGTCCAATCAAAATAAATGGCTTTAGGTGATTCTTACAAATAAATACGGTGGTTTCCTATAGGAAAGTTACATCCAGTATAAATCTAACAAGGAAAAACTGGGATTAAATATATTGATAAAGTTGTTGCATCCTGAAATTAAAACTAAATGAGAAAAATATTTTAAAATAATTAACAGCTACATAACCACATATACATACAAATTTGTAATTTTCAAATGGACTATGATAGTCTTTGAAAACATTCTAACAAAAATGCTGAGAATATTAATTAACACAGGGTTCATAGCCCTAAAGTGACTCTCTAAAAATGAACATTTCCTCATTAAAATGGAGGGAGAAGAAGCATAGAGCTGACCAGAGATCATGACAAAGGTTTTTTTTTTTTCAATTTAGCAAAATATTCTTAGGATAAGCAGACATCATTTCATAGTGATAGACAAAGCCAACAAATCTGTATACATGATTTGATTTGTTGGATATAATTAAAATAATTATTCTCTACATGTAGCCTATGAGATGACTAACAACTTAAAGTGGTCCAAAGCATCACCATGGGTTATTTTCACATGAACTCAATTAACAATATATTAGGTATAAGTGTCATACAAATGTTTAAGTCATGCAGATTTGTTTGGGGAAATGGAAGTTTTTATGATGCCTATTCAGAACAAGGTCATCACCAGCAGGAATTACATTCAGGCTCTTTGTAAGTAACCTGGACCTATTGATCAAAGCAGATTTTATGAGGAAATGGGAGACCCTGTGCAACACATCATTGCAATCTAAAAATGTACTAGCTACCCAATATCTAGCTAGAAATACCTGGTGGCTAGAATTTTACATCAGGCATTAGCTCTCCTTCCTAAACTAGCAGAGGACAAATACTCATAGAGTCCTCAAAATATTCTGGAGAATTGAGCTCTACTGGTACAGAATCATCATCATCTTCTTCTTCTTCTCTCTTCTTTCTTGTTCTTTTTTCTTCTTTCTTCTTCTTCTCTCAGTATTTTATTATTTTTCAGTTACATATAAGGATCGTTTTCAACATTTGTTTTCATAGGATTTTCAGTTCCAAATTTTTCTCCCACCCTCCCTTCCCTCCCTCCTTCCCAAGACAGAGAGCAATCTAATATAGGTTATATATATGCAAACTCGTTAAACATATTTTTGCATTAGTCATATTGTGACAGAAGAGTCAGAGCACAAGGGAAAACCCTCAAAAAAGAAGGGGAAAAACACACCGAAAGTAGAAACAGTATGGTTCAATCTGCATTCCTAAACCACAGTTCTTTTTTCTGAATGTTGAGAACATCTTCTGTTATGAAGTTCTTTGAAATTGTTTTGGACCATTGCATTGCTAAAAAGAGAGAAGTCTATCACCATTATTCAACACACTATGTTGCTGTTACTCTATACAATGTTCTCCTGGTTCTGCTCCTCTCAGTTAGCATCAATTCATGTAAGTCCTTTCAGGTTTCTCTGAACTCCTCCTGCTCATCATTACTTTTCACATTGATTTTTTTTAAACTTTGTGTTCTAAATTTTCTTCTTCCCTCCATCCTCATCCCTCCCTATGAAATCCAGCAATTCAATTTAAGTCATCCATGTGCAGTTATGCAAAACATCTTCTCATTAGTCAGCTTGTGAAAGAAAATAGGCAAAATATCTTTAGAGAGAGCAACTAACAAATTATACGTCAAGCTGTATTCATATACCATCAGTTCTAACTCTGTTGATGGTTTGCGTTTTTCATACATCCTTCTGATAGCATCCTGCTAATCATTTCTTTCACAGCTACTATTCTTAACTGTATTACCCTCTATCTTATTCCCTTCCCTTGATATTTACTCTATTTTCTATCTTCTTTCACCTTATCCCTCCTCAAAAGTGTTTTGTTTTTTACTGCACCCTCCCCCAATCTGTTCTTCCTTCCATTACCTCTCCCTGCCTTATCCCCTTCCCCTCCCACTTTCCCACAGGGCAAGATATATAACTATCTCCTCTTGAATGTGTATATTATTCCCTCTTTGAGCCAATTCTGAGGAGAGTTAGGCTCATTTACTCCCCCACTCCTTCCCCATCTTCACCTCTACTCCATAAGCTTTTTCCTATTTCTTTTATGTGAACTACTTTTCCCCAATCCACCTCTCCCTTTCCCTTTCTTCCAATAGCACTGAATCTTCTTGAGACAGAACTATTCCCCCAAATTAATATCAAATTAGTCCATATACATTTAAGAATATTTTAATATATGAGAATACATCAAGTAATCATAAACTCTGAGCTATGTTTAATGAAGAGCTTTTCTCCACCCACCAATTTCAGCTCCTAATGCTTTATTTAAAGGAGATTTCAAATTATTCAGACCTACTAAGGAATTTCCAGGGTGGAGCTAAGATGGCAGTGGAAAGGCAGTAAGCTCTCGGACCTTGTGACATGATTGCTCCAAAAAAACCCTCCAAAAATGCCATAGGATAATTCCTGAAGCAGCAGAACCCACAAAAGAATGGGCTGACATTATTTTCTAGCCAAAGATGGTTTAGAAGGTTGGCAGGAGTAGACCTACTAGGAAAAATAAAATCATATAAGTACAAGACAGGGTAATGTCATTCTTGCCCTTTCTGCTGCTAGAATTTTTCTGAAAATAATTTCAATAAACTTACAATAAATGAACTGATATCCTAATATTCTAGTTCAATTATAAAAGTTATACACAATTGTACAATATCTGTAGATAAAGTAAAGAATTATAGGATGGTAGTGATGAAGGCTACACTTAACCCTACCCTATAGCTTCCCCATATACACACACACACACACACACACACACACACACACACACACACACTCAACATCATTCCCAATCCTGATAAAAATTTGAAATCTGAAAAATGAAAAAGCATAATGTATTTAATTTGTCAAATGATTGAACAACCCAAATATCTTCTGCTCAATTCCACTGTTTTGCCATTCTTTATGAATAAACTTTGATGTTCTAATATATAGGAAGTGTTCTTTTAAAACAACTTAAATACTTCATGCTGAGAGTTAAGGGCCAGTAATGATATGTACTGAGGACAGTTCAATTTTCAGATGGAATATTCACATGGGATGATTTTTCCCCAATACTTTTCTAAAAGACTTCATTATGTTCTGGTCAAATACTAACTTCTTATCTTAGCTATTTATTTCTCAAATTCCCCCTTCTCTATTCCTCTTCTTTAATGGGGAAATGTGAAGGAAAAAATATTGTATACCCCTATGGTTATCATTTTCTTACTCACTATTTCATAATCACGGTCAATAATTTTAGGATCCTTCTAGCAAAGCCATTTCTGCCCATGTGAACAAGAAAAAGGAGATAGTTTTCTATTTTGGTAATTATTGGAAAATTTTCTTTTATTTCCTGAATACATGTCCCAAGAGGACAGCAGACATTGACATTGTTTTTAACCAGCTGATGAAAAGTTGTTCTAGAAAACCTGAATGAGGAACCAACAACTACTACTCTTCTTTTCTCCTTCCTCCAATATATTTTTGGTGGCTCTATGCTTTCATTCTTTCAAGGAGAAGCAGTGTCTTCTACCTTGGATCATCCCACTTTTTTAGGAAGAAGCTCAATATGTATTTAATTTCTCTCTCTCTCTCTCTCTCTCTCTCTCTCTCTCTCTCTCTCTCTCTCTATATATATATATATATATATATATATTTATATATGTGTGTGTGTTACTAATACTCTTGAAAATGTGAATCATTTCCAAAGATTAACCTTGATTTATCTGATAAAGAAAGATTATAGGAATAAGAGATATACATCATTATTTGCTGGGGTAAAGGGGAACATGGAAAAATTCAATTCAACCAACTTGTATTAAGCACTTACTTTTTGTAAAGTAAAAGACATGTCACACTGGTTAGATCATTATGAAGAATACAGTTAAAGAGAAGCTTCCATGACTTTAGAATCAAGAGTGGGACTTAAATGCTATCTGATAAACATACAATAGTTGTGTGACCTTGGAAATAACAAAAGCAAGTTGCTTTTTATGGGTATTGAAGATTTATAAAGTTAACTGTATATGCTATCATATTAGATCTTCACATCAGACTTTTGAGATAGGTGCTAATATTCTCTCCATTTTAAAGATGAGGAAACTAAATGATTTGTCCAGGTGAAATGATTTGCCCAGGTGCACGCAGTTAGATGAATATGTGTTGCTAGTTTCAAACTCAGGTCTTCCTGACTCTAGGTCCAGCACTCTGTTATATTCTTCCAATAAGCTTTACCATGGTTTTTCTCCATGAACTTGGGACTGAATGTTGCATTATGAATGAAATAAAATATCTGAATTTAAAAGAAATAACTGAACAAAAGAAAATTACTCAAGATTCTGTGCTAGATAGTGAAGTTAAAATTTAGAAAGAAACAGGGATTTAGGGAAAGAGAGATAGAGGCTGAGATAGAAAATTCTGCTACACGTTTTTTTTGTGAATATCATGTTTGCACATATAAACAAGTGAAAGATACTTACAGTGTTATATAATTCCACAAAGTAATTTCAAGGAGCAAACACTAACACCTGGAAGGGAGGGGAAAATCAGTGAAGACCTTGAACCACAGTTAGCAACTGAACTGTGCTTTGAAGGCAGATAGAGGTTTTGAGAGACTAAGGTGAGTAGGAAATACACTCATCAGATACATTCTTATTCACGAGGTGTTTTTTTGACATTTCTTACATTTTTCTATTTTTTCTTAAGCTTAGTATGATCTACTGTCTTTACTGATGCAGGTAGTTTCTATTGGAGTTCTCCCAAAGGCCACATGCAAGTAGATGAAATAAAAGGTTTTTGTGTATCTTGATATTTAAATTGTGTTTTGCATGTGTATCCACATAGACTCTATTTCCTATTCTCGACCACTTAAAAGTTAATGCATTTTAATAAGATAAATGATACTGGAATTTTTCATCATTATTGTTGTTATTTTTGTCTGGTAATTCATTTTTACCAAAAAGACTGCAATTGATTAAGGGGCTTGGAGCAGGCTGTAAGTGAATATATTTGGGGGAAAGAATGAAATAAAGTTTAGGTAGAGAGAATTAAATAAACCTAAAATGTTTGTTAGATCAACTTACTTCTGACTAGTCTTGGAGTTGGAAAGACTTAGATTTAAATCCTATCTTTGATACTTAATAGTAGGAATAGTATGGCCATATGCAAATAATTTCCTCTCAGTTTCAATTTTCTTCATCTTCATCTCAAATTGTTAGACTCTCTAGTTTCCTTCAAAGCAAATTTCAGCTGCTATAGAAGGTACCCTTATCCTCTATTTATGAGTAGTACCCATTCTGGATTACGTCCACAAATTTTACTATCATTGCTGAGAAGGACTTAAAGAAAAGAGCTAAAGAATTCTTCCCTTCAACATTCTAGAAGTAGTTTCACACTGTTTAGTGTCCCCTTATTACTAATAGGCCCCAATATGACATATCTCATATTGACTCCCTGAGTTGATATCAGTTAGGCAGGCATAGTTATTTAGCTAGTTATTTAAAAAGTCTCATTCACTAATATGGTGTTCTCTCTGTCTCTCTGTCTCTCTCTGTCTCTGTCTCTCTGTCTCTCTGTCTCTCTGTCTCTCTGTCTCTCTCTCTCTCTCTCACACACACACACACACACACACACACACACACTGCCTCTGGGAGGGTTTAAAAAATGCTTGTGGTAAAGGGGTAATTCATGGTTCCTGGTTTCTAGAATTCTTTTGCTCCAGCTTTGAAGTACTTAGTTTAATGTTGGTGTCTGTAGCATTCTGCTGGACTTTAAAGGTCAATACACTTAAAAGTCTTTAATTTATTTTTTATTAACATATCTAGTATGTTCTTGGCTTTTCATACACATTATGCTTTGGGGGATTATTGTTCCAGGGACACTAATAAAACTATCTGTGTGAAATCTACATCTCTGGAGGAAGTGGAAAGAGACTCTTGATCTCTTTGCAACTGATGGGGTTGGTTGGAGTTCTTGTATAATTTGACTGGCCTCTTGCTGGAATGTCAGATCCCAAATTGGCTTATTGTGTTATCCAAACCTCACAAAGTATGACTTATTATCATTTGTGAGGCATATGATATTTCTTGTAAAATATTACCTATTTATATTCCATGAATCAAGTTCTTAATAGGATCATAAGATCATAGACTTAGAACTGGAAGTGATTTTAGAGGATATATATCCCAATCCCCTAACTTTAAAGAACTAGAAATTGAGCTTAAGACAGTTTACCATTCAATATTTTGCTAGGAAAGTTAGGTTTACCAATAAGAGAAGAAAAAGAAATTGAAGGAATTAGAATAGGCAAGGAGGACACAAAACTATCACTCTTTGCAGATGATATGATTGTATACTTAGAGAACACTAGAGGATCAGCTAAAAAAAGAAAAAAAAACTACATGAAACAATTAATAACTTCAGTAAAGTTGTAGGATATGAAATTAATTCACATAAAAATCAGGATTTCAATATATGACCAATAAAGCCCAGCAGCAAGATATAGAAAGAGAAATTCCACTTAAAATAACTGTAGACAATATAAAATATGTGGGAATCAACCTGCCAATACATTCCCAGGAACTATATGAACACAATTGAAAAAAAAACCTTTCACACAAATAAAATCAGATCTAAATAATTGAGAAAATGTTAATTTCCCATGGATAAGTTGAGTTAATATAATAAAAAAGACAATTCTACATAAATTAATTTACTTATTTGGCACCATACCAATTGAACTACCTGAAATCATTTTATAGAGCTAGAAAAATAATTTTAAAATTTCATCTATAAGAACAAAAGGTCAAGAATATCAAGGCAACTAATGAAAAAAAATGCACAGGAAGGGGGGCTAGCCATACCAAATCTAAAATTATACTCTAAATTGTCAGTCTTGAAAACTATTTGGTACTGGCTAAGAAATAGAGTGGTGGATCAGAGGAATAGATTAGGGACAGGAGACACAGTAGTAAATGACTATGGTAATTTACTGTTTGAGAAACCCAAAGATTCCAGCTTCTAGGATAAGAACTAAATATTTGACAAAAACTGCTGGGAAAATTAGAAGATAGTATGGGAGGAACTAGGCAAAGAACAACATTTTACACTGTATACCAAAATAAGGTCACAGTGGGTACATGATTTAGATATAAAGGATGATACCATAGGCAAATTAGTGGAGGGAGGAATAGTTTACCTGTCAGATCTATAGAGAAGAGAAGAATCAATGATTAAAGAAGAGATATAGAATATTATGAAACACAAAATGCATAATTTAGATTATGTTAAATTTTAAAAAAGGTTTTGTACACAGAAAAGCAATACAGCCAAGTTTAGAAGAAAAGCAGAAAGCTGGGAAACAAATTTTATAGCCAGTGTTTCTGATAAAGAACTCATTTCTGAAATATATACAAAACTAAATCAAATTTATAAGAATACAAGTAATTCACCAATTGAGAAATTGACAAAGTATATGAATAGGTATTCTTCAAATGTAGAAATTAAAGCTATCTATTGCCATATTTTAAAAAATGTTCTAAATCAATATTGATTTTAGAAATGCAAATTAAAACAATGCTGAGGTACTACCTCATACCAATCAGATTGCTAATATGACAAATAAGGAAAATAATAAATTCTGCATAAGATATGGGAAAAAATTGAACAACAATGCATTGATTTTGGAGTTGTGAACTGATCCAACCATTTTTCAGAACAACTGGAACTATGCCCAAAGAATTATGGGGTTGTGCATACCCTTTGACCCAGTAATACCACTACTATGTCTGTATCCTAAAAAGATCCTAAAAAAGCAAAAAGGACCCACATGTACTAAATTATCTCTGGAAGCTCTCTTTGTGGTGGCAAAGAATTGGAAATGGAAGGGATGCCTATCTATTTGGGAATGGCCCAACAAGTTTTGGTATATGAATGTGATGGAATGCTATTTTGTGTTATAAGAAATGATGGACAGGCAGGTTTCATAAAAACCTGTAAAGACTTAATTGGACTGATGATGAGTGAAGTGAGCAGAACCAGGAGAACATTGTACACAGTAACAGCAACATTGTACAATGATCAGCTGTGATAGACTTAGCTGTTCTCAGTACTGCAATGCTCCAAAACAATTCCAAAGGATTCATGATGGAAAATGCTCTCCACATCCAGAAAAAGAACTGTGGTATCTTAATATAGATTGAACCACACTTTTTACTTTTTGTTTTTGTTTTTTCTTTTTTGAGGTTTTTTCCCTTTTGTTCTTCTTTCACATGATTAATGTGGGAATGTTTATTATGATTGTACATATATAACCTTTATCAGATTACTTGCTGTCTTGAGCAGGTAGAGAGAAAATTTGGAACTCAAAATATAAAAATGAATGTTGAAAATGATCTTTACATGTAACTGGGGAAAATAAAATACTATTAAGATTGAATAAAAAAGACAGAAACCATTTAAGTCACTGGCCAAGAGTCCCATAGCTCATAAGGACCTGAGAGGATTTAAACACAGATCTTCCTGAATCCATGCCCAGCACTTGATCCATATCTCTTTCAAATTGATTAGCAATTGTTTCATGCCTATTTTGCACCTCCTCTTTGATCAATTGATTCAATGGGTATATCTAGGAAATGTCACCACCTAGGTTTTACCTTTGAGTCAATGGATTTGAAACTGAATGAAATTAGTGTTCTACTTGATAAAGGTGTAAGGACTAAAGAATCTTGTTGCTTCCATTAATTGGTGGTGAGGTGTTTGGGATACTTTATTACATAAACATTTTCAAAAATGTATCGTTATATACGTATATACTCTGTACCCCAATAGAATATAAACTAGTACAGGATAGCAAATTATTTTTGAAAATTCTATATATTTCTCATGCTTAGAGCAGTTCCTAACAATTACCAGGCATATAACAAATGCTTAATGTTTCCTGTCTTTGTTGTTGTAGTACTCCATGAGACAATGTATATAAAATTCATTGCAAACTAGAAATCAGTGTTTCTCCACTGTTACAAATTGGAAAGTGGTATGTAAGGATCAACTATTATTCACTGTTATTTGAGTTAAAAAAAGAAGCTGTTGTTACATATTACAGATATGTGAACCAAGATTCTAAATAAAAGCTATTGGACCAGAGATTAACCAACTCATTTAATGCCTAACCCATAGGGTAGAACTAAGCTTTCCTTCAGAAGGAAAATAAAGGTATTATTGGTAGCAATAATATCTTAGTAAATCAGTATAAAATATTGTGCTTGTCTACACGCATGAACTGATTTTGAAAGAGAGTGAATTCAAACAAGCAGTTATTTTGCAAACAATTGGTTGAAATTTATCAAATAGAGATTTCTTTGGAATTCCATCATTCAGTAGTTCAATATTTTTTTCAAGAAATTCTAAGTAAAAAGCATAGCTTTAATCCATGTCTAAATTTGAGTTTTTAACATTCATTTTAGTGCTATTTAAAAATCAACAATGAAATAAGATCAAGGACATCAAATGTATTTATTGCTTACCATAAAAATGACACACCATAAAAGTAATGGAATATATTAAAAAGGAAGCATATTTATCACAACAATTAAAACAGCAAAAGCTTAATAACTAATGAACCCAGAGAGAACTTTGTTTTCCAATAAGTTTGGTGATAAAAGATAATTCTTGACAACAATGTTTCTCATGAAGCTTCCTTATTACCCTAGTACCTATTTGTTTTACTTGGCAAACAATGATAAATACATTCCATTGTATGAGAGTAGCCTAAATATGCATTTTACAATCTTCTTGAGAAATTATAGCCAAGTCTAATTAAATGTTTTTAATTAAAATTGTGTAGATAGGGATGGAATTAATGTCTTAGTTTATACTATTTGTTTATTCCATTGTCAAGTATAACAGATATAATTGCAATGTCAAGAAAAAAATAAAAAATATTCTCAACCATGATGATTCTTTGCTACATCAATTCAGTTTAGAAGTATAATTTATTCATATTAAAAGGCTAACAAAACTGTCTAAATATAAGCTCTTGATCTTTAGTGGTATGTGTATGCATATGCAATATACATATATAACACATGTACATGCAGCATATGCAATACAAAATTTGCATTTCATACACATATATGTATATTGTATACATATAAATATTCACATGTATGTGTTTGCAAATTATATACATATATATGTGTATATATATATACTCATAATGTTTAATGAGGGAATGCATGCAGGCAAACAAAAACAATGACAAAAAACACTTAAACTTCAGTTAAGGATTCAATATATATTTATTGTGATAGTGAGAGGAGGCATACATAGTGCCTTAACCCATAGACCATATATTCCTCTCTACATTATTTTTGCAAGGGAATGAGAGTTAAGTGACACAGCTTATAAGTGTCACATTTCTTTGGCCAGATTTGAACTCATGTCCTCTGAATTCCAGGGCTGGTGCTTTATCCATTATACCACCTAGCTGCCCCTAGAACATATATTACTATACACATATATAACCATCAGATAAAGAGCTTAAATTTGGATTTTTTGCATTTGCATGTACATATTTATACATGTATATATATATATATATATACATGTTTCAATATCATCTAAATATTTTGTGATGATTAGTAATGTTCCCTACACATTGAACAAAATAAAAGTTAAATTTTAATAAAATGTTAAAATATGTTTAGTGTAATATTGGTAGAAAGGAAGCACAAAGCCTCCATCTGCCTAATTTACCAAAAGATAGAAGGTAAATTATTTAAAATGAAAGCCAAAAGGGTTATCAGAAATCATAAAGCATGAAACAACCATGTAACTTTCTGGAATGAATTGTGCTTTTCCTCATTGTGCATAGTTTCCATACACACACACACACACACACACACACATACACATACACACACATTCACATCTGGTAATAGGGACTCTAACTTCTCTAAAGTTTTGATCTTGGGGCAGCACATGGTGCAGTGGATAAAGCACGGCCCTGGAATTCAGGAGGAACTGAGTTCAAATTTGACCACAGACACTTGACACTTATTAGCTGTGTGACCCTGGGCAAGTCACTTAACCCCAATTGCCTCACCAAAAAACAAAAAAAACAACAAAGCTTTCATCTTACCAAATAATGGAAAGAGAGCATTAAAAGAGGATAAAATAAGTTCAGGCTTGTTATGAGGACTTCATTTCACGGATCCACTTAATGACTTAGGGCCAATGTTGAAACCAACTAAGAAGTAGTTTTTAAAGAGAATATACACACATATACATAGACATAGACATACAAACCCATATATGTGAATTAGGATTTTATTGACATCGTATGCACTTAATTATATATTCACATATGTGTATTTATATATGGAAGGCTTTTATGTGTACATCTATACATATACACACATGTAAATACATAGATTCATGCGTTGTGTATATTTTTGTACATGCATCTGTGTATACATCTGTATATGTTTATATTCACATGTGTATATAAAAAAGGAACACAGGTGAAGACACACATATAGATATACATGTATTTTATATTTATATATGTGTGTGTGTGTATATATATATATATATATATATATATATATATATATATAATTTATATACACACCATTTTAAAACCACTTTATAATTGGTTTCAACATTTGGCCTTAAGGCATTAAGGGGATCAGTGAAATGAAGTCCACATAAAAAACCTGCACTTATTTTATCTTCCTTTAATGCTCACCTTGGGTTACCAGCTAAGATTACAACTTTTGAGAAGTTAAATTCCCTATTTCCAGATAAATGCAGGACACCAGAGAAAGCCAAGAAGCTTTTACTTACACCTGCAACAGAGGGAACATGGTTGTAGCTAGCCATCACAAGAGTTCATTTAATGCCAAGACTGGAGAGATTAATCTGTGGCTTCAAAGTCAGAACAAAAACCCACCATGAAGGTACAAGCTGGTGAGTAGAACAATTTTCTTTGGAGGCTGGACAATAATCATATTCTCCTAGGAAGCTTTTCTTTCTGGTTTTCCCACCTCTTAGGAACATGTAATGACATATGGTTAACACAGTTCTCTCCTTCTGACTGTGAGGTATCTTGGCATCTCTTTCTCTCAAACTTGAACATTTCCCTGTGGTCTCAACCAGGTGCTCTGAGCTCAGCTGTCACTCATGGAGTCTAGTTTAAAATAAAACAAAACAAAACACTTTATGTATTATATATTAATACAGTGGTTGAAAGGGATTCCTCTGGTGTTTTGAGAGTGCAGATATATAACACTAAAACATTTTTTAAAAACAATCAACAAATGTATATTAATCACTTACTATGTGTTAGGCAGTGTGCTAATCCCTGAGGATGCAAAGAAAAGCAAAAACACAGGCCCTACATTCAAACAGCTAACTTTTTTGGAGCACAGACAACATGTAAACAACAGTTTAGATGAACAATACCTACGGTGTAAAATTCAGGTGAATGCCTTTGTACGATGGGTGGGGAGAGGGGGTATGAAGGATAAGCTTGAATAGAGTAGGATTTGATTTGAGACTTGAAGGAAGCCAGGAAGGAGGGATAAGGAAGGATACTATTCCAGACATGGTGAAGAGCAAATTCAAATGAATGGAATTAGGAAACAGTGTCCTGTTCAAGGAACCACAACAAGGCCAGTCTTGTAGAGGACCAAGATTATAGGGTACATGTGGAGGGTATGGAAAAGTAAGACCAGAAAGACAAGAAAGGAGAAGGTTATAAGAGTCATTAAAAGCTAAACAGAGAATTTTCTATTTTATCCACCATTTGGTAAATAGCCACTGAAATTTGTGTGTGTGTGTGTGTGTGTGTGTGTGTGTGTGTGTGTGTGTGTGTGTGTGTGTGTGTGTGTAAAATGGTCAAATCTACATCTAGGAAAAAGTAATTTTTCCAGATGAGTGGAAGATAGGTTTCAGGGGAGAAGAGACTTGAAGTAGGGATAAAGCTATTTTAACAAAAAGAATTGTAAAGTTAGAAACAGAAAGAATGGGCACAAAAATAGATATTTATGGTGAATTTAATGCTGACAAGGATGGCATTTACGTCGTGGGGTTGTGTGACTAAAAGAATGCTGCTACTTTTGAGAGTAATATGGCAATAATATAGGGGGGAATGAGTTCTGTTTTCAACCTGGTGAATTTGAGATACTTTTGGGGACATCCAACTTCAGAAGCCAAGTGGATCATTGGTCACATGACATTGGACATCAGAAGAAAGAATAAAGCTGGATAAATAGATCTGAGAATCATCTATTTATTTATTTAAAACTATTTAATCTGATAAGATAATCAAATCAGATAGATCAAAGAGAAGAAAGCAAAAACACTCAGGATAGAACCTTTAAGACACCCACCCCATGGTTAGTGGCCTAGCAAAGGTGACTGTGAAGAGTGATCAGATAGGTTGCAGAACAACCACAAAGGAGTAGAAACATGGGGAAGAGGGGGTATCCAGGAAAAATAATAATTAACAACACCAAAGGCTACAGAAAATTCAAGAAGTAAGAGGACTGAGAAGATAACATTGTATATGGCAATTACAAGATCATTGGTAACTTTACACAAAACCATTTTAGTTATATGAGTGCAGAAGCCAAATTGTAGTGGCTCAAGAATGGAGTGAGAAGAGTTTAAGTGGATGAATTGATTGTAGTTTTTTAGAGGTATTTAGCCTTAAAGGAAAAGAGACTCATGCTATTACAACTAGAATTCATGAAAGGATCAAGGTAAATTGTCTGGACATGGAGCAGAATATCATAGCCTGAGAGAAATGTGAAGAATGAGAAAGTGCTAGAAGAAATTTGAGTGATGTGAGATTAGGATGAAAGAAAAAGAGAAAGATCTCAGAAAAAGGCCTCAACATTGCTTAAATGAAGAAATGATCTGAGAGAATAAAAATAAGGGCTACGAGGGGAGATTTAAGGAGGGATAGAAAGTTTCATAATAGACAATGTTATGGGTGGAATAGTTAATTCATGAGTGACCAATAAATATTATGTAAAATAAATCAGTAGTAGTTATAGTCAGCAAGGATTTATAATTTTCTTCATTTCTATTTATGAGTACATTAATAAGAAGAAAGGCAGAAGATAGTGAAAGTAATCCAGGGTTAACAATTGTCAAGGGATGACATAGGATAGGAGTAAAGGACAAGAGTGCTGGAAGTAGGGTACAGTTAATTCAAGTGATTCAAGGGAAGAGAGTGATAGCTATGGAGAAGTGTGTAGGGGAATTAGATGTCATGGGGAGGAGAAACAATAGGCCAAGGAGTTGTGGGACAGAGAGTTTAATGGTTAAAGCTTATCTAATAAATGAGTTCCAGAGATTATGAGCATTAAAGTTAAACCCTTACAATGATGGTAAAATCAAAGAGAATGATTATTTGTGTGTAGCTGAGGGAATGGAATTGTAGGTTATAGGAAATGAGTAGATTGATGAACTTGGAAGATAGATTATTTGAAGGTTTATTAATATGTGAAAGGTAAACTCCCCCAGGATGGAAGCAATATATTGGGTAGAAATACTATATCAAGCAATGAATTCCTTGGGGAATAAAGTCAAGTTTTCTTAGCAGAAGGGAAGGTGTAGATATCTATATATATCAGCTATCATAATCTTGATTAACAAGTGTTTGCATAATGTCAATGTTACTTTACAGAATTATATTGTATTTTTGTTGTTGTTGTTGTTTTTGGGTGAGGCAATAAGTGACTTGCCCAGGTTCACACAGCTAGTAAGTTTTAAGTGTCTGAGGCCAGATTTGAACTCAGGTCCTCCTGAATCCAGGGCCAGTGCTCTATCCACTGTGCCACCTAGCTGCCCCTATATTGTATTATTTAAACATATCATTAACTTAATAGACAAGACTTACACAGCTGTCTTTCAGCCTGGTTAAGTGAATTTCTCATGGTAACATGGATTGACTTGACCTCTAAAAATATGTATTGTGTGCATATATAGCTCTATTGAAGCCCATATGCACATAAATGTATGCTAATTCACATGTTCTCCCATTCTCAGATTTAGTCTATCTTGGAAATGGCACATCTACCCCTCACAGACAGAGGATGGAGGGACAGATTTCTTAGTATGATCCTTGATGCCAAGGCTTTATGTATTTAACATTTTATTTCTTTTAATTTTGTTCCTGGTTTCATTTTAAACACCCTAGAGTTCAAGCCAACTTTGGAAGTCATGAATCTTAGATTGAATGTTCTCCAAAATTATTTAACTGGTGAATCAGAGGATTTGACCTTGTAGCTACAATGGGGGTAGGGATGCTATCCTTAGGGGGCTGAGAATATGGGATGCCCTTATTATGATTTTGGTGCTGAAATCCCAAGGTGTCAATTAGTCTACTAGATGTTGGCACCCACCAAAGTAATCAGGTTTTGGGATTATTAGTCCATAATGTTTACAAAAGCAGGCCACTGATCAGTGGCCTAAAAGGAAAAAAAATGATATTTTTGTTTTACGCCAAGGTAATTTATTGGTTGTTCAACTCCCCTATATTCCTCTATTCAAGGACACCTTGGAACAAAGGGAAAACTGATATGTAATCAAAAGAAATTAAGACATCAACCACATCTTACAAATATTTAACATTCTCTTGATGTCCCTCAACTCTCTGAACAAGGGGAGAAAGCTCATATGTGTGTACTATAATTTATTCTACTAGACCATTATTGGTTTTTCAGTCATGCAGAGTTTGACTTTTGCTTCATGAACTTTTCATTTACATTGTTCCATTCATCATGCATACCATTCTACATATTGCTTTCTGCATCAGTTTGGATGAAACTTCTCATATCTTTTATGAATCCCTTTCAATTACAAAGATAGGGAGAAGATCAACTGACTCCCTTTACGAATGCATTTAAGCATCTATTTTATAATTTAGAATCTTGTAGAATTGTCTGGTCACACTTAGGTAAATTGACTTGTCAAGGGTCACAAAGTCATTGCTTCTCACAGGTGAGACTTGAATCAGGATCTTTCTAACACAGTTTAGACCTATAGAGGTAATTAGACAGGCAGGATATAGATAAAGCTCTCTGCATGGAGTCAGGAACACATGAGTTCAATTCCAGCCTCAAATATTTACTATGTGGCCCTGGGCAAGTCTCTTAACCTCTCTGTGCCTCACATATCAAATTAATGTAGGAATAATAATATCTACCTTTCAGGTTTATTATGAAAAATAAATGTATTAATATTTATAAATCCCTTAGCACAGTGTCTAGCACATAGTAAGTTCATAATAAATGCCATTTCTGTGCATCCAGTACTTCATGCTACTTTGTTGAGTTTTTTTCAATTTCTTACAATAGAATAATATTCCATTATGTTCCTATACACACTCATTCATTTATAATCTAATCAATTCACACTCACTTTTTTCTATTTCTTTCCTAATACAAAAATATTGATATAAATATTTTAGCATCTTCAAGGACTTTATTTCTATCTTTAATATTTCCCTTCCTTCTTTTCTTCCTTCCTTCCTTTTTACTTTTACTGATTTTTAAAAATATTTTGCAACCAATACTAAATTATTAAGGTGACTATTTTTAACATGTCTCATATTCTGCCATGTTAATGTCCTTCACATGGATGAATGGATGGATCAATAGATAGTTAGATAGAATATTTATTAAATGTTTATTATGTGCCAGGCACAGTAATAATTAATTACTAAAGATGAAAGATTTATCACAAACTCTTCTCCAGAAGCTAAGATTTTAATGGACAAATGACAATCCATAAAAAAGTGCTGAAAGGTATGGGGGGTATGTGATATGGTGTGAAAATATTTTGGGAATAGCATGGAGGTATATGGTTGGGGACAAGCTTTAAAGTCAGTGGACTCACCCCCCATTTTTCTAAGTTATTTTTTTAAATTTTATATGTGTGTGTGTGTGTGTGTGTATTTTAAATGTCCTCATGGGAATTTAACTAGAAACATAATTTTAATTTATTGACATGGCTCCAATATTAGCATTTAATAACTCTCCAAATACTTTATTATTAATTTATATATGTGACTCTATTCACTTACCTTCAATTATGTTATATTTTTATAGTAGACGGGAAGTTTCTTGATGATAGTGGTTGTCTTGTATTGGTTGTCTTGTATCTCTAAAATCCCCAATACTCTGTATTCTCCATGTACTTCTCCTTGAATTAAAGAGAATATACTTAGTCAGGGAGAAGGAGACAGAAATCAACAGTGAGTCCATTTCCGCTTCTATAATCATCACATTTTGGTAGTCAGTAAGGTACTTTATGAAACAAATAAATTCACTCAGCTATAAGTTTTCAATGTTTCTTTAAATAATTCAACTGTCTCACTTGGCTTTGAGAAGGTGAATCATATACTAGAAAGAACAATCAATTTGAAATCCAAAAACAAAATAACACCCAACTGTGGTATTAACTAGCTGTGTGACCTTAGACCAATTATCATATCTCTCTGAGCCTGAGTTTCTTTCACTATAAAATGTGAAAAAAATGCATGTGCTGCCTTTTTCATAGCTCAACATGAAATTGATTAAGAGAAAACCCTATAATAATGCAGGGGAATGTACTCATAAAATAGCAAATGCTTGAGTCATTGTCACCAATGCTTCTATATTATCCTACCAACTTTTTACATCCCATTGGCTCATTTACCATAACTGTTACAACAAGCAAGCTAAAATATCCTTCCTGCTTCCATTCCTTCCATTGTTATGTGCTTCTTAGTCCACATAATTTGAACAGAGCTGTATTTGCAAAAAATAGTCCCATTTATTGACTTTTCATTGCTATATTCTATGGCCCAATTACAAAATGTTGATTTTTCAGTTTGTTGCTGAGTTCCCCACTTAGTACTATGTTTGCTCATTCAGGCTTGTGGATATAAAAGGGTTGTGTTAATGTCAAGAAATAAATACATTCTAACAAAAGATACATATCTTGAAGAAACAAAGTCATTACTTCAAAAAACTGAATGAAAAATATTAATATTGATAACAAGATGTAAAATTAAGAAAAAAATACAAGAATGTGATTTCAAGGAAACAATTTTGGTCATGGATATTGAAAAAAAATAAATGAAAAGCTTCCTCTGACTTGAGAGGAGGGGGGAACTATGGATGGGTAAAGAATGTAGAATATCCTATAAACTACATTTTCTTTTGTAAGTCAGATTTGGATGTCTTCTTCATTGTCACAGGAGCATGTTGTTTGACAGGTATAATGGGAATGATAGTGGTGTTAAAATACTAAAAAGTAATATATTTTACCATATAATCTTTTTTTTCAAAGATATCTGTACATTTTCCCTGGAATAAGCATCTTAATCTCCTTCTCCTGTTTAATCATGGTACTGGATCATTATGTACGTACCTATATATGTACATATGTATGTATGTATGTATGTACAACTGAATCTCTTCTATGATTTTTCTATGCAAGTACATATCATAGCAAGAACAATAGTCAAGTCCTATGTCTAAAATGTCAAAAGGGAGTGGACAAATATGGAAATTATCTTAAATTTTAGTCCCCCCCAAAATTGTCAGTGAAAGCAAAATTTATATGGGGGCAAGGTGATGAGGGTGATAAAGAAACCAATTTTCTTGATTATTTAATTTTTTTTCCACTAATGAAAACACTACCATTATAAGATTTGTATGTCAAGTGAACTCTTGTGGAAATTAACCAAAGTGAACAGTTCAAGGACAAGAGGCTCAGGGAAAAACCTAGAGTCAAGAATATCTTTCAGATCTTCATAAATCTTTAGATTTATGGAACAAATTTTTCAGGTAAAGCTGAAGAGAGGCATTCTGGGGAAGGACCACTCTTTTTCTTGAACAGTGAGCTACAAACTGATTTTGAATCTTATTTTGAGTTGTTAACAAGTAGTCTCCAAGTAGACTGAGATTACTTTTGGGTTAATGTTTATCTCCACAGATATTTGAAAACCTTTAGTGATCTCAGTAGAAAAAAATATACTTGCAAGATGGAGAAAAAGGAGAAGAGCAGGTGCATAACAAAAAGGATAAACTCACTTGGAATTATATGTTTCTTTCCTATTGGTCGCTGTAGTATTGTCCATTATCATTTATTTCTCAATCTTTCCTTTCTCAGTTTTTTTTCAGTGAGGACTTAATGATGGGTAATAGTCTGAAAGTATACCTATCTTTCCAAATATACATCAAAACAGCAGAATACAAATAAGATCTCCAAAATAATACACTCCATTATTTCACCAGAAAGGTCAGCTATGGTTTTAACGTTATATATTGGGGTCTTTTGTGTATGTATATGTTTGGCAGAAGGGTCAGATGCTATAATGATTGTCTATTTTTTCATAAGACAGCACTTGCATGAGAGCTGAGTTTTTTAATTACATATTTAGTATATTATTTTCCCCAATTACATGTAAAAAACATTTTTTTAATTTTGCATTCCAAATTCTCTCTCTCCCCTCCACCCTCCCTTATTGATAAGACAAGAAATTTAATATAGGTTAAGCATATATACTCATGCAAAACATATCTCCATATAAGTCATGTAAAATAAAAGACTAAAAACACAAGGAAAATAAATAAAGTTTTAAAAAAAGAATGTTTCAATCTGTGTTCAGATTCTATGAGTTCTCTGGGATAGTTAGCTCTTTTCATCATAAGTTCTTCAGAGTTGCTTTGGATCATTGTATTGCTGAGAATAGTTGTCATTCACAATTGATCTTCTTATAATATTGCTATTACTGTGTACAATGTTCCCCTGAGTTTATTCTTTTCACTTTGCATCAGTTCATGTAAATCCTTCCAGGTTTTTCTAAGAGCATCCTAATCATCATTTTTATAGCACAATAGTTTCCAACACAATGATTTACCACAACTGTTCAGCCATTCCCCAACTGATGGGAATCCCCCATTTCCAGATTTTTGCTACCAGAAAACAGTTACTTAGCTGCTAGAAATATATTTGTACCTATAGAACCTTTTCCTTTTTCTTTTTATCTCTTTTGAGATATAGACCTAGTAGTGGTATTGCTATTTTCTATGATAGGCATGTTTTATACCTCATTGGGCGTAATTTAAAATTGCTCTCTTTGTCTCTGTCTCAGTCTCTCTGTCACACACACATACATAACATACACATATGTGAATATTTACCTATATATGTTCGTATACACATATGTGAACATGTACCTATATATGTTTATATACACATATGTGAATATGTACATATATACACACATACGTATATACATAAACGCATACATACACACACATATATGTGGGTTAATTCCATTCACAATTCCACCAACAGAGCTTTAGTGTCTCAATTTTCCCACATCCCCTCTAACACTTGTCATTTTCCTTTTCTGTTTTATTAACCTATCTAATAGGTATGAGGCAATATCTCAGAATTCCTTTAATTTGTATTTTTTCAATAAATAGTATTTAAAACACTGTTTTCATATGGCTATATATAGCTTTGATTAATGTATCTTTTGGCCATTTGTTATTTGTGGAATGGCTCTTATTTTTATAAATTTGACTCATTTCTCTATATATTTGAGTAAAGAGGTCTTTATCAGAGAAACTTGCTTCAACTTTTCTTTTTCATCATTATGAGTGCTATGGTATTTCTCACATTGGTCATAATCCCGGCTCCTTTGCTTTCTGTTATATTGTATCTCTCCAACCCAATATTATTTTCCTAAAAAGAAAAAAAAAACAAAACAATGGTGCGACGTCTCCATCCTTTCTGTCACATTTAACAATAATATTTATTTGGAGGCACCAACTGACAAGGTACTTCACTGTCTTTTTTTTTTTTTTTTTTAGTGAGGCAATTGGGTGGGGTTAAGTGACTTGCCCAGGGTCACATAGCTAGTAAGTGTTAAGTGTCTGAGGCCAGATTTGAACTCAGGTACTCCTGACTCCAGGGCCAGTAATCAATCCACTGCACCACCTAGCTGCCCATCTTCACTGTCTTTCTGATGGGCCTGGTCCATAAAGAAGGTAGATGAGTCTTCCAAGCTTTGACTTAAAAGAGAGACAACCAGTAAGAAGTCAGGGGATAAAATGTTTCCTTTAAGGTGCCATTGTGTAAGATATAGATGGAATCAATTTTTGGAGACAAAGGAGAGAGAGAGTGAGAGAGAGAGCGAGAGAGCGAGAGAGCGAGAGAGCGAGAGAGCGAGAGAGCGAGAGAGAGAGAGAGAGAGAGAGAGAGAGAGAGAGAAAGGAAAGCATTATGTGTGACGAATCTCTGTCACACATATACCTTGGTTTTAGTGTATGTCAATTTCTCCATTATAATTAACTAGCACTGAGTAGAGATGAGAGTCCTCTATAATCCAGATGATTAATCTGTTAAAACTGCAAAAAAGTAAAAGGGAAATGTTGGAAATACCCACATGCTACAGAGCCATGATATGTAAAATATAGCTGTCAGTAAGTTACAGGTATCTGGTCCCCTAAACTTTGAGTACTCTACGGAGAAATGGATGTAAGCAGGTAGAAAAATGAATATGTCCCTCTAGTATTTAAAACATAACAATATCATATTTTTAAAATGTCTAGGTTTGGAAATATCTATGTGCATACTGTCTGCATTGTAGGTATTTTAATATATTTATATGTATACTTTTGGCTACTTTCATCATGAGTAACAACTTTAAACAATTAAACCATAAATATATGATCAACTTAACTTTCATGTTCACATGAAAACATTATTTTGTGACACAAAGAGCCCAGAAACTAACTAAATATATCCACATTATATATTTCCATGCCCTTAGATTTATGAGATGAGTACTATCACTCATTAAAAGGAAGTAGTAAGGGGCAGCTAGATGGCGCAGTGGATAGAGCACCGGACCTGGATTCAGGAGTACCTGAGTTCAAATCCGGCCTCAGACACTTACTAGTTGTGTGACCCTGGGCAAGTCGCTTAACCCCAATTGCCTCACTAAAAAAAAAAAAAAAAAAGGAAGTAGTAAGAAATTAGTGGTAGTAGCCAAAATGGCAGAGTAGAGGAAACATGACAACCAATTTCTCTCAACACTACCATCCAAAAAACTTTAACATAGCATGTCAAATAGATTTCTGGAGCAGCAGAGCCAATGAAAGTCAAGGTGACTCTTTTTTTCCATCCCAAGACAAGTTAGGAGGTTGTAAAGAAAAGTATTGGACAGTGGAGTAGGGCCTAGCAGGCCATGGGGATCGAAAATGGCAAAAGTAGAAGCAGCAACTTCAGAAGTTCTCCACCAAGAGGAAATAAGGGGATTGGGCAACAGGTCAGAAAAAAAAAAATATAGGAGATTCTGAGCTGACCCTGGGCAAAGGGCATATAGCGCTTTTGGAAATTCCATTCCCTACATTCAATTCCACTTCTCAGTTCTAGGATGGAGAGGAGAGCTTTGCAGTGTAAGGGAGTTGGGATCCTGAGGAACAATATCACTTTTCTTCCCAAGAGAACAGGTTTTCTGAGGATCAAAATCATTTATTAAAGCAAGCAAGGGACTTGAGTAGCAATGTTATATTTGGTTGCCAGTTTTTCTGGCATACAAGTGGGCAAAATAACTTCTAATAATTTCTTTATTTTCCTCTTAATTTGTAGTGCTGTAACCATTTTAATTTTTGAGCTTTCTAATTTATTTTCTTTTATAAAATTAACCAATGGTTTATGTATTCCATACTGATTTTCATATATCAATACTTGGTTTTATTTATTCAAAATTTTTTCTTTCAATTTTATCTCTCTTTTGATTTTCAAAATTTTCATTTTGGCATTAAATTGGGGGGTTCATTTGTCCTTTTTCTCTGTTATAAATTGCATACCCAATTAATAAATCTGTTCTGGGGCAGCTAGGTGGCACAGTGGATAAAGCACCAGCCCTGGATTCAAGAAGACCTGAGTTCAAGTCTGGCCTCAGACACTTGACACTTTTCAGCTGTGTGACCCTGGGCAAGTCACTTGACCCTCATTGCGCCACCAAAAAAAAAAATCTGTTCTTTCTCTCTTATTGATGTAAACTTTTCTTTTTTTGTTTTTTGTTTTTTGTTTTTTGTGGGGCAATAGGGGTTAAGTGACTTGCCCAGGGTCACACAACTAGTAAGTGTTAAGTGTCTGAGGCCGGATTTGAACTCAAGTACTCCTGACTCCAGGGCCAGTGCTCTATCCACTGCGCCACCTAGCTGCCCCTGATGTAAACTTTTAAAGAGATGTTTTCCCTTATATACTGCTGAGGCAGCATTCCACAAATTCTGGTATGTCATCTCATTGTTTTCATAATCTTTAATGAAATTACTGATTGTTTCTATTGCTCACTTTTAGGACTACAATATTTCCATTTAATGTCTAATTCATGTTTCCACAATATTTTATTGAATGTAATCATATTTCATTATGATCTAAAAGAGATTATTTTAATATTTCTAATTTCTTCATTTGTTTGTGAGGTTTTTCTGCACCAATATATGTCAATTTTGTGAAGGTGTGATATAGAACTCAAAAAAATTAATGCATATTTCTATTCTCATTCAAGATTCTCCAGAAACTATCACACCTAAATTTTCTGAAAGTCTATTCATCTCCTTCACTTCTTTGCTTATTTTATGGTTAGATTTATCTAGCTTTGAGAAGGGAAAATTGACATCCCCCAATAATATAGTTTACTGTCTATTTCCTCCTGCAACTCATTTAACTTTTTCTTTAAGAATTTGGATGCTATGCCATTTAATGCATATATGTTTAGTGTTCAAATTACTTCATTGTCTATGGTACATTTTAGCCAGACATAGTTTCCCTGATTATTTATTTATTCAGATCTATTTCGCTCTTGTTTTATCTGAGATCATGATTTCTACCCGTATCTTTTTTTAAAAATTAGCTTCAGCATGAACTTCTAATTTAATTTTCTTTGTTTTTCTTTTTCAAGTGTATTTCTTTTAAACAATATATTGTTGAATTCTAGTCTTCAAAATATTCTGCCAACTGCTTCCATTTGGTGGATGAGTTCCTTCCATTCATATTCATAGTCATGATTACTAACTGTATTTCTCTCCATCTTATTTTATTCTGTTATCCTTTCTCCATTTTACCCTTTTCCTCCTCAAAAGTGTATTTTGCTTCTTACCATTGCCTCCCTTAAACAACTCTCCCCTTTATGACCATGTGTCTATTGCTAATTTCCTTCCCTTCATATTTCTCTTGTTTCCTGTTGGTAAGGTACATTTCTATATCCATATTCTTGTGTTTATATATGTAAGTATACACACATATGCATGCATGTATATATATATGTATATGCATGCATATATCTCCATGTGTACATGCACACACAGATATACAGAGACATATAGATACCACCTCTTTGAGCTAATTCAAATGATACTGTGGTTAAAGCATTTCCATTTCCATTTCCAATTTAGAAGCTCTTCCTTATATGCCTTTTTACTTTTTTTTTTGGTAGGACAATGAGGGTTAAGTGACTTGCCCAGGGTCACACAGCTAGCAAATGTCAAGTTTCTGAGGCTGGATTTGAACCCAGGTCCTCCTGAATCCAGGACCTGTGGTCTGTCTACTGTGCCACCTAGCTGCTCCCCTTACATGACTGTTTAAATGGAAAATAATTGCCCCAATTTTTTTTTCTTTTTCCCTTCTCCCATTGCATTCCTTTTCTCCTTTTTTTTTGAAATCATCCTAACATAATTCATTCACCCCATGCCCTCTTCCTATGTAGAGTCCTTTTAACAACTATAATATTGATAAAGTTCCTAAGAGTTACATTTATCATCTTCCCATTTATGAATTTAATCAGTATAATATTACTAAACCTTTTGTGATTTTTTCTTTCATGTTTTCCTCCTTATGCTTTTCTTGAATTTTCTGTCTGAATGTCCAATTTTCTTTGTCTCTGATCTTTTCATCAGGAATGACTGAAAATTCTCTATTGAATTAAATGTTAGTTTTTCCACTGATGGCTTTTATTCTATTTTGGTGGATACCTTATTCTTGGTGGCAATCATAGCTCCTCTATCTTATGGAATTTCATATTCCAAGTACTCCACTTGTTTATTGTGGTAGCTGGTAAATCTTGCTTTATCATAACTATGGCTTCATACCATCTGAATGATTTGTTTCTGGCTGCTTGCAATATTTTCTCTTTTACAAAGAAATTCTAGATTTTGGCTATACTATTCCTGGGATTTTTTATTTTAGGATCACTCTCTTGCTCTTTTTTTTTTTTTTGGTGAGGCAATTGAGGTTAAGTGATTTGCCCAGGGTCACACAGCTAGTGTCAAGTGTCTGAGGCCAGATTTGAACTCAGGTCCTCCTGAATCCAGGGCCACTGCTTTATCCAATGCACCACCTAACTAACTGCCCCTAGAATCTCTCTCTCTCTTTTTTTTTTTTATAAGTGAGGCAATTGGAGTTAAGTGACTTGTCCAGGGTCACACAGCTAGTAAGTGTTAAGTGTCTGAGGCCGGATTTGAACTCAAGTACTCCTGACTCCAGGGCCGGTGCTCTATCCACTGCGCCACCTAGCTGCCCCTAGGATCTCTTTTAAGAAATGATTTGTGAATTCTATTTTTGACTGTTGGTTTTTGCATTTGGGGGCTGTTTTCTAAACTAATATCTTGAAAAATTTCTTGAATTTCTTATTTTTTCAATATTTTTATACCTTTTGTTCCAAGCTGCTAATTCTTTTTTCACAATTTTCTTGTGTCCCTCTAATTTTTTTCCTCATTTATTTCCTTTATTGCTTCTATATTTTTTTCTTTAACTCTTTCAGAAATTCTTGTTTGTCTTGAATCAAATTAGCATTTTTTTTCTTTTAGGCTTTTGTTGTAGTTTTTCTCACATTTTTTTCTTCTGAGTTTATGTCTTAGTCTTCTTTGCCGGCCCAGTAACATTTTGTAGTATATTTCCTTGCTGGTTTTGTTGTTGTTTCTT
Organism: Dromiciops gliroides; assembly: GCF_019393635.1. Taxonomy (NCBI): domain Eukaryota; kingdom Metazoa; phylum Chordata; class Mammalia; order Microbiotheria; family Microbiotheriidae; genus Dromiciops; species Dromiciops gliroides. Next base: position 719,966,381 of record NC_057861.1, read on the forward strand.
CATTTTTTCAGCCATTTCTTGTCTTTGAGCTTTATGTAATAGTTGGCTCTGATCACCTAGGGATAGAGAATCATTGTTCCAAGCTTTAGGCTTTTTAATGCTTATGTTTATGTTAGCATTTTTGTAGAATATTAAGGTTTCACAAGTTACTTACACATATTATTTCATTTGATAATCATAAGAGCTCAAGGAGATAGGTGCTCTTATTATCCATATTTTCTAGATGAAGAAATTGAGATTTTGAGAAGCTAAATGTCTTACCCATGGTGACAGAGTTAGTAGGTAACTGAAGCATTATTGGAACTCAGACATTCCTGACTCCCATGTCCAGTGTTATATGCACTGCCCTCACTGGGGATAGAACATGATGGCCTAGAATAAGGAAGCCTCATCTTTTGAAGTTCATATCTGGGTTCAGAACCTTACAAGCTGTGTTACCCTGGGCAAGTCACATCTGCAATATGAGCTGGAGTAGGAAGTAGCAAATTACCACAGTATATTTGCCAAGAAAATCTCTAATGGGATGATGAAGAGTCAGACAAGACTGCAAACAACTCAACAATAAAAATAGTAGCTGCCTATATCTGCTGTGTACGTGATGATATGCATTAGTAGAGAGAGTTCCCTCTCCGTGAAGTCACTAAATCAGTGGAATCACAGGTTTGGTAACCTACCCATTGCCTCTATGCCTAACACTACACCTTGCCTCCCCACCCTCATAAAAGGTTTTTAAAGGATGATTGAATTTCACATTTTCCCACTGGCTTATTAAAAAAAATAACTTATTTACTAAGGATACATAACTACTGGTAGAAGACTGTCATTATTTATTCTTGGAAATAAGAAAAAAGACAATATTTGGAATTAAAATGATTTGAAAAAAATCCTACATGAGATTTGTGAAAAAAAAAATTGCTATTGGATGGATAAATAAAATTTTCAGGTCTTTATGGTGCTGTTTTTAATAATGCTAGGTAATAACAGCTCATGTTTCTTTAAGCACAATAAGTTTTGCAAGTAAATTCTAATGAGGGAAGGGCAATTTTCCTTGCCCTCTCTTTACAAATGAGGAAAAGGGGCTTCTTTAAGTGTAAATGACTTACCCTTGATGACATAATAGCAAGTTTATGGGAAAGGATTTTAATACATCTCCCAAATCCTTGTAACTACTATATCATACTGACTCCAAGATAATTTGAAAGAACCCAGAATCATGCAGCAGTGGTTAATGAGCCTTCATTTAATATATTTGCATAACAGTGGAATTAGGGGCTAATTATCATGTTCTATATAAAGGTTCTTTTCAGAATCCCAGAATCCCAAACTATTTAAATTTTATTTCATATACTTCAGAGACTTGAATGATATTCATCATTTGTAGTTGATTTCTGAAATTGATGAATCAAGCCTTGAGGAAACAACCAAGTCCCACTCTGAAGTCTCATCATGGTATTCAGAAAAATTTGGCTTCTCAAAGGCTATGATTTTGTTTTTAGGCTCTAGCAGGTCTTAAACAAAAAAGTCCTTGAAGATGGAAAATACAATAGATTTCATACATAAGTTTAGGAACAAGTTTTTTCTAGGTTGATTCTTAGGTCAAGATTTTTTCAGCCAAAGTAAATTCATAAATAGAATGGAAACCAGGGTTTTTTTTTTCAGGATACCAAAGTTTAAGGGACAATAAACATATGTCCTCCTTCAAAAATAAGGGAGTTTAAAGCTAGACAGAAATAACAGTTAATTAAAATAAGAAGCCACATAATTATGCATATTGTTAATAACATGTATCAGCCACTCTAATAATTGGTTCCTCTTCCAGCTCAAGTAAATTTTAAATGACTTTTTAGTATTACTTAAATCTCATAATTACAATGTGGATTTGAGGGTCCCTTTCAGACCCATTTTATTTGTATTAGGGTTCAAGGTTTCTATTTATAGCTTTACATCACAAAAACTTAAAGCCTTTTTATTCTACTATACAAAAAGGTATTGTTAGGGGAGGGAAGAGCTGTGTTTAGGGTCTCATAAATAATTGAAATTTTAAAATTCTGTTGAATAATTGAATAAGGTGTCCTTATCTGTAAAATGAAGATGTTAGATTAGACAGCTTTGGAAAACAGTGATATAGATATTCCAAAATATTGGTTAATTCATAGGTCAGGAACACTTGGCTTTCTGACAGGTGACTGGTGTCCTCTTGTCCAAGAATGTCTTAGATTTCTCCTTTATAATTCAACAATCTTAAGCCAAATAGACCCTGATAAGTATATAAACTAATAGACTAATTGTATAGTTGGGAAAAGAGAGAGGTTAGTTGAATAGTAAAAGGTTTCATAGACTCTATTAAAGTGTTTAAAATGTATTTGCAAAAATAAGAAAAAATGTGAAAAGTAACATAAAAGGTCATATTCAAGTTAAGTAGATAATTAATAATCATTAATTTGTTGTATTTGCTACAATTGCTATAGAATCTTAAAATCCAGAGATAAGCAGAGAGATATGACGTGCAGAAAGACAGATAGCAAATAAAGCATTGGACATAGTAGCATAAAGTCCTTAGTTATAAATGCAGTCATAACATTTAGTAGCCATGTGATCTTGGACCAGTTGTATAAACTCTGATGCCTCAGTTTCTTCATGTGTTAAATGGGAATAATGATTATATTTAACTCTCAGAATTGTTGGAACGATCAAATGTTATATTTTAAAGTGCTTTGGAAATCTTAAAGCACTAAAAAAATGCTAGAATTTTTGCTGTTGTTAACATCATCACCATCACCATAATCATTTGGAAAAACTCTCTGAGGAAAATAATTGCCTAAGAATAAGGATTGAACAAATGGAAGCTAGTTACTTTATGAGAAACGAAGACACAATAAAGCAAATCCATATTAATAAAACAAATAGAGGGCAATATGAAACATCTCCATGGAAAAACTGTGGACTTAGAAAATAGATCCAGGAGAGATAATTTTTAAATTATTGGACTACCTGAAAACCATGATCAAGGAAAGACCTAAGACAACATCTTCCAAGAAATTGTCAGGGAAATTTGCTCTGATATTCTAGAAGCAGAAAGTAAAATAGAAATTGAAAGAATTCACTGATCACATCCTGAAAGAGATCTCAAAAGGAAAATTCCAAAGAATATTATAGTTAAATTCCAGAGCTCCGCTGTCAAGGAAAAAATACTGCAAGCTGCCAAAAAGAAATAATTCAAGTACTGTGGAGCCCCAGTCAGGCTACCTAAAAACCACCACAGTGCTCTGCTGGCTGGTTAACTAGCAAGTTGGCTTGAGTTTATCTTCAGACTAGAGAACAGGCCAGGTGATAAAAAAACCTGCCCTCCCTCAAACCAAAACACCTGGGACCCTCTGAAGCTGAGGACAGTAGTGTAACCTAGAAACAGGGCTCCCCAATGGAGAATTCAAGTCAAAGATGAATAAGCAAAGAAAGTTCAGAACTATAGAAAGTTTCTTCAGTGACAAGGAAGATCAAGGTGCACCCTCAGAAGAGGAAAAAAACCTCAGGGCACCTATATCCAAAGCTTCCAAGAAAAATATGAACTGGTCTCAGGCCATGGAAGCTCTTAAAATGGACTTTGAAGAGAAAGTAGGAGAGAAATAAGGAAGATGGACAGAGAGGGAGGAAAGAATGGAAAGAAAAATGAGAGTGATGCAGGAGAATCATGAAAAAAGTCAACAGTTTGTATATTTTAATTTTTTTTTGTTTTTTGCACAGGGCAATGAGGGTTAAGTGACTTGCTCAAGGTCACACAGCTAGTAAGAGTCAAGTGTCTGAGGTCAGATTTGAACTCAGGTCCTCCTATCCAGGACTGGTGCTTTATCCACTGCACCACCTAGCTGCCCCCTTATTTTAAATATATATTTTAATTTTTTTTGTTTTTTGCACAGGGCAATGAGGGTTAAGTGACTTGCCCACGGTCACACAGCTAGTAAGTGTCAAGTGTCTGAGATCAGATTTGAACTCAGGTCCAAAAGTCAACAGTTTGAAAAATCAAATTGAAAAGGAGATAAAAAATGTTGATGAAAATAATTGCCTAAGAATTAGGATTGAAAAAATGGAAGCTAGTGACTTTATGAGAAACCAAGACATGGTAAAGCAAATCTAATTGAACAAAAAAAGAGAGGGCAATATGAAATATCTCCTTGGAAAAACAGAGAACCTGGAAAATAAATCCAGGAGAGAAAATTTAAAAATCATAGGACTACCGGAAAACCATGACCAAAATAAGAGGTTAGACACCATCCTCCAGTTGATTGTCAGGGAAAATTGCCCTGATATTCTAGAAGCAGAAGCAAAAATAGAAATTGAAAGAATCCACCGATCACCTCCTGAAAGAGATCCTAAAAGGAAAACCTCTAGGAATATTATAGCCAAATTCCAGAACTCCCAGGTCAAGGAGAATATATTGCTAGCAGCTAGAAAAAATGAATTCAAATACTGTGGAGTTCCAATAAGGATAAACCAAGATCTAGCACCTACATTAAAAGACTGGAGGGCATGGAATATGATATTCCAGAGGGCAAAGGAACTGGGACTACAGCCAAGAATCACATACCCAGCTAACTTTGTATAATCTTTCAGAGTAATAAATCGGACTTCAATGAAAAAGAGGACTTTCAGGCATTTGTGATGAAAAGACCTGAACTGAATAGAAAAATTGACTTTTGAATATAAGACCTTGGAGAATCATAAAAAGGTAAACAGGGAAAAGAAATCATGAGGGTCATTAAAAGGTTAAAATGTTTACATTCATACATGAGAAAATAATATTTCCAACTCATAAGAACTTTTTCAGTAAGGAATACACAGAGGACACAGGTCTGAACTGAATATGAAGGGATGGTATTTTTAAAGCGTTTATTCTTTGTGTATCCTTGTTCTTTGTGGAGCAAACAGGGTGGGTTGTCTTCTGTCTGAGGCCTGATTTGGGCTCTGGTCCTCCTGGACCCAGGGCTGGTGCTTTGTCCACTGTGCCACCTAGCTAACCCGTGATAATATCTTTAAAATAGCGTTAAGGGATAAGAGGAATAGACTTGGGGAGGAGCAAGAGGTGAGGTGGTCTGGGGAGTGGTAGCCCACATGAAGGAAACAAGAAAAAAGCTTATGGAGGGAAGGGGAAGAGGGGGAAGGAGTGGGGGAGTGAGTGAACCTTACTATCATCAGAATTGGCTCAAAGAAGGAATAACATACGTACTCAAGCAGGTATAGTAATATATTTTTGCCCTGAGGAAAAGTGGGAGGGGAAAGAGATGGGGGTGGGGGAGAAGAGGGGAAGAAGGGAAGGGAAATTTGGGGGAGGGAGCTGCAAAAAGCAAAACACTTTCGAGGAAGGTAAAGATGTTCTGCATAATAGCACATGTATGACATGTATTGAATTGCTTGTTTTCATAGGGAGAGTTGAGGAGGGAGGGAGAAAGAAGGGTTTAGAGAACAAAGTTGGCTCAAGGACCTTGACCTCATCAGAGTGGGCTCAAGGAGGGAGTGGCGCACCCACCCATTTGGGAGGAGTGGTCTATTTGACCCTGCAGGAAGGTGAGAGGGGAGGAAGATGAGGAAGGAAGGGCAAATGGGGAGAGAGTGGAACAGTGGAGGGGGCAGTTTTGACCAGGAATGGAGCAAGGTAGAAGGGAAGATAGAGGGGGTATCATTGGAGGGGAATGGGTTGGAGGGATATGGTTGTGATGATTGACTACAGTGTCAGGGTGTATGGTGCCTATTTTGCTGGACTATTGTGGAGAGAATTTTTGTCAGGTTTGGGGTACTATATGGAGGTTGTGATGAGCAGGATGCTATCAGAGAAACCTTGAGGGACCCACAAGAACTGAAGTAGAGAGAAATGTACTGTATACAAAGTAACAGCATTAGTGTGGGATGATCTGCTGGGAAGCACATGGTTATTTTCAGCAAGGCAATGATCCAATATAACTCAGAAGAACTTATGAAAATTGCAATGCACCTACAGAGAAAGAACTGACAGTATCTGAAAACAGTCAGAAACACATTTTTTTAAAAATTCTAAATCTGAAGTTTTGTTTTTATCTGTATTTGCTCACAACCTAGCTAATGTAGAGTTGTTTTCTATGAGTACGCATGTACAATTTATATTAAAGTGCTTGAGTTCTATGGGTGGGGGTGAGAAGGGAGGGAGGAAGAGAAGATGGAACACAAAGTTTAAAAAAATTGATGTCAAAATTTGCTTTTACATGTAATTTGGAAAATAAAATTGTAAAATTAAAAACAAGAACTATGTTATCACTTTTCTCACTTCCTATTTATTGACCTATTGAGAACTACTCTGCTGAGAATGTAGAGGGGCAAGTATATTAGGGCAAGTTAATTTGATTCAATATATTTTTTAAATACATGCTTTATGCAAGGTGTGAGACAACATTAGATACACATGAAGAAGAAATAACTCCTTCTGATACCATGTTTCACTTCTAATATGAGCTGTCTTTATGACCCTGGAAAAGTCCCTGAATTTTTCCATGCATTGTGCCACTCTCAAAGACTTGAAGTTGCCTAACTGATACTATATAGTAGGGAGTTTCCTCTGTAGGATATATCCTTTCTGGGGAAATCTCAGGAAGGTCCAGAAAACAAACAAACATATAAGGCATTTGTCTAGGCTAAAGATACACAAACAAACCCACAACCAATAGAAAGGAAAACTAAAACACTCTGACTTTCAAGAATGTTCCAATGTACTGGTGAGATATAATGAGCACTAAAATAAGTAAATACAAAATTAATACAGTGTTGTACAAAGTAATTTTGAGTGAGGAAACTCTAATAATTACAAAGATTAGGAAAAGAATTATGGAAGAGGTAAAACCTGAGGTGTACTTAGAAGGAAGCTAGGGATTTAGGTGTTTTATTGGTTCTTATTAGGAATCAAGTTTGCAAAACCTGATCTAGTCCAACTCCCTTATAGTATACATGAGGAAAACTTGGGGAGTGTAATTAAATAAAATTATGTTCTTCTCAAAATGATGCTAATCATTAACATTTTTTAAAAAATCCACCAGTCATAAAAACTGTTGATGAAAATATTTAGCATATGCATATTAAATCTACACATGATAAAACTGAATAAACCAATTGAAAAATACTATGATGTCATATGTCACAAGGGTCTTTTAAACACAATTCTTCATTATGTTTTCACAAATCACAGATGAAGTTTCCAGTAAGATTTCATACTGAAAGCTGCAAAGCTCATAAGAATGATATATATTTTCCTCTTTGCAAGTGGCAAACACACTCCTGCTCTCGTGTATGGCCAATTTCAGCAGCTGTATTGTATGGTTCTTAGGAAAAACAGATCAATACATTCTAATCTCACTGTAAATCTTTGCTCTGACTATTTTTTTCCTAATAAAAATTAAGTAATGCCATCCTACCTCCAAGTCACCATCTGTCAATATATGTTCATGGTATAAAATAAAATTAGCTTTACCTACTGGGGAAAATGCTTCTAACCACAATGTTGTAGAGAGAAGAGCACATTTACAATTTAACAGACTTGAAGTAATCTCTCTAATGATAACCAAAGATTAGCTGAGGGGTTCAGGAGTTTATGCTTCTTAGACACAGACATTTTCACAAATTAACTTCAGACATACTAAGAAATTTAATGAACAAACCACATTGCAAGGACAAATCATCTGCTGCTTATTCGAGCCAGCGATCAAGCAAAATGGAAAAAAAAAGCAACTACTGTGTCATCATAATAGTTGACTGGCAGTGAAATGTGCAAAATAATTCGAGAAGATGACATTAAAAATTGACCAAAAAGAAAATATCTGCTGTATCTGTCTTTAAATGAAAAAAAAAAGTTTCCTTAGCTATGGGAAAAAATGACAATCTTTAGAACACTGAATTATTAATATTTTCTTCAAAAATATAACCAAAAGTTCTTGCTGTGTTCAGGACAAATGGTTTCTCCTACTAATTGAGCACTAAGAATTGCAACTCTTATTACAAAGTTGTTTCAAATCCTTTGCATCTTGTCCATTGTAAAATGGTTTCTGAAGTGCTCGGTATCTGTCCATTTGGACTGAACTATTTCCTTCTTTTCAAAATGATTTAGAAATTATTATGAACTCAAAAATAACCAATTTATGTGAATAATGAAACATACAAGGAAAGCCAGAAAATGGGAGTTGTACAGGAAACCAGGAAATGACTACATATGAAGTGTTTCCCTTAATATACATTTAATTTTCTAGTACCTACATTGCCTTTCATGTCTGTGTGACGCTTTAAAACCTCCTCTGGTTTTCTCTGTGTACTTCTTTTATGTTTCACTGATGTTCTCTCTTTCTTGTCTGTCTTCATTTTTCCCCATTGTTTTGTTTGACATTACTACCAATAATCCCTACCTCCCCTTCCAAACTTTTTCACCTTCTAGGACAATATACAAGTATGAACAAGTTATAGGTATGTCTGGAAATGTATTGTCATCTTTTATGTAAAATATATTACCCCTCTACCAAGGAATAGGAGGAATGATTCACAATCAATCCACTGAGGAGCAGCTAGGTGGCTCAGTGGATAAAGCACCAGCCCTGGATTCAGGAGGACCTGAGTTCAAATCTGGCCTCAGACACTTGACACTTATTATCTGTATGACCCTGGGCAAGTCACTTAACCCCCATTGCCCACCAAAAACAAAACCAAAAGACAATCAATCCACTGAAGTCTTGATTGTTCACTTGTTTGTAGTTCTTACATCTTACATAGCTGTTTTGTTTTGAATGGTGTGGCCATTGTATAGATTTTTCTCCTGTCTTGGCTTACTTTCCTCTGTATCAGTTCATACAACTCTTCCTTGTTTTTGTTTTCTTGAATTATTCCCTCTCATCATTTCTCAGGAACAGGAATAGGGATTAGACATGTGATTTGACTGATTTAAGAAATTCTCAGAGGCATTTCTGCCATTGCACATCTACACCTTCCATGTAGTTTAGAGTCTGGATAATTTCCTAGAACATTGAAAAGACAAATGACTTCTCTATGGTCATGTAATTAATGGGTTTTAGAAGTAGGACTTGAAACTAGGCCTCTCTAGACTTTGAAATAAGCTTCCTATCTACTAATCCATGGTATCTTTCAATAATATCTATGGATCAGACCTCAAAAGCCATTCATTCCAACTACCTCATCTTACAAAAGTGTAAATTAAGGTTCCAGGATAATAAATGAATTTATCAGATTTACTCAGGTAATAATGATGAAAATCATTTTAGAATTTTAATGCTCTAAATCCAGATGCAATGCCCCCCATTTCCAATGTACTATCTTCAATAATAATATTCAATTACATCTATATACCATAATTGTTTCAGCTAAAAATCACATTCAAATGGCATCCAATTTGTTTGCATTTTTTTTTCTTGGAACAAAATGCGATAAATGACTTCTGAAGTCAAGATGGTAGAGTGAAGCAGGAACTCCATTGGATTCTCCCAAATTCCTCTCCAAACAACCTTAGAATAACATCTCAAACCCTATTTTGCCACAGGAAAGCAATCCTCTAGCCCAGGACAACTTGGGGGGTCAGTAGGAAAGTTCTGTCTCACTGAGGTGGGAAGTGAGTTTAGCACAGATGGTACCAGAAAGCCAGCAACACTAATGAGGTCCTGAGCCCCAAGCTGTGGGGGAAGCTATCAGTGTGGCCCCATCCCCAGTGCAAGGCAGTAGAGATGACTTCAGCCCCAGAACACTACTATAAGGCCCTGTTCCCAGTGTTATAGAATCTATGCTTTCAAATAGTGGTGCTGGAGAAGACTTTTGAACATCCTTTGGATAACAAAAGGATCAAGTCAGTCAATATTTAAATAAATTAATTCAGTCTATTCCCTGTAAAGTCAAATAACGAAGCTCAAGCTTAAATACTTTGGCCACCTAATGAGAAGATGGGACTCTTTGTAAAAGAACTTGATGTTTGGAAATATTGAAGGCAAAAGGAAAAGCAGATGGCAGAGGATAGCATGAATAGATAGTATCTTGGAAATAATGATCATAAACCGGGAGAGTCTTTGAGAGATGGTGGAGCATAGAAGAACCTGGTGTTCTCTTGTCCATGAGGTAGTGAAGAGTTGGACATTACTGAACAAATGAACAGCCAAAAGTAGAGGTTATTTTTATACCATCCTAATTGGACAGATAAGGAAACTGAGGTCCAGGATGAATAAATTACTTGCTCAAGGTCACATGGAGAATAAGTAGCATTTACATCTTCTTCAGTCTTTCTTCACATAAGCTTGTTTTTCAGCAATGGATCTGGATTGCCCTTTTAGTACCTCTAAAGAACCCTCCTCCTCTGAATCATGAACAAAATATTAGATGTTGAACAAGTTGTGGTGAATTGTTCTCTGGCATCTCTGAGGGGATCTATTACTTCAAACTGTATGTCTGGAGGGAAAGACATATTCCTTACTCTCACTGGTGAAGAAAGGACAATAAACTTCATTATACTTGAAATGATTCTTTCGAAATTATTTTCTTTCCAAAGCAAATGATACCTCCTCCCTCCTTTACCCCAACCTATTTTCAAATTAGAATAAAAAATATAAGTGTCAGCACATCTGACTTGGTGTGAAAATGGAGATTTCTTAACACTAGATGGAAAAAAATAGCATCCTTTCTGAATGTGACTTAAAATTTTGCAAAATGGATGAATTAAGGGATGTTTCCTTTGAGGAGGCAACCTTCAGATTAATTAAATACTTCTTGACATATGCTTAGCTACTTGATGGAGAACTCAGTAGTGGGGAAATGGGGAAATTAAAAGCAAAAGAGATAGGAGCCACTGCCAATTAAGGATCAGTCAAATATTAACATAAAGCATTTTTGAAATGTAAATGCACATAGCTTAGAAGAAAATAGGAGACTCAATAAAGATGAATCAAATTTAGGACAGATGAGTGAGATAAATCTTTTTCAAATATACAGGAAAGGGACTAGACATGTGACTTCATAGTATAATAGGACTATAGATTCAGAATTATAAGGAACCCTAGAATCCATCATGTTTAAATCTCTTGTTTTTATTTCTAGGGCAGTTATGTGGCACAGTGTTGAACTAACAGAAAGGAAAATTTGAATTCAAATGTTGCCTCAAAAATTTCCTAGCTAAGTGACAGGTAAAGCCACTTAACTTTTCCTAGACTCCATTCCCTCATATGTAAAATGGGCATATGAACAGCACTCACCTCACAGGATTGCTCTGAGTATTAAATATAGAATATAACATTTTTTTAAAGTTTGCATTTCCCTCTTTGATGTGTTTCATTTCCACACTGGCTGACTTGCACCCCTGAGGATCATTCCACCCTGATGCCTATTTGCTAATTTGTGAATCTCTTCCCATAATTTCCATAGCATGAGGAACCCCTGACTTTTTCACTTCCATATAACTCTTCAGTCTCTTTTATGTCTACAACTGCCTTGTTCCAGTGTGGATACATTCATTTCTTCCTCACAATCCCCTGAAATTTTGCAACAGTCCTATATTTTGTCTCCTTCCATTAGAAATATAAGCTCCTAGAGAATAGGGGCTGTCTTGTTTTCTTGTTTTTGTATCCTCATTGTTTAGCATAGTGTCAGGTGAATAGTAAGAATTTAAAATGCTTTATTGGGGACAGCTAGGTGGCACAGTGGATAAAGAACTGGCCCTGGATTCAGGAGGACCTGAGTTCAAATTCAACCTCAGACACTTGAAACTTACTAGCTGTGTGACCCTGAGCAAGTCACTTTACCCTCATTGCCTTGCAAAAAAATAAAAATAAAATGATTTATCATTCATCCATCTATCCATCTATCTATCATCTATCTATCCATTTATCTATCATTTATCTATAACTATATACCTTAAGGGAAATATATAAATGGTAAATAATATTGCATGTGAGGAAACTGAGGCATAGTGAGGCTAAGTGACTTAGCCTAAGTACACAAAGTAACACAGCTGGTAGGTTTCTGAGAAGGGGTTTTAATACAGGTATTCCTGACATGAGGTTGAGGTTCAATGTTCTATACATTACATCACCTAAAAATTAGGAAAAGGGAATTCTCAGATGAGGAAAACCCCTCTACAAAAGCAAGTTGGTCCCATATCTACAACCTAAGAATGCTAGTGAATCTTAGAGTCCGGAAGGTTTAAGGGACTTGTCCAGGGTTAAATAAACATTATGAGGGAGACAGGAGTCGAGGACCGCTCAATATAAACTCTCTACTAAAGATCTAACATCACCCATCAGGTAATTTCAGAATATAATAGTTGAATTCAAGAGGCATATATAATAGTACTTGTGGATATCATTGATTTTTGCAACTTAATTTCTGAATATATCATTTATTTTTTCCTATCTAATAAGATATAGCTTGTAAATAATAATTTATATAGTACTTTAAAGATTAAAGCATACTTTATAATATTACATCATTTTATTTGCATAACAATCCTGAGAATTTAGTACTACTATTATCACCATTTTACAGATGATAAAACAGAGGCAAAAAAGGTTAAGTGATTTGCCCATGATCATATAGCTATTAAAAGTCTGAGATTGTGGGGGCAGCTAGGTGGCACGGTGGATAAAGCACCAGCCCTGGATTCAGGAGCACCTGAGTTCAAATCCTCAGACACTTTACACTTACTAGCTGTGTAACCCCTCATACCCCCCCCCCAAAAGAAAAGAGTCTGAGATTGAAAATAGAGCCTGAAATTGGATTTGAACTCTTACCTTCTGATGAAAAGCCCAGTGCTCTACCCACCACATTGCCTAATGGGACAAAGTATAATATTTTGCTTATCTCATTTTTTTTTTTCATTTTGAAATGCTTAGATCATGCACTAATCCATTTACATCCGGATGCAAGCCAAGGTTCTCTCTCCTGCTGTTAGAGTATTCATTTCTAGATCAATGCTACATTTCTTCAAATATATTAATTACCAGAAGGATACAAAAGATTCTGTGAACTCTCCTTAATTATTCGAAGTGAATAAGTGAATTTGTTTATAGTATTTTATATTAGATTGGGCCTACCTATCACCTTATATTCATCTTATAATTCATACCCTTATGTATATAATATCCTTTATTTAATGTTTCCTAAAATATATGTTGGGTACTTTTAAAAGATTATTATTGGTTCGGTTTTATAAACACTAGGAGCTCACACAAGGACAGAAAATGCCATTTAATGTTTTATTGGCCATCTGTCATTCTCAAAATGCTAGTCAATAATGATTTGTCAAACAATTAACAGAGTTAATAAATAGTCACAAAGTAACCTAATTGGCTATCCACCAGCCACCAGTGGTTGGGAATTCAGTAATGAAAGCATTCAGCATAACACCTGATACCCAACCAAATGGAAAGGAAACATGACATAAGAGATGATGATTAATGATCAAGATGATATAATAGACTAATGATGTTGAAGGTCCTAGAAATCTATGCTGAGCTAAGGACTGGTTTAGTCTTCATGGCCCATACTGCATTTTGTGGTTTTGTTCAGATAGAGGATCACTCATTCTTCTATTATATGATTTTTTGAAAAGACAATATATACAAAGTATACCACTTTGCTTATGTCTTTATATCCATCCATGTTTCCTTCCACATGATGCTCTCTTAAGAGCATATGATGTTTTCTTGTTCACTTTTATATGACTTTGTGACTGTTTTCTTGGCAAAGATACTTGAGTAATTTGCCATCTCCTTTTCCATATCATATTACAGATGAAGAAACTGAGGCAACTGAGGTTAAGTGACTTGCCCAGGGTCACATAGCTAGTAAGGGTCTGGGCTCATATTTGATCTCATGAATAAAAGTCTTCCAGATTCTGAGCCCAGTGTTCTACGCACTCTCTAGCTGACCCAGCCAATGCCTGGATTACCTGATGCCTGCTAGCAAAATCCTTTGATGGTTCAGTGGTGATTCCATTCTTCTTCATAGGATTGTTGCTTGGCTTTTGCAAGATGGTACATACTATGTAATTGGTTCGTCTAGCCAGCAAGTTTTTTTCTATATGCACAAAATGTTGGTATTTAAAAAAGGTATTATTCTACTTGTGGTAAATATAGATAGGCCATAGTAGGTTCCTGATAAATGTGAATCTATCTATCTATCTATCTATCTATCTATCTATCTATCTATCTATCTATCTATCTATCTATCTATCTATCTATCTATCTATCTATCTATCCTCTATCTCTACCTCTCTAAATATCTATCTATCTATCTAAATATCTATCAATCGGGGGCAGCTAGGTGGCTCAGTGGAAGAAGCACCGGCCCTGGATTCAGGAGTGCCTGAGTTCAGGTCTGGCCTCGGACACTTGACACTTACTGGCTGTGTGGCCCTGGGAAGGTCACTTAACCCCCATTGCCCTGCAAAAAACAAAAACAAAATAAATATCTATCAATCTATCATCTATATCTAGGTACATATACATGTGTGTAAATGTGTGTGAATATATACATATATGACTTTATAAGATAAGAAAAACTGAACTGAGTCAAATCATGTTTTGGGAGGAGAGTACTGGGGAAGGAAATGACAGATGGTATTATAGAGAACAAACAACAACAATACACAGTCAACTTTAACATAATATACATATATACACATATGTGTATAAGTACATGTGTGTATATGTGTATATTTATTCACTCATTCATGTATTTATTTATATATTCATTGATTTATTCATTTGTTTGTTTGCTTATAGATATTATTTGGAAAGAAATTTAAAGGTAATTTATTCCATGGCTGCAATTGCTCATTAAATGTGCTTGTATAAACTCTTAAGGACAGGCAGGCATTGTCTCATTTGTTTTTGTTTCTCTCTACAGTGTCCATCACTATATTTTACGCATAGTAAGAACCTAAGTAAAAAAAAAGAATGTTTGTCTAATGGTTTTATCTTTGTGTGTGCTTCCCAAGCATTCTTTTACTTGTAAATTTATTTATATTGTTAGTTTTTGAATTAATAAAACTATTGACCCATCTTGAGAGGAACAAACTCCCCTACATTACAGTTGATGAAACTGAGGATGGGAAAACTCAAGTAATCTGCTCAAGGTCATACAACTAGACAGTGAACAAAGCAAGATTTAAACTAATGTTTTCCTGCCTTTTAGTCCAGTATACTCCCTGCCCTAACATGATACCACCTTTCCGTTTTTCTCTTTGTCTACCAGCAAGATATCCCTTTGAACCTTGGTTTCAGAAGAAAGAGCAAGAAAAAGTAATTCAGCAAAAACCAGTCTTCAAATCATCATGTCCAATAGTACATTCCATATTCATAATTCTCCACCTTTATAAGGAAGGGAAGTAGGGAAATCTTTTCAAGTATATTGCTGTACCCTGCTTCCTGTTAATAATAATTACAAAGGATAGGGGGGCATGGTTTGTTTGTTTGCTAATATTATTTTCATTGGCATTGCTATAGAAATTCTGCACATTGTTATATTGGTTCTGCTTGTTTTTGAATTATTTCATATAATGCCAGGAACAGCAACATATAAATGAGATGAGAGTGATATACATAAATGCATACATATATACACACATGTAATATGCTTGTGTAGTATATATACATATATACATATGAATGTATTATGTATTGTATGCCTGCCTTCCTGCATATACACACATAGAGACGTATACATGTGTGTATGTGTATAGTACATATACATGTATTAGAAACACACACATACACACTGAGCCATGTTATGTTTTGTCATCATCCTCTTTGTCTACCATTGCTTTCAAGTTTTATATATGTCTTTTAAAAATCTAATTTTGTTGATGCGTTTCTTGAATATCCACATCCATCTTTATAGATGATTTTCCCTTTTCTTTCACATCAATGCTTTTTTTGCTGTTTACATCTCTCAAATTTCATTCTGGAGAGCTTCCAGCTCCTGCTGGGATGACTTCCTCTTCAGCATTTTAAGCTGTGGGATCCTCTCTCTCTTTCCTTTTACTTCTTTGAAATATCCTCTCCATGAATCTAAGAGTGAGTGGTATTTATGCTTGGCTTTCTTTCCTTTCTCTACCATAAATTAAAAAATGGAAGGATCCCTTTCTTTTCTCCAAGGTTCTCCACATTTTTTTTCAGCCTCATTGGTCCCAGCTGCAAAAAATGCAACTCTCTCTCTCTCTCTCTCTCTCTCTCTCTCCCCCCCCCCTCTCCCTTTCCCTCTTCCTCTCCTCTTCACTCACTCTCTCCCTTTTTAGGCAAAATAAATGTTTTTAAATGTCTAAGAATATGTGACTCCACTTATTGTAATACTTAAACATTTTTTTATTATTTTGCAAACAACTGGATCTGATAGCAGAGAATGATTTGGGTTTGGCAGTAGGTGAAGGACAGTAGCAAAATTGAGGCTGCCTGTGTGCTAGAGATGAGCTCTGACAGTCCCTGCCCACTGTTATGTTAAAATAATAGGAATTCTGGCCAGTTGACCTGCAAACAAAAGTGCCGGTATATTCAGCAAACTGGCAAGCCTCTGATTGTTTTCATGACATAATGGTATAACAAGTTCAACAGCAAAGGTCGAGGAAGACTCTGTTGCAGGACAATGGCAGAATCATTGAGGTTTGCTGCTCTCAACCATCTACTTTTCTTCCTTCTCTCCCTACCCAGGACAGTAGGATGTGACCATTAGAGGTAGTTATTAACATAGGGGCTTTTCCTCTATGAAAAACTTCTCTAGGGGACTATGATTGCCTTCACACTGCCTCAGGCATCTAAAATGGAGCTGATGAATAATGAGTATTATGAGTGTAATCTGAGAGCTGTGTCTGGATTCACCTGCAAATGATCTCCTTTCCCTGACCCCTTTCCTTAAAAAGTGGAGATCAGTGCTGAGCACCGGAGCATGATAACATATGTGCTCTGTCTCCTATGGCAAATGGATAATGAAGTCAAGAGGAGAACCAGTCGTAACACTTAGAATGAACAAGCAGATATAATGGGGTAAGTGCCTAGTGCTAGCCTCAGGGGACTCCTTGAAGACTTAGCTTGGATTTGCAATGGTCACATTAAGCCAGACAAGTTCCAAACATTCCCAAGGGAACAAAGCTGTTCTCATTCTGGCAAAGCCCAGGAGACACCTTGTAGTGAAGTCCAGTCTAGCAGACCTACCTCAGGGGCAGAGTTCACCCACAGATGTTCACCTTGCCTGAACCACTTAGGGGCCAGGATGTCAGCTAGTGAGACAGAACCCTGCTGGCTTCCAGAGAGAGTAGTGTGCTCATTAGAGATGCAAAGAAAGCACCAGAAAAGCTTTTATGTGAACAAGTGCTTGCAGGCTAAAACATTCTATAAATGTCTGATTGGAAATAAGAACTTTCCTTTGTTATATTGTTTTGTTGTATATATGCATGTGTCTATCATGCATGTAAATTTGTTATAATGATTAATGTGTTGTGTTTGAAATATTGGGGGACAAGGCCTTTCCTACCTAAATTATTGGGGAACTAAGCTGGGGTCTCTAAGATATTGCTCCTTGTAAATTAATGGCTATTGTACCCATTTAGGTAGTAAGCATGTATTAAATCATATTAAATGTTAAGGGAGCATTGACCATATTCAACACAAGCCAAAACCCCCCAAGTACTATATTGTCTCTGAGAGATAGAGAGAGCACATGGCTTCCAGAAGAGTTCAGAAACTCTATATTACCTAGAGAGAGATCAGCCTTCCTCAGCTAGCATCCACCTAGAATGGCATTCACCTTGTGATCTCAGTGTCTTTTTCTTTTCGAATAGAGGTGACTCTTACACACTGATCAAAGATAATTGACTAGAACTATTCAATTCCATTGGTTGACTTGACCTGATGGTGGCCCATATTAAAATGAGTTTTAACTATGACCTAATGATGTAATGACTTAATGGGGAAGTGTGCAAAAAAACCATCTCTGAAGGGCAAGACAAAGTCTAGGTATGGTTTTTATCTCTACTGAGCTAGTCAATCTCCATTTCTATTGATCTACCCATGGGCTCCTGGGCTGGTCCCAAAAGAGATTAGCTAAAGTTTTTGAGCTAAGCCTTCAAGGGGGGAAGCTGGGAGGTCCCTGTGTCCCCAAGAAGGCCATTATTAATCATTATTTTCTCACAAATGTCTGTACATTCATTACATTATATTTTCTTACATAATTCCTCTTTGCATAGTTCCATTATATATATATATATATATATATATATATATATATATATATATATATATATAGAGAGAGAGAGAGAGAGAGAGAGAGAGAGAGAGAGAGAGAGAGAGAGAGCACTATGACATGTGTGTGTATGAGAGAGAGAGACCTTATTTGGAAAGGAAAAAAAAATACTTTTTAATATTGGTGGTAGAAGGGAAAATGTCACACAAATAGGTTAAGAAAATCTATGTTGAAGAAATCCTGAGTTGTCATAAGAAAAATAAAATGTCTATAACCATAGATTACTATTACTACTACTACTACTACTACACTATTATTCTCTTACTACTATTACTACTGATAATAACTAATATTTATATAGCATTTTTGGATTTGCAAAGCATTTACATGTTATCTTACTTGGCACAAAATACTCTGGTAGGTTTAATTATCCCCATTTTCCAGATGAGGAAATTAAGACTGAGAAGGGTTAAATGAATTGCCCTCTGTGTGCTAGCACACAGAGGATATAAGATCCAGTCTTGGGTTTTTTTTTTTCCATATTGGATCTATCCCTGTACCCAACAACATGGATAAAATATTTCTTGAATAGGCTATTAAACTGCAATCCACATGTATTATGAATGTTTACTCCGTAAAAAACAAACAAAAAACAACACATTTTAAAAAATAGACATTCAGACACTGATTCAAAGATCACATTCTTGTAATGTATAAACTCTTCCCTAGAGTAAATGACTAATGAGGATAATTGGGTTTGGGTTTTTGAAAGGGTATAGGTAGCATTCACTTTATACAATATTCTTAAACATGTACAGCTAATTCATTTTTTTTTAGGGTTTTTGTTTGTTTGTTTGTTTTTGTTTTTGTTTTTGTTTTTTTTTAGTGAGGCAATTGGGGTTAAGTGACTTGCCCAGGGTCACACAGCTAGTAAGTGTTAAGTGTCTGAGGTCGGATTTGAACTCAGGTACTCCTGACTCCAGGGCCAGTGCTCCATCCACTGCGTCACCTAGCTGCCCCAGCTAATTCATTTTTAAAAGGGGTTTTGTGAAAATTGGTTTACTTTATACATTCTAAAAAAATAAAATTTTATCTTTAATTGTGATTAATTTTAATTAGCCTTACTTCTAGTTTGTTTTTTTCAATTTATTTTCCTTGATCTTTCTTTTCTTCTTCAGTAAATCAATGGTTTGTTAGTATTTAAATGAACTTAATAGAATAGATTTGGTTGTGTTTTCATAAAACAGTAGAATATACTTTTGTAATAAAAAAATCCCCTTCTTTTTATGTTTTAATATTTGAATGATGGATTTTCTTAAAACAGAGTAAAACCACCACAACAAATATAACCCTAAATGAATTTTTTAAAACAATAATGCAAAACCCTATCATGCCTATGTTGCTTTCTGAGAAGATCAGACACTTAGTTAATACTATCACATTATTTAAGCTTCTAAAACAAGGTGATCTTAGGTTCTTTAAAGTGAGCCATAGAGGCAGAGTCAAGATGGCAGAAGCCAGCAAGCTGCCTGAGTTCTCCTTCAGTTTCCCCCAAAAGAACATTATATTAAGGCTCTAGACAGATTCTGAAACTATAGAACCTACAAAAAGAAAGACAGACACAATATTCTAAACTGAGATCATTTAGAAGACTTTAGGAAAGGTCAGTCTCACTCAAGCAAAAGGGAGGTGTAGTACACCACAGCACAGTGCAGTGTGGAGGGGGTTGGGGTAGGTCAGCAGGAAACTCTAGGCCACAGTCGAGTAACTGAGGCCCCTTGATCCTGGCTCAGCAAGCTGGTGGTGCAGTAGGCCAGTGGTGAGATCCACCAGCACAAGCTGAGAGGGCAGGCTGCCAGCTAGAGTGCCACCCACAGGATAGGCATGACCCGGCCAGCCCATCCTATCATGCTGGGAGCAAGCACAGAGAGTAAGCCTAGGGCAGTGAGAATTTCATAAGACATAGAGGCCTCAGTGTAGAAAGCCAGTGATACAGCCTCTATACTCCAGCACAAGAAGCTTGAAACAGGGACCCTGGTGCCCCTAGAGCAGACCTCAAATTAAAAAAAAAAAAGCTGCAATACGAGTAAGAAAAAAAATGAGCACTTACTATTAAGAGCTTCTGTGTTGACAAGTAAGAGGTAAATGGAAACTCAGATGAGGACAATACTCTTAAATTGCCTACATGTGAAGCCTGAAGAAGGAAGAAGAATTGGTCTCAAGACCAAAAATCCTTCTTGGAAGTATTCAAAAAGGATTTTCAAAATCAATTGAGAGAGGTAGAAGAAAAAATGGGGAGAGAGGTCACAAAGGATTTTCAAAATCAATTGAGAGAGGTTGAAGAAAAAATGGTGAGAGAAATGAAAGCAACATAAGAAAATTATGAAAAAAGAATCAGCAGCTTGGAAAATGAAGCACAAAGATTGATTGAAAAAACCAATTCCTTAAAAAATTCATTTGGCCAAATGGAAAAGGAGATGCATAATCTCACTGAAGAAAACAATACCTTAAAAATTCAAATTGGACAGTTGGAAGCTAATGATTCCAGTAGACACCAGGAATCAGTCCAACAGAATCAAAAGAATGAAAAAATACAAGAAAATGTGAAATACCTAGTTGGAAAGACAACTGACCTGGAAAATAAATTGAGGAGAGACAATTTGAGAATTATTGGACTGCCTGAAAGCCATGATCAGAAAAAAGAATCTAGACACCATATTCCAGGAAATTATCTAGGATAACTGACCTGATATTATAGAATCAGAGGATAAAATCATCCTTGAATGAATATACTGATCACCTCCTGAAAGAGACCCCAAAAGGAAAACTCCAAGGAATATTGTTGCCAAATTCCAGAATTATCAGGTAAAGGAGAAAATTCTGCAAGCAGCCAGAAAGAAGCAATTTCAATGTCATGGAGCCACAGTCAGGCTTGTCCAGGACCTGGCAGCCTCAACATTAAAGGATCACAAGGCTTGGAATATGATATTCCAAAAGGCAAAGGAGCTTGGATTGCAGCCAAGAACCTATTAGCCAGCAAAACTGATCATTCTCTTTCAGGAGAAAAGATGTACAATCAACAAAATAAGGGACTTTTAAGGTTTCCTGATGAAAAGACCAGAACTGAATAGAAAATTGGATCTTAATATATAAGACTGAAGAGAAGTTTAAAGAGGTAAACAGGGGGCAAAATGTTATGCAGTAAGGTTAAAGTGTTTACATCCCTACATGGGAAAATGATACTTATAACTCTCCAGAACTATATATATATTTGGGCATAGAGAAAGATTATACACAGAGGGTATAAATATAAATTGTCTTTGATGTGATGATGTAAAAAAATTAAGGGGTTAAAAAAGGGAATTTATGGGGAGAAGAAAGGAGAGGTGGAATGGAGTGAATTACATCATATGAAGAGGTACAAAAACCTATTACAGTAGATGGAAAGAAGGGGGGGTGGTGAACATTGTTTCAACTTTACTCTTACTAGATTTGATTCAAAGAGGGAATGATGTATACATTCATTTGGATAAAGAAACTTAGCATATTCTTTAGAGAAGTAAAAGGGTAAGAAGAAAAGGGGGGTGATAGATGGGAGGACAAAAGCAAGGGAGAAAAGGGTAAAGAAAAGTGGGGGGGTGATAAAAGGGAGAGTAGATTGGGGGAGGCAGGGATAAGAAGCAAAACATTGTTGAGGAGGAATAGGGTGAAAGAAGGGGGGGAAAGTACAAAGGGGGTAAATAGAATGGAGGGGAATAGACAATAATCATAACCGTGAATGTGAATGGGATAAACTCTGCCATAAAACAGAACCGAATTGCAGAGTGGATTAAAAACTAGAATCCTAAAATATGTTGTTTACAAGAAACACATTTGAAGCAGAGAGATACACAGAGAGTAAAGGTAAAAGGTTGGAGCAGAATATATTATGCTTTAGCTACAGTCAAAAAAGCAGGGGTAGCAATTCTTATCTCAGACAAAACAAAGGCAAAAATAGATCTAATTAAAAGAGATAAGGAAGGAAACTACATCTTGCTAAAAGGTACTAATGAAGTAATATCCTTACTAAACATGTTTGCACCAAGTGGTATAGCATCCAAATTCTTAGAGGAGGAGTTAAATGAGTTTCAAAAGGAAATAGACAGCAAAACTATACTAGTGGGGAATCTGAATCTTCCCCTCTCAGAATTGGATACATCTAGCCACAAAATAAATAAGAAAGAAGTTAAAGAGATGAATAGAATGTTAGAAAAGTTAGAGCTGATAGATGTGTGGAGAAATTGAATTGAGATAGACAGGAATATCCATTTTTTCAGTAGCACATATTCAAAAATTGGCCACATATTAGGGCACAAAAACCTCACAGTCAAATGTAGAAAGGAAGAAACAGTAAATGCATCCTTCTCAGATCATGATGCAATAAAAATTACATGTAATAAAGAGTCATGGAAAGGTAGACTGAAAATTATTTGGAAACTAATTTCATTCTAAAGAATGAGTGGGTCAAACAACAAATAATAGAAACAATCAATAACCTCATCCAAGAGATTGACAATAATGAGACAACATAGCAAAATCTGTGGGATGTAGCCAAAGCAGTGCTTAGGGGAAATTTTCTATCTTTAAATACTTACATCAATAAAAAAGAGAAAGAGGAGATCAATGAATTGAGCATGCAACTTAAAAAGCTAGAAAAAGAACAACTTAAAAATCCCCAATTAAATACTAAATTAGGAATCCTGAAAATTAAAGGATAAATTAATAAAATCAAAAGCATGAAGACTATAGAATTAATCAATAAAACTAGAAGCTGGTTTTATGTAAAAACAACAATAAAACAGATAAACCATTGGTTAGTTTGATTAAAAAAAAAAAAAAGAATGTGGCAGCTAGGTGGCACAGTGCATAGAGCACTGGCCCTGGAGTCAGGAGGACCTGACTTCAAATCTAGTCTTAGACACTTGACACTTACTAGCTGTGTGACCATGAGCATGTCACTTAACACCAATTGCCTCACCCCGCCCCCCCCAAAAAGAAGAAGAAAACCACATTACCAGTATCAAAAATGAAAGGGGTGGTTTTACCACCAATGAAGTAGAAATTAAAGCAGTAATTAGAAACTATTTTGCCCAACTGTATGACAATAAATTTGACAATCTAAATGAAATGGATGAATACTTACAAACATACAACTTGCCCAGGTTAACTGAAGAGGAAATAAAATCATGAAATAGGCCCATATTAGAAAAAGAAATTGAACAAGGCATTAATGAACTCCCTAAGAAAAAATCTCGAGGGCCAGATGGGTTTACAAGTGAATGCTACCAAACATTTAAAGAACAATTTATTCCAATATTATTCAAATTATTTGGAAAAGTAGGTGAAGGAGTTCTATCAAATTCCATTTCTTTCTTTCTTTTTCTTTTTTTGCTGGGCAGTGAGGGTTAAGTGACTTGCCCAGGATCACACAGCTAGTGTTAAATGTCTGAGACCAGATTTGAACTCAGGTCCTCCTGAATCCAGGGCAGATGCTTTATTTACTGCACCACCTAGCTGCCCCCCAAATTCCTTTTATGATACAAATATGGTGTTGATACCAAAACCAGGCAAAGTAAAAACAGAGAAAGAAAACAATAGACCAATTTCACTAATGAATATTGATGAAAAAATCTTAAATAAGATATTAGCAAGGAGATTACAAGTGATTACCAGGATAAAACATTATGACCATGTGGTAGTTATAAAGGGAATGCAGGGCTGGTTCAACATTAGGAAAACTATTAACATAATCAACCACATCAATAACAAAACTACCCTAAATCATATGATTATCTTAATGGATGCAGAGAAAGCTTTTGATAAAATACAGCACTCATTCTCTTTTGTTTTGTTTTGTAGGCAATGGGGTTTAAGTGACTCGCCCAGGGTCACACAGCTAGTAAGTATCAAGTGTCTGAGGCCAGATTTGAACTCAGGTACTCCTGAATTCAGGGCCGGTGCTTTAACCACTGTGCCATCTAGCTGCCCCCCAGCACCCATTCTTAATAAAAATACTAGAGTGCTTTGGGATAGGTGAAGTTTTCTTTAAAATAATAAGCAGTATCTACCTAAAACCATCAGCAAGCATTATTAATAATGGAGAAAAGTTAGAAGCCTTCCCAATAAGATCAAGGGTGAAACAGGGATATCCATTATCACTTCTATTATTTAATATTGTACTAGACATGTTAGCTTTAGCAATAAGAGAAGAAAAAGGAATTAAAGGAATTAGAATAGGCAATGAGGAAACAGAACTATCATTCTTTGCAGATGATATGATGGTATATTTAGAGAATCCTAACAAATCAAATAAAAACAACTTGAAAAAAATTAACAATTTTAGCAAAGTAGCAGCATATAAAATAAATCCACATAAATCATCAGCATTTCTGTATATGACCAACAAAGTCCAGCAGCAAGAGATAGAAAGAGAAATTCCATTTAAAGTAATGGTAGACAATATAAGATACTTGGCAGTCTATCTGCCAAGACAACCCCAGGAAGTCTATGAATACAATTACAAAACACTTTTCACACAAATCAAATCAGATCTAAATAATTGGAAAATTTCTCATGGATAGACCGAGATGATACAATAAAAATGACAATTCTAGGGCAGCTGGGTGGCACAGTGGATAAAGCACCAGCCTTGGATTCAGGAGGACCTGAGTTCAAATCCGGCCTCAGACACTTGACACACTAGCTGTGTGACCCTGGGCAAGTAACTTAACCCTCATTGCCCTGCAAAAAAAAGACAATTCTACCTAAATTAATTTACATATTCAATGCTATCAGACTACCTAAAATTATTTTATAGAGCTAGAAAAAATAATAATGAAATTCTTCTGGAAAAACAAAAGGTCAAGAATATCAAGCAAAATAAATGCCTAGGAAGGTGGGCTAGCTGTATCAAATCTGAAGCCATAGTATAAAGCAGCAGTCATCAAAACTATTTGGTACTAGCTAAGAGATTGAGTGGAGGATCAACAGAATAGGTTAGACACCGGAGACACAGTAGTTAATGAGGTTAGTAATGTACTGTTTGATAAACCCAAAGACTCCAGCTTCTGGGATAGCAACTCAGTATTTGACAAAAACTGCTGAGAAAACTAGACAATAGTATGGTAGAAACTAAGCATAGACCAACATCTTACACCTTATACTAAAATAAGGTCAAAATGGGTACATGATATAGACATAAAAGGTGATACTATAGGTAAATTAGGAGAGGAAGGAATAGTCTAACTTTCAGATCTTTGGAAAGGAGAACAGTTTATGACCAAAGAAGAGATAGAGAATATTATGAAATGCAAAATGGATGATTTTGATTACATTAATTTAAAAAGATTTTGCAAAAAATATAAGCAATGCATGCAAAATTAGAAGGGAGACAGAAAGTTGGGAAAAATTTTTTCTGGTCAGTACTTCTGATAATGGCCTCATTTCTAAAACTTAATGGGAACTAAATCAAATTATAAGAATCCAAGTCATTCCCCAATTGAGAAATAGGCAAAGGATATGAACAGGCTGTTTTCTGACGAAGAAATCAAAGTTATATATTGCCATAAGAAAAAATGTTCTATATTATTATTGATTAGAGAAATGGAAATTAAAACAACTCTGAGGTACCACCTGACACCTGTCAGATTGGCTAATATGATAAAAAAGGAAAATAATAAATGTTGGAGAAGCTGTGGAAAAATTGGTACATTAATGCATTGTTGATAGAGGTTTGAACTGATCCAGCCATTCTGGAGAGCAGTTTGGAACTATGCCCAAAGGGCTATAAAGCTGTGCATAACCTTTGACCCAGCAATACCACTATTAGGTCTTTTTTCCAAAGAGATCATGGAAAGGGGAAAAGGACCTACACGTACAAAAATATTTATAGCTGCTCTTTTTGTGGTGGCAAGGAATTGGAAATTTTGGGGTTGCCCATCTACTGGGGAATGGCTGAACAAGTTGTAGTAGATGAATGTAATGGAAGAGTATTGTGCTATAAGAAAAAATGACCAGGCAGATTTCAGAGAAACCTGGAAGGACTTGCATGAACTGATGATGAGTGAGATGAGCAGAACCAGGAGAACATTGTACACGCTATTAACAACATTGTGTGTTTATCAACTGTGACAGACTTGATTCTTCTCAGCAGTACAATGGTCCAAGATATTTTCAAAAGACTCATGATGGAAAATGTTCTCCAAATCCAGAAAAAAATAAAAAGAACTGTGGAATCTAGATGCAGATCGAACCATACTATTTCTATTGTGTTTTTTGTTGTTGTTTTTCTTTTTTTGAGGTTTTTCCATTTTGTTCTGATTCTTTTCTCATAACATGACTAATGCAGAAATATGTTTAATGTGATTACACATACATAACCTATATCAGATTACTTGGGGAGAGAGTGGAAGGAGGGAGAAAAATTTGAAACTAGAAATGTTATAAAAACAAATGTTGAAAACTATCTCTAAATGTAATTTTAAAATAATAAAATATTTAAATGGGAAAAAAAAAACATAATGTGAGCCATAGTATCCAAGACTAAGGGGCTGAAAGTGCCTTAAAAGATCATGTGTGGTATTCCATTCATGATGGCATTTTTAGGTATATTGATGAGCTGGAATGTTAATGGGAGGAAGAAGGGCTTCAAGATGATGCCGTGTATAGATCAGTTGAATCAATTGTCTTCAAGTATTTGATAAATGGCCCTAAGAATTTGAATGGCTGTTGTAGAATAAGGATTAGATTTATTTTGATCAGAACTATCAAAATATTGAATGGATTGCCTCTGGCTGCAGCATTCTTCCTTCTTCCATTTTAGTTCTTCTATCAAAGACTGGATGACTGTTGGAAATATTGTAGATAGGTCTTATTTTAATTTTGCAGAAAAAGAGGGCAAGTATGATTTGGGCACAGTTTCACTTTCCTACACTGTGTGTGTGTAAAATTCTTTGAAATTGAAATATTCAGAATGGCAAAGAGAAAAATCTCTATGTATGTGTCAGTGAGCACAGAGGAGTGCTATAAGGAAGTCATAAAAGGTATTTTTAAGATATTTGAATAATCTACAATATAGAAGAGGTTTATAATATTGAATATATATATATAGTCTATAAGATAGAAACTCAATTTGCTTGACCACAAAGACCATGTTGTTTTTCAGTCATTTCATTCGTATCTGACTCTTTGTGACCTCATTTGGGGCTTTCTTCACAGAGATACTGGAATGGTTTGCCATTTCCTTCTCCAACTCATTTTATACATGAGGAAATGAGAAAAAATGGGTTAAGTTACTTCCCTAGGATCACATGACTAGTGTTTGGGGCCAGATTGGAACTCATGAATAGGAATGATCCTGCTCTCCTTGGGTTCTTGATTAGGATAAGAACTAAGTAAAAGCAAAAAATACGTAAACTAAATACATTTTTTTTTTTACAGAAAATATGAATAACTACTATGAGGCAGGAGGGGGAAAGTAGAAATCAGTAAATATTTTATGGAGGAGGTGAAAGTTAAGTTTGGTCCTGATAGAAGCTAGGGTTTCTTTAGTTTTCTTTTTCTTTTTACAATGCAATAAGCATTTATTTTATTTTTTCCAGTTACATTTCTGGGTAGTTTTCAGCATTCATTTTCATAAAATTTAGAGTTCCAAATTTTTTCTCCCTCCCTTCCTTTCCTCCCCCCTGCACAAGACAGAAACCAACCTGATATAGGTTATATATGTTCATTCCACAAGAGCTTCCACTTTTTATCAGTTCTTTCTATGGGAGTGGTTAATATGCTTCTTCATTCATCCCTTGGGAATTGTCTTGGATCATTGTATTGCTTAGAGTAGTTCACAATTGCTCATTGAACAATACTTCTGTCACTATGCACAATGTCATCCCAGTTCTGCTCACTTCACTACACATCAGTTCATATGAGTCTTTCTAGGTTTTTCTGGGATCATCCTGTTTGTCATTTCCTATAGCACAATACCATTCCACTACAGTCATATACCACAGCTTCTTCAGTCATTCCACAATTGGTGGGCATTCCCTTGATTCCCAATTCTTAGCCACCACAGAATTGCTATAAATATTTTTTGTACAATTTTTCCCCCTTTTCTTTTTTTCACAATTTTTATTGTTAAAGGTTTCCCTCCATCCTATTCCCTCCCCCATGATATTTACTCCATTATCTATCTTCTTTCACCCTATCCCTCTTCAAAAGGGATTTGCTTCTCTGTCCCCTCCCTCAATCTGCCCTGCCTTGTTTTGCCCCTCTCTCTTTATCCCCTTCCCCTCTTATTTTCCTGCAGGGTTAGATAGATTACTCCACCCAATAGGGTGTTAGTTAATCCCTCCTTGAGGCAACTCTGATGAGATTATGGTCTTTGAGCCTATTCTGATGAGTGTAAAATTCATTTACTGCCCTGCTTCTCCCCCCTCTCTTACCCCATTCCATAAGACCTTTCCTGTTTCTTTCATGTGGGATTTCACCCTATGCTACTTCTGCCCTTCCCCCTCCCCCAGTGTATTCCTCTCACCCCTCAATTTTACCCTAAAGATGTCATCATGGGACAGCTAGGTTACAGAGTGAATAAAGCATCCACCTTGGACCAAGGGGACCCCAGCCAAAACTCAGTCTCAGACATAAGACAGTCACCCATTGCATGACCCCAGGTATATCCCCCAACTCCAATTTTTTATGGTTCTCTAGGGTCTTATATTTGAAAGTCAATTTTTCCATTCAGTTCTGGTATTTTATCATGAATGCCTGAAAGTCCTCTTTTTCATTAAAGTGCCATTTTTCCTCTGAAAGATTACACTCAGTTTTGCTGGATAGGTAATTCTTGGTTGTAATTCTAATTCCTTTGCCCTCTGGGATATCATTTCCCATGTCCTCCACTCCTTTAATGTAGAAGCTGCTAGATCTTTTGCTATCTTGCCTGGGGCTCCACAATACTTGATTTTTTTTTTCTTTTTGGCAGCTTGCAGTATTTTCTCCTTAACCTGGTAGCTCGGAATTTGGCTACAATATTCCTGGGAGTTTTCCTTTTGTGATCTCTTTCAGGAGGTGATTGGTGGACTCTTTCAATTTCTATTTTATCTTCTGAAAAAGCTAGGCTTTCAAGGAGTAGTTTGGGTTGGGGAAGGGAAGCATCTAATAGCCTATGCAAAAGCATGAAGGTGAGAACTGGAGTAATGTTTATAAATTATACCAGATAAACCAATTTGACTAAAACTTTGCAAAGCATGGGACAGGAGAGAACATTAAATCAGTCTTGGATCAGACTGAGATAGGTAAGGGCTTTGAATGCAAAAAGAGAAATTTGTGTTTTAGTCTAGAGGGAGGAGGGAGCCACTGGAGTTAATTGAGTAGTAGAGTTATATGGTCTGGCATGTGCACTAAGAATATGAATTTGGAAGTTGTGTAAAAGAAAGATTGGAAATGGGCAAGATTCAATAAAGGAAACTAATTAGGAGGCTATTGCAATACTACAGGTGAAAGGTGATGAAAGCCAAAATTGACTTTGGTCTGAGTAGAAAGAAGGGAAAAGATTTAAACCTTTAATTATTCTAGTCTGATACAAATGGCAAAATTTCTAATTTTGGAAAAATCATAATCAACAAGAAAAAACAGACATACAGGAAATGGAAACAAATTTGCTAATGAGGGGGAGGGGTGAGATAAGAGCTATGAAGTACTATTTGACATTGTTTATGGAAGCCTGATAATGAACTTAGCACAGTGCTATCCACTTTTGTGGGTTATTAAATGATATGATCATTGTCCTTTTCCTTGTAGAGCTTGCATATAAATCCACCTAGATTCATAAAAGACAGAACATCATTAAGAGCCCATTGTCTGGGGCAGCTAGGTGACACAATGGATAAAGCACCAGCCCTGGATTCAGGAGCACCTGAGTTCAAATCCGGCCTTAGACACAACACTTACTCACTGTGTGACCTTGTGCAAGCCACTTAACCCTCATTGCCACACCGAAAAAAAAAAAAAAAAAGCTCCTGTTGTCTACAGGTCTGGTACTATCTCATGTCTATTTTTTGCACCATTATGTGGCTCAGTTTAAAGTAAAATAGTAAATATATCTCTACTTGTGAATTTTAGAGCCAGAAATTTGAGTTTGACCAATTGTTGAATGAACCAGAAACAACAACAATAAAAAATGATAATAGTAATAATAATCATAGGCATTTATATAGTGCTTTAAAAATTGTCATGCTTATATATAACTATAAGTATATATACATGTTTGCTATGTGTATACATGTATATACACACACATATATGTATGTGCATATGTATATATGTATACGTGTGTGTGTGTGTGTGTGTGTGTGTGTGTGTGTGTGTGTGTGTAGGGTAAGTGCTAACTATAATCCCATTTTTCAAATGAGGAAATAGCCTTGGAGGGGTTAAGGGAGTTGGCTAGTGTTATATGCCTAGTAATGAGTCTGGTATAGCATATGAACTCATGTCTCCCTGAATCCAAACAAGTTAAGTATTCTATCCACTATGCCACTTAGGTGATGCCATCAAGAATGGCTATTGATGCTCTAAAATATCTTAGGATGAAAAGTGTTAAATATTAAAACATAAAATGTCTTTTTGTTATATTTCTAAGGGAGAAGGATCAGTCAACTGGACTAATATAATTGCACAGAAGTAGAATGCCTAAGGTTCTTAACCCTTTTTAGACCCAGATGGTAAATGCCATTCAATGCATTGTAATGAACTGTGGAAGAAAAATTTGACATTTGCCTTCATTTATACATGCATGCCTTGCTACAATTATTTCCTAAAACCCTAACTTCTTAGTAGTTTCTCTGGAAAACTTCAAGGCTTATGATAGAAAGTTACTGTAGGAAAACACTGCATGATAAAAGTGATTTAAATACCTTCTTGAATTTTAAAGAGAACACCAGGAGAGTAAAAAGATTTAAGCAAATGGTTTCCTTTTGTCAGAAAGACATAAAGCCTTTGAAATAATACGAGACAAGATCACTGAAATATCAATTCCCCAGTGAGCTCAAACATTGCAAATATGCCTTTCTTTGATATAATTCTACTAGGAGTCATCTACATTGGCTATTAATTCACCATTATTTTTCCATAATGCAACATTCAGGTTAAAATCTACACCATGTACGTTAACATCTACAAAGTTCCTATGCACTCTAAATGATTAAAATTTCCTTATAAGTTATCACAAAAAATCCCTCATATATCCAGAATCTTCAATGCATTCAGAGTATGCATGGACACATCTATTATCTTTATATGTGTTTTTAAATCTTTAAAAAAATAATAGTAATACTTAAATATTCCAATAAATCAGTGATCCCATCCATGAGGCTGCTAGGGAATTCAGAGTTTAAAATACCAGTCCTGGAATGAGGAAAATCTGATTTCAAATTTGACCTCAAACACTTTTTTTGTGGTGTGACCCTAAACAGATCATTTAGTCTCTGCTTAACTCAGCTTCCTCAACTGTAAATATGGCTTAATAATAGCACCTCTCTCGTAGGGTCATTGTGAAGATCAAATGAGATAATGTTTGTAAAACATTTAGCACCGTTCTTGTCACATAGTAGGTACTATATTAATTGTTGTTGTTGCTGTTGTTATCCAAATATGAATTAATTTCAACAATGTGAAGCAAATATGCTGATTCTTCCTCAACCTTTGTAACTCTTGTCTATGTCCTCCTATAATTTGTCACAGTGTTTCTGCCACACATACTTAGAACCTTTATCATGTTGCCTGACATCATCAGGTTACCAGTGAAGTATGCAGACATGAGGTCTATCCATCAGTTATTTTTCTTTCTTACACAATATGACTGACCCATCTTGTTTCAATTTTAATTATTTAATGATCTTTTACCACTTCTCTCAAATCATTCATTTTTCAAGATCTTAATGCCCAAATGCCACTCACTAACAATTGGGTGATAATGACTTTTGAGTTTTCATTTGCACATATATTTTCCTTTGCCCTCATAATAACCATATGAGGGAGGTAGGAAGTTCTCATGTCTCACATATTAAAGAGATGCCATAAAGAATCTATGTGACGTTCTGGAGGTCACACAAAGTAATGTTTGATGTAACAGCCACTACTTAAAATCTCACTCTCATTCTCCGGATCAGACATGTAATCAGATTTAATGGAAAGTCAACTAATCCAACCCCAAAACAAAGATAAATCCAGATGAATCCCTATTATACCACAACTTACAAACATTAATGCAGCCTCTGTTTAAAGTCCTCCACTAAAAGGGAACCCATTAACTCCCATGGTAGAACAGTCACTTTGAGATAATTCTTTCTATTCATTGGGAATATTTTCTTTCCATCAAACCCTATTGATCTTCTCCAGCTGTTATTTTGTTACCTCAACAATAACACTTGAACTAAAATCTACAAAGTAATTTTCTGGAACCTCAGAAACTCTTTACCAAGTCATTTACTTTGGTATATATGGCATCATGGCTTATAAATTATCATCTGGAAATGATTCACAAGCAAAACTGTAGTATTTCCTGCCTGAGTAATATACAACCTAGATGTCCTTGACATCTTATTTTATCTCTATCATTTGAGGGCAGTGTGTGTTTCATCTAGAATGTCTGTTATAATGAGAAAATATAATGGGTGAAGTTTAAGTCAGAAAAATTCAACAGCATTCATGAAAAATGTTCCAGTTTCTATCAAGAGCAGGGTCCTACAGTGCAATCTAGCATATGACATTAACTCTGTAATTGCAGACTGAATGAAAAAGAATAAAGACAGATAATCTTTGAATGGACACAAAGAAGATGGGTGCAAATGATGTCAGATGACTCCTGAATGCATGGGAGGTAAAAGAAATTCAACTCCATTAGATAATCATTGCTAATATACACAAGTGAGAGGAAGAGAACAGTGTTGTGGAAAGATGGTTGGATGGAGCAGAAATGAATGAAGAGGAATGACTTGGGGCAATAGCTACTGAGGGGAGATGGGAAGAACAAAGGCTAACGCTGTCCTACAACCCTTACTTAATGGATGAAAAGTTAAAGAAGATGAACGTCAGAATACAACTGCTGAGCAAATGTGAATCAAATGAAGATAAATATTGTCCAAAAACTTGCACTGAGTCTGTAGGGGGTGAACTAAGATGAAAAATACAAGGCACTAAGAGTGGAATGAGCCAGAGCCAAATAAAGATCAATGTTTCTGTATTAGAACATTGAACTATTCCTGGCTTGTTTGGCAGTGGCTGTATGTTTGTAAAATATATAATTCTAACTACATAAGTACCAGGAGATTTTTTCGTGTGTTTTCTATGTAAACTGCATCAATTTGTTAAACATAGCAGATTAATGACACTCTTATCCCTGTATATATACATATCTTCCCTAAAATGCACTCAGGGTGTTTTGGCTTGGGCAACCAGGATATGTTGAAACTGTTACTTTTCAATTTCTATTAAGTAGTAAATAATAGGCTTAAATATAAATAATACTACAGGATTTTGATGAAAGTTCTAACACCCAGTACTTCTTATTTCATATGGCTTTTTCAGGGAGTGCCACAGAAGTTCACATGGATCAATTTCACTAGCAGCTCTGTCAGATTCCCTTGTCAGATCTTCCCAGTTGTTTAAAACCATACTACCTGCATTATTTCATGCTCATCTTCATCCAGAATTTAGATTATATCTATGGAACTCTGGTCTTTGGTAAATGTGTTATTGCCTTAAACATTTCATAACAATGCTACTACACATACCAATGCCTATGCCAGGTTGTTTGTCACCCACTAGCTAGCATTCCATTATATATTATATTCTACTATTAGAATATGAGCTTCTAGAGAACAGAGATTGTGTTGTTTGAAAGTATTTGTATGCCCAGAGATTAGAATATCCCTTGGCCGAAGTTAAAAAGTTATGAAATGCTTTTGAATGTATTCATCCATTCATTTATGTTTAAATACATTCAGTATTGTAAGAAAAAAAATCACTTTAGAGGGAAAACCTGGTCCTTAAAAAATAGGCTGGATGATCAAGGTGTCAGTAATATATTGGGGTTTAGAATGGACCTTGGAGATCATCAGGTAGTCTAACCCTTTCATTTCACAAACAAGGAAACTGAGACCTGGAGAGGTACTTACCCATGGTGACATAACACGTGGCAGAGTTCAGATATGGAGCCAGGACCTCTGGCTCTAGTACTGGAATCTAAATTATTTGAATGCTGAGAATTTTTCATTTGTTATTTTGGTGAAGAACAACCCATAAAAACAGGAAAACTAATTTATCAACCTGCATAGATTTATATATTTATTTGGATTTTTTCATGTAACCAGACTGCCCTGTCTCTAAAAAAATGCCCAAGTGATAAACTCAGCATTAAATAAAATCAACAATACCCAAACAATATATGTTCTCTGAAAAATGGCACAAAGTGCTCTATAAGAGTGGTTAATTTAAATAGCAAGATGTTGTTCAGATATTTATTTTTGCTAATAAAAGCATTGTGTTTATTGTCATTACTGTACTATTTGTAATTCTAGAAAACTTTTTTGTGTTCAGAATACTCATTTAACCATCTTATAATCTTGTGTCATCCACTGCTATCTACTTAAGTTTCCAAATGCATAATTCAAACTTATAGGAATTAAACTTGAATGAAATCTATTTCTAATTTTCAAGTATGACCCAGGAAGCTCACTTTGGCTGAACTCACAAATCCTCCAATTTGATTTTTATTAATATTTTCATTGTAATCCTCAATATACTTTTATTGCATCCACAGAACACTGTAGGTGTTAAATATGGTAGTCCAATAAATTGAAGCATATGGTACAACATTTCTATACTATACAGAGGGAAGAAGAAAATATGGATCTCAGTTTATAAATCACATATGGGCAGGAACACCTACTGTATTATGCCAATGTCAGTACTCATCAACAATTCACTATGGGATGTACATTGGACATTTTGCAATAAAACATAGTGAATTACCACCTCTTACAGTCTCAGTTATAAAAAGGGCACACCAAAATGTGTCCAGTATACAGAGAACATATAAAGAACAAGTACTTGCACTGTTTCCCTGCAGAAATAGCCTTCAACTCATCAGACTAATTTACCCAAATTTTTATTCATAAAAAGTCAACTATTTTTTTTTGTGTGAGGCAATTGGGGTTAAGTGACTTGCCCAGGGTCACACAGCCAGTAAGTATTAAGTGCCTGAGTCCGGACTGGAACTCAGGTCTTCCTGAATCCAGGGCCAGTGCTCTATCCACTGTACCACCTAGCTTACCCGGCCCCCCCCCCCCCCTGCAATCCTTTGTTCTTGAAGGGGACCAATGACATTAGGAGAGTGGTGCCTTGACTTGCAAGTGAATAGGATTTAATTTGGGCAGAGCTGTGCAAAGCCATGAACCCCATTCTCTCCTTTGGAGTCATTGGAGTCTAGTGGCAAGATATTGGTTAAGAAGTCTGGCAAAGGCCCTGGATGCAGTAGGAGACACTGATTTAAGATAAGATCTTTCCCTGGTTTCATTTTGTCTGAGGCAATGCTCATTCAGTAATTAAAGGATAGGTAAGAACTGAGACAAAAGAGGGCTGAGTTTGCCTTCATAAAAGTATCAGTCTGGGAGTGGGAGACCCTCAGTATTTCTGGCCAGAACAGAAACAACTGCTCTTTCCCAGGATTCCATAGAATCATAGAATGATAGATTTTGAGCCAGAAGGCATCTTAAGGGCTGTTATATTCAACCTACATGGTTTTACAGATGGAGAAACATAGGTTTACCTTGTGAGGTTGCTTCCCCTGGGTCATGCAACTATTAAGGTGAGATTTAAATACAGGTCTTCTTGAGTCCAAATACAACACTATACTCATTGTGCAACTTAAGTGTATGTCATTTTCATCAATCTCCCTGCCCAATCCTGGCAATGGATGGGAATAAGCATTTCTATCATGATTACTATGATTTCATTTGATCCTCACAACAGCCCTGAAAGCTAGTTGGTGTTATGATCCCTGTTTTACAGTTGTGGAAAATGAGGCAAACATAGGTTAAGTGATATATCCAAGGTCACATAGTGAATGTCTAAGGCTGGCCTTGAATGAACCCAGGCCTTTCTAACTCTAGGTCCAGTCCTCTATCCATGAAACACCCATGCCATTGCCCACTAGGTAACCCTAAAAATTAATTCTTCATAGATTATGCTATCCCATGCTTCACTGTCATACAATTTCACTAAAGAAATGTTATTATTAAAACAATTGTAGGGGTTTTTTTATTCAGTTAGAAACAATTTTGTAATTTTCAGAGGCAACTTTCCAACCTGTCTTTAATTGTGTACCTAAATCATTGTTTATATACAGTGCCTATTATAGATATAAACACTTAGGAGATATAATATATAAAGCAGCTGATTTAGTGGTATAAGGACAGGAATTCAAATCTGACCTCAAAAACTTTTGTATACGCCTGAATAAATCACTTGACCTCTTTGTGCCTCTGTAAAATGCCAACTTTAAAATGGCAGTGAAGAGTAACACCTGTCAGAATTGTGGTGAGGATGAAATGAGATTATATTTTAAAGTAGTTTGCAAATTGTAAATTACTAAACAAATGTTAGTTATTATTATCATTATTATTAATATTAAAAATACAATGCAGATGTGTTGGGCAGATCTTATGCAACGAATAACATGTAACAGACAACTAATAGAAAATAGATTTCTCAGTGATAAAATCAATCTCAAGAGATTGGCTATGGGTCTGAAATAATGCTCGGAGAATAATAAATTGGGAAGGCTTCTTTTTGGTTTAAATATAGTAAAAAATTATTTCCATTCCCTTAACTGATTTGCCACATGAC
This sequence comes from Dromiciops gliroides, assembly GCF_019393635.1. NCBI lineage: Eukaryota > Metazoa > Chordata > Mammalia > Microbiotheria > Microbiotheriidae > Dromiciops > Dromiciops gliroides. The sequence continues at coordinate 720,003,539 of NC_057861.1, forward strand.
AGTGTAACTACATGGAAGATATAAGCAAGGTGGCAAATCCGGAAGGAATAAAAAATACCTACTGGGGGTAATGAATGTGTAAAGCCAAGGAGGAATAAAAGAATAAATGTGAGAGAAAAGATTGGATTAAGGGGGAAATGATGGATTTGCAGCCAAAGGACTGGGATTAAAGTCCCAAGTCTGCTTCTATCTTTTTTTTTTTTCTTGACAAATCAATAACATATGATTCATCTTCCTCCTGAATATAGTAAGGAAAGTGACTAGGTACCTTCTAAAACCTCCACCATCTCAAATTCTATCATTTTCTAATCCATGATTTAGAATAAATAAATACTTGTCCAACTATTTCATTAAGATAGCGGATAAGGGGGCAGCTAGGTGGCACAGTGGATAGAGCACTGGCCCTGGAGTCAGGAGGACCTGAGTTCAAATCTGGTCTTAGACACTTAACACTTAACTAGCTGTGTGACCCTGGGAAAGTCACTTAACCCCAATTACCTCACTAAAAAAAATAAATAAATAAAAAGATAGAGGATAAGTCTGACAGTACTGAATTAATAATAAGCAAATAAGTATAATGAATAGGCCAACATTTCCAGCTTATTAATGGTCAATTTAAACTAACAGAAAATTAAACAAGATGCCTTAATATGCTACTAACATATTATTTTCTATTTTTAGTTTGCAGGGCTAAGCCAAAATAGTATATAAAATGTATAACAAAAATTTTATTAGATATACTATGTTTAATTGTTAATGTATTTTACACATGCATTTGTGAATTAAATTTCATGATTTCAAAAAAATTTGTACATGTAATTTTATTTTAATTTTTATAGAAACTTTCTGGGCATTGTATAATTAACATATTTTATTTTAGTGTAGGAATTTGAAAATCCAAGTCATGGATTCACTTGCGCACATCCTCTTAGCTAGCAAGTAACTCACAGACATTGGGATTCAAACTCAAGATTGCCGAGTTTAGGTTTAAGCCTGGTGGTCTTTTCATCATAATCCATCTTTTTTAACACAGAAGAAAAGAAATAAAAAATGACCAAGGACAATTCACTTTTTTTTTTTTCGGGGCAATAAGGATTCAGTGACTTGCCTAGAGTCACACGGCTAGTAAGCATCAAGAGTCTGAGGTCGGATTTGAATCCAGGTCCTCTTGAATCTACGGCCTGTGCTTTATCCACTGCACTACCTAACTGCCCCCAACAATTCATCTTTTTTTTTTTTTGGTGGGGCAATGACGGCTAAGTGACTTGCACAGGGTCACATAACTAGTAACTGTCAAGGGTCTGAGGCCGGATCTGAACTCAGGTCCTCCAGAATCCAGGGCCGGTGCTTTATCCACTGTGCCACCCCCTTCAATTCCCTTTTAAATCAATTTTCTGCACCATGTTTCTCATTGAAATAAGTGAAATGCTTGAAAAGTAACTGCTTTAAAAGTCAACCTCTATATTTAGACTCAGTGGTGTATACAGAAAAGACTAGAAAATATAATTTTCTTTGAATAGTATTGGTTACCTTTCTAGTATCACCAGAACCCAAGTATGAAGGGTATGTTTAAATTAGGAATGGGCTAACATGTTTTAGTGATAAAACTCCCTGGGGAGATTCCAAAGTTGTTCTTCGTTTTGGTTTTTAAATCAAACTTTCATATAATTACAATCTCTCTCTCTCTCTCTCTCTCTCTCTCTCTCTCTCTCTCTCTCTCTCTCTCTCTCTCTCTCTCTCTCTCTCCCTCTCCCTCTCTCTCTCTCCTTCTCCCTCTCCCTCTCTCTCCCCTTCTCTCAACTCTTTGGCATTATTGCTCTCCCTGATCCACCAAAGAGGAAAAGAGGAAGTTGGCCATTCTCCAGTTAATGAGAATAACTTTGAAAGCCAGAGTACATAACTTCTACCTTATAGTTAGGAATAAAGATTTAATTATGAAGTTTGGTTGGTCCAATTTGCCAAATTAATGAGTGGTCCCAGTCTCTTTCTTGTAGACTCTGCATAGAGATAGAGGTCTGTTACCACACAGTTATAATTTTGCCTCAGTCGCTTCTAATGCTTGCTAGATATCCAATGCTCTGCCCTTTCTTAGTGTTCAGTATTGATGCAGAAATGTGGCTGGAATGTTATTTTCCATATGACTTCATCTTGTGAGCACTGCATTTTATCTTTCATTCTTTATTAAAAATCTGAAATCAAATTTGATTCCTATTTGATCTATGTAAAGGCCTCCTATCAGGGCTTCTCTCCAGCCCCTAAATGAAGAGTGAATAGTTAAACAAACATCGAGATTCTCTCCTTGAAAATCATTTCTAGGCACACAGCAGTTTGATGTACTTTGGCAACATGGGATAAAACAGGATCAATGCTGATGGAAGGAGAGGTCTCAGAATAAGGAAAGGAGGAGAACTTTTGGTTCAAAAGATGCCTAGATAAGATGCTCAGTGGGAAGAAGACTGGGGAGGAAAATTGACTCTGACCTAAAAAATGTTGAAAATTCTTAATAGCAAATGGCTTTTTAGAAATTGTTTTCTCTTAGTATGTGTTTGTGTGCTTTTTTTCCCCCAACTTCAAAAGCACAGCATATTCCTTGGGCTTTTGAAGTTCGAGTAGCATTCTGCAATGGTTATTGTGTGGCCAGCAGCAAAACTGTCCCTTTGTTGTTTTCCTTTTTTTAAATCCATGAGGCCACAAAGGTGCATCTCATTAATGTGCCCTGGATCTAATCTCAAAGTTGAGCATTTTGTTTAGTTCCTCTCAACCCATCCCTAGATGGAGCAATGAGAGCAAGCCTTAATTAACAATGACAGACTGTAGTGCAGTAACTGAGGTCAAGGATGCAAGTTTAAAATATCTCAAATATTTTCTAAATGCATCCAAATGCATCTTCATTTTAATGAGAATGTTTTCATTATTGCCCAGAACAAAATGAATTTTTCAATTACCACACATATGCATTTCAATATTTTGGTTCTTGTGTAATTCTCACAGTGATTCATGTTCCCTAATGCTTCAAATAGCTTTGTATTCTTTTTGTATATATTTTATATGTCTGTACCTGCATGTATGATGAGCCTTGCAGTAAACCAGATTCAGATCATAAAGTTAATTGGCACTTATGAGATGTTCCCATATTCCTAGAAGCATAACTTTAAGAAAACTAAAAGTATCAGTTGCCCAAATGATGCCAACATGTATTTGGATCACAATACAGTTGTCTTAACTAAAAGCAATCATAATAACACATTTCTTTTTGTTAATTAATAAATACTTTTATTTATAGTTTTGAGTTCCAATTTTTAATCCCCCTTTCTCCCCCTCCTCTCATGGTGGATAAATATCAGATAATCTATGATTATGTAAAACATTACCACATTTTTCATTTTGTACAAGAAATTTGATTTTAAAAAATGAAAGAAAGTGAAAAATAGCATGCTTCAGTCTGTTCCCCATCAATATGAGTTCTTGCTTTGGAGGTGGATACTATGTTTCATCAATAGCCTTCTGGTATTGTCCTGCATCAACATATTGTTTAGGATAGTCAAGTCATTCCCAGTTCTTCATCAAATTATATTGCTGTCTCTGTGCACAATGTTCACTTGGTTCTGCTCGCTTCAGTATACATCATTTCATACATGTCTTTCCAGGCATTTCTGAAGTCATCCTGCTTACAACACATTTCTATAACACTTATTTTCTTGAATTAACATAGAGTCAAAAGGTCTGAGGCTCCATATTTCACTAGGGGTAACTATAGCCTGAAACAGGAGGAATGATGATATCTTCATGGTTGTTTCCTACAGTCAACATAAGCAAACTAGAGTGTTATATCTAATGACATTGAATTTTAAAGAGCATCAATAAGACATATAAGATGATTCATCTACATATTATATGTGCTAATGAGAGATATCAGTTGCTTATTTTTTAGAACTATGAACAGTACATGAAACTTCTAAGTCTATTTTTATTGGGAGGAAATATCTTTCCTCTTAATTAATCTTAACACTGTCTTTTAAGAACACATAATTATTTAAAATGTTGGTCTGCCAAGCAAGACTTCTGTTCTCAAATTCTGTTAAAGTACAATGCCATTTTTTCCCTTTTAATTATACCACTCCAAGTTTACCTCAAATGTGTAAATTGCATGAAATATAACAGAAATAATATATTTGCAAGGACATAACGAAACAAGACCTTGAAGTCAATCAAGATTTTTTTTCATAGTTTTACTGACACTTAGTAAATTACAGAAATTAGGTGATTAATGAAAAACTAATAGTGAGAGTCAAAACAGAACCTATATGACCTTTCTTACAATTGTTTCAATGGCCCTCAAATGAGTTTCTTGCAAAAACCTTTCTAAATCTATAATGAAAAACAATTCATATTATAATGTTGGCAGATGAATTTGAGAGACTGGTAGAAATAAATGACTTGTCTGTTATCTTGACTTAATTTTCTTAAAATGTCCCTTTTGCCACAATCCTCTTTAAAAAATTCCAGCAAAATAATAAATTTTGTTCTTTAGTAAATTATTACAAAAATGTTTATAACTTGTAAATATGTACCTTAATTTATTAAAATAACAATATTTAACTCATTGACAAAGCTTATTTTTGTCGTTCTTCAATTGCTAGTTTTGACTGTTTCAAAGAAGAAAAATGAAGAATCCCATAAATCATTTAAGTGTTTCCAAACAATCACTTGTTTGTAATCATAGATATAAATATATGAATGATGTTAATTTGTTCATGCTTATTATAAATATTTGATAGTTTTATAGGAAGAGCTTAAAATAGACTGGAAACCAAAAGTACACATGCATATACTAATATATCTCAATTTAAGTAAGGTAGATGGAGTACCTAACTTGGAGTGGGAAAGAGGTCAATTTAATGAATTAACTATTATACATGGAGTGAAAAGAAGGGTGGGAGCCAAAATGGGGTGGCAGATGTTTACAAAAAGGACTAAAATGATTCCTGAAAAATTAACTCTGGTGCAATGAAGCTACAGATATGAAAAGATTCTGAGTGAAGAACATTTGCTCACAGTAATCACACTTTCTATGGTGTCCCTTTCTGAAAGTTGTCAAAATTGTCAAACCTTTGAAAATATTGACACTATAATTTTGAAATCAACATATTTTAGATAGTGATGTATTGATTATTTGATGAATAGGAAGTACAGATATGTGGCTTGATTCATCCTAGGTGCCTATAATGTATCCATGGACCTTCAATGGGATACTAGCTCATACCTAAAATCACTAAATCGGGTTTGTTTCAACCTTATTCACTGATGATGCAATCACATGGAGAGTGTTTTTTACTTAACAACTTCAACAAGACTTCCATCTTACACACACACACACGATCTCTATCTATATCAATCTATCTACATATCTATCTATACACACATACACTCTATATAGCATACTATATAACCAATAGATACATATATGTATATGTAAATACAAATAAATATGTGAATTTATGTATGTATATTTATATAACCTATATAGATATTAATATATCCAACATTATATTTTATATTTAATATATTTCAATTAGTTGTGTAAGGTGGCAGTTTTGATGAAGTTCTGATTTAAATAGTATGTCATATATATACATATATATGTTTAAATAGATCTTCATAGAGATCATGAATCCATATATATCTACATATATGTGTGTGTATAATTAACATGAACAGACATAAATTGTATCCATGATCTCCTTCATGAATGTCTTTTCTCCATTGATGCATATAACAATCCATCCTTACTTTCTCATCTTATCTGAATTTTCTCCACTTCCTTCCACAAGTTTTCCATAGGGGTTCTAATTAATGTATTCCTGTCTTCCCCTTAGATCTTTCAAGATTACATGTTGGCACCATGACATGACTTTAGCTATATCCATCAATGACACCTTACTCTTGCTACATTGTGGGCTCCCTTCTTTTTCCAATTTAATTCTTGATTGATTCTTTTTTATTCTAGGTTTTGTTTTTTTTATAAATCATCACTGGCATTAAGATGCAGGCTAATAAGAGACTTCATTCATCTTCTCTTTGTATTTCAAACAATCCTTTCAAAATTTTATCAGGGGTTGTAATATAAAATGATTTAGCATAAATGAACATGAACAGGATGATATTATGATTTTAATATAGGCTTTGTTGGCAAAAAGTACTTGGAGTGGAATGAATCGGGAATGGTTTGATAGACATCAAGTATCATTTGAGTTGAACTTTGAAGAAAAATCTTGTTTATAAGAATATGAGTTGAAGATAAAGTGCTTTCCAGGTATTTGGCATGACCAGTTAGAATGCATGGAATTGAGATTCAGAATATCTTATATGAGGCCCATTTGGCTCTACTGTTCGGTGTATGGAGACAGGAAAGACAAGTTGGGTCTAGGCTGAAAATAACTACATAAGAGATGAGCAGATATTTATTTCCAAAGGTAATAGGGAAGCACTGGAGTCTAGTTAGTAGGAGGATGTCATTGTCAGATCCAAATCATTTTGGAAGTTTTGTGGAGGATGGGTTGGAAATAGAGTGACTTGAAGCAGAGAGAATAGATAGGCTACAGCAATCATTCATGTTAGAGATGATAAAGACTTGGGATAGGGTTATAATTGTGAAAAAGGAAATTAGGTGGCACATTTGATAGAGAGATACAGTACTGGACTCAGGAAGAAAGAAGTTCAAATCTAATCTCAGACACTTACTAGAGGTGTGACGCAGGAGAACTAACTTGACCTCTATTTTCTTCACTTTCCTCATCTGTAAAATAAAGATAGTAATAACTTAAATGAACTTAAATGAAATTATAGTTTTAAAGCTCTTAGCTCTGTGCCTGGCATACAGCAAATGCCATATAAATTTTATCCATTTTTTTAAACTGTGGATTCAGATAAGGGGGCAGATTCAATAGATGTGGGAATAGAAAAAATATTTTGTGATGGAGTAAAAGTGTTAGTAGAGACTGAATATAGGAAAGTGAAATATCATGCATAAAGTTCATTAAGTAGGTCAGTTTGACTGAACCACTGAATGTGTACAGGGGAGCAAAGTAGAATAAGTACAATGGTATCAGAATGAAGACTCAAATTCAGAGTTTGGAACTTAAATCTATTTCCTACTACCCTGCCCAAGGCTGCCTCTCAACCATGATGATGAATAAACTCCTGAAATATATTTTTGTTGAAAAACTATTAATCATGTTTGCATTTATTTCCCTTTCTGAAGAACAGATGGGAACCACATTATTTTTTTGCTATTTGTCCCTATTCACTATAGCCCAGTAGTTGTGTGCTATATACAGATTGCTTACAAAAGCACCAAACCATGTAAATTAGTATCATTTTGGTAAGAGTAGTTAAAAAGAAACTAACATGTATGTTTTTGTACTCTCAGTATAATATTAACCAGATTAGCATAGACTGTAATGTGAATCCCTGGCTTCCTTCAAGAAAAATCTCACATGACACTCCCTACAGGTAACCTGTGTTTATGCATGGAGTAGTTACTGTCTCTTCCCCTTGAAATTATTGTTTAAAATTATTTTGCATAAATCTTGTTTTTACTTATCTATTTATTCATTATGGGCTGCCTCCTTGGCTGTAGACTGTAAGTGCCTTGAGGATGGGAAATTATTAATTTTTGTTTGTATATATTCACATCCTAATAGAGTTGAATATATTTCTTAGTAATGCAAAATTTATTTTCAAGCATTTACTATTTTCAAGGCATTGTGTCTGTTAGGTCCTGAGCATGAAAAATCAAAAAGAAAAAGAAAAAAAGTCTTACATTATGCTAAGTGGATACAACATATTATTCCTGGATGTTACCCACAGAAGAGCTCATTGTGGGGAGGGGAATCAGTATATCACCATTCCACAGAATCATAGAACTTGAGAGGAGTAAGGAACATGCATGGCCATCTAATTCAACATAGACATGAAAACAAATAAGCATTGAACTAGATTAAATATCTCCCATCCCCCAAAAGCCAAACAAATAACTGGTGGGATGGCAAGTCAAACAATATTTGATCTATAAATACTTACTGAAGGAACATTTGTCCACAAACATGTAGTTATTGTCAAAACGCTAAAATTTTGATGAATCAAATAGATTTGGAATTGATAAATGCTAACTGCAGCTTATTCCCCAAGAATTTATGGGAGTGACGAAGAAATAAATGATCCAATGAGTTAACGTATAAAATAATTAAATCATATTATGTGTCTAATATACGGCATGCTTTCTGATGTTCTAGGGATACAAATAGAGAAGAAAATAAAATGTCTGTCCTCAAAAAGGATATATTTTTTCCATTTATTTATAATTTTTTTCCCCAAATTGCATGTAAAAACAAATTTTAACATCGATTTTTAAAACTTTGTGTTCCAAATTCTCTGCCTTCCTTCCTCCCCTCCCCCTTAATACCTCAAGCAATTCAATATAAGTTATATATCTGTAGTCATGTAAAACATTTCCACATTAGTTAATTTGTGAAAGAAAAGAGACTAAAATATACTTTAGAAAAAGGAACTAACAAAAAAATAAGCTTACATTTGTATTCAGAAAACATCAGTTCTTTCTCTGTAGATGGATTGCATTTTTATAAGTCCATGAGAGCTTTCTTGGATCATTGTATTCCTGAAAATAACTAAGTCATCCACAGCAGAGAATCTTACAATATTGCTGTTATTTTGTATGCAGTATATTTCACTTTGGATCAGCTCACGTAAGACTTTCCAAGTTTTTCTGATATCACTCTGCTCATCATTTCTTATAGCACAATGTTCCATCATAATCTCACCCCCAATTTTTTTCAGCAATTCCCCAATTGATCGGCATCTCCCCAAATTTGAATTCATTTTTTAAATCTTTTTTTGGATACCAATATTGTAGTGGTATTCTAAGTCAAAGAGTATGCATGGTTTTATAGCCCCTTGGCCATAGCTCCAAATTGCTCTACAGAATGTTTGAATCAGTTTACAACTTTACCAAGAGTGTATTAATGTCTTTCCCCCCATATCCCCTACAACATTTGTCATTTTCCTCTGCTCTCCTATTATCCAATATAGTAAGTATGAGGCAGTACTCAGAATTGTTTTGACCTAAATCTCTACAATCAATACTGAGGTAGAGGATTTTTTTATATGGCTATAGGTAGTTTTGATTATTTCACCTGAAAATTTCATGTCTTTTGATGGTCTATCAATTGGGGAATTGCTCTTATTTTAAGAAATTTGACTCGGTTCCCTATGTGTTTGAGAACTGATGCCTATCAAACACTTACTTCATTTTTTTCACAATTACTGTTGCTAACTGTATTTCCCTACATCCTATTCCAATATTTACTCTATTTTGTATCTTCTTTCAACCTATCTCTCCTCAAAAGTGTTTTGCTTCTAACTTTCCCCTACCCCAATCTGCCCTCCCTTTTTTCACCACCCCCTTATCCTTTGCCCCTCATAATTTCATACATGGTAACATATATTACTATACTCAAATGAGTGTGTATGTTATTCATTCTTTGAGCCAGTTCTGATGAGAGTAAGGCTCACTCACTCCCTGTACCTCCCCCATTTCTGCTCCATTCCAAAACTTTTTTCTTGCTTTGTTTATGTGAGATACTTTACCCCATTCCACCTCCCCCCTTCCCTTTCTTCCAGTGCATTCTTCTCACTCCTTAATTTTATTTTTTAAAAGATATCATCTGGGGCGGCTAAGTGGTGCAGTGGATAGAGCACCAGTCCTGGAGTGAGGAGTACCTGAGTTCAAATCCAGCCTCAGACACTTAACACTTACTAGTTGTGTGACCCTGGGCAATTCACTTAACCCAAATGCCTCACTTAAAAATAATAATTAAAAGATATCATCCCTTCATATAGGTGAAATCACACCTATGACCTCTGTCTAAACATGTTATTCCATTCATTTTCGGGGGAGCAGGGTGGAGCCAAGATGGTGGAGAGAAGCCAGGAAGTTACCTGAGCTCTTCTGCGTTTCCCTCAAAAGCAACATTAACAAAAACAAAACAAACAAACAAAAAAGCAATTTTAATTTAATCCTCTAAATGGATTCTGCAACTACAGAACCTCGAAAAAGACAGAGAGACACAATCTTCTTACTTGAGATAATTTAGAAGACTTCAGGAAATGTCTGTCTCAGTTGGGTTAAAGGGGAGTGAGGCTTTATACAGCAAGACTTGACACAGTGCAACTCAGCAAAGCTTAGATAGGCATGCCATGGAGAGGATCTGGGCAGGTCAGTAGGATGCTCCTAGATAGAGCATAAATAAGTAGCTGAGTTCCCTTGGTCCTGGCTCAGAAGACTGATGGCATAACAGGCCATTTGTCAGGCCTGCCATCGCTGGCTGGGAGAGCAAAGTGCTATCTAGAATACCGCACAAAGGACAGGTGTGACCTAGTCAAGCCATCCCAGCACAGGGAGCAAGCCCAGGGCTCTGTGAAATCCAAAAGCCACAGAGACCACAGAACAGACAGCCAGTGACATGGCCCATATCCCTGAGCACAAGAAGCTTGCAACAGTTACCTCTATGTCCCAGGATCAGACTTCAGCTATATAAGTTTAAAAATAGGCTAGAATATTAGTAAGAAACAAAAAGGGACACTTATCTTTGACAGCTTCTATAGTGAAATGGAAAACCAAAACATAAACTCAGATGAGTTTATCAAAATGCATACAAGTTTATCAAAATGTATACAAGTGAAGACCCAAGTGGGAAGATTATCTTGTCTCAAGACCAAAAAAGCCTTCTTGGAAGAGCTTAAAAAGGCTTTTAAAAAGCAAATGAGAGGTGGAGCTAGGCAGCACAGTGGATAGAGCACTGGCCCTGGAGTCAGGAGAACCTGAGTTCAAATCTGGCCTCAAACACTTGACAATTTACTATCTGTGTGACCCCTAGGCAAGTCACTTAACTCCAATTGCCTCACCAAAAAAAAAAAAAAAAAAAGAAAAGAAAAAAAAGAAAGCAAATGAGAGAGGAAGAAGGAACAATGGGAAAAGAAATGATAGAACTGAGAGTTACACTTGAAAAAGAAGCACAAAAATTGACCAAAGAAAAGAATTCCTTAAAAAAAGGAGAAAAAATTGGCCAAATGGAAAAAGATGTGCACAAGCTTTCTGAGGAAAATAATACCCTAAAAATTAAAATTGGATAGAAGGAAGCTAAGGACTTCATGAGACACCAAGAATCTGTCAAGCAGAATCAAAAGACTGAAAAAAATAGAAGAAAATGTGAAATACCTCATTGGAAAGACAACTGACCTGAAAAATAGATCCAGGAGAGATAATCTAAGAATTTTTGGAGTACCTGAAAGCCATGATCAAGAAAAGAGTCTATATATCATATTCCAGGAAATTTTCAAGGAGAATTACCCTGATATTGTAGAACCAGAGGATAAAATCATCATTGAAAGAATCCATTGATCACCTCCTGAAAGAGACGCCAAAAGGAAAACTTCAAGGAATATTGTAGCCAAATTCCCAAATTATCAAGTGAAGGAAAAAATACTCTAAGAAGCCAGAAAGAAACCATTTAGGGGGCATCCAGGTGGCACAGTGGATAAAGCTCCATCCCTGGATTCAGGAAAACCTGAGTTCAAATCTGGCCTCAGACACTTGACACTTACTAGCTGTCTTACCCTGGGTAACTCACTTAACCCTTATTGACTAACAAAAAAAAAGAAAAAAAAGAAACCACTTAAATATCATGGAACCACAGTCAGGATTGCACAGGACCTGGAAGCTTCATCATTAAAGGATCTCAAGACTTGGAATATGATATTCTGGAAGGCAAAGGAGCTGGGATTACAACCAATAATAAACTACCCAGCAAAACCAATCATTCTCTTTCAGGGGAAAAGATGGACGTTCAGTGAAATAAAGGAATTCCAACATTTCCTGAAGAAAATATGAGAAGTGAACAGATAATTTGATCTTCAAATACAAGACGCAAGAGAAGTATAAAGAGGTAAACAGGGAAACAAAAGTTGTTTGCTAAGGTTATACATTCTACATCCCTATGAGGGAGGATAATAGTTTTAACTCTTGAGATCTGTGTTTCTATTGGAATATTATTTAGCAATAAGAGAAGAAAAAGTAATTAAAAGAATTAGAATAGGCAAGGAGGAAACAAAATTTATACTCTTTGCAGATGATATGATGGTATACTTAGAGAATCCTACAGAATCAACTAAAAACTACTTGAAACAATTAACAACTTTAGCAAAGGGGGCAGGTAGGTGATATAGTTGATAAAGCAATGGCCATGGAACCAGGAGGCCCAGAGTTCAAATCCAGCCCCAGACACTTTAACACTTACTAGCTGTGTGACCCTGGGCAAGTCGATTAACCCTCATTGCCCCGCAAAAAACACAAACACACAAACCAAAACAAACAAACTTTAGCAAAATTGCAGGATATAAAATAAACCCACAAAAATCATCAACATTTCTATACATGACCAATAAAGCTCAGCAGGAAGATATAGAACTAGAAATTCCATATAAAGTGGCTGTAGACAGACAATATAAAGTACTTGGGAGTCTACCTGCCAAGATAATCCCAGGAACTCTATGAACACAATTTCAAAACCCTTCTCACACAAATACAATCAAATTTAAATAATTGAAAAAAATATCAATTTTTCATGTATAGGTTGAGCCAATATAATAAAAATGATAATCCCAGCTAAATTAATTTATTTATTCAGTGCCATACCAATCAGACTACCTAAAAATTATTTTATACTGTTAGAAAATATAATAATAAAATTCATCTGGAAGAACAAAAGGTCAAGAATATCATGGGAACTAATAAAAAATGCACAGGAAGGTGGGCTAGCCATACTAAGTCTGAAGCTATACTATAAAGTGGCAGTCATCAAAACTATTTGGTACTGACTAAGAATGGGAGTGGTGGATCAATAGAATAGGTTAGGCACAGCAATTACAGTAGTAAATAACTATGGTAATGTACTGTTTGATAAACGCAAAGACTCCAGCTTCTGGGATAGGAACTCTGTATTTGGCAAAAACTGCTGAGAAAACTGGATGATAGTATGGCAGAAACTAGGCATAGAAAAACTTCTTACACCATATACCAAAATGAGGTCAAAATGGGTACAGGATTTAGACATAAAGGAAGATACCTTAAGTAAATTAAGAGACGAAGGAGTAATTTACCTTTCAGATCTATGGAGAAGCAAACAATTTGTTTCCAAACAAGAGATAGGGAATAGTATGAAATTCAAAATGGAAGACTTTGATTACATTAAATTAAAAAGGTTTTTTTTTGCAAACAGAAGCAATGCAGCCAAAATTAGAAGGGATGCAGAAAACTGGAAAACAATTTTATAGCCTGTATTTCTAATAAAGGCCTAATTCCTAAAAGATATAGTGAACTAAATGACATTTATAAGAATGTAAGTCATTCTCCAATTGAGAAATGGTCAAAGGATTTGAACAGGCAGTTTTCAGATGAAGAAATCAAAGCTATCTATTGCCATATGAAAAAATGCTCTAAATAACTATTGCTTAGAGAAATTTGAATGAAAACAACTCTGAGGTATCACCTCACACTTATGTGATTGGCCAATATGACAAAAAGGAAATAATAAATGTTGGAAAATGTGTGGAACACTAATGCATTGTTGGTGGAACTATGAATTAATCCAACCATTCTGGAGAGCAATTTGAAACTATACCCAAAGGGCTATGGTACTGTTCATACCCTTTGACCCAGTGGCATCACTAGTAGGTCTGTAATCCAAAGAGACCATAGAAAAGGGAAAAGGAGCCACATGTACAAAATATTTATTGCAGCTCTCTTTGTGGTGGCAAAGAATTGGACATTGAGGGAATGCCCATCAATAGGGTAATGGCTAAACAAATTGTGGTATATTAATGTAATGGAAGACTATTGTTCTGTAAGAAAAGATGAGCATGCTAACTTCAGAGAATCCTGGAAGGACTGCCATGAACTGATGATGAGTGAGATGAGCTGAACCAGGACAATCTTGTACACAGTATCAACAAAATATCTTGATCAATTGTGATAGACTTGGCTCTTCTCAGCAGTGCAATGATCCAAAACAGTTTCAAGGAACTCATGATAGAAAATGTTCTCAACATCCAGAAAAACAATCTATGAATTATGAATGCAGATTGAACCATACTGTTTCTACTTTTGGACTGCTTTTTTTTTTCCTTCTATTTTTCCCCCTTCTGTTTTGAGGTTTTTCCTTTGTGTTCTGATTCTTCTTTCACAAGATGACTAATGTAGAAGTGTTTAGTGTGATTGTACATATATAATCTATATCATATTGCTTGCCATCTTGGGGGAGTGGGGAGGGAAGAGAGAGGGGGAGAAAAATCTGGAATCAAAAATCCTATGAAATTAAATATTTACATATAACTGGAAAATAATAAAATATTTCTATGATCAAGAAAAACCCAAACAAATAAATAAATAAATAAATCTACTCCATTCAGCTGCCCTATTAATGAGAAAGTTCTTATGACTTACAAGTATCATCTTCCAATGTAGGAATATAAACAATTTAACCTTTTAACACCCTTTATGATTTATTTTCCCTGTTTATCTTTTTATGCTTCTCTAGAGTCTTGTATTTGAAAGTCAAATTTTCTATTCAGCTCAGATCTTTTCATCAAGAATGCATGAAAGTTCTCTCTTTTATTGAATACCCATTTTTTTCCATTGAAGCATTAAACTCACTTTTGCTGGGTGGGTGATTCTTGGTTGTAATCTCAGTTCCTTTGCCTTCTGGAATATCATATTCCAAGGCCTCTGCTCCTTTAATGTGGAAGTTACTAAATCTTGTGTTATCCTGACTGTGGCTCCGCAATACTTGCATTGTTTTGTTCTTGTTGTTGTTTGTTTGTTTGTTTGTTTTCTGGCTGCTTGCAATATTTTCTTCTTGACTTGGGAGCTCTGGAATTTGTATATTATATTCCTGGGAGTTTTCATTTCAGGATCTCTTTTAGGAGGTGATCAGTGTATTCTTTCAATTTCTATTTTACCTTCTGGGATCCACTCTCAACCTGCTATAAGAGTCCTTTCCTGCTAACTTTCTAAGCTGTCTTTGGCTGGGAAATGATTTCACCCAGGCCTATTGTGGGTTCTGCTGCTTCAGGAATTGTCTTATGGCATTATTTGAAAGTATTTGGAGAGGTCTTGGGTAGAGCTCAGGGAAGTCACTGCCTTTCCTCCACCATCTTGACTCTGCCCATGTATGCTACATATTTTAGGAGAAAATAGATACATAGCTGAGGACTAGTCAGCAAGGGACTCTTTGGTCCATAGAGGTAACTGGATAATGTTTGGAGCTATCAGGGAATATAATGGCATACACATTAAAGGAAAATAGCATAGTCGATTTGATCATGCTTCATGGTTCCAGAAATGAAGGTAAAGGGAGGATGGCAATAAGAGTAAAAAATAGAAGGGTTGGGGCAAAGGTGTATGGAGAAAAGGTACTCAAGTAACCCATGCCTGAGGCTTTCCTGAAGTAGAATTACAAAACTGGTAGTAACCAATCAGCTCCCAGGGAAAGTTATTTACATCTGGTTTCTGGTGTAGAATTAGAGCAGGTTATGGAGGAGCTGAATCAAGGTCAAGGGATGAAATGAAACATGGCTGGGCTTTCCTAAAATAGAGTATGCTGGTTGGTCCCTCTTTTAATATAGCACATTTTGATGTAGGGTAATTGGAAAGATTTATTTATCTTAAGAATATATTGAAAGGGTGAATAGCTAGGTCTAGGATTCCTTCTCTCCATTGTAAGATTAGATGACTGTGTCAGGGATCTTTAGGGAGTGGAGGTAGAGCAAATGATAAGGTGTATTAGTCTTATAAACCATATTAAGAAATAGATTGGTGACATCTCTTCCATCTATGCTTCATGAGCAGTCAAAAATCCACATGGTTTCTGTACAGCCCAGCCTGGGAAAATGGATTTTAGGGGGGAAAAAGGGAAAGGGCTTCCCAAGTGGTTATGGCTCTCTTTTAATCTAAACACCTATATATGTATATTTGAAAATATTGTTTATGATAAAGAAAAAAAGGGCAAAGGCTTAGAAGCTATTCAGAGCCTTATACTACTATTCCTTCAATAGATTTTATAAGAGAATTAGGAGGTAATTTAAATTAAGGACTTCACAGGCAACAATTGACTTGATTGAAATGTCAAGAATATATCTTGTTGAAGTCACAGTATTTACAATTGAATTCTCTGTGTATAATCAGAACTTTGTTGAGTTAGATGAAGAGTAAGAATCAAAGACAAATTAGCTAACAAACTGAAGATGATAAAATCCAACATGAAGTGGACATTTACATCTGACCTATTTAAATAAGCCATTCACACTTCAAATGGGAAATGGTTATAAGTAAAGACATTGCTTCTGATTATCTCCATTTCTTAGAGAAGTTTAGCCAAAGTAAGCAGTCACCAGAAAAAGGCTAAATGTGACTGGAATCTATTTAAGCCAGTAAGAAAACATTTGCTAAGGGAAGTGCTATGGCGAAAAGTGGGGAGAATATGTAGGAAGAGAACAGTAGTTAAAAATATATATTTGCTAGACGTCATGGAGAAGTTGTTGGAAGATAACAAAACTGGTTGCCTCATAAAGCAGTAAAAATTGGTGGAGGAGAAAATGTTTTATATATAAATATATGATACACACATATATATATATATATGTGCAATAAAAACAAAATATTGGGTGTATATATACATATAAATACACATATACATATACATAAACACACATATATTCATATGCATACATATGTGTGTATATATAAATGTGTGTGTTTATACACAGACACATAGGATATGTTTTTTTTTCTGCTTAGACAGACTTTGTTATATCAAATTACACACAAGGGTTCAATTAGCATGATAGTTTATAATGATGAACTTATTTTAAACAAATAAAAGGTAAAAAAAATATCAGTCCACCCTACACATCCCATTATAAAAAATAGCCAGTTTTAATAATAACAATTCCTATTTTAACTGACTTGATTGTTTTGTTGTTATTCTGAGCTTGGCTAGTTATTTTATTCTGTTTTGTTTTGTTTTGTTTTGTTTTTTGTTTGGGCAATGAAGGTTAAGTGAGTTGCCCAAGGTCACACAGCTAGTAAGATGGCTAGTTATTTTAGACTGATTTAATTGTATTTCCAACTAACAACTAGTCAAATCTTCAAAGTAACAATTGGAACTAGAAAAGAAACAGACATAAAAGATGGTTGGAAAAAATACAGCATTTTATCATTCTCGATTTGATATCATACTTTACAATGCCTTTCTATCTCCAAGGGACCATGACTTTCTGAATTCTTGATGGTACCATTAAGCAGCTGTGCAGCACTCATTTTGTAACAAAAAACGCTGAAGCAAGAACACTGGAATTAACTGTGGAGAATACAAATTAGCTAACAGATTTATTCTTCACACTGACATAATAAACAAATATTGATGGTTTCCTGTGGTGTAATACATCCTTATTCATTGCTTCACATCTCACTCATAGCTTCTTCATTTTCTCTTCAATGCCTCTAAATGGGTGATTCATCCTGCGCCTCTCGAAATATTAGTCTGTTTACAGTCTTCCGATAGCTAACAGATTGTGCATCATTAAAGTAGCAATGGGATGGTTTGCACTGTAGATTGTTGTTCTCTACCCTCTTCTTTGCTTTTTTACTTGTCAAGGTTTTAAGGAAATAAATGGTATCAATTTTGGATTTAGCAATAATATTTTGATTGTGCATCCAGATATTGTCTTTTTAATAACTTTGGAGTATCCAAATGCTTCCTACATGGTAAAAATTATGAAAGACTAAATGTATAAATCAATAACTGAATATGAGTCTTTTTTTGCATAAATACCTTGATATTTTCCATACTTTTACTTACCTGATTAGAAATTTTTCCAGGTTTTTTTCATCTTTCTATTTAAAGCCATGATAAGACTTGAGTGGGAAAAAAACGACATTGTTCCTATGAATCTTCATTACAAATGCAGCTTACATACTTACATAATTTTAAAAAGCTTCCATTCTAGGGATATTTATTAGAATAGTCATAAATACAATCAATCCTATTCTGTACCTTCAGCTATCCTTAACTCCCATTAAAATCTGTAATACCGTTTTTACAGATGTGTAAGTTTATCATAGAGTGATCAAGTTATTTGTCAAAAAGCATAGAAGTTGTATGAATGAGCAATAGCACATGGGACTCAGGATGTCTAGTTTTCTGTTTTGTCATTGCATACCATCTCACTTTTAGGGTGCAAGACAACTCAACCGAAAGGAAATTCCTACTTCTACCTCCCTTCCCCTACTATACCCTCTATTTTACATGGGTTGAACACTGTTCAGTATGATCACTTACTATTAAATACTTCCATTTCACACATTCCACTCTGGTAGTCCCATGTACTTCTTCCCACTAATGTCAATGAAAGCTTTTATCTGCAGCAGTAAGGCAATTCAACCTTCCATAGTGTTTTCATTAATGCATAGTCAAGGAGTTTCATTCCATAGTACTGCTGGGGACAGATTCTCATTAAAATGTGTTTTGCCTCAGAAAAGATGACAAGATTAGGCCTGATACATTTAAGGGCATTTCAGTCACAACTGTGTCTATTGCACTCACGGGTTTCTCCCACTTCTGTTGTAAAACATTGAGGAAATGGCCTTTCATGCTAATGTGCCATGATCCTAGCCCTTGCTTATCCTCAATGCTGGGGCTTTGGAATCAATGATGCAGGTACATGACACAAGACTCAGCCATCTCTCTGCTGCCAAGGAATGACACACATCACCAACTGCACATTAATAATGAGCTAAAAGAAAGACTCTTTTCCTTCTTATTTATTGAGGCAATTTGCTTTTTAATTTTTTCCTCAATGCAATTAAGAAGATAGTTCTATTATCTTGGAAAATGACTAATCAAAATACAAATTTATAATAACATCCTATGTTTGTGTGTTTCAGGGATCATTTACCCATGACATATAAAATTATTCTAAGTGTCATTGCTCACTAAATGAAAAAAAAGCTGTGTTATTGAGAAAGATTCTGTTTTGAACCTCCTCTCCCTTCCCTATCAATTTCTTGTTCCATGGTCTTGATACATTTCTCCAAAAACTGCCATCCTCTATGCCCTTAGTTTTATTTATGTTCTATTATGTTCTCAGATCACTGTTCATTAGTCTAAGCAATAATGTCAGCAGATAACTGAGTTGCTGACTAACCATAGGATAATGGGTCTTCTTTCCTTGGGGTTTAGTAGTGATGGTAGTGGTACTAAACTTGTTTTGCTTTATTTTTAAAATAAAGAATGAGCTCTAATGATATTTCTTTTTTATATTATTGCATGCTGGGATTTGATTGAAATAAAATGGGGGGGGGGCAGCTAGGTGGCACAATAGATAGATCACTGGGCCTGGAGTCAGGAGGACCTGAGTTTAAATCCAGTCTTAGACACTAGACACTTACTAGCTGTTTGACCCTGAGCAAGTCACTTAACCCCGATTGCCTCACCAAAAAAAATAAATAAAATGTTTAAAAAATAATAAATTAAGCACTCAGAAGATATTAGCTGAGTAAACAAAATGGGAAAGAGGATGAGACACTGAAAAAGTACTGTCAAGACTCATTATCCACAATGCTTTGTGTCTTCTACCTGTTCTGTGTACACCATAATACCCAGTAGCACTTTAATTGGAGAAGGTACTGAAAAAATGCATACTTTCTGCTTTATGCATGAGGAAGAGTTAAATACCTGTCTCCCCCCCCCCCAATCTGATCAGTTTAGGTTTAAGCTTGGCTTTGTCAATAGGCTATCACAGTATCATGAGACTTATGGGAAACCCAGGTTTATTACAAGAGAAAGAATATGCTTGGGAACCCAATGGGCTTGAAGATTTTATAAAAGTTTAAACTTTTCTAATAGCCAGACAAAGGGAGGAGGGGATACCAGAAAGGACCATAACATGGGAGGGGGAACAGTGCATGAAAGGCAAAGGACAGCAAAATCACTCCCCACAGGGAGAAGAAGGGTTTGGGCAAAAGTCAGGTTCTTTTCCCTTGGGAACTGCTAGACTATGAAGATACTAGGATTCCCAGATGCACAAACAGGATAACATCCTGGTACCTTTGTCTCCCAAAGACAAACAGAGAGTCCAGGTTGGGGTACAACAACAAATTATGTCATCTCAGGGGGAGCTTCATCCTTGACACACTCAGGGCCTCATGCATTCTCTGAGTCCAGTGTTTCTGAAAAATATGGCAACGCAAAAAAGACAAGTTCAGGAGAAACATTGAATATCTTCTACTCCTGGCTTTTCACCAGACAAGTGGTCTCTGATAGTCACCTAATCTCTGTGCAAGCAAAATATGAATATAAATACATGATATAATCACTTTACAAATGATTATAAAATGAGGAAATTAATGAGTGATTAAAAATAAAATATATTTTAAAAATAAAATGTAATAAGGGCAGCCTGGTAGTGCAGTGGATAAAGCACTGGCCATGGATTCAGGAGAACCTGAGTTCAAATCCAGCCTCAGACACTTGATACTTACGAGCTATGTGACCCTGGGAAGGTCACTTAACCCCCATTGCCTGGGAAAAAAAAAAGAAACAACAAAAAAAAGTAATAATTGTTAGGAAAAAAATGGAAAATAATGTGACCAGCAAAAAGTATGACATTTACAAACAAAACTTAAGAAATAAATGGCAGGGGGCAGCTAGGTGGCATAGTAGATAAAGCATTGGCCCTGGATTCAGGAGGCCCAGAATTCAAATCCAGCCTCAGACACTTGACACTTACTAGCTATGTGACTCTGGGCAAGTCCCTTAACACCCATTGCCCTACAAAACAAGACAAAACAAAACAAAACAAAAAACAAAAATAAATGGGGATCTGAAAATGGAGAGTTGACTTATAGAGGATGCCAACACTAGTTTTCACTGTACAATTTAAAAAAACGGAAAGGATATATGGGTTATACTTTGGATAAAGAGTTGGGAAACATACCTAAAATTCATGGAATAGAGCAAGAATGTTTACAAAATGTGTAACCATACCAATGGTTTTGATCACCCTGGCCAGAAGGCATATGATGCATGTGACAGGGGATAGAAAAAGAAAAGAATTGGGTCATTCACCTCCCTCTGGTCAGTAAGCGGGGAGGTTATAGTGAGACTCTGAGGATTAGATATTGTCTCTGCAAAATGGCAAAAAAACTAAATATGCTTTTAGTTTCCTAGTCCTAGTAAAGGGAATTCAGGTTAAGGAAGGGCAGGGAGATAGGGTCTGTCAGAGAGATGGAGAATCACATTTCAAGGTTATAGGAAAACTCCATAAAATCAATGAAGCATGATCAAAGTTTGTTGTTGTCTGTTGTTTTTATTGTTGTTCAGTCATTTTCAGTCATGTCCAACTCTTTGTGACCCCACTTAGGAATTTTCTGGCAAAGATAGTGGAGTGGTTTTCCATTTCTTTCTCCAAATCATTTTACACATGAGAAAACTAAGGCCAATAGGGGTAAGTGAATTGCCCAGGTCCACATGGCTAATGATGTTTGAAGCCAGATTTGGACTCATGAAGATGAGACTTCATGACTCCAGGAGCAGCACTCTATTGACTGTGCCATCTACAAAGTTTAAGTATTGAAGTAAGGATAGTCATATTCTGCCCTGATGTTGTTCTTAAGTTTCCTTTCTCCTGGGTCAGGGGATCTGGTCTAGGTCCATCTGGGATCCATGAAGCTGGGAAGGGCACTAATATTTTGGTTAGGAGATGCAAGATCAGTCCCTACTTTAGGTCCTAAATCCTAGGATTCAGACCACTATTAGATTTCATAAAATTTGGGAACTGTGACTGTAGCAGTAAAGAAAACTGTTGGGATTAGGACCAGAAAAGTGAAAGTGAATTCTATGAGCACTGAAACAAGGTAAGAAAACAGGATAAGACCAAAACCACGAGACTTTTCATGCACATTGTCCTACTATACAGTAAAAATGTAACTCATATATCCTTTCAAATCCTTTGGTTTAGTTTATTTTTCTTTCTGATCTCCATTTATTAGGGTAATTTCAGAATTCATCTTTGATCCAATGTAATTCAGTTGTATATGTTTTAAAATGTCCTTACTTGTTGTATCGAATAGAGAAACAGAGAATCATAGACTACTTTCTAGTTTTAAAAATAATACTTTTAAATGTTTTTAATCATTTATTTTTTAAATAAATGGCTATTGACCAACCAAGTGCCCTTTGATAATCACCTAAGCAAGCAACATGATATCAATTAAACATATTAAGTCACATAAAACATATTTCCATATTAGACAAATAGCGTATGCAATTTTTTTAATAAAGTAAAAAAATGAATGCTTCAATCTGCACTCATATTTCTTCAGTTCTCTATCTGAATTTGGATAGGGTTTTCATCATGAGTCCTTTGCAAATGTTTTAGGTCATTATCTTGATCAAATTAGCTAAGGCGTTCAAGTTGATCATCCTTACAATAATGCTGTTACTATGAATAATGTTTTCCTGGTTCTGCTCATTTCATTTTTTATCAATTCATATAAATCTTCCTGGGTTTTTCTGAAAACATTTAGCTCATCATTACTTATATCACAATAGTATTCCAACACAATGATATAACACAACTTGTTCAGTCATTCCTCAATTGATAGACATCCTTTCAATTTCTGCTTATTTTTCCACTGCAAAAAGAATGGCTATAAATATTTTATAGGATCCAAAATTAGAAGGGAGACAGAAAACTGGGAAACAATTTTTATAGCCAATACTAAGGCCTTAATTCTAAAATATAAAAAGAACTAAATCAAATTTTTAAGAATCCAAGTCATTCTCCAATTGAGAAATGATCAAAGGATATGAACAGGCAGTTTTCTGATGGAGCAATCAAAGCTATTTTCATATGAAAAATGCTCTAAATCACTATTGATTAGAAAGATGCAAATTAAAACAACTCTGAGGTACCACCTGAAACCTATCAGATTGGCTAATATGACAAAAAAAGGAAAATAATAAATGTTGGAGAAGCTGTGGAAAAATCGGAACACTAATGCATTATTGGTGGAGCTGTGAACTGATCCAACCATTCTGGAGAGTAATTTGGAATTATTCCCAAAGGGCGATAAAGCTGTGCATATCCTTTGACCCAGCAATACCACTATTAGGTCTTTTTATCCCAAAGAGATCATAAAAAAGGGGAAAGGACTCATATATACAAAAATGTTTATAGCTGTTCTTTTTGTAGTGATAAGGAATTGGAAATTGAGGTGCTGCCCATCAATTGGGGAATGGCTGAACAAGTTGTAGCATATGAATGTAATGGAATACTATTGTGCTGTAAGAAACAATGAGCAGGCAGATTTCAGAGAAACCTGGAAGGACTTGCATGAACTGATGATGAGTGAGATGAGCAGAACCATGAGAACATTGTAAACGGTATCAACAACATTGTGTGTTGATCAACTGTGATAAATTGCTCTCCTATTCATGTTCTCATTTTCTTGTGATATCTATGCTTATATCTTGGTCATGTATCCATTTTGAGCTTTTCTTGGTAAATGGTTTAAGATGGTTGTCTATGCCCAATTTTTGTCAGACTGCTTTCTAGCTTTCCCAGCATTTTTTACCAAATAATGAATTGTTATCTCCACAACTTACATCATTACATTGTCAAATACAAGATTACTATAATAATTTACTACAGTGTATGGTATGTCAAAATGAAGCATTCTTGAGTTGTACTAGGCTATCTTGTTATCATAGATTCAGGACTCAACAGGTTTCATGAAGCCCCAACACTTTGTCTATTCCATCATGAATCTAGACCTTTAAAAATCCCAAATTCTTTGTTTTTTCATAATGGCATACTTCCCTATGAAAAGCCAATTTGCTTGATCTGTATCACAGTACTTATTTTGCTTGGCACGTGCTATCCTAATTTAAGATACAAAACATATAACCATTTATTAAGCTAGATATGGAAAAAGCACAATAATTTTGAGTTACAAGTGACATCAATGTCCACTTAGTACAATCCATGCTTGAAAAATATTTTCTCTAAAACCTACCATGTGAATGTTGACCTTGCTTTTATTCAAAGACTTCTAATGAAAGGAAATACTGTACTTTCCAAAGGAAGCCCACCCATTCTTGTTTTAGACAGATGTAAATTGTAGAGTCCATTTTTCTTTCCTTAAGCCATGTCTAAATTTACCTCTTTTCCATGGCTTCTAGTTCTGTTCTTTGAGACTCAGCACATAAATTCTGATTTTAATTCAACATGACAGAATTTTAAATGTGCATAATGTTGATTCAGTTTGAGTTTGCAGTCTATTAAAAAGCATGTATATATGTATGTATATATGCACATGGATGTATGCATGTGTTTTGTCATGACACAAACTGCTGTTTAGCCATGCCTCTCTAATTTGGTAGGTTAGGAATAAATAGACATTTTGAATGCAAGTCCAATACTTTACATGTATCTCTGGGGAATAGTCACAGATCATAGAATATGGGATGGAGCAATGGATGAGCCATAAAGAAAACCTGAGTTCAGAGCTCACTTCAGACAGTAGCTATGTGATCCTGGGCAAGTCATTTACATTTTTGGCTCAGTTTTCTCATCTGTAAAACAGGAATAATAATAGCAACAACTTTCCAGGATTGTTGTGAAGAAAAAAAAATAGAGATTCAATGTGTAAAGTGCTTTGGAAACTATAAAATGTTATATACATACTACAAATTATTAGGGAAAGTATTTCATTTAATTTGTTCCAATTTTCTATGCTATAAGGAATTTTTTTAATTGATTCAGATATCTAGTAATTTAGCCTAAGTTTGAAATATCTTTATTAGGCTTTATTGTATAAATTTAGTTATATTCCAGGTGATATTATTTAACTATGTGTCAATATGTTAATATTCTAACAATGAGCCACATTTTAATTGGGTTCTCCTGAAGTTTCAAATCCACATGTTCTCCTTAGAGGCACAAAAGGAGGGGTGTTGAGTTATTTTTTTGAACCCTATAAAAAGAATGCTAATTGTATTTCAGTATAATCATTTCTTTTGTAATTGGTTTCCTTTGTAATCCCATGCATTTTGTGTTATCCATTTTCAGTTCTTTTTTTTTTTTTGTGAGGCAATTGGGGTTAAGCGACTTGCCCAGGGTCACACAGCTAGTAAGTGTTAAGTGTCTGAGGCCAGATTCGAACTTAGGTACTCCTGAATCCAGGGCCGGTGCTCTATCCACTGCGTCATCTAGCTGCCCCTATGTTATCCATTTTAAAACATTATTCTGAGAAGGGCTCTATAGAGCATTATCAGGATGTCAAAGAGAATCATGATATATAAAAAGGGAAAGAAGCCTTGCACTAAAGGCATTCTCACAATAAATTTAAAATATATTAATATACTTAGACATCTGTCTTTATCTTTAAAAGCAAACAACCAGAAAACCAATGTTATGGAGTTTTGGGGGTGGAGGGGGAATAAAACATTGTAAATGATTAGAATCTTGATCCACTAGAATTTGATCCATTCATTTTCATTCTTCATTGGACACAGGTGTCAGGCTGTATGCAATATCCCTCCAACCATCACATCTGATACCTTGGAAATCATTTCTGACACTTTTCTTGGCAGCCAGTGAGTGGCTCTCATTCTCTTGATGCCTTTGGTGTCTGGACTGAACTGCTTTCCTAATTCTTCCCCTTCTTTTTATTAGCTTTCTAAAAATGAGAGTTATTCTTATTCCAATCCATTCATATGGAAAACTAGTCTGCCTTATCTCTTTCCTTTCCACCAATAACTGGGTCCCAGGAATGCCCCTTAACCTTGCAGATCTTCCTCTCAAAATCTGCTCCTTGTACCCAGAGTCACACATTGCATTATGCCAGTGGTACATTAATCTGCTTACTGGCTTTCGGGTCACTCTCTGGTCTCAAATCAGTCTCAGGGAAACTCTCTCTTCTATTCAATTTGTGTTCCTGATGAATGGTCAGAGCAAGACTCCACTCCTTTTTCCAGGCTGGAATTAATGGCACATTCTATGCAATATCGACACTTCATTTCAAATATGAATTTGAGGATCTCTTTGGGAGCATGGAATGCTAAAAATTTATAGAGTAGGATCCCTCTGTATGAGTTATTGTCATGTTGGAAGACAGAAACAATATTTTTTCTTGTAGATTATAGATGTCATACTAGGATATTATCCTCACATCATTGAATGAGGATATGGTAGATTGAGGATATAATATACCCCCAAAATCATAATCAATCAATCACATTTATTAGGAGGCTGTGTTACCTTGATGAGGCAAGACCCTGAGAAAAAGAAGGATTTGGGTCCATACCCCACTTCAGATATGTATTGGCTCTGTGAAGCTAGATCATCATTTAATTTATCTCTGTTTCCTTGTCTATAAAATGATGGAAATTCTATTTGTACAGTTTATGTTACAATGCTGTGACTTTCCAATGAAATGTTTGCAGAACTTAACATATGAACAGCAGTTATATCCTCCTTATCAACATCACCATCATCGTCATTGTCATCCTCATCCTCATCCTCATTATTTAGAGAACTCTTAGTGTATGATCAGTTCTATGCAACACACAGGGTAGCATAACAGGAGCACAAGAACTACTATTAAAGGACTTAGACAAATCCTTTAATGTCTTCGATGCTTAGTTTCCTCATTCAAAAATTGAAGGTTTGACTACATGACCTCTAGTGTTCCCATTCTAAGTGTATGATCACATGATCCCATGATCTGTAAAACTGTGGGGCTAGGCTTCACCTGCTCTCTAAGACCCTTTATAGCCCTAAATCTGTGATCCTGCCATATAAGAATAAGACTGCTTTTGTTCTCCAGGACACCACAGTTTCTTTTTTTTTTTTTTTAGTGAGGCAATTGGGGTTAAGTGACTTTCCCAGGGTCACACAGCTAGTAAGTTTTAAGTGTCTGAGGCCAGATTTGAACTCAGGTACTTCTGACTCCAGGGCCAGTGTTTTATCTACTGTGCCACCTAGATGCCCCACAGTTTCTTTAGACACATAAGAAAAAACAAACAAACATGTGGAACCAACTCTCAATACTTAGAGGGATCATAGAAAATAGAGACATCAGCATGTCCTGGTATAATTAGGAGAGCCTGAATGGAACTGATACTTTTTGAGCTGAAAGTTGAATTTGTCAATTAAGGAAGTGTTCTAATGAAATTCTACTCTGGCTCTTTTGCTATATCCCATTAGTTCATGATATCTCTATTCCTTTCTTCAAAATGTCTTAAGACTGATGGGTTCTGATAAAACTACACTATAACCCAGCACAGAGAGGATAGGGTTGTTTATTCATTTTGTAAAGGACCAGAATCATCCTAAGTTCATTCCTTTTCTAGCTTCTACCTCTTTGAGGTTGTGTTTGTTGTGAGTTGATCTTGACTTGGGATATGCCCAAAGAGTCCTAAAGTCACAATTTTTTCATCAAATTGCATTAAGAATGACAATTGGTTCTCACTTGTTGACACAGGATGGAAAAAAAAAAACAACTTTACCCTTAAAGTGCCAATAAAAATCAAACTGTTCCATGATCTTCTTGATAATTTTAACCACATTGAATTAACAGAAGTCAAAGATTCTAGAAAATATGTTTGATAACTTTTTTAATATTGTTGGAGAGCAGTTATGTTATCCTCAGAATAGACCTAACTATAGCCTTGAATTGATGAAATTATTAGCTTATCAGTCTCAATCATTTACTTTTAGAGTCTACCTTTAAATCCTGAAAAGTTTGTTCCTATCCTCTTGAATGCTGGAGGGAATACCACTTTAACTTGGAGTTTGTTTTGTTTTGTTTTGTTTTGTGGGGCAATGAGAGTGAAGTGACTCGCCCAAGATCACACAGCTAGTAAGTGTCAAGTGTCTGAGGCTGGATTTGAACTGAGGTCCTCCTGAATCCAGGGCTGGTGCTTTATCCACTGTGCTACCTAGCTGCCCCTTATGTGTCAAGCACTATGCTAAGCACTTTATTTTTGGGGGGGGTGGGGCAATGAGGGTTAAGTGGCTTGCCCAGGGTCACACAGCTAGTAAGTGTCAAGTTTCTGAGATCGGATTTGAAGTCAGGTCTTTCTGAATCCAGGGCTGGTGCTTTATCCACTGTGCCACCCAGCTGTCCCTTACTTTAACTTGGAAAATGTGTTACTGCTGTTGTGTGATCATATGTATGAGGAGAGAGTAGAGAGAATTAGGCATAGAACTCTCCAGATTTCTTGTGTTCTTTACAGAAAGAAGAGGAAAGAAGAAAAAAGAAAGGAAAGAAGGAATGAGAAGGGAAGGAATGAGAAGGGAAGGAAGGAAGGAAGGAAGGAAGGAAGGAAGGAAGGAAGGAAGGAAGGAAGGAAGGAAGGAAGGAAGGAAGGGAGGGAGGGAGGAAAATAGTCCATAGTCTGACACCCATCTATCATGCTGGCCCTATTACATATTACTCCCTTTTCTGTACTCCCCAATAAATTACCATGATCTATTCCCCATATAAGACATGTTGGATATTACATTTTTTGCCTTTGAATTAGTTGTAATTTAAAACATAACTCGTAACTCCTATACTGAAGCCTTTTCTCTTGTCATAACTTTGTATTATTATTTGGGGGGGGGCAATGAGGGTTAAGTGACTTGCCCAGGGTCATACAGCTAGTAAGTGTCAAGTGTCTGAGGCCAGATTTGAACTCAGGTCCTCCTGAATCCAAGAATGGTGCTTTATCCACTGCACCGCCTAGCTGCACCCAACTTTGTATTATTTTTAAAGTGTTACCTAAATATGCATATAACATTGCATCTCCTCAGTAGAATGTAAGATCCTTAATGGCAGGGTACATTATTTTTTTTGTCTTTGTATGAGCAGAGCCTGGGAAAAAGTAGGCAAGTGTCAAATGATTGTTGACATGAAGTGGAGCTTAAAATTCATTCGATAACTATCATATGAGTTCTATTTAGGAGAGATAGAAAGCAGAGGCTAGTGGGAAGAGAGATGGCTTTAAACCCAGGAAAATCTGGATTCAAGTCCATCATGTTGGCTGTGTGACCCTGAGCAAATCACTTAACTTTTAAACGATTTAGGCAAATTTGTGAGACTATGAATTTCAGAAGACTTGCCAGTTGCTATTAATTAAAGGAGTTTCCTCACTTGAGATTTCCCTCTATCAATGAGATCATAGGTCTAATCATTACACCCTGTGTCCCTTCTTTGCTTGTGCCACAGTGCTGGACACAATATAGACTCAAAGGAGAATAACACTGAGCTTGTTGATTATTTTATGCAAATAGAGTAGGATATAGATGATATATTTTTAGAAATAAAGTAAGCTGTATAATAGGAAGGCTGAGTTTCCTAGCAAGCTGTTTGCTTATAAGCCCCTAGGTTGTTGCTTATTACACCCATCAATGGTCCTATATACACAATTCAAAATGAAATAGTGCTCTGGGGAATGTCAATAGAGTAGAACAGAACAGAATAGCAGTAGTGAGGATAGGAGAGGAGAGGAGAGGAGAAGAGAGGAGAGGAGAGGAGAGGACAGGATAAGATAGGATAGGATATGATGGGCTGGGCTGAAATGGGATGGAATGGGATATGATAGGATAGGACAGGACAGGGAAAGACAGGATAGGACAGGATAGGAAAGACCAAAATGTTATACCTAAATGATACTACTGTAAGCAAATCATTCTACCTACTCCCTTTTCCAGATGAAGAAATTAATGTACAGAAAGGAGAGGGGATGTATTTTGCCTAGAGTCACGTTGTGAAATTCCCAACTCTCAGTCCATTGGTCCTTCCAATCCATACAGAGAAAACTAAACTAGGTCACTGTGGCAAACAAATACCCCCCAAAATCAGATTATCAAGATAGTTGTCCACACTATACTTTACTTGGCTCTTCAGAGGACTGGGAGTCAGGTCATTGGGCTACTTTATATTTTCTTCCTCCTGATCTGCTACCTTCTTCTATTTTCCTTCTTGAGTTGAGGTTTTCCTTTCCTTCTCTGATTCTCTTCCTCTTGTTTTTTCTCCCAACCAATGCTAACATTCCTAGATTTTCATTTGAAAATTACTTGAAGTTGTAGAGCCTCCTATTGGGGTCACATGTTACTTTTGCATTCTAGAAGGGCAGCTGAAACCTCATGAGTAAAACCTACTTGACTCTCCATTTTTTTGTTCCACAATTGAGAATTTGTGTTTGTTTGCTTGTTTTGTTTGTCTGTTTTTTCCAGACATCTCTAGTACATTTTGATTATGCCCTCGCAAGTATCAGAGTTTGATTGATAATAAATCCACCTTAAACATCCCCCCCTCCAATTTTAAATTGCCTGTGGCTTCTGAGATTCTTCCTTTATATACTAGTTACACACTGGTACATATGGGTTGAGAAATATTGAAAAAAAGCAAAATATGTAATGAAAACAAAAGATAGGCAAAAGCATGGCATAGTAGGTAAATGAGTTGATGAATGAATAAATAGATAAAAGGATGAATTAATTAATGAGCAAGTGAAAATGAATGTATGGGAAATCATTTACTAAGGATTATATGCCAGGAACTATAACAGGAGAAGTAGCAGACTTAGATGCAAGAGACCTTAAGCAAGAGTCCAGGCTCTGAAATTTATGGGGAATCATAGACTAAGAGTTAGAAGGAACTTTGACTCAGTGGATATATTGCCAGGCCTAAAGTCAGGTAGACTCATCTTTCTGAGTTCAAATTTGGACTCAAACACTTACTAGCTGTGTAACCTTGGGCAAGTCACTTAACACTGTTGCCCTCAGTATCCTCATCTGTACAATGAGCTAGAGAAGGAAATAACAAACTACTCCATTATATTTGCCAAGAAAATCCCAAATATAATCACTGAGTCATACATTATTAAGACATGAATAAACAACAACATCCTTCCTTTGTTTATATATATAGCTAAGGACACCAAGAATCAGAGATATGAAATTACTTGTCCAAAGTCACATAAAGTATAAAAAGAATAACAGTGACAATTTCAGAGATTAAGTTACTATAGATACCCACTGAGTTTGTGCTTAAGTATAGAGTCCTGTCATTCTTTGAATCTTGGATTCTATGAGTCCCAGCCCATCCTAGTTGAAACCTGAAGTATTTTCCGCTATACTCTATTGCCTCAGGCAATTGTAACAATTAACTACTCTATACTTTGATGCGTTTGTGTGCCTAATGAGGGTATGGTATTAGATCATCTCTCAGGTACCATTCATTTCTTTCTTTTTTTTTTTTTGGCAGGGCAATGAGGGTTAAGTGACTTGCCCAGAGTCACACAGCTAGTGTCTGAGGCTGGATTTGAACTGAGGTCCTCCCGAGGGCTGCCCCTTAACATTCATTTCTAAATTTCAATACCAGTAATAATGAACTTGATTACTTAATAGCCTCAGCTATATTTTCTTGCTCTTCTTACCTTAACCTTCATTTTCATTTAATTCATTTTTCCCCTTAAGCTCATTCTTCCTAATGTTTATGGTTATCAAAACTTTGCAATAAGGAATATGTAAAAAATATTCTGGAACAGTTATATTCTTTTTTGCTTCCCCCCCCCCCGCAGGGCAATGAGGGTTAAGTGACTTGCCCAGGGTCACACAGCTAGTAAGTGTCAAGTGTCTGAGGCCAGTTTTGAACTCAGGTCCTCCTGAATCCAGGGCCAGTGCCTTATTTACTGCGTCACCTAGCTGCCCCCTGGAACATTTATATTCTTGAACAATTTTTTGAGACAGAGAGGAATTTTCTAATCACAAACACCCCTTATATACTGGAAAAGACACCAAATTTGTAACCAAAAAAATGTTAATTGAGATCTCGGTTCCACCAGTTACTTTCTGTGAGATATTTGTAAATAAATTTCACCTCTTTGGGGATCATCTCTACAGGAAAGGGTTCAAATTTGGAAGGCTTTTTAGCAATCAAATGAGTCAATACATGAAATGAGCTTTGCAAAGCTTAGAGTGATTTTAATGCTATTTTATTATCTGTACATTTCATTCATTTTTTACATACTGATCCAATGATCAATTTTTCTATCTATTTATAGATCTATCTTTCTATTGATCTATTTATAGATAATTCTATCAATTTATCTATTCATCTTACACAACCCTTCATTCTACTAATGAGGAAACTGGAGCCTAGAAAAGTTACATGATTAGGCTAAGGTCAAACAGGCTTTAAGAAGAAAACAAGCATTAAAACTCAGGTCTTTTTAATTTAATGTAATCAAAATCATCCATTTGTCATTTCATAATATTCTTTATCTCTTATTTGAGAATATTATGAAATGCAAAATGGGTGATTTTGATTACATTAAATTAAAATGTTTTTGTACAAACAGAAGCAATACATCCAAAATTAGAAGGGATGCAGAAATCTGGGAAACTATTTTTATGGCCAGTACTTCTGATAAAGGCCTCATTTCTAAAATATATAGGGAACTAAATCAAATTTATAAGAATCCAAGACATTCCCCAATTGAGAAATGGTCAAAAGATATGAACAGGCAGTTTTCTGATGAAGGAATCAAAGCTATCTATTCCCATATGAAAAAAATGCTCTAAATCACTATTGATTAGAGAGATGCAAATTAAAACAACTCTGAGATATCACCTGACACCTGTCAGATTGGCTAATATGACAAAAAAGGAAAATAATAAATGTTGGAGAAGCTGTGGAAAAAATGGAACACATGCATTATTCGTGGAGCTGTGATCTGATCCAACCATTCTGGAGAACAATTTGGAATTATGCCCAAAGTGCTATAAAGCTGTGCATAACCTTTGACCCAGCAATACCACTTTTGGGTCTTTTCCCCAAGGAGATCATAGAAAAGGGAAAAGGACCCACATGTTCAAAAATATTTATAGCTGTTCTTTTTGTGGTGGCAAGGAATTGGAAATTGAGGGGTTGCCCATCAGTTAAGGAATGGCTGAACAAGTTGTGGTATATGAATGTAATGGAATTCTATTGTGCTGTGAGAAATGATGAGCAGGAGAAGTTGAGAGAAACCTGGAAGGACTTGCATGAACTGATGATGACTGAGATGAGCAGAACCAAAAGAACATTATACACAGTATCATCAACATTATGTGTTGATCAACTGTGATAGACTGGATTCTTCTCACCAATACATTGTTACAAGAAAGTTCCAGGGGACTCATGATGGAAGGGGCTCTCCAAATCCAGAAAAAAAAAGAACTGTGGAATATGGATGCTGATTGATCCATATTATTTCTTTTGTTTTTGGTGCTGTTGTTTTTCTATATTGAGGTTTTTCCTTATTGTACTGATTCTTCGCTTATAGCATGACTGATGCAGAAATATGTTTAATGTTGTTATGTATGTGTGTGTGTGTGTGTGTGTGTGTGTGTGTGTGTGTGTGTATAACCTATATCAGATTGTCTGCTGTCTGGGGGGAGGGAGGGAGGGGAGGGAGGGGGACAATTTGAAATTGGAAATCTTATATAAATGAATGCTGAAAGCTATCTTTTCATGTAACTGGAAAATAATAAAATACTTTTATTAAAAGAAAAACAACTCAGGTCTTCTTCATCTAAACCTGTGCTCTCTCAAAGACCCTTACAATGCACTGATTTTCCATTTCCCTGAATTTTTACTGCATCAGACTAGATCTCCTTAACATGCCATTACAAAATTAAGTTGTATTAATTAATCTATGCCCTAGAATTTAAAACTCTGGCAAATAAGTCTCTGGAAGCTTTATAAATTAAATGTCCTTTATAGGGAAGGTTCACTTGTAATTATCAGTCAAAAAATAACAAATGTTGAACATCTTATTGGACATGGCAGGTTGTTAAGGCTCACTTAGAAAACCAGCTGTGCTTGAAGGATAAAGTGTGTGTTCTATTTTACATTCCCTACAATTGAAAGGTATCTCTAAATGAAGAAGGCTAGATCCTGTGAAATAAGGGGTCTTCTTTGGTGTTTGGAAATCAGGACTGAAGTAGTTTTGGTATTTAAACAAATAAGCTTTTAATTAAAAAATGATTTTTTATATTTTAAATTTCTATTTGATACATAATGTTTTCTAAGGATAGTTTTAATTAATTTTCATTTGAATAATGGGTGAAATTATTTGTCAATAAAATCATTAAAATTCCTAGTCAAAAAAGTAATTTTATTTCTTTTTCTGGTTTAAAGTAAATTGTTAAACTTCAAAACAATGTTAATCTATACTCTCAATTCAAAACCAGAGAGACATTTGGTTTTTAGAAGTTACTAGCTATACAATAAAATGTAAGCTTTGTGAGAGAAAAAAATGTTTCATTCATTCATTCATTCATTCATTCAATTATTTATTAGTTTTTGTTTGTTATGTTTTGTTTCATCCCTTTTGTGTCTGTTACAGTACCTGGCTCATACAAGGTACTAGGCAAATGGCTATCAATTATAATTTCATTTCATTTTTACATTTTAATGTTGATATTTCAGCTAGAAAAGAAACTCATTTGATAATTTAGTTATTTCATATATCCAAAGATAGATCATGCATGTTAAAATCAGTAAATATTTTAGAGATCAAATAATCAAACACTATATTATAGATGAAGAGAAAAAGCACAAAGGGGTAAGATGACTTGCCTTAAGTTCATAAGTAGAATAAAAATTTAATTCCAAGTTCTTCAAACTGAGACATTGTTCTCATTAAAACTGGCAATCTTGGGGCAGCTAGGTAGAGTACTGGCCCTGAGTCAGGAGTACCTGAGTTCAAATCTGGCCTCAGACATTTGACACTTACTAGATGTGTGACCCTGGGCAAGTCATTTAACCTCAATTGCCTCACCAAAAAGAAACCAAACCAAAACAAACAAACAAACAAAAAAAAACTTGCAGTCTCTCTGTCATGAAGTGACCCATCCTTGATTCAGTAATTTTTGTTCTATGAGTTGTTAGACATTTAACAAATATTTTGATTCCACTATTTTAGTAAGATAGCCAGAATTTAAAAAATAGATCTAAAAATCAGACAAACAAGGTATTTTAGCTTAATTATAAACATGTTTAGTTGCTTTCATATTTTATATATTATTTTAAATGTTTATATATATGTATATGTATATATCTTTGACAATTTAGAAATACAATTTTATATTTAAATACTAAATGAATCCAGTTATCATTTCCAGAATATTGGATTTTATAACTGGGCCTTTGATTTCCTCTGTTTATTCAGAGACTAATAAAGGAAGTTGAATTTTCCTGTGTTTTCAATTCCAAAGTGACATTTTTATCTAGAAAAAACTAATTCAAAGAAAGAAAACAAACATTTTTTTCTGTGCTTGAGGAAGCTATTACTATTTATAGCTAGTTTATCACCTCAATAATCTGAGAATTTCAGGATAAAAATGAATTGGAGATGAAATATGGTTGGTTATGACCTAAATATGAAACTTTCTCAAAGAGAAATGATTGCATATGTGAGGATACATAATTAAAAGCTTAATACTGTCATGGACCTTCGGAATGTTGAACATTGTAGTTTAATAAATTTACATTAAGTACATTTTATGTGCAAAGTCAGTCAATAATCTTTCAGTAAGTTTCCACTGTGGGTCAGGCAATGTTCTATGCTTTGGGCATTAAAAGGAAGGCAAAAGATAGGCAGTGTTGTACAGGAGCTAACATTCTAATGGGGAGAAAATATTAAAGCAAAACCAAATGAAAAGCACATACACACATTATATACAGGAAATATTGGAGATCGTCAACAATGGCAAGACACTAGATGAAGGTGACATGGGGAAAAGCTTCCTGTAGTGGGTAGTAGGGTTTTAGATGTGACTTGTAGGAAGTCAAGGAAGCTAGGAGATGAAGATGAGGGTGGAGGAGAACATTCTAGGGATGGGGAACTGACAGGGAAAATGCCTGAAGTCTGGAGATGAAATGACTTGTTGGAGTTAAGAGGAGGCCAGGGTCACTGGGTTGGAGAATATGTGGCAAAGGCAAGGAGAGTGTATGGTGTCAGGAAAGTGGCAAGGTATGGGGGGAGGCAGTTATGAGGGGCTTGGAAAATCAAACAGAGGATTTTATACTTGATTCCCATTGAGGTTATAGGAAGTCCCTCAGGTTCATTGAGTAGGGAACTGATAGGTAACTGACTCAAGGATTTACTGCAGTGGAGGTACACAAGGCTAGAAGACCATGTAGAAGGCTGTTTCAATAAATAATGTTTGAGGTGAGGAGGAATTGAACTGGGTGATGATAGTGTCAGAGGAAGTGGATATGAGATATGCTATGGAGAAAAAAAAACAGATATGCCTTGGCAACATATTAGAAATGTAGAGTGAGAGAGCATGAGCAGTTGGAGATGATATTTAAGTTGTAAACCTCAGAGACTGGGAGGATGGTAGTGCCTTCAACAGAAATAAGAAAATGAGGAAGAGAAGAGGGTTTAGGGGAAAATGTAACATGTTCAGTTTTGTAAATGCTGTATTAAAAATGTCTACTGTGTCATTTGAAATATTGTGGACCAGCCTTTTTCTGTTCTAAATTATTGGGGAACTTGGCTGGGGTTTTTCTAATATATTGCTACATAAAAATTAATGGCTATTGCACCCATTTAGGTAGTAAGCATTTATTAAATCATATTAAATATTAGGAGAGCATGGACTACATTTAACACAAGGTGAAAACCCCCCAGCACCATATTGTCTCAGAGAGATAGAGAGAGAGAGAGAGTGCACATGGCTCCAAGCAGAGATCAGAAGTCCTACATTACCTATAAAGAAAGCTACCAGAAAGCCCTCCTCAGCAACTGTGTCACCCAGAATGTCATTCACCTTGTGATCTCAGTATTTTCTTCTTCTGAGAGAAGTGGTTCTTATGCACTGATCAAAGCTAATTGGCTAGAATCATTCAACTCCATTGGTTGATGTGACCTGAGGGTTTTCCATATTAAAATGAGTTTTACCTATGACCTAATGATGTAATGACTTAATGGGGAAGTGTGCAAAAAGACAATCTCTGAAGGTCAAGGCAGAGGATGTCCAGGTGTGGCTAATCTCATGTATTTAATCTCCATTTCTATTGATGCACCCATGGGCTCCTGGGCTGGTCCTAAAAGGAATGAACTAAAGTGTCTAAAAACTATGCTTTCTGAAGTGGTGGCCCTGGGACCCCCAAAAAGCCCACATTAATAATTATTTTTTCACACTACTCATTATATATTTTGAGATGTCTAAATGACAATGGAAAAATGAAGAGAGAGGTTATCAATAGATAAAAGGATATGAGAATCATGAGCATAGAAATAATGTTTATGGATTGGAGCTGATGCGATAACTAAGTGAAATATAATATATGGAGAAGAAAATAGGGCCCAGGCCAGAGTTCTGGAGTATGTACACTGAAAGCAAGAATGATCTAAATGAAGATTAAGCAAAAAGAAGAAAAGAAGAGAAAAGAAAAAAGAAAAGAAGAGAAAAAGGGAAGAGGAAAGGAAAGGAAAAAGAAAAAAAGCAGCAACAAACAAACCTGAGAAGAAGACATCAGATAAGTAGGGAAAGTAGGAGGAGGACCATTGGTGATTGGGGGCTGGGGGGGGGGGGAGAGAGAGAGAGAGAGAGAGAGAGAGAGAGAGAGAGAGAGAGAGAGAGAGAGAGAGAGAGAAGGAGAAGACCAGTATAGGAAAGAGGGTGAATGACAGTGTCAGAGGCTTCTGGGAGGTAAAGAAGATTGAGTACTGAGAAAAGTACATTAGATTTGACAATTAAGAGATGACTGATAAATAGAAATTTTGGTTGAATGGAGAGAAAGACAGAGATATGTGGAGGCATGTACTATGGCCAAACTTCTCAAGGAAGTTAAACACAAAATGGAGGAGAAATATGGGGTTATAGCTATCAGGGATGGATGGGTCAAGTAAGAGATATTTGAGGATGGGAGAGATGTGGGCATGCACTTTAAATACACACGCCTAAAAATTATACAACTAGTCTCTTCTCACAACTCCATAAATATTGATTAGCAGGTACATTGGGTAATGGAAACCAATCTAAATGTTAGTCTAAGGCAGAGGTTCTTCTAATCCCCCTTTGGCAATCTGGTGAAACCTGTAGCCTCCTCAAAATAATATTTTAAATGCAAGAAATAAAAGTAATTAAGGTAAAAAAAATTATTTTGAAATACTGAACAAAATATTGAAAATATACAATAGACCTCAAGTTATGAAGTCTTTGCCCAAGCAAACAGAGACAAGTAAATCTATCAGCCAAACTCAGAATAATGGTAATGACTTTTCCTGTTACTGTAGAACAGGTCTTGAAACATTTTTATTTCCCTTATTATCCGTAGAAATTTGGGGCATTAAAAATTTTTTAAAAATGCATATTGTCAAACACAATTACTTTTTCAGTGAGTTTTGCTTACAGTTTTGTTATTGATGTATTGCTATTATTTTTGATGATTCTACTGATAAATGTTGGGGTATAATTTGTGCAGACAGGTGTATTAGGAAAAAAAAGAGTAGTCTATATTAAAAAAATCAGTCTTCCCAAGAACATCAGAAATGGGCTGCTATAAAAGTCATAGTGTCTCTAGTTTTGTCACTACTCTATACTTTTGTAGATTAATAGTATATGGTTGGGGCTGCTAGGTGGCAGAGTGGATAGAGCACTGGCCCTGGATTCAGAAGGACCCGAGTTCAAATCTGGCCTCAGACATTTGACATTTACTAGCTGTGTGACCCTGGGCAAGTCACATAACCCCAATTGCCTTACCAAAAAACAAACAAATAGTATATGGTTTTATATTGCTTTTCTAGAGAAAGAATATTTAGGGAAGAGGAGAACTGATTCCTGAAAAATTATGTTATTTTTAAATATCTAGAAAATGGACCTTTATACCACTTGCTTGAATTTATAGTCATCAGAGGCAACTCATTCCAATTTGGACACACTTTAAAAATATTTCCAAACATCACTATCACAATTTCTACCTGGAGTGATTATGCAAGCCCTAGTTGTAAGGGAGTTTTATTGACATCCAGCTAAAATTGTCTTGGAAATGTCTCCCTATTACACCTGGTTCTTTCTTCTGGGGCCAACAAGGAGAAATCTATTTTTTTTTCTTTCATGGAGAGCCCCTCAAATATTTGAAGACAGCTATCATTTCCTACTTGAATCTTCTCTTTTCCGGGTGAAACATTTCAAATTTATGTATCTAATTGGCATATAGTATGAGTTAAAGGCATTCCCTGAATGGGCTGTACTCTAACTTATCATTGTGTTTTATAAACTAAAAGGCAAGGATTATTCCACATTTTGAATAAAACAAAGAACAACAATCGTTTCTGATGTATAGGCTATTTATTGTTGTTTTGTTGTTTAAGTCATGTCCAACTCTTAGTGACCCCATTTAAGATTTTCTTGGCAAAGATAGTGGGGTGGTTTGTGATTTCCTTCTCCAGCTCATTTTACAGATTAGGAACATAGGCAAAGAAGGTTATGTGACTTGCCCAAGGTCACACAGGTAGTAAGTATATGAGAGCAGATTTGAAAAGAGTAAGATGCCCTTCTGGCTCTAGACCTAGTGTTTATCTACAATCCCATCTAGCTGCTTATTCAGTGACATGTCAACATTTTCTCTGTTCTTTGTTTAGAATCGTGGTAATAAAATAAAAACACAGTAACAAACATGATTATCACCTGGAATTATTATAAGGCCAATAAGGATTGGGGTTGTTCCTGAGTGAATGTATTGTTGGTCTTATTGAGCAATTATTTCACCTACTGGCAAAAAAAAAAAAATGTGCTTCTGGGTTTGGAATCCCTGAAGCCACAACAATATCCCCCTAGAAAGTCCATATAATGCTCATTCTTTCAGAAAATGTGAACCCCCAAACATTTTATGCAGCTATTATTTGTCAAAGACATTTTGTTAAGGAGACTTGAACCTCTGAGTCCCAATCAGGGAAGATAACTTTAATTCAGTTATTGGTATAATAATAATAGTAAAGATGTATATATCTAAGTACTAACATATTGTAGTGGATAGAGATTCAGGGCTAGGAAGATCTGGCTTCATGTCTTGCCCCTGCCACATCCAAGCTGTGTGACCATGGAGAATTCATTTAAACTCAGCATTTCCAGAAATACCAATAAATCACAAATTAGTTGTAGATTTGCATTAGTAGAGAAATGGGATAACCAGTCCAGATGAAATACAAACCAACAAACAGGCAAACAAATCAATAATGTCTTTGTCACATGCTTGAAGTATGACTCTGGGCAAAAGATTTCCTAAATTCTATCAAATGTAAAATAAGGAAGTTGGTCACAGAAATGACAACGTCTGTTAGCAACCTGCTAGCATGTCACAAAATTCCCAAGTACAGCCTGAACTAGATTAAAATGTTTAACAAGTAAAAATACAACAAATGTATGTGTGTTGGGTAGATATTTATATATTTGTAGTTTGTTTAGTTCTAGTTCTCTAAGTTGTTATGATGCTTGGGTATCTGTTTCTATTTGAGTGGTGTCAAATTCCAGAAATCTAGGGCTCCTTTCAGCCTTAAATCTTCAATATCAATCAAAGCATCAGTCCCATGAGGTTGTGAGCACCGCGGCTTGTCAAGCGTCACAGGCTATAGCTCCATGGGTTGGTAACCTTTGTCTATACCATTGTCTACCTGCCCTCCTTCTTTGTCCTGGGTTCATTGCCCTTGTAGTGCCTAGAGAGAGTTAGAGAAAAAAGTTTTTCAGTATTTCAATTCCAACCTCAAATAATTTTCTGGATGATGAATTA
Organism: Dromiciops gliroides; assembly: GCF_019393635.1. Taxonomy (NCBI): domain Eukaryota; kingdom Metazoa; phylum Chordata; class Mammalia; order Microbiotheria; family Microbiotheriidae; genus Dromiciops; species Dromiciops gliroides. Next base: position 720,044,514 of record NC_057861.1, read on the forward strand.
TTTTTTTGTCTCTAAGAGTTCATTCCTGATAAGTGTGTGTGTGTGTGTGTGTGTGAAAAGGGAAGTAAAAAGGGAGTATAGAGAGTGGAAACATGAATCAGATATGAAACAGGCAGTTTTATTCCCACAAATGAAAAGGGAATAATTTTGAAAAATCATAGAACTATCATCATTTGAGAAGCTGGTATATGCAAGCCTTATTTGGAAATTTAAAGATGGCTGACAATTAACTATCATATATTTCATTTCAACTTATAGCCTGACTAATTACAAGAGTCTTCTTTCATTTAGTGATTTCTTTTCTTGGATGTCACTCTCTTAGTTAATCTGCTACTGTTTTGGCTTCCTAATGCTATTGTCATTGTTAAGTACTCAGGTAGGAAAGGCCTTGCTACCAGAAAGGTGTCAGATGCCTCCAATCTTCCCTATCCAAATGATTCTTTAGCTTTTTTTCAAATATCTACATATACAGATACACGCAGATACTAATAAATATGTCTGTCTCCTATTCATAATATAAAATTATTTCCCTACTCATAAATGTGCAGGTGCTCCTTATTGCTTACTTAATAAAAATGAAACATATTAATTAGCCTGGAATTTAAGAAACTCCCAGATGTGGTTCCACTCTACCTTTTTAAAATGTTTCCTATTATTTTCCTTAAGCAACTTCATGATTAAGTCAAAACAATTTGCTTTTCCTTAATCACATCCTACACACCTCTGCCTCTTTTTTCTTGCATCTACTTATATACTTTATCTTTTGTCTGAAATGCAACTCTCTCTAACACCTTCACATATAACCATTTTGGTGAAAACTTTTTTCCTACTTCAGGGTCCTCTCCTCTCCAAAGCCTTTGATACTTCTTCAGGGAAGTGTTCTTCACTCAGAAGGTACATAATGAATCTATGTTGAATTTAACTGAATTGAAATAAAGAGACCCCTAATATAGATATCAAAAATAAGGCTTTGTGATGTCTGAGTGCGCTCGCTCTCCCTCTCTCTCTCTCTCTCTCTCTCTCTCTCTCTCTCTCTCTCTCTCTCTCTCTTTCTCTTCCTCTCTCTCTCCCTTTCTCTCAACATCCCATTCCCCTTCTCTATCCCCCCTCTCATTTCCCCTCTCTCTCCCCCTCTCTTAGCTCTTTTTCTCCCTCTCTCTATATCTATCTATCTACCTATCATGTGCCTGAATGTCTCTTTATAACAGCAACCTTTTTGTTTTCAGTTACCTCCATTTACTTCCATTAATGGAATTTGAGAATATTATATCATCTTCAGGAGGCTCTCATTTGACATACAGTCATAGTCAAATCCTCAACAGAATAAAACAAAAACAAAAGCTAGCATCACACAACACAAAATCATCAAAGGCATGTGGTTCTAGCTTTTAGAGGGAAAAATAACAGAAGAAAGAAGTGACTTGGTATTTTAATTTCTGGTTTATACATTTGAAATAGGAGTGTGCTAGTAAATGTTTAACTCGCTCTTTGGGAAATGAACATATATACATGTATGTGTCATGAATATACATGTGTATATATGCACTTATCTATTAATGCATATACATGTTTATATATCTACATTATATTTACATATATGTACATCTGTATATACAATCAATTTAATATAGCATATTTTTGTATGTGTACTGTATGACTATGTGCACAATACACACATATGTTATCCATACATATTTATACAAAAGGACATTTTAAAATAAAAAAATAATTTGCACAATTATATTTTTCTGCCACTATTATAAATATAGAAATCAATAAAACAATAAATCAACCATGTATTTGTAGCATATGCTAGTTTCTGAGTTATTCATTCTTACACTACAAATTTAATAATCAGTTCTCTTGAGCCTAGTTTCAAGTATTGGCAATCTTGCTTTTTGTTTTATTTTTGTTTGTTTGTTTTAATGAGGCAGCACAGTAGAATGCAAAGGATATTGAAGAGGGAGTCAGCAGACTCAAGTTGAGTTTCTGTGTCTGCCAACTTGCTAAGTCTGTGGTAGAAGTCAAATCCCTCACTCTCTCCAGGCTTCCATTTCTTCATTTGTGAAGTAAAACTGATGGCCTAAATAATGGTAATCCCTTTGAGTTTCATAATTCTCTGATTTTTTTTATCTTTTCCGTAGTGATCTTTTCCCATTTTTTTCTATAATAACTTTAAGATTATTGGGTATAAGACACCATGAGCAAAATATATGTGGACCTCAATTTCCCCATCTATAAGATGGTAATGAAATGATGTGTGCAAGTATGTATGAATGTTAATGGAAAAATATCTAAGGTAATTTTTGACTCTATATTCTATGAGTTCTTATTACTCAATTTGAGTTCTTATCAAATCCTCCATGGCTACTAACTATGACATAATACCAGAAATTTCTGGAATTAGTCACTCTAATTGCAAGCTGCTAACCTAACCCTGGTAGACTAGTCTACCTATATATGGATAGGCACATCACTATATGTAACACATAGTTATAAATTTCCTTTAAAAGGAATTTTTTTAAAAGACTCTCTGTCAGAGTTGGGGATACCAACACATATTAAAGGAGAGGTCTTTGCTATGCTGAACTAATATGGATAGGCACATCACTATATTTAACACATAGTTATAAATTTCCTTTAAAAGGAATTTTTTTAAAAGACTCTCTGTCAGAGTTGGGGATACCAACACATATTAAAGGAGAGGTCTTTGCTATGCTGAACTAATTAGTGACTTTGGATTAAAGAACTGAATGCTTCTCTTATATTATAAATGTTAAATGGTTGGGGTAACATTAATTTCTTGCCATCCACTAATGCCTTAGCTCTGATAATTTATGAGAGATTCAGAGCTCTAAGGGAATGGAATGTAGGGCAGGTACTGTTTTATGAAAGGAAGAAGTAAAGGACGGGGTCAGAGTAGGGTAAGAAAATATGGGAGGTCTTTAGTGGCAGCTAGAGTAGTGAAGAGGAAGAGAACATAAAGATGAAGATCTGGGAGGGAACCAGAAAGGGCAATGGTTAGATCCTAAAGGTATGTACTTCACTTACTTTATAAATCAGTTTGGTCCTGAACCTTAGGGTCATCAACCCTTGTCTGATATCATTAAATCAGAGTAAGGAAGCAACCTGAAACACTTGTTCACTTCATTTGGAATAATTCCCCACCATTTTAATGCTTATGTGAATCCTCCCAACCTCTAAAACCTGCTCTGGAGATTACAGAACAAAAGACCTATAAAGTGAGGTTTTTACTCAGTTTCAGGAGGGAGAGCACTATCAGGCATTTATTAATCACCTAGACTGTACTATTCTCTATGGCTGGTGTAAAAAAGAAGTAGAAGAAATAACTCTTAATCTTGAAAAATCAAGAAACATTTAAAGCATTCCATGAAGCACAGACACAGAAAATGAACCATGAGATAAGTATATTTGAATTATGGGTAAAATAAATACAAGGCAATTTTAGGGTATCACTAGTATCCAGGACAACAGGAAGGAGCTCAGATGGTAAGGAGAGATCAGCGTTTGTAGGAAACTAAGTATTCTAAGATAAAGAAATAAAGTAAAAAATATGACCAGGAATGCAAGCTATCCAAAGCATATGTATAGAGATAAGAGAATAAGTGTTGTATATGATAGCCAGTTTGGTCAGCTTGAAAAGTGTGTTGAAAGGACTGCTGCATTCTAGCAAAAACATGGGGTTGGACACCACCCCAATGATCCCTTTTCAATAATCTGAAGCACTAGAAACATATGAAGTGTGTGAAATATGTATCAAATTAGTGACAGCAACAAAAATAATGATGATGATGACTTTTATACCATATTTGGGTTAAAAATATACTTGTCCCACAAAACAAAAAAAAAAAACACTCTTAAGAAGGACAAATCATATTCCCATTTTACAGAGTTTGTTTGGTGGCATTGTTATAGGCACACATTAAAGCAGTTGTGGAGGCCAAACTCAGAACAAAATAACTTAAATCATCTGAATCCAAAAGGTATAGAATTCTCTTTCCACTATGCCCTATGCCTTCACAAATTGAAGGTATCTGATACCTTTACAACGAATATGTCCAATATAAAAGGAGGCATCTTTGTAAAAATCAAACTGCATATCATCTGGTATGATAATAAAATGATGATGATGATAGGTTATATAGCACCTTAAGATTTACAAGTCACTTTACACAAATTATCTGGTTTGATCCTCATAAAAATCCTGTAATTTAGGTACTATTATTATCTCAACATCACAGAGAAAGAAACTGATGCTGAGAAAGATTAAGTGATTTTACCTGGGACACACATTTAGTGAGTTATCTGAGGCAAGCTTTAAACTAATTTCCTCTTGAAGCCAATTCTTATCTCAACTATGGAAATTTATTAATGGTACTTATATTACTCCATTTCAAATGAATACTTGCCAAATGCCCTTTTCACTCAGAGCTGTGGAGACCAAAGTGAAATATTCTTGGATATCTATTAAAGAGAGGGTGATTCAATCATTAATGTCTCAATTAAAAGGTGTCAATTGTAATTTTCAGTTCCTGAGATTATATCTATGGTACCTAGTGAGACACGGTGTTTAATGGAGTGTTGCAAAATTTACCACGTAACCAACTCAGGCATCCTTTGTCTAAGAACAGCAACTTATCTGTCTGTAATGGATTTGTAATTACTCGTCCAAATTGTATAATCCTGGCAAGGCATATCTCCACCAGGACTCTCTCCATGCACTTTCTCTGCATTGTTATAAAGGAGAGTTAAAATATGATTTTTGAGGATCACCCTTCCTTAGGACCTACACCAATTCAGATCTTGTGGTCTCATGATTCTTTCATTGTTTTCATTTCCTTTCTTAATTAAAAATATCATTTAAATAAAACCAGGCTCTTTTGATATTAAATAGGAATAGGGGAGTGGATAGTTAATGGCCTCTGATAATTGTTCACTTCTCTCTGGTGGGTGTGGGGGATAGTCCCTTTTAAAACACCCACTTTCCTGACTAACAGAATCACAGAATTTGAAAGTTAGAATTCATATACAATTGATATACAACAGGAACCCTCAGATCGTGACAAGTAGATCCTTGAACTTCTGCTTTAATAATTCTAAAGAGGCCCTACCACCTCCAAGGGTGTAAATTGGGATGGTTCTAATTCTCAGGAGTTTTTGCTTGTTTGTTTTTGTCTTGGCATCAAGTCTAAATCTGCCTCTTGAAATCTTTTACCAAATACTCAAGATTCAGCTTTCTGGAGGCAGTTAGAAATCTAATTCATCTCCTATATGATGTTCCTTTAAATATTCAAAGACAGATTTGCCTTCTCCAAGCTAAACACCTGCAGCTCCTTAAACTGTTCTGGTCACACACAGCTGCCCATCATGAAATTCCACAGTTTTCAAAGAACTTGGCAACTGGTGATCATTTGAAGGACAATGAACAGGCAAATGATGGGATTGGTTAGTAGGAAGAAGAGTTTTAAAGGAGATCATCTAATTTCATAAGTATTCCTTGCGGTGCTAAAATGAATAATGAATGTGTAGAAAAAGCAATGGATGATTCTTTTGTTCCTTTTATATCCATGAAATAATAAGAAAAAAGCCCGAAAGCCCCAAGCACAACTGGTGAGCTGTTCATGGCAGATTCACAGGAGGACAAAGATAATAGTTCTAGGAAAGGGTAGGCAAGAGTGGGTTACGTCCAACATAGTGGAAGGAGTACCTAGTTCTAGGAGATCATCAACCAATTGAAGAATTAACATTTTGAAATAATTATTTGTTGTCGACCCTAGATCAGCTAACCTCGATGCAAAATTTTTAGTTTCTAGTTGCTATGGTGATCCTATAAATTGTGGCTTCTTAAGAAACTATTTTTTCTAGTCAGTTTTCAATTTGGATCACAAAACGATGTAGAAACTACTATGACCTGAATTCTTTGTGTTTTCAACAAATACTGGGAACATCTAAATGGACAAAAAGTCAACATTATGAGAAGAGGAAATCTGAAAGGCTTTGACATCTGATTTTTATACTTCTCTACTATTCCAATGTTTATCTGAACTCTCCTCACCTCTAAATAATGTTCTGGAGATGGCATGAGAGGATGCTTCTTGAGGTTTTTATTCTCTTTAACATCCTGAGTGAGAGAAAAATATGATCTTATTTTTGTTGTTTCTCTCTTGTAGTAACCTGGAATTATACTATTCACCATTCAATGGGGAAAAGCAACTTTCAAAAAAATCCATTTATTAATTACCTACAATATGCCAGATACCATGCTAGGCATTGGGGAGACAAAGCCTAAAACAGAAAAACCCCATCTCTCATGGAGAATTCTATTAGAAAAGAAATGTATATATATATAAATATATACAAAATATGAGGACTTGACCTGTGATTTCACTGGTATATAGGACTCCCTTTTAATATAAGTCAGAAACTTCTTTGCAACACATTTTTTTTTTTAGTGAGCTACATAGAACATGGAAAGGTCACACAACCGGTAAGTGTCAGAGTAGAGACTTGAACCCTGATGTCCCAGGCTATGAGGTTGATTCTCTATCCTTTTCACAAAATTTACAGATGCAAAAACTGAGACTTGTCTACTTCCTGATGAGCGTATACTCTACTGGGCAGATAAATCATAGTCACTGCTAAATTTCATTCACATCAATTTCAAGTTTGTTAAAATCATGAAATATGTTTGGCGGGATATGTCTTCACATAAAGTGTTGCTTTCAGGCTTTCTTATCTGTATAGATCTAAGATTTGTGTTAGATCACTTGCTGTAATTACAATGTTAATGACAGTCTTTTTTTAGTTCATAAATAGAAGTACAAGAAGATGATTTTCATTAAAATATCCTATTTAAGTATGATTAATTATTAAAAATGATCATACACATATTGAAAATAACAAAGAAATCTTGAAGGGGGTAATAGCTTAGAAGTGCATACGTGTGTGTGTGTGTGTGTTGTATGTGTGAAGCATTTTGCAAAAAAACAAGTTGAATTTTATTTTTCTTTTCATAAATGATTTTATCGATCTCTTTTACTTTTATGCAATGTATATTTCCAAATATATCCTCTCCAACCCTCTCTCCTTCCTAGAAAGCCATCTTTCATGCCAAATGATTATAATATGCAAACACAAAGTAAAAGACAAACAAAAAAGATAGTTTATCAAAACATTAAAAAATCAATGTATATGTAGTGTGCTATACTCATCTTCCCTGCCTTTGCATAGAGACCCAAGGAAAAATATTGTCTCATACTTCGTCTTTGGGGCCAAACTTGGTCATTATATTTTTGCAAAATTCATTTTTAATCGTGCTGTTGCTATTGTTCTTCCCATTTGTACAATCATCATTAGTGCATATATGTTTTCCAATTTCTTTTCACTGATCATTGAATCAGTTCATTTAGTCTTCCTAGGCTTCTTGGTATACATTATTCCCAGTACTTGGCACAGTTACTGGCACCTAATAGGAGCTAAATAAGATTTTTTTTTAATTTAAAGACTGGCTGGTTCTACAGATCTTCCTACTTAGTCTTTTTTTCTTCTTTTGGCCCTGAAATATTACTGGATAAATAAATTATAATCCCCTTATATTTCGATATATCAGAAGCTCTTTGAAGGCAGGAGAAGCTTTCCTTGATTCTTACATTCTAACTTGCGAATACAGTCATTTGCACAGAGCAGGCTTTTAATAATAGTCTATTTGTTGAGAAATATTTATGTTTCCTGTGAATTACAGGTTGTATTGTCGTGTTTTAAGACAATTATTTGCAATTATTCCAAATAAAAAAAGTTAGCAAAATCTACACAATATAGCACAGTACATATTCCACTTACCATGTAATTGTTTATATTGGCAATCTCTCCACTGGCTTCCCCAGAGCAATGGTTTAATTAAGTGAATCTCCCTTTTCCTGTGAAGTGATCATTTAACTCATTTAAAATAGTTTTACTGTCAATATACTTTTGTATGATATTTCTAACTGGTGCCTTAATCAGTAGATGTGCTGCCTCACAGAGAGAGCTTGGAATTTTATTTTGCTACTACTTATTTTTAATCTATGGCATTGTCTCTCAAAAGACTCAGTGGTTAAAGCCACATTATGTGAACTGTTGGCAATTGAAAGATTATAATCAGGCTAAACCTCTGGCTAGCCCAGGGTTAGGTCATCAAGGTTGATTTTGTTTCTGAATTCCTATTCACTTGAACCTCTGAAAGAATGGAAAACTACTCTCTAAACAAAACAAAAAACAATCATCCCCTCCTAAAATTTCTTTAAGTTGACAAATTCTTTGCATAACCTAGAAAATAATAACATGATAAAATATATAACCCTACCTAAAGTTAATTTCTTATAGGATAGGTTAAGACAATACTTCTTCAGCATGTTTAGATGTCTGGAGAACTATCATTATTATTGTCCCCATCACACAAGTGAGGTAATTGATGAACCTCTTTGCTTCCAGTCATGAAACAACTGTCAGTCTGACATCAAACCCAGATGGACTAATTATGTCAGTCCTCCCTCCCTCCCTCCCTTACTACCTTACTTCCTTCCTTTCTTCCCCCCTTCCTTTCTTTCTAAATTATTCTTATGAGCCACAGGATTTCTCTTTTTTTAATCCTTTCTCTGATGCTCCTTTATTTTACTGAATTTTCAATAAATCATGAACAAAAGTTTCAGAGTTAACTTAATTTGCCTCCATTAGTATAATAAGTAATATATGATATGGCTAAATTGCAAATATAATACATGTGAAAATGCATAACATATATATATGTGCATACATGTATACATACATGCATACACACATCCATATATACATATCTTCCCTGCATCTGATTTTGCTTGTAAATTTTTGTTTTGTATTTTAATATTTCCTTTTCTTCTAAGAAAGAAGGAAGGAAGGAAGGAAGGAATATAAGGACTTATTAAGCACCTGCTATACTGCTATACTCTGGGCCCTATGTTAAAGCATTGTTATTTGTTTCAGTTGAATCTGACTTCATTATGACATTTGGGATTTTCTTGGCAAAGATACTGGAGAGGCTTCCACTTCTTTTTTTTTTCCCCACTTGCAGGTCAAAAAGGGTTAAGTGACTTGCCCAGGGTCACATAGCTGGGAAGTGTCAAGTGTCTGAGGTCACATTTGAACTCAGATCCTCCAGAATCCAGGGGTTGTGCTTTATCCACTACACCACCTAGCTGCCCCCCCCACCTTGCCATTTCCTTTTTAGCTCATTTTACAGATGAGGAAATTGAGGTAAAGAGGGTAAAATAACTTGTCCAGGATTACAAAGTTGGTAAGTGTTTGAGGCCAGATTTGAACTCAGGTATTCCTGACTACAGGCCTGGTACCCTATCCAATGGGAAACCTAGCTGCCCACATGCCTATGCATTATCTAACTTTATATATCAAAATCATCTCAAGAAAGGTTCTTTCATTTTATGTTATTCATTAATTCTCTTCCCTTTCAGTTTGGAAATATGATTGTTTGGTGGTCTTTGTGTTTATTTTTACCCTATTTTGTGTTGTTGAGACATTGTGGGATGAGAGCTTCTAAAATATCAAGTTTGATCTCCTTCAAAACAATTTGATATTACTTTTGTTAATCTTACCTTAGCATACCTCTTCCCTTATTTGTGACTCATTCATGAAAGTATCCATTCATGAGGAAAGTAATATATATAAAATCAGGGGTATACGTGTGTGTGTGTGTGTGTGTAGAGACTCCAAGTATTTGAAAGACTACCATGTGGAAAAAGATATAGGCTTATTCTACTTGGTTCCTAATGACAAAACAAGGAGCAAACCAATGGGTGTATGTATGACAGGAATCATATTTTAATTCAGGAGAAAGAAAAAAGAAGCACTAAACAAATATAGCTGAATAAAAATAAAATCTGCTTTGTGAGTTTTTACCTTTCTCTGCCTTAAAAGTCAGTAAGAAAAAGTTGAATTACAATTACTTGTATACAGTAGATTCTTATTCAGATATGGAGAGGCTTATGCATTTATCCAAATTGTGAAATTTTGGAACATTATGTAACTGACCCTGTAGATGGTGATCTGTCCAGTTTTTGCAAAACATAGGAAATGTGAAGAGAAATAATTGTATTTGGACCTCAGTGAAAGGTTGTGCTAAATTGTGAAGGACCTTGAATGGATTTTAATGAATTTTAACTTTATTTGATAGGCCATGTGTGTATGTTTATGTATGCATATGTGTATGTATACACACATATATGTGTGCATATGTATATATAAACACATTAATATACAACATGTTTGTATATGCATACACATGCTTATACATATGTATATATGCATACACATACACATATACACATGCACGTGCATATACATACCTGTAAGTGTTTGTGTTTATGAAACAGGTTATCTGGCACATAGGTAGATTACCTTGAATTGAATCTCTCCATGAAGGGCTTTTGAAAGCCTGCTTCCAGAAGAGTAGATAGAATATGTAAAGGAAATAATTGCCTTGTAGAGATAATGGAGCACGATGGACATGCTATAACTGGTTCTGGTTAGCAAATCATGTTGTAAATGAATGGATCTTTGAAAGGCTTCAAATGAATTTATAAGGCCTTGTCACAGTCTTTTCAGCTACTCTGTAATTCCAGTCCTTTGCTCATGGCATATTGTGAGATTCAATGTTGTAAGAGGAAAGGCTGCAGAACATTCTTCCTATCAAGGCTATGTGTCTTTGTGAACTGGTCCTTTGACTCAACATTTGTATTTTTCAGTTTTAGGTGAATTAAATATCACTACAACTTTGTAACTTTTCCAAAGTCTAGAGAGCAAGCCACAGGAATGCAGAAATTCAAGTCCAGGCTTTGAAGCAAGACTAGCATCAATGCTTCCAGAGAGCAAAGAACCTTTTTCTAGAATGCCCTTCCAGCCCCAAGCTAGCAGTCACTAAGATAAGGACAAATCAGACATTCATGACACCTTGGGCCATGAACTTTGTGTGAACAAGACTATTTCGGAACAAAACTAGGTTCTCTGCCTGGTCTCCTCAGTCACAGAAAGTAGTGTAGGGAAGAATGTGTTTCCAGTGTACCAGGGTTGATATTTTTAAGCTTTTTCTTTCTGTGTTTTTGAAACAAATTTCCATTCATTTATTTGCTTCTGATGCTGAATTCAGTACAAATTTTAAATTTCAGAGCTTACCAATTATAAATGCTTGTGTACAATTAATTAGTCAATAAAGAGTCAAATCTCAGTTTAGGCCACTGCATATACACATTGAAAGAAATAGTACAAGTCATAAAAAGACAAATGCTTGGGGACCTCTTTACTGGAAGGAAATAATTAATGATGTTAAATTATCTTGCACTCTAAACACTATAAATTAAAAAGTCAGCCTTTTATATTACTGATTTTATTAACTTTTAAAAAATACAACCATAGTTGAATATTACAGCAAAACACTAGCTAGTAATTAGTGTGTTAGGATGATTGCAGTCTGACTTAGGGCAACTACGTGGCTGAATGGATAGAGCACTGGCACTGGAGTCAGAATATGAGTTCAAATTCAGCCTCAGACACTTGACACTTAATAGCTGTGTGACCCTGGGCAAGTCACATAACCTTGATTGCCTCAAACATCTGGAGCCATCTCCAGTTACCCTGATGTATATCTTGCCACTGGACCCAGATGGCTCTGGAGGAGAAAGTGAGGCTGGTTACTTTGCACAGCCCTCCCTCTTAAATTCAATTAACTGCAAATTATGACAACACCTCCTAATGTCATGTTTCTCTTAGAGAACTAAAAAACAAGAAAAATAGTCCTTCACTTATTCTCTATTGCATACAAAAGCCAGCATTAAAATGAAGACTATTCACTGACCCCTATTAAGAGGTTTGACACTGAAATCCAACTCTAGGATGATGTCCATTATACTCACATGAAAAAGTTCTCAAATCATTGTGTAAATATAGTATTCTCTTTCTGATCTAAAACAAGGACAATATCTCCTGGAATGTTATCTTCTGACAGTCTTGTATGCCCATGTCAATATAGACCTCCAGAATCTTCTCTCAAACAATTTTCTTTCCATTACAACTTGTGCATCTATCTTTAGAGCTGATTCCTTCCCCATGCCCTTCACACTCCATGCAAATTGATTAAATTTGCCGAACCATTCCAAGTCCTATCTGAATTCTTATTTGCATTCCAGTACCTCTGCAACTGGGATAGCATTCAACAGCTTCTTTCTTACCACTCTGTCCTTCACATTTATCACAAATTACATTGTTTTACAAAGCAAGTTTTCTCATTGCACCAATATATGCATTTTCTAAGATCACTAACAATGGATGGACAACATTTTTGCCTCTCTGTTCCCTTTGCATTATTCCACCTCCTCAAATATATAAAAATAGTTATTGGTAGATCAGTCTATCTATTTATCTATTATCTACCATCTATCTATCTATCTATCTATCTATCTATCTATCTATCTATCTATCTATCTATCTATCTATCTATCTATCTATCTATCTATTACAACTATGATAACTATCTATCTGTCAAACAATCCCCCGGAGAACCAAAGCCACCATTAGTACCACCCTCTTGGAAACGTGTTCACCTTTGTTATATAAGTCTCTTTTCTTTGCATCAGAAAGCACTTCCTAAGCTTGAGAAATCTGAACTTTTCTCCATCATTTGGATTCTTTTCTGGGTGATATTTCAAGGCTAGTTTTCTATATGCCTTTTTTACTTCCTCCTGGGAGGCATTGGGTTTTACCCCAGAAACATTTTAATATGTCATTTCTTTCAATATTTTTTTAATAGTCAGAGAGTGACACTTGTGGTTTGCTGTATGTTGAAATACTCATATCTGGGCTGGGGTGAAAGTGGACTGCCAGTTGGAATATTGGGGGATTGAGTGGAAGTGATATTGGGGGGTGGGGCACTAGTTCTTGTTCATGGAACCTGGGCAGCTTCATTCTTTGCCCTCACCTTCTTGCAGAGCTTTCTGGAAAGTTCCAACAAATGTCCTTTGAAAAGTTTATTAAGGGGCAGCTAGGTGGCACAGTGGATGGAGCACTGGACCTGGATTCAGGAGTACCTGAGTTCAAATCCGGCTTCAGACACTTGGCACTTACTAGCTGTGTGACCCTAGGCAAGTCACTTAACCCCAATTGCCTCACTAAAAAAAAAAAAAAGTTAATTAATGGGAGCAGCTAGGTGGCACAGTGGATAGAGCACCAGCCCTGGATTCAGGAGGACCTGAGTTCAAATCTGGACTCAGACACTTAGCACTTACTAACTGTGTGACCCCCATTGCATCACCAAAAAATATTAATTAATAGTAATTTGTTAAATGGAGCTGAAGTAATAGTATCTCACTTCTTAGAGTAGGGAAAATACCCAAAGGGAGCTCAAGACATTGTCATTAAAGAAAAAACAACACCTCACATTCATGATACAGTAGAACCCTATGTAGTAGACAGAAACAGCTTACCTATTTGCAAGAAAACATATCAAAGCATACATGCAAAAAGGAAATGTATATTATCAGTGGTGATTCATGTATTGTGCAGATGAGAGAATTTGTATAGATAAATATATTACAAAAAATGCAAAGTAGCTGTGAGTGCCAATCCATCCACATTACTGGAAGGGTAACCAAACAACTGACCTAGCGATGTTAAGTAAGTGTGACCCTAGGCAAGTCATTTAACCCCAATCACCTTAAACATCTGGGGATGTCTCCAGTCATCTTGATGTATATCTTGCCATTGGACCCAGAGTGACATTGTCAACCTTGCACAGCCCTCCACTTAAATCTAATTCAGTGCAAGTAATGAGATCAACTCTTCAATGTCATGGTTCACTTCAGGGATGAAGGACAAACAACAACAAGTCCCATTATCTTTGGATAGGATATCCAAGGTTTGAATGAAAGCAACATAAAAATATGAGTTACAAGTAAAATTTAAAGGAAATTTAATTTAGGCAAAACTTAAAAAGCAAAGGTTTTAGTTTGTTTTCTTTTAGTCACTCAAAATTACTATCTTTTCCTATAGAAGGAATTTGGGGCTGAGTTTGGCTCATGTGGTCTTTCAGTGATTCATATTTCATAATGGAGTGAAATGAGATCTGCACAGACATTCAGTCAAAACTTAAAAAAAGACATTTACTAAGCCATGAAAGGAGAAGAATATTCAACAAGCATATGCATTGAATATATCCCTAAGCTGAATCAGGTGAGCAAACTTCCCTTATCTTATTTTCCTATTTTACTTTGCCAGGGAAAATCAGGGCACATTTGGAGGCAGGTGTAGTTCTTTTACATCAAGGGATAAGGAAGTGATATTATCATTTTGACCAGTTGGTACACCAACCCTTTCAAGTAAACAGGATGTTTTAATACTTTTAAAAATAAAAATTAATCAAACTTGTATGGGGGAAGTATGAAGGCATTGATCTAACCATGTACATACAGACATGCATATGCATGTATATATACACATATAACATATTCTACATACAATTATTCATCTTATATTCTATTTAACAGAATCCATATAACATTAAGGGAGCCATAAGTGTACAGAATGGATAATAATATCTGCTCATCAAATTCATGAAAGTTAGACTCTGTGAGATTTAAAATTGGATACTAGAGCATTAACCTCCCCTTTTTAACCTTTCCCTTATTTATCTCCCAGACTAGTAAATGGCAGAAGCCTCTGATCTCTATTTAGAGCTTTTATTGTTTGGAAATTACAAGGTGATGTTGATTAGAGAGACAGGAAAGTAGAAATGCAAAACAGTCTTAAGTCTAAGCTTAGTCTATATTCCGTATAAAACTCACCAAAAAACCAAGGCCATCTTTGGGGGGGAGAGCTACGTCAAGCACATGCTGGTACGGCGAACCGGGCCGAGTCCAACCTCCGTCTGCGTCTCTGTGTGCAGCACCAGTCATCGGACAAGGAGAGCCGACCAAAGACCTCACTTCCATTCTCTCCTTGTCTTTTAAGCTCTCACCCCGGAAGTGGAGTGCCTAGCAGATGGAGGTGGAGTGCATGGCCATTCGTCACGGCCTCTCCCCGAAAGGGTAGTCCTTCAAAAACTGGCATCTTTTTACCACAACACCTAAGACTGTCTTAAAAACATTTATAAATTTGAAACACAAAGAATAAGGTGCTAACAAATTGATATTAGAAATTGGCATAGTCTCAGGGGGCAGAGCAAAGATGGTGAGGAGAAGCCAGGAAGTTGCCTGAGTTCTTCTGTGTTTACCTCAAAAACAACATTAAATCAAGCCTCTAAATGGACTCTGGAAGTACAGAACTTACAAAAAGACAAAGAGACACAATCCTCCTACTTGAAATAATTTATAAGACTTCAGGAAAGGTCTGTCTTACCTGGGTGAAAGGGCAGGGTGGCCCAATACTGCTGAAAATGGTGCAGCTAGGAATCGTGCACCTGAGAGCAGTAAGAAGCTTGCAACTGTGACCCCTGTGCCTTAGGAGCATATTTCTACTTTATAAATTTAAAAATGGGGCACAATATGAGTAAGAAACACAAAGGGGTACTTACCATTGACAGCTTCTATGGTGAAAGGGAAGACCAAAACACAAACTCAGATGCATTTGTCAAAATGCCTACAAGTGAAGACTCAAGTGGGAAGATGATCTTGTCTCAAGACCAAAACCCTTCTTTGAAGAGTTAAAAAGGGCTTTTAAAAACCAAATGAAGCAATAGAAGAAATAATGGGGGGGAAAAGAAATGAGATAAATAAGAGTTACACTGGAAAAAGAAGAACAAAAATTGACTGAAGCAAATAATTCCTTAAAAAATACAATTGGCCAAATGGGAGGAAAAAAAATTGGCCAAATAGAAAAGGAGGTGCAAAAGCTTACTGAGGAAAAATAATGGACTAAAAATTAAAATTGGGTAGATGGAAGCTAATGATTACATGAGAAACCAGGAATCTATCAAGCATAATCAAAAGAATGAAAAAATAGAAGAAAAAGTGAAATACCTCTTTGGAAAGACAAGTGAACTGGAAAATAGATGCAGGAGAGATAATCTAAGAATTATAAGACTACCTGAAAGTCATGATGAAGAAAAGAGTCTAGACACCATATTCCAGGAAATTATCAAGGAGAAATGCCCTGATATTGTAGAATCAGAGGATATAATCATCAGTGAAAGAATCCAATGATTACCTCCTGAAAGAGACCCCAAACAGAAATCTTCAAGGAATATTGAAGCCAAATTTGAGAATTAATAGGTGAAGGAGAAAGTACTCCAAGCAGACAGAATGAAACAATTTAAATATCATGTAGCCGCAGTGAGGATTGCACAGGACCTGGCAGCTCCAACATTAAAAGATCACAAGGCTTGGAATATGATATCCCAAAAGCCAAAGGAGCTTAGATTACAACCAATAATCAACTACCCAGCAAAACTGATCATTCTCTTTCAGGGGAAAAGATGGAAATTCAATGAAATAGGGGACTTGCAAGGTTTCCTAAAGAAAATACCAGAACTGGACAGAAAATTTGATCTTCAAATACAAGATGCAAGAGAAATCTAGAAAAGTAAACAGGGAAAAAATGGTTATTCAATAAGGTTAAACTTTTTGAATACCTATGAGGGAGGATAATACTTTTAACTCTTGAGATCTGTATTTCTATTAAGGTGTTGTTATTAAATTGAATTTGATATGATGATATAAAGAAACTTAGGGGAAGCTAGGTGGTACAGTGCATAAAACACTGGCTCTGGATTCAGGAGGACCTGAGTTCAAATCCAGCCTCAGACACTTGACACTTACTAGCTGTGTGAGCCTGGGAAAATAACTTAACCCTCATTACCCCACCAAAAAAAAAAAAAAGGAAAAAAGAAACTCAAGCGGCAGAATAATAGGAGACTAGGGAGAGGAGAGGGAGGGGGAAGTAGAATAGGGTTAATTACATCATGTGAAGAGGTACAAAAAGAACCCATTACAATAGACGGAAAGAAAGGAGGCATGAGCATTGTTTTAACCTTACTCTCATAAGATTTGGTTCAGGGAAAGAATGACATATACTCCCATTTGTATAAAGAAACAGCTTATTCTTTAAGGAAACAAAAAGAGAAGGGGAAAGGGGTGGTATTGATAGAAGGGAGGGCAGAAACAGTTGAAAATAGGGGAAAGAAAAGGAAGGGCAGCTGATAAAAGGGAGGGCAGATTGAAGGAGGCAGTGGTCAGAAGCAAAACACTGGTCAGCAGGAAAAGGGTGAAAGAAGAGAAAAAAAGTACAAACAAAGGGGAAAAAGATGGATGGAAATAAACAGTAATCTTTTTTTGTTTGTTTTGTTTGTTTGTTTGTTTTTTGGTGAGGCAATGGGGGTTAAGTGACTTGCCCAGGGTCACACAGCTAGTAAGTGTTAAATGTCTGAGGCTGGATTTGAACTCAGGTACTCCTGAATCCGGGGCCGGTGCTTTATCCACTGTGCCACCTAGCCGCCCCCAACAGTAATCTTAACTGTGAATGTGAATGGAATGAACTCTCCCATAAAATGGAAGTGAATATCAGAGTGGATTAAAAAACAGAATCCTGCAATATGTTGTTTAAAAGAAATACATCTGAAGCAGAGATACACACAGAGTAAAGATAAAAAGTTGGAGCAGAATATACTAGGCTTTAGCTGAAGTAAAAAAAAAAAAAACAAAAAAACAGTGGTAGCAATCCTTATCTCAAACAAAGCAAAAGCAAAAATAGATGTAATTAAAATATATAAGGAAGGAAACTACATCTTGCTAAAAAGTATGATAGATAATGAAATAATATCAATATTAAACCTGTATTTGCAAGTGGTAGAGCACCTAAATTATTAGGGGAGAAGTTAAATCAGTTACAAGAGAAAATAGCAAAACCATACTAATGGGGGATCTGAACCTTCCCCTTTCAGAGTTAGATAAATCTAACAAAAAAATAAATAAGAAAGAAATAAAAGAGGTGAATAGAATATTAGAAAAGTTAAATGTGATAGATATCTGGAGAAAACTGAATGGGGATAGAAAGGATTATACATTTTTCTTAGTGGTACATGGCACACACTCAAAAATTGACCATGTATTAGGGCACAAAAATTTCATAGTCAAATGTAGAAAGATAGAAACAACAAATGCATCCTTCTCAGATCATGATGCAATAAAAATTACATGTAATAAAAAGTCATGGAAAGGAAGGCTGAAGATTAATTGGAAACTAAACAATTGCATCTTAAAGACTGAGTGGGTCAAAAAACAAATCATAGAAACAATCAATACCTTCATCCAAGAGAATGGGAGTAATGAGACAACATACCAAAACCAATGAGATGCAGCCAAAGCAGTGCCTAGGGAAAATTTTATGTCTCTAAATGCTTATATGAATAAAAAAGAGAAAGAGGAGATCAATGAATTGGGCGTGCAACTTAAAAAGCTAGAAAAAGAACAAATTAAAAATCCCCAACTAAATACTAAATTATAAATCCTGAAAATCAAAGGAGAAATTAATAAAATTGAAAGGAAGAAAACTATAGAATTATTCAATAAAACTAAGAGCTCATTTTATGAAAAAACAATAAAATAGATAAACCATTGGTTAATTTGATTAAAAATAAGAAAAAGAACCAAATTACCAGTATATAAAATGAAAGGGGTGTTTTCACCACCAATGAAGTAGAAATTAAAGCAATAATTAGGAACTATTTTGCCAACTCTTTGCCGATAAATTTGACAATCTAAATGAAATGGATGAATATTTACAAAAATACAAATTGCCTAAGTTAACTGAAAAGGAAATAAAATCTTGAAATGGGCACATTTTAGAAAAAGAAATTGAACAAGCCATTAATGAACTCCCTAAGAAAAAATATCCAGGATCACATGGGTTTACAATGAATCCTACCAAACATTTAAAGAACAATTAATTCCAATAATAAACAAATGATTTAGAAAAATAGGTGAAGAAGGATTTCTACCAAATTCCTTTTATGACACAAAAATTGTGTTGATACCTAAACCAGGCCGAGACAAAACAGAGAAAAAATATAGATCAATTTCCCTAATGAATATTGATGTAAAAATATTAAATAAAATTTTAGCAATGAGATGATAGCAAGTGTACACCAGGATAATACACTATGACTAGGTGGGATTTACACCAGGAATGCAAGGCTGCATAAACATTAGGAAAAACATCAACACAATCAAGCACAGAAATAACAAAACTAACCAAAGTCATATGATTATCTCAATAGATGCAGAAAAAGCTTTTGACAAAATACAACACTCTTTCCTATTAAAAACACTAGAGAGCATAGGAATAGGTGGTGCTTTCCTTAAAATAATAAGCAGTATCTACCTAAAACCATCAGCAAATATTATATGTAATAGAGATAAGTTAGAGGAATTTCCAACAAGATCAGGGGTGAAACAGGGATGACCATTATCACCTCTATTATTTAATAATGTTCTACAAATGTCAGCTTTATCAATAAGAGAAGAAAAAGGAATTAAAGAAGTTAGAATAGGCAAGGGAAAAACAAAACTTTCACTCTTTGCAGATTATATGATGGTAAACTTAGACAATCCTAAAGAATTCACTAAAAAAGCTACTTGAAATAATTAAGAACTTTAGCAAAGTTGCAGGATATAAAGTAAACCCACACAAATCATCAGCATTTCTATACATGACCAAGAAATGTCAGCAACAAGAAATACAAAGAGGAATTCAATTTGAAATAACTGCAGACATTATAAAATACTTAGGAGTCTACCTGCCAAGAGAATCCCAGGAACTCTATGAACAAAATTTCAAAACACTTCTCATACAAATACAATAAGATCTATATAAGTGGAAAAATATCAATTGCTCATGGATAGGCTGAGCTAATATAATAAAAATGACAATACTACCTAAATTAATTTACTTATTCAGTGTCATACTAATCAGACTACCTGAAATATTTAATAGAGTTAGAAAAAATAAAAACATAATTCCTATAGAAGAACAAAAATTCAAGAATATCAAGGGAACTAATGAAAAAATGAACAGGAAGGTGGGCTAGCTCTACCAAATTTGAAACTATACTATAAAGTGAGAATCATCAAAACTCTTTGGAACTGGCTAAGAAATAGAGTGGTGGATCAATGATTAGTCTCAGGTGACACAGAATTAAATGACTATAGTAATCTTCTATTTGATATACCCAGAGACTCCAGCTTCTGGGATAGGAACTCATTATTTGACAAAAACTGCTGGGAAAACTGGAAGATAGTATGGCTGAAACTAGGCATAACCCAACACCTTATAGCATATAACAAAATAAGGTCAAAATAGGTACAAGGTTGATAGCATAGATAAATTAAGAGAGGAAAGAGTAGTTTAGCTCTCAGATCTATGGAGAGGCAAACAATTTATGTCCAAACAAGAGATAGAGAATATTATGAAATTCAAAATGGATGATTTTGATTACATTAAATTAAAAAGGTTTTGTACAAACAGAATCAATGCAGCCAAAATTACAAGGGAAGCAGTAAGCTTAGAAACAATTTTTATAGCCGGTATTTCTGATAAAAGCCTCATTTCTAAAATATGTAGGGAACTAAATCAAATTCATAAGAATGCAATTAATTTCCCAATTGAGAAATGGTCAAAGGATATGAACAGGCAGATTGCAGTTGAAGAAATCAGAACTATCTATTGCCATGTGAAAAAAATGTTCTAAGTCACTATTGATTAGAGAAATGTAATTTTAAAACTACTCTGAGGTACCACCTGACACCTATCAGATTGGCTAATATAACAAAAAAGGAAAATAATAAATGGTGGAGAAGCTCTGGAAAAATTGGAACACTAACCAATGCATTGTTGGTGGAGCTGTGAACTGATCCCATCATTCTGGAGGGCAATTTGGAACTATTTTCAAATGGCCATGGGACTTTTCACACCCTTTGACCAAGTGGTACCACTGCTAGGTCTGTATCCCAAAGAGATCATAGAAGAGAGAAAAGGACCCACATGCACAAAAATATTTATAGCAGCTCTCTTTGTTGTGGCAAAGAATTGGAAATCGAGGGAATGCCCATCAATTTGAGAATGGCTAAAAAGTTGTGGTATATGAATCTAATGGAATACTATTGTTCTATAAGAAATAATGAGCAGGAGGATCTCAGAGAAACCTGGAAGGACTTGCATGAACTGATGCTGAATGAGTGGAGCAGAAAGAGGAAAACATTGTACACATAACAGCAACATTGTGTGATGAACTTGGCTCTTCTCAACTGTGCAATGATTCAATATAATTTCAAAGAACTCAGTATAGAAAATGTTCTCAACATCCAGAAAAAAGTATTGTGGATTATGAATACAGATTGAACCATGCTGTTTCTGCTTTGGGGCTGTTTTTTCCCCCTTCTTTTTTGAGGTTTTTCTCTTGGGCTCTGATTCTTCTTTCACAATATGACTAATACAGAAATATGTTTAATGTGATTGTACATATATAACATATCAGATTACTTTCCTCTGGGAGGAGGAAGGGAAGAGAGGGTGGGAAAAAATTTTGAACTAAAAATCCTATGAAAACAAATGTTGAAATCTATCCTTACATGGTACTGGAAAATGATAAAATACTTTTATTTTTTTAAAAAAAGACGTTGGCATAACCCATCAAATGAATAAATCAATGTTTATATGACTATTTTTGCTCAAGTTTTATCTTTCCCTTTCAAGGCTCTTCTCTATTTTTAAAGAGAAAAATCATAATTTTCTACATATAATTTCCTCTACTACCCACCGTTAAAACTATTTTTGTCAACTGTAGGGAACTCCAATCTCAGAAGTCTCTGTATTTCTAGTGGTAACAATACAAAGAAGGATTTATGCAGTCAAGTATAAAGATCACTGGAGACTTCTGGCAATATGGCTGAGAGAGATTTTGTGTATAAGCTCCATTCCCATACATCAACTCAAAAAAGTAAGGAATGTGCCAAGTAAATAAAAAAAAGAGAAGTGCAATAATAATGGAAGGCAGAGGAAATAAATCATCACAAGAAAAACTTTGAATAAAAAAGCAATCAAAGGTACTGAAGAAATGAATAACAAAAAATAAGGCTTTAATTTAAGGAATGAATGTCGTTGGTTAAAATAAATCAAGAGGAAATATCCAGAATGGAAGACTATGATAATGACAACTAGATCCTGGCAAATGAATTACAAAGGCAAATATTTACAGTATTGGAAGGTATATCACTCCTTATTAAATAAAGCTCATAGCTTCCAAAGAGTCCACTTTACATCACATACTGCATGGTTCATCTAATTTTTGCTTACAATCCCTCTAATGTGTGGCAATCACTATTCTCCAAGTCATCTAATTCCATTTTCAATAAATCTAATTATAAGGAACTTTCCATCTCTTCCTCCCCCTATAATTCTTTTTTTTTTTCGGGGCAATGGGGGTTAAGTGACTTGCCCAGGGTCACACAGCTAGTAAGTTTCAAGTGTCTGAGGCCGGATTTGAACTCAGGTCCTCCTGAATCCAGGGCCAGTGCTTTATCCACTGCGCCACCTAGCTGTTCCCCACTATAATTCTTAAATGCAGCCTAAATATTACCTTTTAATTTCTACCCATTGGTTCTAGTATTCCCCTTTGGATATGTAGTGAGCAATATTGTTGAAGACCATTATAAATCTTCATGTTTCTTCCAGGCTTCTGGTCCCTCCAGGTAAACAAAAGATAGAATGTTTGCCCTTGTCTCAAGATAAATCAGGTTCGGGGGGGCAGCTAGATGGCGCAGTGGTTAAAGCACCGGCCCTGGATTCAGGAGTACCTGAGTTCAAATCCGGCCTCAGACACTTGACAATTACTAGCTGTGTGACCATGGGCAAGTCACTTAACCCCCATTGCCTTAAAAAAAAAAAAAAAAAAAAAAAAAAGATAAATCAGGTTCATATCCTGCCTGTGATGCTTAATAGCTAGGGGATGGGAATAAAAAACTTAAACTTTGTTAGTCAGTTTCTTAACTGTAAAATACTGAATTAGTTTATCTCTAAGATACTTTCCATGTGTAAATCTATGATTTATAACCTTTGATTGAATCAGCTATTTCACTGGTATGAAGTCTAATTTCTCCATTCTTTTAATTCCATATTATTCCAGCTTATCAATGTGGCAAAAAAAAAATTAACTTCTTGAATCATCGAGAAGCTTAATAAAAAGCTTGCTCTAATATGTGGAAGATTTAAGCTCATAAAGAATTAAAAAACAGAAGCAAAAAAGGGATTGTAGAAATTTTTAATAAAGCATTTGACATTCTCAAAAAGAGGATTCCAAGGAAGAAACTGCAAACGTGAAAAAGCAGAAAGTATAAAGTGCATAAATAAAATAACAACAGAATGTAGGAATTAAATGACGGTAAAGATTTAAAAAAAACTGAAATGTGTACTTAACATACAATTGACTGAAAATAGAGCTTAGTGAGACAATCTGAGGCAACAGCCATCTAGAAAAACAAAAGTAAAAAAAAACAAAAAAACATATTTTAGTAAATCTAAAAAGAATATTGGAGGTAAGAGAAATAGAGATCAAAGCATAGAATAGTAGAATCCCCAGGATAATATTTTAAATTATTATTAACCAGAGAACATAAAGTTTTAATTGCCTGGAAATTCAGTTGCAAAAATTCATATTGTCGCTGATCAAAGAAAGATGTCTAGAAATAGGCAAGAAGTATCAGTTTGCATATGAAGTAATACAAGTTTAAATTGTGCAGGACTATTCATTGTTAATGCAAAATTAAAGTAAGTAAAAGAATATCATATTTTGAAAAGCAAAGGGAAAGTGGTATAATACATAATAATATCCTGAAAATGCAGAAATATTCTTTTGTGAATGAAGATGGTACTTTATTTAATTCTCAGAAGTGAAATGAAAGGACACAGGTTAAATTCCTTCATGGTTAAGTGATAGGAGAAAAGGAAGGACAGGAAACCATTATGTTATCTGTTAGCTGTAATATATACATATGTGTGCATATGTACTGTATCTATGTCTAGCTAGATCTCTATCCTATATCTACCTCCATGCTAGATATATCAATGCATACCAGGCACACATACTTGTATATACACCACATATGTGTGTGTAGTATGCATGTATATGCACATGTTTGTATAAAATGGAAACAGATTGCTGGTTATAGATCTGCCTAAGCTGTTAAATAGCACAGTGAATATAGTGCTGGACCTAAAATCAGGAACATGAATTCAAATCCCATTTCAGATGCTTCCTAGCTGTGACACCACACAATTAATTTAACTCTGTCTGACTCAGTTACTTCATCTGTAAAGTAGGGATAAAATAGCACTCAACCCCCAGGATTACTGTGAGGATTAATGAGATATTTACAGAGCAGTTTGCAAATCATAAAATACTTCAGACATGCTTATCATAATCTTCATTATCATTATTATACATTCTCTGTAAATGGTGTGGCTGCAACAGTAAAACACAAAACAAGTTTCAGGTATATAGCGTTGATTAAAATACTGATTTCAATATTGAAAACAAGAGACTATGAATCTGAACAAAGAAACAAAGAACTGATTTCCTGAAGACTAACCTCATTTAAAAAGGATACAAAAAGAGAATAAAATAACCTTGCAAAATTCAAAACCACAGAAATGGGGAATTGATGTGTGGAGTCCATAAGAACATTGCTAAAAAAATACTATACACAATTATATAATAGTGAAATTGCGAGTGTAAAGGATTTAATTCTACAAAAATATGTCAATGAACAACAAAACATAAAAGTCTCAATCTCCAATTTTCAGAATAATAAATGGAAAAAAATGGAATAGCTATAGATAAGGTGACAGCGGCAACAGGGATAAGAAAGGCATCTGATAAAGGTGCAATAGAAAAAATAAAATATTTCAAACTTGAGTTTTTCACACATTGAAAAGCAGCTTATTTTTATGTTCCATGTTCCCCTCAAAAACAGAAAAAGTATCTGTATAATGCCTTTAAGGAAACAAATATGGCTCTGATAACTAAAATGAGGAAAAAGAAAGCATAAATAGAACTCTATAGCAGTATCCCTGAGTAAATTGATGAATGAAGCAAATATATTATCAAAAAAGAGTAAATATATAAATATATATATATAATTATTCATTAAGACAAGTGATTTTTCTATAAGAAATGAAAAAGTACTTCAACACTTCAACATTAGGAAAAAAATTAATATAAATATCACAGTATTTAAGTTGGCTTCAGATATTTGGAGATTTAGATGCTTTCACAAAAGACGATACCATGCAGTGAGTGCTAAAAGTAATAGACTTTTTATCAAGCATATTCTACCCCATGCAAAGGAAAGCATCAGGATCTATAGTCACATAAAAATGCTCTAAAATGCTATTGCTTAGAGAAATACAAGTTTAAAAAGCTCTGAGGGACCACTTCACATATCACATTGGCTAGTATGACTGAAAAGACGAATGATAAATGTTGGAGAAAATGTAGGAAAATTGGGATAATAATGGACTGTTGGTGGAGTTATGAATTGATCCAATCACTCTAGAGAGCAATTTGGAACTATGCCCAAAGGGCTATAAAACTATGCTTACCCTTTGCTCCAGCAATACCACTACTAGTTTTCTGTCCCAAACAAATTAAAGGAAAAAAAAGAAAAAGGACCTATTTGCACAAAAATATTTCTAGTAGCCCTTTGTGTGGTGGCAAAGAATTAGAAATTGAGAGGATGTCCATCATTTGGGGAATGCTTGAACAAGTTGTGGCATATGATTATAATGGAATACTGTTGTGTTGTACTAAATGATAAGCAGGATTACATGAATTGATGCAAAATGAAGTAGAACCAGGAGACATCCTATGCAGTAACAGGAATACTGTACAATGATCAACTGTGAATGACTTAGCTATTCTCAACAATACAATGATGCATGACAATTCCAAAGGACCCATGATGAAAACATGCTATCCACCTCCAGGGAAAAGAACAGATGGAGTCTAACTGCACATCAATGACACTATTTTTCACTTTAAAAAAATGGAAAAGATCAGGTCCAACTTTAGGCACCTAGGAGTAGCCAAAAAAATCACATAAACAAAGCAGAACAATTGTAAAATAAATAATAATACACAACACAAAACAAACAAATAAACAAATAAAAGACTTCCTATAAGCATGTATGGACTTATACAAAGGAAGACATGGATAAATTTCAGAAACCAAGGGATAAATTAGCAATCAAGTTAATCTATGGATGGCACCAGGGACTTAAGTAAGATCCTTTCCAGTCCATAGCTGAGGGAAAATGACCTCAGTGATAATCAGCAATTAGACCATCCCTGGATTTGACAAAACTGTGTACCAACACATGTTTATCACACATTCAGGTGCTAGCAAGGTACTAGGAACTGGTAATGAGAATGCATTTCTACCATAAGCATAGGAGTTTCTTTAAGGATAGTTCCAATCAAAGGCAACTTCATAAATAGGAAAGTGTGCTAAGCAAGAACAAGTGGTGATAGGAGTGGGATAGTTCAAGATCCAGGATAGTTTGTCACAAATGAATCATGTTGTTACATGGCTTATGTTTTTTTTTCTCTTTTAATGATGGGTCAGGATCATTTGAGTCCTAGGAAAGAAATGGTGACACAATTGCAAGAAACAACTATATAGATTATTTTTTTTCCTTTTTTTTTTTTCAGGGCAATGAGGGTTAAGTGACTTGCCCAGGGCCACACAGCTGGTGTCAAGTGTCTGAGGCTGGATTTGAACTCAGGGTCCTCCTGAATCCAAGGCCAGTGCTTTATGCACTGTGCCACCTAGCTGCCCCTTTGGAATAATTATTGATAGAAAAACAACTGATAACGTTTTCATTTACAATGATAGCATTCTTTGCCAACTGCCACATGGAGAAATTATGCTTACTGGTATTTCCATTTTTGTTTGTAACCATGGAAATTGTGTTTTGGACTTCTCTGCATTTTTGGAGCAAAGTCATATAAAAGTACAGGTAAAACATTTTGTATCTGATGTATGTCAGTCAATCAACAAGCATTTGTTAAATGTGTTCTATGTGTCAGACGTTTTACTATTTATTGGGGATAAAAATACAAAGAGTAATGATTAGTTTATAATGCAGTTTTCCTCTTGTTTCCAAAGAGAACTAATGACATCATAGGTGATGTCTTGACTTTTGCATGAATTGAAGTAAGACGTTATAATAGTTAATATTCTAAAGGAAGGAACAAGTACACAGAGATAAACACAGAGATACCGAAATGCATACACACATTCATACACATGTACATACATACATACATATTAATGTTTAAATTAGAAATATGAAACTATAAGTACAAATAAATCGAAAGTAGTTAAATATAAGTAGGTGAGAGAGGAAAAACATAAGCTAGGGGGGCAGCTAGGTGGTACAGTGGATAAAGCACTGGCTCTGGATTCAAGAGGACCTGAGTGTTCAAATGTGGATTCAGACACTTGACACTAACTAGTTGTGTGACCCTGGGTAAGTCACTTAACCATCATTGCCCCAGCAAGAGAGAGAGAGAGAGAGAGAGAGAGAGAGAGAGAGAGAGAGAGAGAGAGAGAGAAGGGAAAAAAAAAAAACATTAGTTGTGTAGGTATCATGAAAGGCCATGCATTTACTTATTAGTGTACTTGGTGTTCCTCTAACCCCCAATAGAATGTAAGCTCCTTGAAGACAGGGCCCTAGTTTTGTTTTGTTATCCAGTCAGGTTTTGTTTGTTTTTATCCCTGGGGCTTAATGAATGCTTGTTGAATGGAAGTAAACTTCAAGTAATTTTCTTTTCTTTTTCCTTCTTATATAAGAAAGGAAACAAAATCTAAAACATCTAGCAACCTCTTACATAAAGCAGTCAGTTAAACTGCCTAAACATATCCACCATAGCAGTCTCCAGTCTAATCCTATTACATCTTCCTAATCATCATTTGCCATTGTGAAGAGTGAGCAAGGGGAGTCGGTGCACTGATCAGCAAGCAATCTGCCAGGGAGGAAAATTATGCTCTCAGCTGCATCCATTTTTGTTAAGTTTCAGATGCTTCAGAATGCCTACTAAATAATTTCTCCTCTCTCAGTAGGTGCTTAATAAACAATGATCAACCACAGTGATGATGACAAATATAGGTGAACCCCCTCATGATGTCCTTGCTTTGAAAGATCCCCTGTTGTGCCTTCCTCTTTGGATTCATTATTGTCTATTTTATTTTTCCTAAGAAGATTGTGCAGGTAACCATGCCGGTCCTTGAAATCTATCTTAAAAAGGGATTTCATGTATCTCAATTTCATCTGCAAAATAATTTAAAGTGCACCAAGTCCATATTATCACACAACAAATGTCACAGTCTGGTAGTTAATCTTGTGGAAAGGTTAGTTGTGTGTAGCACCTGCAAGAGGTATCTGGATTGAAGGTTCTGAGGATTTGTGGGTAAAATGGGAATGAGGGTCCAACTGATTGGGGGATAGGAAACAGCTTTAAATCACCTTGGCTTTTCAGCAGGGCTGTCATCTTGAAAACTACAGTAGACTTTTAACTGAATATTTTTGGTTAAGGTATTCAAAGAGTTTTGGTCTAAAAGCAATACCTTAATTCTCTGAACCTCAGTTTCCTCATATACAAATTAAGGGAGCTGTGCTAAATGATTTTGAAGGCATCATCCAAAATAACCATTCTATTCTACAATTTTATATTATTGTCTTTCTGTATTTAGTAATATGTCAATTGTGTTATAAACATGTTTAAGGCAGTGAGTTAAAAAGTTTTTTCAACAACATCTCAGTCATATGCAAATTATTGATTCCCAAAATTCTGATTTTTAATACTGGTTCACTTATTCCCATGATCTGACATGCTCTTAGGTCTGTTCTCATCAGAATACAACACTGGAAAAGTAAAGTTTAAAATGAACATCCATTTGTTCATTAATTCCACAGCAAAATATTTAATGATCATCAACTACAGCCTAAGCAGTATGCTAGGCCCTGGGAACATAAAGAAAAAATATATTCTCTGCTTTTCTGGAGTTTGCATCCTACTGAGAGGGGACCTAAAAAATGTCTAAGTAAGAAAATCTGTGTATTATGTGTTTGTGATGAAATCCTCCGAGTCGAAGAAATGGGGGTGTCTGCTTCCAGAAAGGAATAATGAGAAGGAATGGGAGTGTCCTGCTTCCCAGTTTAGATGATACACATTCTGTTACTTTTTTGGATTCACTGACCATGGGATAAATAAAGGCATTTTTGAAAGCCTGGGGCGAATTCTGTAATCACTCGTTATCTAGGACCTGTCTGGTTTTGGTCTGATTCCTCCCAGAGGGTGAAAGTTGGATTCCCTGATGCAATGTGTCACAACCCAGATAGAGAAGAACAACGTTCCAAAGGACTTGCTCTACACAATCCGGAAGCAATAGGATTTAGGACACATTCATCAGGAGATGATACTTCATTTGGAAGGGAACAGGGTGGGGAAATTAAAATATAGAATTTGTTAGGTCCCATCTTATTCTCCACATGGATTAAGGTATTGTAAGGTAGAATATTTTCCCAGGTATTAGGTGTGTGTGTGTGTGTGTGTGTGTGTGTGTGTGATATTTTATTTTTTATTTCTGTTCCCTATTCCCTACATTCATGTCCATATCTTACTCATTCTCAAAAATAATGTTTTAAAAATGGATCTGTTTATTTATGATAAGCATCACCCTTTATCATTTCTTGTTGTGGTAAACTTCTTGAGAAAACCACCTAAAACAAGTGATTCTAATATAACAAAAGAGGAAAATATTGGACATTAGAGAGGATGTGGCAAAGCTGATGCTAATCCATTGTTGGTGGAGTTGTGAAAAGATCCACCCATTCTGGAAAGCAATTTAGAATTATTCTCAAAGGGCTATACCCTTGATCATCAATACCACTGCTAGGTTTATATCCTGAAGATATCCCCAAAAAGATTAAAAGATCTATTTGTACAAAAATATTTCTAGCAGTTCTTTTCGTGGTGGCTAAGAATTGCAAATAAAAGGAATGCCCATCAATTAGGGAATGGTTAAACAAACTGTGGTATATGATGGTGATGGAATATTATTGTGCTACAAGAAATGACAAGCAGGATGATTTCAGAAAGGCCTGGAAAGACTTGTATGAACTGAAGTGAGCAGAAGCAATAGAACATTGTGTATAGAGACAGCAGAATTATTTGATAAAGAGCTGTGAAGGAATGAACTATTTTCAGCAATACAATGATGCAAGACAATCACAAAGGACTTTTTTTGGGGGGGAGGGGAAGAGCAATGAGGATTAAGTGACTTGCCTAGGGTCACACAGCTAGTAAGTGTTGAGTGTCTGTGGCCCAGATTTGAACACAGGTCCTCCAGAAATCAGGGCCAGTGCTTTATCCACTGCACCACCTAGCTGCCCCCACCAAAGGACTCTTGATGAAAAATACTATCTACCTCCAAAGAAAGAACTGATATTCATTGAAAACAGACTGAAGCATGCTATTTTTCACTTTTTAAAAAAATTATTCAAGTTTTCTTGTACAAAATGACTAACTTGGTAATGTTTTACATAATAAACATGTATAACCCATATCTCATTGCTTACCCCCTCAGGGAGGAGGGAGAGGGTGGAGAGGAGGGATCAAATTTGGAACTCAAAGCTATAAATAAAAATATTTATTATTTTAGAAAAATAAAATAAGTGGTTCTGCTTCCTTCATCTCACCTTCTTCCTAAATCTCTATTGTATAAATTCTCTCCTCAGCCTTCAACTAAAACTCATCTCTTCCAGGTTACCAACATTCTCTTTATTTCAAAATCGAATAGCCTTTTCTCCATACTTGTCCTCATACTTCCTGACCTCCCCAGAAATTTTGATCCTCTCAGATATCATCTTTTCCTTGATATTTTTTAGATGGTGATGGTGATAATGATGAGGATGATAGAACACTACTTGTCTGACCACTTTCTTCTTCTTCTTCTTCTTTCTTCTTCTTCTTCTTCTTCCTTCTTCTTTTTTCTTTTTTCTTCTTCCTCTTCCTTCTTCCTCTTCCTTTTCCTCCTCTTCTTCTTCTTCTTCTTCTTCTTCCTTCTTCTTCTTCCTCTTCCTCTTCTTCCTTCTTCTTCTTCCTCTTCTTCCTTCTTCTTCTTCCTCTTCCGCTTCTTCTTCCCATTCCTCTTCTTCCTGTTCTTCTTCTACTTCTTCCTTCTTCCTCTTCCTCTTCCTATTTCTCATTCTTCTTCCTTCTTTTTCTTCCTCATCCTCTTCTTCATCCTCTTCCCCTTCCCCTTCTCTTCTTCTTCTTCTTCTTCTTCTTCTTCTTCTTCTTCTTCTTCTTCTTCTTCTTCTTTCTTCTTCTTCTTCTTCTTCTTCATGAGGCAATTGGGGCTATGCCCAGGGTCACACAGCTAGTAAGTGTCAGTGTCTGGTGCAGAATTTGAACTCAGGTCCTCCTGAATTCAGGGCCAGTGCTTTATCCAATGTGCCACCTAGCTGCCCCCCCCCAAGTTATTTATTTTTTCAATCTTAATGTTACATATAAATCATACATTGAACACTTGGAAAATTGAAATCTTTATCTTTCCACCAAAAAATAAATTCTCCTTTCTTTCTAACTACTTTATTACTATCCTAATTAAATATTATCCTCCCAATTCCTAAAATTAAAACAAACAAAAAACTAAGTGTCTTCCTCAACTTCTCCTTTGCATCTTCCATGTCCAATCTGTTGCCAAGTCCTATTATGTTCTTCCCTTGTACATGGGCCCTTCTCTCCTCTGACACTGACAAAACCCTGGTGCAGGCACTCATCACTACACATCTGGACTACTGCAGTCTCATGCTTATCCTTTTTTGTCAATCTTCTGTTTGATTTGTAAAACAATCCATTATTTAACCCCTTGCCACTTTTCAGTTTTCTTATGTTAGACCGCCTTGCCTCTTCTAATATACACAAACAAAATTTATTATCCAGTACTGCTACCCTCCTTGCCTTTCCTTCTTACGACATACAGCACCTCTGAATGCTGGACATTTTCACTTGTTCTCTCCCATGTCTGGAACATTCTCCTTCTTTTCTTTCTTTAAAATTCTCAGGCTTCCATTATGTTTCTCCTAAACTGTCACCTCCTGTAAGAATACTTTCTTAGTCCTTCTTAAACTAAAATCCTTCAATCTGAGAGTATCTCAGATATATCCTGAATATATTCAATTTGTACATAGTTGTTTTTATGTTGTCTCCCATTAGATTGTGAGCTCCTTTGAGAGAGGAAATGCATTTGTTTTTGTAGCTCTAGAGCTTAGCACAGTGCCTAGAACAAAGGAGCACTTATTAAATTATTAACTAATAACTTTGGAAGAAAAATATGGGATTATATATACATATATATATATGTATATATATATACTTTTAAACAGTTTTCAAATATATAATCAATCCTCTTTTATTGTCATCTTTTATTTTTATACCACAATTGTTTAGAAATATATCTCTTCTCATACTCAGGAATACCTCTCTTGTAAAAAATATATAATATACATGGGGGAAAGTAAGTTCATCAAAATTAACCAAGAAATCAATCATCTCTGACAATGCAAAAAATATTTAGCACCCATTGTTTCCCTCTACAACTTCATCACTTTAAGAAAGGGTACCCATGTGTTTAGCCCCCAACTTGTTCAATATGATATTTAGCATTCAGCTTAATTTTTAGTTTCCATTTACAGTGTTGGAGTCATATATGTGTATTTAAAAATACACACATATATACATGTGTATGTATGCCTGTGTATATGTATATTTCTATTTTATGTACTCACTTTATTCTTATCATTTCATATATCTTTCCATGCTCCTTTGAGTTGTTCACCTTTGTTATTTCTTCTAGCATAGTGATATTTCATTTATTCATAAATAACATTTTATGTAGCCATTCCCTATTATATGGGCATTTACTCTGTTATGAGTCCCTGCTTCCCTCTGTCTTTGTCTCTCTCACATCCACACACATACTCAAACATACATATACAAACAAAGTGCTACTCTCAATATTTTCATATATAAGTGACTATTTTTTTCTGTCCCTATACTTATTAGTATACTTCCCTACAATTAGATTTCTGGGTCAACAAGAATGGAGATTTAGTCAGTATTTTAATTTAGATCATTTCCAGAATGATTGGAGCACTTCACATTTCCACCCAAAGAGTATTAGGGTGTCCATCTTTTCAAAACCTACCAACATTGACTATTCCATTTTTTGCAATCTTTGCAAATTTGATAGATGTGAAATAAAGCCTTAGAATTATTTTGATTTGCAGTCTTCTTACTGCTTATGATTTGGAGGGAAGTGATTTTTAGATCAGATTCTTTGCCATTATCTAAACCACTGTTCCATTAACAAATAATTGAAACTGTTGATCATGCTCATATTTGCAAGCACACAATGCCGTAGATCAATAGAGGGATATAATTTTTTGGCATAATTACATATGTCCTTTTTTTGACCTTTATACAGGCTAGAAAGATTTCTTCCTTCACCCATTGAATTTCTTCCTTCATTCCAATCCTTCCATTTTCCCAATGCTAGCTGCTTTTTCAAATAAGACATAATTGGTAACAAATGGTAGATAGATCAATTGATAGCTATAGATATATACACACATATATATGTATATATACACACATACATATGTGGGAGGAGGAGGAGGAGGAGGAGGAGGAGGAGAAAAAGAACAAGAACAAGAAGAATAAGAAGAACCAGAACAAGAAGAACAAGAAAAAGAAAAACAAGAACAAGAAGGAGAACAAGAAGAACAAAAAGATGAAGAGGAGGAGGAAGAGGAAGGAGGGGGAGAAGAAGGAAGGAAAGAAGGAATAGAAAGAAAGAAATTAATTTTCAGATAGTAATGGTTTTCAAACACTATCATATGCATCATGAAGTGATTAGTGTATTTTCCTTTGACATCTTTAAATGTAAGCAAATTCTTACCTAAAAATAGCCGAATGGAGATAACAGTGAACATGGGACCATGAAAATAGTAAATGGTCAGATATTTTTTGTTTGTAGGTGGAAAATGCCTTTTTGATTTCCCTTTTATTATGGCTATTTAAAAGTAGAATGTTATTAAAATTGATAAGCATTGATAGAGGTTAAATCTTTTTTTAATTTGATATTTATTGTTTAATGATTTTAAGCATTTCACTCCTTTTATAATTAGAAACAACAAAAAAAAATAATTTCACAAATACAACTACTCTAAACTGCTGTCCCTGGAAGTTTTTCAATTTGAAATGGTCTAATTATTTGGAAGACTGGGCTAGTGGCCTGGAGTTTAGTGAACATATTTTATATTTAAATAAATTCAAGGCAATTGTAATGACTCCAACATGCACATTTGTTTGGAGTAGCTGGCAGACACGTCAGTCTCTCTCTCTCTCTCTCTCTTCCTCTTCTCTCTCTCTCTCTCTCTCTCTCTCTCTCTCTCTCTCTCTCTCTCTCTTTCTCTCTCTCCCCTCCCCCCCCCTGACAGGTTGTACCTTGCTTAGTATACACAGTTCAGTAATAGATCTCTTTTTCCTCTCTGCCATATTCCTTCTCCAATCCCTCAGTATTGAAAATGTTTTTAGAAAGGAATAGTACACAGTAGAAGTAGTACTACCATGATATGAAGGGGCCTTCTGTCTTTGAATTCCAAATCTGCCACTTAACTAATTCTATGTCCTGGAGCAAGTCACTTATCCTCTTTGGTTCTTATTTTCCTCATTGTAAAAGGTAGGGGATTGAGCAGATAGACTTCTGAGATCCTTTTAAGAAATAATTCTATGATGTTGTATGAGATGTTTTTCACCTTCTGAATAAATTTAGCTGGTGGCTGACTCTGTGTGTGTGTGTGTGTGTGTGTGTGTGTGTGTGTGTAAGATCCAATTATAGGAAAACTCTTCATGAGAAAAAATAAAGAGGTGTGAACTGTCTTTAATTCTATCATATTTACTGAGTCACAAATGGAAGGGTAAAATTCCAGATATGATATTTGCTGGTTGCATGAGCAAGATTCCTCCTAAGGCCTCTCTGAAAGTGATAGCTATTCCTGCTGTTTTTGTTGTTGGCATTTGTTTTTTGTCAAGCCATGAGACAGTAATGAAAGATTCACCCAATTCTATTAGGACATCTACCCATTCCTCTCTTATAGCAGGAGATGAGAATCTTCTGGCTAACTTAAGTATACAAGCAACATCTCTGAAAAGCTGAAGAAACAGAAATGACTGCAATCCAAAATATGAAGGTAGGGGGATGTATTTCTACTTTTCTTCCCCTTCTTCAAAAAGAAAGGGGAGTTCTTATCAGTTCAAATATATGTGTAAAGGAAACCCTTGGGGGAAGTTTTGAAACATCACTCATTTTACCATAGACTAGAGACAAACAAATTCACTCCTCATCTATGGTTGCTGGTTGAGGGAAGGGAGCATCCTACATTGTCCTCCATGTATCAACAGCAAGTGTTTTTGCTTTTTTTTTTTTTTCTTGCTGAGATTGGCAACATGCACCATCATTATATTGATCTTCAAAAGACATTTGTAAGATGGACAGTAGCTAGTAG